>NC_091077.1:109061875-109687500 GCF_032405125.1 Capricornis sumatraensis | reverse complement strand
ACCTTGTGGCAAAAGTTGGGCTTTGCAATGGGCATTTAATTTTCAATCAGCTCTAAATTCTCACTTTATTTGCTGCCTAAATACTGCTTAGAGACAGACAGCATATGAGAAATCTTAGACAAACTAAAAAGACTAAACAATAGCAATTCAAATTTAGAGGGTATTTCAGAATGCTTCCTAAGCCCTTAAATTTTTCAGGTTTACCCAAAGGGCACATATAACTGAGACTTGGTTTTGAGGTTGTGTTGATAATAAAAACAATCATTGTAATTATATAGCTAACATCCATTGGGTGCTTACTATGTTCCAAGAATATTCTAATACTTTTCAGTACTACTCATTTACCCCACAACTCTCTGAGGTAAGTTCTCTTGTCTGTGTGTTAGTCACTCAGTCACATCCAATTCTTTGTAACCCCGTAGACTGTAGCCCATCAGGCTCCTCAGTCCATAAAATTCTCCAGGCAAGAATACTGCAGTGGGTTGCCATTTCCTTCTCCAGGGGATCTTCCCGACCCAGTGATTGAACCTGGCCTCCTGCATTGCAGGTAGATTCTTTACTGTCTGACCCACCAGGGAAGCCCAAGTTCTTTTATCTACAATTTTTAAAAGAGAAAACTGAGATAAAGTGAAGTTAATAATTTGCCCAAAAGACTTTCCTGGTAGTTCAGTGGCTAAGACTCTGTGATCCTAATGCAGAGAGACCAGATTTGATCCATAGTTGGGAACTAGATCCTACATGCTTAAAGGAAGAGTTGCTTTTGGTTTTTATTACAGTGTGTATCTATTATAAGAAAATAGAATAGAAGCATAAACACTGAAAGCTAAACTGAAATTATAAGCAATTTCAAGCTCCTACTATTAACAATCACTTCTATTGTGTGTAAATGCATGTATTTATTTGTGTGTATCCTTTTGAAAAAATATAGATCCTATTCAACAATAGAATAATAATTTGCCAAACTGTTTTAGACCTTGCAGTTTTCTCTTAATACTTTATGAATATCTTACTCTGCTGACATGCATCTTTACAGCAAAATTTAATGGTAATTAACTCAGTTAACCTCGTACTTTCAAGTTGCCTTTGCATCTTTGTTGAGATCAATTCGACATATGTGTATGGGCCTACTGCTAGATTCTCTATTCTGTTCTACTGATCTATTTGTCTTTCTTGAGCTAAATATCACACCTTGATCAGTGTAACTTTATACTAAAACCTGAAGTCAGATGGTGTGTTCGCCCACTTTGCTCTTTTTCAAAGTTGTATTGGGTGTTCTACGTCCTTGCATTTCAACATGAATTTTAGAATTAGCAGTCAATATCTACGAAGGGGCCTGTTGAGATTCTAACTGGGATTGCATTAAATCTGTATACAAGTTGGAGAGAACTGATACTCTATCCATGTTTATCCATAAACATGGCTTCTGTCTCCATTTAGGAGTTCTTCCTCTCGTTATATTTTGTAGTTAGCAGAGGACAGGTCTTCCACATTTTTCCTGTATATTTATCTCTTAAGTAGTTCATGTCTTATGTGATTATAAATGGATTGTTATTTTAATTTCAATTTCCAGTTGTGTGTTGCTAGTGTACTGATCTTACATTTTCAAACCTTGCTAAACCACTTATTAGTTCTAGTAAATACACAGATAAATAGATTTCCCGTGATTTTCTATAGATGATCATGTCATCTGTGATTGAAGACAATGTTACTTCTTCATCTCCAATCAGGATAGCCTTTATTTCTCTTTCTTGCCTGGTGGGCTGGTGAAAACCTTCAGTACAATATTAAATAGAAGTGGTGAGAGTAGACAGCTCTGCCTGTTTCCTCACCTTGGTGGGAAGAATTTCATCTTGGAACATTATGGTGTTAGCAGTACAATTTGCATAGATACCTTTTATCAAGTTGAGGTTATTTTTTCTATTCCTAGTTTGTGGAGTGTTTTTATTAAGATCAATGTTGGATATTTTTCAAAATCCTTTTCTTCATCTCTTGAGATGATGATATTGTTTTCCTTTTTTAGTCTTTTAATAGGGTAATTGTCATTGATTGGTTTTTCAAATGCTAAACTAACTGCACCCCTTAGATAAACCCTTCTTGGTCATGATGTGTTTTATCCTTTTAATATGGTGTTAGATTTGATTCAGTGATTCAGTGCTTTCAATAGATAACTAGTTCCTGACTAATTTTCCTAAATCACTGCTTTTATGAGGTCAATATTTTTCCACAAACTAATGTGATTTATTAAAGCATTATGGAAATTTGTCTCAAATCAGAAAGAGCCAAGATGTCCAACAATAGAGAATGATTAAGTACAATTTGATGTATCAATAAAGTATTATACAGTCACAAAGAATATAGTATAGAAAAAATTGATCTGAAGGAAATACTTGCACATTATTAAATATAAAGAAAAGCATGAAACAAAACACCTGGCAGCAAGTACAAATTCTATAAAAAGAAGTAAATATTCATTGACTCAGAATTTTTGCTTCTTGGAATTCATCTAAGAAAATACTAAAGAATGAGTGCAGAGAGTCCAAGTTCATTTCACATAATATTTTTTAATTTTAATTTTTATATTTTCCTGTATATTCCTATACAGAAAAACACACATTAAAAATGAAGAATGATCTGCAGTTAATAACATCAACTTCTACCTTAAGAAATAAAAACATCAACTTCCTTAAAAGATACACATTACATACCAGGCTTATTGAAGAAGTAGATAACCCAAGGAAGTTGATATCTATTGAAGACACTGACTTTGGAGTTGTAAAACTTCCTGTAAAGATAAATCCATACTCAGATTTGGCTGCAAAGAACTGGGAGTAGGGCAATGTACTCCATACCATGAAGATTTTAGCATAATACTATATACGTGAGGTTTTGGTGGTGACAGAGGAGTGAGGATGTCAGGACGGGTGGAAGAAATATTAAAAGATACTGTTGGGCTGGTGCAAAAGCAATTGTTTTGCATTGTCACACTTTGCCATTACATACTGGAATACATTCTTAAATAAATGTGGCCATGTTATACATCATTTTAATGCACATTTCTCAATTTATTTTTTTGCTAATGATTTATGATTTGCTGTTTACTGTAGATTTATTTTAGACTGTAGAAATGATGTTAGATCAAAAGCAAATTCAAGCGATTTTTTATTTCATGTTCAAAATGGGTCATAAAACAGTGGAGACAACTCACAACATCAACAACACATCTGGCCCTGGAACTGCTAATGAAAGTACAGTGCAACAGTAGCTCAAAGGTTTGCAAAGCCTTGAGGATGAGAAGTGCAGTGGCTGGCCATCGGAAGGTGGCACTGGCCAGTGGAGAGCCATCATCGAAGCTGATCCTCTTACAACTACATGCTGCTGCTGCTACTGCTGCTGCGTCGCTTCAGTTGTGTCCGACTCTGTGCGACCCCATAGATGGCAGCCCACCAGGCTTCTCCGTCCCTGGGATTCTCCAGGCAAGAACACTGGAGTTAGTTCCTTCTCCAATGCATGAAAGTGAAAAGGGAAAGTGAAGTCGCTCAGTCGTGCCCGACTCTTAGCAACCCCATGGACTGCAGCCCCCCAGGCTCCTCTGTCCATGGGATTCTCCGGGCAAGAGCACTGGAGTGGGGTGCCATTGCCTTCTCCACAACTACATGAGAAGCTGCCAAAGAACTCAACATTGACCATCCTATGGTCATTCAGCACTTGTACTCAATTGGAAAAGTAAAAAAGCTAGATAAGCAGATGCCTCATGAGCTGACCAAAATTTTTTTGAAAGTAATTTTGAAGTGTAGTCCTGTCTTATTCTATGCAACAGCAATGAACCACTTCTCGATTGGATTGTGATGTGCGATGACAAGTGGATTTTATACAACCAACGGCAGTGACCAGCTCAGTGGCTGGACCGGACTGAGAAGAAGCTCCAAAGCACTTTCCAAAGTCAAACATGCACCAAAAAAAAAGTCATGGTCACTGTTTGGTGGCCTGCTGCTCATTTGATCCATTACAGCTTTCTGAATCTGGGTGAAACCATTACATGTGAGAAGTACGCCCAGCAAATTGAGGGGAAGCACAGAAAACTGAAGCCAACACTGGCCAACAGAATGGGCCCAATTCTCCACAACAATACCTGACCACATGTCTCACAACCAATGCTTCAAAAGTTGAATGAATTGGGCCATGAAGTTTTGCCTCATCTGCCATATTCACCTGACCTCTCGCCAACCAAATGCCACTTCTTCAAGCATCTCGACAACTTTTTGCAGGGAAAATGCCTCCAGAACCAGCAGGAGGTAGAAAATGCTTTCCAAGAGTTCATTGAATCCTGAAGCACAGATTTTTATGCTACAGGAATAAACCAAGTTACTTGTGTTTGAGTGTAGTTATAATGATTTAAAATTCACGGTTCAAAACTGCAATTACTTTTGCACTAACCTAATACTATCAACAAGAGGTTGGGGAGGTGACAAATTCCTCAATGAAGACATCAGGATGAGTGGAAGAAATATCAAAGCAAAAGATACTATCACAACTAGTGACTGATGTTGTAGGAATTAAAATTAGTCTCTATCTTTAAAGCAGTGGCATTTTAGGTACAATTGTGTCTTCACATTTCTCTTTAAAATATCTGTTTTCTTAGCATTTGTTCTCACTTGTCAAGCAGTGCCATTTTTTAACTACTTTAGAGAGGTTTCTTCATAGAAGGAAACCAGGTCAAATGTTTCTACTGGATTCACATAACCCCACATTACTTTGTAAGAAATTCTCTTGATCTCAAAATAGTTTGCCCTTCTGATTTATATTCTTTCTATATAAAGAAATAGCATATTTGAGAATCCTGTCTAGTCTCACTATACTTTTATTTGTTATTCTGCAGTGTGTAGAAGCGAAGCCTGTCTGGTCACTCGACCAGAGAATGAGAACTCCCCACGTCTTCCTGACAGCAGATCCCAGAGGCCCCCGCAGGCCCGGCCCTGCAGTGCCCAGAGCTTGTTCAGTGCAAGGAGAGAGTAGGCCCATGTCTGAGCCTCCACTCTTGCTTTACCCACCTCCTCTCCTTTGTACTTCTCTTTCCCTCCGTACTTCTCTTTCCCTCCACTTTCACCTGATAATTTTTTTTAATTTATTTTTTGCTGAAGTATAGTTGAATTACAATGTTGTCTTAACTACTGCTGTACGGCAAAGTGAGAAATTTTGTTTTATATTTATATATACACATCAGTTTTATACACACACACACACACACACACACACATTCTTTTTTCATATCCTCTTCTATTATGGTTTATACCAGGATATTGAATATAGTTCCTTGTGCCATACAGTAGGGTCTTATAATTTTTGAATGCTAAGATCTAAGAAATGTTGCATGATTTATCTCTTATTTTAACAGATTATTTAGCCCTTTGCTCAAAAATTTAAAAAGGTCTGTTATCTCATTGTAAGGTTTATTCTGAGCACTTACCTAAATAGCCTTCGCCTCAGCTGGGCCATCACAGTCGCAACAAAAGGAAAAAAATAGATGTCTGGGGTCATTGTTATCAGGAGGTTTGACCAGTGACCAGGTCCAGTTCATCAGACAAAGCAATAAATTTCTTCATAACACCCCCACCCCAGAAAAACAGGAAATATTTGATAGGTTTCACTATTGCTCATTTAACATCAAAAAGCAATACTATGAAAATACAAACATGCTTGAAGCCCAGTTTCCATTCACTTTGTGGTCTTCAGGATTTCTCTAGTAGGTCTGTGGCATAACTACCCCAACCACAAACTCAGTTTCACAGCAGTCAGGAAGCACCAACTTTAAATTTTTCAATTTATGAATTATATCTCTCATTCCTTAAGTCCCACTTGCAATTTTGATGGTCTTAAGCTGTTTAAATCCCCTTTATGTCACATGCATGTAATACTATCAGTAAAGACTACTCACCCCAATCCTGCCTAAACTACTGTCTCAATGTTCATTAAGGAAATCTCTGGACACACTGGAAGCATTTATACCATGTGATGTACATTTCTGTTAGTGTTACACTGGCAGTCCAGAACTCTCCTGATAAACTGCAATGATTTTTAAGATATCACTATGTGTTCAATCTTTTTTTTAAACAGTTATTGACTTGGTATGTTGGGGAAGTTACTTAAATTCCGTAAGCATGGTGTGTTTGAACAGGAGCCAGCTTGCAAGAGCCAACTGTTAAACTTTTAGGAATTTTACCTAAAGGTTTTTAAACCTTTGGAGACTTGAAACCAGTCATGGTAGGAGTATTTACCACAGATCGTGTCAAATGCTACAAATGTGGGCACTGTTTCCCCATAGAGAACTGGTTTACCAGCTCACTACTGTCTCTAAGCCTTAGTTTCTTTACCCATAAAATGAAAAAATAACTCCAATCTGTATTGGACACATTCAACTGCAGTGAATCAACACTCTGCTTGCCCCGCCCTGGGTTTTCTTTCTTTAATTTAGCTGTGCCTGGTGACTTGTTGGATCTTAGTTCCCTGACAAGAGATTGAACCCCGCAGCTTTGGCAGTGAAAGTGTAGAGTCCTAACCAATGGACCCCCAGAAAATTCCCTCTGCTAGTTTAAATAGAAAAGGAATTTTCCAGAGTCTTAAAGATCCTAAAGAACTGTAGGGGAAGACATAAAATCAGTTATAGTTTGAGGTCTCAAAAATAAATCTCAGTCATACCGTAACACTGGGACACCAGGGGACCTATTGTGTCTTCTATGTTTGTGAAGTCACCTGTCCATTTGGGAAGCTGCTCCTATGGTTACCAATTTTAAAATTACTTTGTCTCTACAATGCCCAGGAAAGCCTCTCTGGTCAAGAAGCCACTGCAGGCAAACCAGAGACCTCCTCATCACCTCTCCTGCCTCTTGCCTTCTGAATGTTTCCAGAGAGCAGCTGATTGACAGAAACTAATTCAAAACCACAGCTGTAGCTGTATGGAACGCTCAGAAATATATTAGTCTTTATTTGGAGTGATCTTGTGTCCAGATAAAATATTGGGGGTTCTATTGCCATAGATTAAAAGAAAGGGGAAGACTAGCTATCAGAGGACATCTAGCAGTCTGCAAAAGACCACAGTTTCCGTCCTTGGATTTGTGAGCACCCTTTATCCCAGAGAGAAAACTCATACCTTACCTAAGAGATGACTTCAAAGTTCCATTGAGAGACTAAACCCAGCTCCGGTTTAGGTCAGGATATCTGAGGGACACAAAGTTCTCTTTGTGTCTTCATTAGGAGAACACAAATTTCTCTCCATTAGGTCCAGATGTGGCTACCTATGGACAGGTGATCCAGGAAGTGACTGGTAAGTTATTCCCCCATGCCTAACACACACACACACACACACACACACACACACACACACACACACACACAATTCTATGGTGGAATAGGGACAGGATAACTATAATAAAAGATTCTCTTCAGAAAAAAAAAAATTATTGTAATGGGCAGGAATTTCAGAGGTGTCTGCCCTGGCAACAGACTATTATAATTTCCTAGGTTAGCCCATCCAAAAACCTCTGCTTCCTCTGTCATCTCCAAGACCACTGGCTTTGTTTACCTGGTCCCTCTTGGTCCATTAGTCTCCTCTGTCACACTCCATTGGGCATTGGAGTGCCTGCTGTTCTTGGGGCTGCAAACTCTCACATCCTGCTTTTCACTAGTTTAAGTTTGGTACTTAAGTTTGCATTGAGACTGACTCAAGACAGTCAGGCTTTGGCAGGCCAAGTTTATGGTTTTTCTGGTAAAGAATTTCCTCTTAATAGCCACGCAGTCTTTCTCCTGGTCAGTTTCTGTATAAAAATTGAACCCAAAGACATCATCTAGAAATTATACACACACACATACACACACTTATATGTATGCTTCTGTTTATCAACAGAAGTCCACAGACGTGGTTTTCATTCCTTCCTACCTGCTACAGTCTGCACAGCCTGATGATGTGATGTCTATGGGTTGAATTGTGTCCTCCGTCCTAAAAACATATGCCTGATCTTAACTCCAAGTACCACAGTATGTGACCTTATTTGAAGACAAGATCTTCACAGTGGCCGTCAAGTTGAAATGAGATCACTGGGGTGAGCCCTAACCCAATATGACCGGTGTCCTTACAAAAAGAGGGGAGATCTGGACACAGCCACACACACAACGACGATGCCACATGAAGACAAGGCAGACATCAGGGTAATGCAGGGTAAAGACAGGAAATGCCAGAGGTTGTCAGTGAACCGCCAACAGTCCGGGGAGAGCCACGGGACAGGTTTCCCTGGCAGTTCTCAGAAGAAACTGCCCTGCCGACACCTTGATTTCAAACTCTAGCCTCTAAAACTGTAAGATAATAAATGTCTATGGTTCAAGCCACCCAATTTGTGGTACTTTTTAATGGGAGCACTGGAAACTAACACAGGGGGCTTCCATGATGCCCTAAAATAAGGGTTTTGAAAGGTAGGGCTGCACCCTTGACCTGATCTGCACTGCTGGGCTGATTCTTCTTGCCAAGCCCAGAAGGCTTGGGACGTGTTCTTGTCTAGGAATTAGGGCCATTATGCCACTTCAAAGCAAATTCTTACCATTGCTTCAGTCTGGAGGTACTGATATAGTGGATTTTTAACACTGTGAAGCACCCAATTATTAGGTTCACAAATATTTTAGATTCTTTAACACAGGTGTAGATTCTCTGCTACAGCTTGAGATTCTCTCACCTTTCCTGAGCAGAGTTCCGGGTGGCCCTCAGCACCCTCGGGTTCTGTGATTGAATCAGTGGAGGCAGAACCTATGGAGAAGAAGAGCCAGCTGCTGCTGTCCTTACCAACTGCTTCTTGGATGGCCAGGCCAGGAAAGTGTCCATCAATATCCTTCAGTGCCGGGAGCCAGCATGGGGAATCCCGCCTGTGGCAAAGGTCATGAGGAAGGGGGCCTGACAAAACGCAAAGATGGGATCAGGCCTCAGGGGTCCCCCCTGGATTTTCTCGAGCATCTACCCCCAGAACCAAAATCCGTCTGCTTTATTATATTATGCCCTTCACCAACTCCTCTGACATTAACAGGGGTCTGTCCCCCCACCACCTTTTTCTGGAAAAAGTTAATTTAGATCTTTTAGATAATAAATCTCCTGGGCATAATAAGAGTGTTTCAATCCAGAAACCCCTCTGATGGCTTTCTAGCCTACCTGACAGGTTTGTCCAGACCTTTTACAACTGCGCATGTGATTGCTCACAGCCTCCCTACCGTGAGAGGCACAGGAAGCATAAAACATCCTAAGAATGCAGGGGCTTCTGAGGAGTTAAAATTGTTAGAATAGGACTGATTAAGGGTTTCATTGTTGAGCCAATACTTGCTGCCAAGTTTTCATATCTTTTATTTGTTGATATAGTTGGTATATAGAAAAAACAAGTAGCAACATAGATCTTTGAGTTAAGTACTTTCTTTGTTATAACCCACTGCACCTTTGTTCTACAGGGATGTAACTTTATTTAGTGCTTTGAGGGTGATGCAGATTAAAGAAAAACACTTCAGGGAAGATGAGATTAACATTCATTAAGGAAGAGAGCCATACAGGCCTCTTGGCTAGAAGATAATGTAAATCACCTGAGACCTTTTGTATACGGAAAGATATGCAGAAAGAAAGCCTGGTATCGACAAGGGTCAGGTCTGCTGCCCCTGCATGACTCTGCATCTTCCATTATGTAAAACTTAGGGTATATAAGCACCTTTTGAAAATAAAGTTATGGGGTTTTTGCACAAGCTTGGCCTCCCCCCGTGTCAATTCTCTCTCACTCTCTTTCTCCCTCTCCCTCTCTCTCTTTTTCAGGCTGATCCCTTGGAACACAGAGGCTCACCGTGTCTACTTATTTGCCTGGGCTTCTAAGACCCACGTGAGAGGGAGCCCAAGGTGGGGCACCCTCCGCTATTCAACTGGGTGCCTGTGGCCTAACGTGGACGGTGCAAGTTTCTTGTCTTGAGACTTTATTAGCTTTCCGTGTAAACCAAGGAACATCAGTCTCTTTTCTCCTCTATTTTTTCACTACATTATTCTTCCCTAATCTCTCTTTAAGTTTCTAATTAATCTCTTTTTAATCGCCGACTCCATCCCTGCTTCAAATTCCCTGGATCCACCGGGGCTGGACCCCTGCACTTCAGGGTATCACCTTACTTTTAAATTCCAAACTTTGGACCGATCAGCATACACTTGGAAAGAACAGAAGCCGTTTCAACTAGTCTAATCAGAAAAAGATTTAGTACAGGTTTTGTTATGGCTTAGGGAATCAGTTGGAAGGTCTAAGACATCCTTTTAGAACCGGACGACGGAGTTGGGGGGGGGGAGGGGCACCAGTGCAGATGTTCCTATAGCTACTGGGAAACCATCAGGATCACAACTGGGGCAGGGCAATGGGAGACAGAAACTTGCTCAAATGGCAGAAGCAGTGAAACCATGACTTTGGCATCTCTTCAGATCTCTCACAAGTACATCTGATTTGCAGGATCCAAGTCCATTCAGAGCTCTAACCAACAGAGCACCTGGAATGTCTGTTATTCTGGACACTGCTATGCCCAAGAAATTAAGGGCTCTAATTCGACAACAGAAAAGGAGGAAGGAGATAAACCAGTAGTCAGATTGTGATATTTTAGAATTATCTCTGACGCAGAGCAGACCCTTACCAACTGACGCATTTATAGAAACACAATAGTTCCAAGTTCTTAAGAGAGAAAATGTGAAACCAGAAACAAGAGGTGAGATTTGTAATAGGCAACCTATGTCACGATTGCTTTGCACTTTAGCTTATCCAAGTTCAAGACAGTGTTCTCTGAGCTGGAGTATTTAACATGTACCCTTTTTAGTGAACAAAGTTCATTCTCTGCAGGAGAAGCTGACCTCATAAGTCAAAGGTCCTGGTCCAGTTGAATTCTCTTAGACTTTGTTCCTTCTCAAGTCACTTCACCTCTTCATGTGTTTGATATCCATAATCCAAGGAAATATCTCAAGCCTGAGTTTATCTCTTTAAAATTGCTGTTGTTGCTGTTTGGTCACTGAGTCATGTCCAATTCTTTGCAACCCAATGGACTGCAGCATGCCAGGCTTCCCTGTCCTTCAATATATCCCAGTTTGCTCAAATTCATGTCCATTGAGTTGGTGATGCTATCTAATCATCTCATCTTCTGCCACACCCTTCTACTTTAGCCTTCATTCCCAGCATCAGGGTCTTTTCTAACGCATCAGTTATTCGCATCAGGTGGCCAAAGTATTGGAGCTTCAGCTTCAGCTTCAGCATCAGTCCTTCCAATGACTCTTCATGGTGGTGATTTCTTTAAGGATGGACTAGTTGGATCTCCCTGCACTCCAAGGGGCTCTCAAGAGTCTTCTCTAGCACCACAGTTCAAGAGCATCAATTCTGCAGCTCTCAATCTGCTTTATGGTCCAACTCTCACATCCATACATGACTATAGCTTTGACTATACAGATCTTTGTCAGCAAACTGATGTTTCTGTTTTTTTAATATGTTGCCTAAGTTTGCTATAGCTTTCTTTCCAAGGAGCAAGTGTCTCAATTTCTGGCTGCAGTCACTGTCTGCAATGATTTTGGAGGCCAAGAAAAGAAAATCTGTCATTGTTTCCACTTTTTCCCCTTGTATTTGCCATGAAGTGATGGGACTAGATATCGCAACCTTAGTTGTTTTTTTTTTAATGTTGAGTTTTAATCCAGCTTTTTCACTCTCCTCTTTCACACATTTGTGAAATGTTTTAGAACAAAGATAGCAAAGTTTTACTATAAACATTCAGAGAATAATGTTTTCCCATTGCCACAGTGTCTTTTGCCATTTCTCAATCATGACACTGCAGTGTGGGAGCATCATGGCACACTGATTAATGAGCATGCCTATGCTCCAACAAAATGCTTTTACAAGAAGTGTGGGGCACCTCATTTGGCACATAGGCTGTCATTTGCTGATCATTGTTTTACATACTTGCCTGAAATTGAAACCGATTCCATCAGAGTCACCTTGCTCATCACAGAAGATACGGGCTGTAGTTGGTCCTTTCATTTTCAGTGTGTGTGTGGAGCTCTTTCTTTCACACAGACACTCAACCTAACTTCTGGTGACTGAGACCAGCACTTCCTTCTGCTTGCTTTCACCTTACGGTCAAATATTAATGTTCTTCTGACCATTTGTGAGCCTAAACACAACAGGAAATTTCTTTAACTTCAAAAGCTGTCTTCACAGTGGAGATAGCAAGTCGCTACTAACTGTGCTCAGCCACACATGAAGCACTCAGTGTGGTTTCTGTCGGCCACAACTGTGGGCTGGCTTGACTGACTGTCTCCTGATCCTCAGATACCAAGAGTAGAGGAGAGCCAGCGTGGCCACCCACACCCAGATGGAGATTCTATTGCTGTCCTTGATGGGGCATTCCGTTTGGTCCTGACATCTGACCTTTGTCACTCGTTAGCTGTGTGATTTTAGGTTAATTATCTAAATTTCCTAAACTTCAGTTTCCTAATAAGCAAGATGGAGATCATAATACCTACCTAGAGTTGTGCCTGGACTATATTAAACATTCCATGAATGTTCTTTACCATGGGAAATTGACTTCCCTAGTGGCTCAGATAGTAAAGAATCCACCTGCAATGCAAGAGACCTGGGTTCAATTCCTGGGTGGGCAAGACCCCTGGAGAAAGGAATGGCAACCCAGTCCAGTATTCTGGCCTGGAGAATGGACAGAGGATCCTGGTGGACTACAGTCCATGGGATTGAAAAGAGTGGGACACAACTGAGTGACTAATATTTCATTTTTTTCAGTTATATAATTTACAATGATTATATCATTAGTTGGTCTTCATTTTCACCTGAATATTTTGATATATGAACAACAAATATAATTTGAGCTTTATTTGCTTTTTTGGTTTATTTTAATCATGGTCTCAGTTCAGTTCAGTTGCTCATTGTGTCCAACTCTATGCGACCCCTTGAACCGCAGCATGCCAGGCCTCCCTGTCCATCACCAACTCCCAGAGTTTACCCAAACCCATGTCCATTGAGTTGGTGATGCCATCCAGCCATCTCATCCTCTGTTGTCCCCTTCTCCTCCTGCCCTCAATCTTTCCCAGCATCAGGGTCTTTTCAAATGAATCAGCTCTTCACATCAGGTGGCCAAAGTATTGGAGTTTCAGCTTCAACATCAGTCCTTCTAATGAACACCCAGGATTGATCTCCTTTAGGATGAACTGGTTGGATCTAACATGAATATTTTCTATACATTGGTAGAACACGTTTTGCTATTCAGTTGCCCTAAATTTTCTTAAAAGCATAGTTTTTTTTTTTAAAAATAGCATAAACTTTAACCAATATAGCAGACAGCACAAGAAGTAAGTAACAGAAATAAATACCTTGGACAATTAAGTATTTTACCCACTGAATCTTAACACTTGGCTATGCCTCTGGCCCAGTCTCTTCTTATGCAAGCCTGCTTCCTCTTCTTTTCTGATAGCACTTAAGCACTTGTTAGACTGGTTTTAGATTAGCTACAGGACATCATCCAGAAATCACATTTCTTCCTACCTCCAAAGATCCTGATTTAGGAGTTTCAAGATAGGGCATGAAGTCTGTATTTTAAAATGCTTCCCTTCCACGAGGCACATGTGTGGGAGATTTGGGGGCCTCTGCTCTACACCCTCACTTGTGTTCTCCCTCAAGGGCTCTTCTCCAACCCCCCACTACCAGTTCTGTGTGCCCACCAGTGCCAAAATCTGCCAGCTCCGGCCTCTGCAGCCATGGTCTCAAACACCCTACAAAGGAGATGTTCTTATTTAAAAACAATTTTTTTTATTGAAGTATAGTTACAGTATTGTATTAGTTTCAAGTGCATAGCAAAGTGATTCAGTAATATGATGTATATATCTGTGTGTGTGTGTTTATGCACATTCTTTTTCAGATTCCTTTCCTTAAAGGTTATTACAGGATATTGAGTAAGGTTCCCTATGCTACACAGTAGGGAGCTTATTGTCTACTTGTTTTCTCTCTAGTAGTGTATTAACCCCAAACTCCTAATTTATCTCTTGTCCCTTCCTACCCTTCCTACCAGTTGATATCCCCTTTGGTAACCATAAACTTGTTTTCTATGTCTATGAGTCTATTTCTGTTTTGTAAACAAGTTAATTTATATTATATTTTTAGATTCTACATATAAGTGATATCATATGATACTTGTCTTTCCCTGACTTACTCCACTTAAAATGATGAATTCTAGGTCCACCCATGTTGCTGCAAATGGCATTATTTTATTCTCTTTAATGGCTGAGTAATATTCCATTCACACCTTTATCTGTTGATGGACAGATCTGTATATTCATCTGTTGATGGACATTGAGGTCATTTACATCTCTTGGCTACTGTGAATAGGGCCAATATGAACATTGGAGTGCATGTACCTTTTTAAATTAGCTTTCTCTGGATATATGCATAGAGGTGGAACTGCATGATCTTACAGTAACTCTGTTTCTACTTTTTCAAGGAACCTCTATACTGTTCTTCATAGTGGTTGCACCAATTCACATTCTCACTAATGATGTAGGAGGGTTCTTTTCTCTCCACACCTTCCCTAGCATTTATTATTTTTATTTTTTAATAATGTTTATTTTTACTGGTGTGAGGTGATACCTCATTGTAGTTTTGATTTGCATTTCTCTAATAATTAGCAATGTTAAGCACCTTTTCACATGCCTGTTGGTCATCTATATGTCTTCTCTGAAGAAATGTTTAAGTTTCCTCCCTGTGGGTTTTTTTTTTTTTTCCTGATTGAGCTGTTTTTTTTTTTTTAATATTCAGTCTCATAAGCTGAAATTTTCAAAATTAATTTTGAAAATTAACCCCTTGTCAGTAGCATCATTTACAAATGTTTTCTCCCAGTCTGAAGGTTGTCTTTTCATTTTGTCTATGGGTTTCCTCTGCTGTGCAAAAGCTTTTGAGTTTGATTAAGTTCCTATTTATTTACTTTTGTTTTTATTTCCATTACTCTAGAAGACAGATCCCAAAAATATTGCTGCTGTAAGAGTGTTCTGCCTGTGTTTTCCTCTGAGAATTTTATATTATCTGGTCTTACATTTAGTTCCTTAATTCATGCTGAGTTTATTTTTGTGTGTGATGTTGTAGAATGTTCTAATTCTATTCTTTACCATGTAGCTGTCCAGCTTGCCTTCTCTGTCATAGATTAGCTGACCATATATCCATGAGTTCATTTCTGGGCTTTCTATCCTGTTGCATTGATTCATATATCTGCTTTCATGCCAGTACTATACTGTTTTGACTACCATAATTTAATCCCAAATCACAGGGGAGGAAACTAAGGCTCAATTATCTTTAATGCTTTGTGCAAAGTCCTCTGCCTCCTTCCTTGGCAAGAGGTATAGTTAATATCATCATTGATATTGGTTCCATTTGTTTAAGCAAGGAAAAAATTTCCTCAAGGGGACGAGGATGTACTTCTGTGAGAGCCATGGATTGATTACAAGAAACAGAAACCCATTTAAAGGACATGAAGAAGGCTTATTGAAAGGATACTGGAGAATTTCATGGAAGTTGAAAGTAGAAAACACATTTTGACCTTAAGGATATTCATTTAAGCACAGTTCTGGTGTTTAGGATACTCGTGACAACAAAAGAAATAGATGATTCTCATACATGTCTTCTCCCAACATGCATGTAAATGGACTACACAAAAAAGTTGCTCCAACCAGGTGCAGGACCTGCCAGGAATGCTGAAACTATCCTTGTCTCCATAACCATAGATGAAAATGTTCAGGTCCTTTAGTCCTGCAGCTAGGATGTCCGTCCCAACACTCACTTCTTTCCTGTTTTCACCTGACTCCGGACCATGGCTGGATAGAACAAAAGAAGAAAGTGTCACAAGAGAAAAGGGGTCTTTATTCCGTGAAAGCTCTTTCATTCTAAATGAGAGAAAGCTAACTCAAACTGACCTAAAAAACACTTGGATTATATAAATAAAAGGTTCAGGATCAAATCCAGCTCTGAAATTGGCTGGGGGTGGGGAGGTCACTTTATAAACTGCCCCAGTTTCAACAGATTTTCCTACAGCAGAGATTTAATAATTATTTGCTGACTTGAATTGAGGTTATAAATTTTCCTGAGTCAAGTTTTCTAAGTATGTAATTTGTCATTTTCCCTAGTTTTGATAGGTAAGACTCTACTTTTTAAACTTATTAATGTTAATATTTATTAATATTAATGTTTTAAATTACTGTTGTTCAATCACTAAGTCGCGTCCGACTCTGTGACCCCGTGAACTGCAGCACGCCAGGCTTCCCTGACTTTCACCATCTCCTTGGGTTTGCTCAGACTCATGTCCATTGAGTCATCCTTCTTCAGTATGTAATATTTAATTCTCTTTGATCCAAAAGAGTTTGGGGGACTGACTTTTTAAAAAAAAAAATTCAAGTAGTTGAGGATATTTTTGCATGTTTTTATTTTGCTTTTTATTTCTAAATTTACTGCCTCTTGGCAGAAATAGTGGATACATTATATCTGTATTTTGGATTTTTTTGGTTTTTGTTTTCTTGAAAACTCCATTTTTAGATATGTTAACATATTCATCCTGATTACAGTAAGGGCTTGGTAGGGAAGCTAGTTTTCCTCCTCAGGGTGACTTTCTATAGCTGGTCAAATAAACTCTGTTGTTATTGTCTAGTTGCAAAGTCCTGTCTGACTCTTTCACAACCCTATGAATTGCAGCCCACCGGGCTCCTCTGTCCATGGGATTTCTCAGGTATGAATACTGGAGTGATTGCCATTTCTTTCTTCAGGGGACTTTCCCGACCCAGGGATCAAATCCATGTCTCCTGCACTGGCAGGTGGATTCTTTACCATTGAGGCACCTGTAAAGCCCCCAGATACACCATATGTCTCTTCTATACTTGAGCTTTAGACAGAAAGCTAATTTCCATCTATTCCACCTATTCCAAACTATTTGGATAGGGGACCTGTCTGTTGCTTTATACACTACATGTAGTTTTCTTATGAGCACAGTAATAATAGTACATACCCTATGAGGTTGTTATCAGGATTAAATGAGTTAATACATGTAAAATGCTTAGCCCTGTGTCTGGCCCATAGCCCTCAATAATAGCTTCTGATAATATTATGTGTTTTTTGTTTTTCTGAACCTGCAGTTTTGCTTACATTAGCATTCCACTTTGATAGAAATAGAGTGGTTTTGAGTTAGCCCAACTTATTCCTAACCAAGATAAATATGGCAACAGATGAAGAGCAAAAGGCAAAGAAACAACAACCTCCCTGTAGGCGTAAGTGTCTGGGTGCAGCAGACCAGGGTCACACAGCATGTGGCATAAGCCCTCTTGGAGGGCTAAACTCACCATAGAGTCACCAAGCACGCAACCCACAAACTGCAGAACAATTATACCAAATAAATTCTCACACTGTTAAGAAAGTTCTAGGACTGACAACAGATTTCTGAACTTCTAGATCAGGCAAAAGGAATGTGAACTCCCAGGAATTTTGACTTTGGAGGCCAGTGGGATTTGACTACAGAACTTATACAGGACTGGGAAAACAGACTCTTGGAGGGCACAAACAAAACCTCATGCCCACCAGGACCCAGGAGAAAGGAGCAGTGATCCCACAAGAGACCGAGCCCAACTTGCCTGTGAGTGTCCAGGAATCTCTGGCAGAGGCGTGGGTCAACAGTGGCCTGCTTGAGGGTCAGGGCACTGAATACAACAATGCGTGCACAAGTCCTTTGGAAGGAGGTCGCCATTATGCGCATTACCCCTGCCATAGTTTGGTCTAGGGTCAAACAACAGAGAGGGAACACAGCCTCGCCCATCAACAGAAAACTGGATTAAAGATTTACTGAGCCCATCAGAAGGAGACCTAGTTTCCCCCTCAGTCAGTCTCTCCCATCAGGAAGCACCCTTAAGCCTCTTACTCTTCTCCATCAGAAGGCAGACAGAATGAAAACCACAATCACAGAAAACTAACCAATCTGACCACATGGACCACAGCCTTGCCTAACTCAATGAAACTATGAGCTATGCAGTGTAGGGCCACCCAAGACAGAGAGGTCATGGTGGAGAGTTTTGACAAAACATGGTCCACTGGAGAAGGGAATGGCAAACCACTAGAGTATTCTTGCACTGAGAACCCCATGAACAGTATGAAAAGGCAAAAAGATAGGAGAGTGAATGATGAACTTCCCAGGTAGTTAGGTGCCCAATATGCTACTGGAGAAGAGTAGAGAAATAACTCCAGAAAGAATGAAGAGATGGAGACAAAGCAAAAACAATGCCCAGTTGAGGATGTGACTAGTGATGGAAGTAAAGTCCAATGCTGTAAAGAGCAGTGTTATAGGAACCAGAATGTTAGGGCCATGAATCAAAGTAAATTAGAAGCGGTCAAACAGGAGATGGCAAGAGTGAATGTCAACATTTTAGGAATCAGCGAACTAAAATGGACTGGAATGGGTGAATTTAACTCAGATGACCATTACATCCACTACTGTGGGCAAGAATCCCTTAGAAGAAATGGAGTAGCCATCATGGTCAACAAAAAGAGTCTGAAATGCAGTACTTGGGTGCAATCTCAAAAACAACAAAATGATCTCTGTTTGTTTCCAAGGCAGACCATTCAGTATCACAGTAATCCAAGTCTATGCCCTGACCAGTAATGCCAAAGAAGCTGAAGTTGAACAGTTCTATGAAGACCTACAAGACTTTCTAGAGCTAACATTAAAAAAAAAAAAAAAAGATGTCCTTTTCATCATAGGACATTAGGAAGTCAAGAGATACCCGGAGTAACAGGTAAATTTGGCCTTGGGGTACAGAATGAAGCAGGACAAAGGCTAACAGAGTTTGGCCAAGAGAATGCACTGGTCATAGCAAACACTCTCTTCCAACAACACAAGAGATGACTCTACACATGGATGTCACCAGATGGTCAATAGTGAAATCAGATTGATTATATTCTTTACAGCTGAAGATGGAAAAGCTCTACACAGTCAGAAAAAAAAAAAAAAAGACTAGGAGATGACTGTGGCTCAGATCATGAACTCCTTATTGCAAAATTCAGACAAATTGGAGAAAGTGGGGAAAACCACTAGACCATTCAAGTATGACCTAAATCAAATCCTTTATGATTATAGTGGAAGTGACAGATTCAAGAGATTAGATCTGATTGAGTGCCTGAAGAACTATGGATGGAGGTTCATGACATTGTACAAGAGGCAGTGATTAAGACCATCCCCAAGAAAAAAAAGAGCAAAAAGGTTGTCTGAGGAGGCTTACAAATAACTGAGAAAAGAAGAGAAGCGAAAGGCAAAGAAGCAAAAGAAAGATATACCCATCTGAATGCAGAGTTCCAAACAATAGCAAGGAGAGAAAAGAAAGCCTTGCTCAGTAATCAATGCAAGGAAATAGAGGAAAACAATAGAATGGGAAAGACTAAAGATATCATAAACAAAATGAGAGATACCAAGAGAACATTTCATGCAAAGATAGGCTCGATAAAGGACAGAAATGGTATGGACCTGACAGAAGCAGAAGATATTAAGAAGAGGTGGCAAGAATACATAGAAGAACTGTACAAAAAAGATCTTCATGATTCAGATAACCATGATAGTGTGATCACTCACTAGTGCCAGACATCCGGGAATGCAAAGTCAAGTGGGCCTTAGGAAGCATCACAACAAATAAAGCTAGTGGAGGTGATGGAATTCCAGTTGAGCTATTTAAAATCTTAAAAGATAATGCTGTGAAAGTTTTGCACTCAATATGCCAGCAAATTTATAAAACTCAGCAGTGGTCACAGGCCCAGGAAAGGTCAGTTTTCATTCCAGTCCCAAAGAAAGGTAATGCTTCCCCATCTATGGCTGCAAAGAATATAATCCATCTGATTTCTGTATTGACCATCTGGTGATGTCCATGTGTCGAGTCTTCTCTTGTGTTGTTGGAAGAGACTATTTGCTATGACCAGTGCTTTCAAGAAGACTTGAGAGTCCCTTGGACTGCAAGAAAATCAATCCAGTCCATCCTAAAGGAAATCAGTCCTGAATATTCATTGGAAGGACTGATGCTGAAGCTGAAACTCCAATACTTTGGCCATCTGATGCAAAGAACTGACTCACTGGAAAAGACCCTGATGTTGGGAAAGACTGAAGGCAGGAGAAGAAGGGGATGACAGAGGATGAGATGGTTGGATGGCAACAGCGACTCAATGGACATGAGTTTGAGTAAACTCCGGGAGTTCCTGACAGACAGGGAAGCCTGGTGTGCTACAGTCCATGGGGTGGCAGAGTCGGACATGACTGAGTGACTGAACTGAAGTGAGACATAAGTGATGTGTAACTTCATGCAACTCCTTAAAAAAAAAAAAGCCATATTGATTTTGTAAACCAATTCTACCAGATTCTGTGAGAGAATAGGCAAACTACTGAGCAATGTACCTACAGCTCAATTCTAATAGAGACAGTAATTTTCTACTTTTTGGAAATGGTTAATGTGGAGTTGTTCCTCCCCATACACCGTTTAACTGTGTAAACTTTCCGGGCATGTATTGGGTCTTTGATTTCTGGTCCCCCATGCTATGCACAGGTAGACGCCTGATAGAGAGCTTGTGAAACACATGTTGTGTTTCCTGCGGGTTAAGTGCCCCAGTTTTAGAATTCAGAATGCCTGGACCAAAGTCCAGTTTAGCTACTCAGAAATTAAGTAATCTGCCTTAAGGAGCTAGGCCTGGGGCTCACTCACTTGCTAATTATTATTGGTCAATTATTGTGGTTTTTGTTTGCATGTACAGAGGATAATGCCTTGAGACAGTCGTTTAAAACTGCTTTGGTTAGAGTTTTACATACTTTATATTTCATTGAATCCACATAGCCCGCCAAGGTAGGTGTGTTTTACAGATGAATACATGCAGATGGTGACTGCAGCCATGAAATTAAAAGACGCTTACTCCTTGGAAGGAAAGTTATGACCAACCTAGATAGCATATTCAAAAGCAGAGACATTACTTTGCCAACAAAAGTCCGTCTAGGCAAGGCTATGGTTTTTTCCAGTAGTCATGTATAATGTGAGAGTTGGACTGTGAAGAAAGCTGAGCGCCGAAGAATTGATGCTTTTGAACTGTGGTGTTGGAGAAGACTCTTGAGAGTCCCTTGGACTGCAAGGAGATCCAACCAGTCCATCCTAAAGAAGATCAGCCCTGGGTGTTCTTTGGAAGGAATGATGCTAAAGCTGAAACTCCAGTACTTTGGCCACCTCATGCGAAGAGTTGACTTATTGGAAAAAACTCTGATGCTGGGAGGGATGGGGGCAGGAGGAGAAGGGGACGACAGAGGATGAGATGGCTGGATGGCATCACCAACTCGATGGACGTGAGTCTGAGTGAACTCCAGAAATTGGTGATGGACAGGGAGGCCTGGCGTGCTGCGATTCATGGGGTCGCAAAGAGTCGGTCACCACTGAGTGGCTGAACTGAACTGAAGATATAAGACGCTAATACACAAGTTATCAAGCCATTATTCCTTTTATATATGAACAATCAGGTAAGAGTTTGACAATCTGCTCATAATAACTATCAGGTGGTGCTAGGTGAACTTTTTCAGGGCGCTAAATAAAAATTTTATGAAATACTATTTCCTTGTTTGAGTCTAAAATAACTAAGAGCGTAGCACTGCATTCCTTCCTTCTCTTGGTTCTCAAATCACATATCCCAATAAATGTATCTGCAAACTCCCCGTCAGATGGGTGACCCGCCTTCGAACACAGGAAAACCGGCGCGCTTTGTGAGGCCGCCACAGCCTCCTGCTCGGCCGCAGCTCCTACCTCCGGGCTGCCCCCGAAGCCCGCACTGAGAAAGATCGGCTCGCACGGCGGCGGTGACGAGTCCCGGGGGCGAGAGCTCCCACGCTTCCCGCCCGCGCATATTCCGTCTGTCTGACTCGGGCCCGAGCAGCCACCCGGCCCTCAGAGCCCTCTCAGGCCTCTGCGCTCTCCGGCTCCGCCAGACTCGCGGTCACGCGCAACCCGCCCTCAGGCGCTCGAAAGCAGGCCGCCCCGTCCGGGCCAGGCCCGCAGAGGCCCGGCTGGCGCCGGGGGCCGGGCTGCTGCCGACTCACACCTCGCGCGGAGTCGGCCCACCCGCGGCCACCAACCCGCAGGCCGCGCGCCGCCACCCGCCACTCCCAGCTGACGCGCGTCGGCCTACAGGCTTCTGCCCCGGAAGCGCCGGGGAGAGCGGGGGCGGGGCGGGGCGGGGCGGGGCGGGGCGGGGCTCTGCCCGCCCCCCGGAAGACTTACGGCCTTCCAATAGGTGGTGCCCTCCGCGCCTGGCGCCCATTGGCCGAGGGGGCTTCGGCGGGCGGGGCCGCAGGGAGCGGGGCGTGTGGACCCCGGGCGCCTAGTCGCGTAGTGGTCCGAGGAGCCCCCCGAGCAGCGGTGAGTGGCGGAGGTGAGGCGGGGGCTGAGGGGCGGCGGGGCGTCCTCCTGGGGCTGTCCCGGCAGGGGCCTCGGGAAGGCAGGCTGCGGCCAGCGGGGACGCCCTGGAGGGACCGGGGTCTGCACCCGCTCCGCCCGCTCCCCGGCGCTCGGGCGCCGGCCGGCACCTTGTGTGTTGGATGAGGGAGCGGCGGCGGGCGCCCCAGGGCCGGGGGAGGCTCTCTGAGGGCGCCCCTGCGGTGCGCGAACGACGAAAGGTGCGCGCCTTCACTCCAGGCGTCGGCGGAAACACTAAGGGGCAGTGTTTTCCGAGGGCTCATTGTGTTCCAAATTCGGTTCTAAAAATAATTCGGAATTCCCCAATAAATTAATGGTGCTGCTGTCCCCAAATTGCAATTAGGAAAGATTACCTGACATTTTTTTAGGTTCAAGAGCCTAGACAAAATACAGCAAATTCAACATGATGTCACATTTTTAATGTAGAGACTCTTCCAGCCTTTGATCAGCTTCCAGTGTTTTACAAAATAGCCCTTTAATCTCTGAAGGCAGAGGTCGTGGGTTGGAATTCTGGCTCCATCACTTATTGGCTGTGTGATCTTGGACAAGAGACAATCTCCGTATTGATACTTTCACTTTCTGTAAAATAAAGATAATAGTAGGATATGCTCTTAAGTTTATGTATGAGGACTAAATGAAAGAATACAGTTTAAAGTGGCCAAAAAGATTGATCATGTAATAAATAATAAATGTTGGCCAGTATTTTTTTTTAATAAAGGATTAGAGTATTAGGAGCTTGAATAGTACTTGGACTCAAAGCTGTGACATTGTTAAAATTTAATATTAAGTTTTGTACAAGTCTCATTGGTGTTGTAAACTGTGTCCTAAAATAAGTCAAGTGAAAGTCACTCAGTCCTGTCCCCGACTGTTTGCAACCACATGGGATAGTCCACGGAATTCTCCAGGTCAGAATACTGGAGTGAGAAGTCTTTCCCTTTTCCAGGGGATCTTCCCAACCCAGGATCAAACCAGGTCTCCTGCATTGCAGGCAGATTCTTTACCAGCTGAGCCACAAGGGAAGCCCAAGAATACTGGAGTGGGTAGGCTGTCCCTTCTCCAGTTGATCTTCCTGACCCAGGAATCCAACCCGGATCTCCTGCTTTGCAGGTGGATTCTTTTATCAACTGAGCTATGAAAGTTAGTGAAAGTTAAAGTCGCTCAGTTACCTCCAACTGTTTGCGACCCCATGGACTGTATAGGCATGGAATTCTCTAGGCCAGAACACTGGAGTGGGTAGCCTTTCCTTTCTCCAGGGTTTCTTCCCAACCCAGGGATGGAACCCAGGTCTCCTGCATTGCAGGTGGATTCTTTAGCAGCTGAGCCACAAGGGAAGCCCCTAAAATAAGCTATGAGGGAAGCCCCTAAAATAAGCCAAAGTGAACACTGAATCAGAGGTGTATCCATCACACTGCAGGAGGCTTCCTTCCCTGTTGCATTCTTGCTAGAGCCAGTCTCAAAAATGAGAAACTGTTGTACTTGATTAATTGGAAAAGCTAAATTACTAATTCAGAATTGATCAGAAATTAAGCATATGCTGAAATTTTTGTGTTAGGTAGAAAATATAATTTACATGGTCTTGGTTTGTACAACTTGGGGAAAATCTATGGAATGTTAAATTTAAGCTGTTCACATAAATGAAACCCACATCAGTCAGGTAATAGAAGGTAAAGCAGTTCTGTTATGAACTTCTTTAATAAGTGAATTCTGACTTAATCATACTACGTAAGTAAAAACAGATTTTTATGGCGTTCACTTTTCATTAAAGCTTAAAATGTTTATTATGTTCCATATATGACTTCCCTTGTAGCTCAGTCGGTAAAGAATCTGCCTGCAGTGCAGGAGACTTGGGTTCGATCCCTGCGTTGGGAAGATCCCCTGGAGAAGACATGGCAACCCACTCCAGTATCCTTGCTTGGGAATTCTCATGGACAGAGAAGCCTGGTGGGCTGCAGTCCATGGGGTCTCCAAGAGTCAGGCACGACTGAGAAATTAACACTTACTTATTATTATTATGTTCCATATATAATTGAAACCTATGGCCATTTCACTGATGTTCGACAGATTGAAATTGTATTGGTCAAAGACTGATGCTGATAGATGGCCTCAAGAAAATGTTTAACTTGTGAAGGCTTCCCAGTCTATGACGGGAACCACTGTCTACACTAGTGGCCACTTTGAAAACATAAATATGGAAACGTGAGCAAAGTGATTGGTAGCTCAGATAGTAAAGACTCTGACTGCAAGGCATGAGGCCTGGGTTGGATCCCTGGGTTGGGAAGATCCCCTGGAGTAGGAAATGGCAACTCACTCCAGTATTCTTGCCTGGAGAATTCCGTTGACAGAGGAGCCTGGTGGGCTACAGTCGATGGGATCACAAGAGTCAGATACGACAGCAGCTAACAGAAGGAAAAAAATATAGACAGACATTACTTAGCACTTGGCTGAAGCTGAAACTCCAATACTTTGGCCACCTGATGTGAAGAACTCATTGTAAAAGATCCTGATGCTGGGAAAGATTGAGGGCAGGAGGAGAAGGGGAGGCCAGAGGATGAGATGGTTGGATGGCATCACTGACTTGATGGACATGAGTTTGAGCAATCTCCAGGAGTTGGTGATGGACAGGGAGGCCTGGCATGCTGCAGTCCATGGGGTCGCAAAGAGTCAGACATGACTGAGCCATTGAACTGAACTGGTTATAAAACTGTCAAGAGTAGATAACTTTTTATATGGAGCTGTTAGATTCTGGTACAGTTGTGGTTGCTGTTTTCTCTGATGTATAACAGTTGGAGTTTGAGAGTTTATTATAAGGTCAAGTAAGGTTAGTCGGAAAAGGCAATGGCACCCCACTCCAGTACTCTTGCCTGGAAAATCCCATGGATGGAGGAGCCTGGTAGGCTGCAGTCCATGAGGTCGCTAGGAGTCGGATATGACTGGGCGACTTCACTTTCATACATTGGAGAAGGAAATGGCAACCAACTCCAGTATTCTTGCCTGGAGAATCCCAGCGACAGGGGAGCCTGGTGGGCTGCCGTCTATGGGGTCTCACAAAGTCGGACACGACTGAAGCGACTTAGCAGCAGTAGCAGCAAGGTTAGTAAGAGGGAATTCAGAATGGTATTCAAAACATTTCGTGACATTCTCACCAGGCAGAGATTGGAATAGGGCATATTGTGGCTTTTCTTTTCAATGACTGCGAACGTCCTCTTATGTTAGGAAAGCCTCAAGACCTTGATAAGCCCAGTGTTGTCCCCCTAGCTCCATCCCACCTTGGTCCATGAGGGATGCTCTGTATTGCCTGTCCACACACAAATGATCAGTTTAGAAAGTAACTGTCACTCCCTTTTGGACTTAATCTTGATGAAGAAAATCCATGCAAGAGTTAACTGCCTGGTTAAATACTTCATGAGACTAGAAGAGAGATTTCCCAAGTTTATAATTAAACTTTCTTTTCTTCCTTTTCTACCTCCTACTCCACCACACCTAAAGAGGCCCATTAACAGGAGTTTTTCACATTAAGGGGGAGCTGATGTAGTCTTAAGGGGGTGTCCAGGAGAGAAGAGTAGAAATTAGACAGTCGGCTTGGAAATGGACCCATAAGCCACATTAAGGAATGTGAACTTTATATTATCCAGTGGGAGTGAATGATAACTTACGTAATCACCGTAAAAATTCAGATTCTCATCTTTAGAGGTAGTTTCTTATTGCTTTTTGTGTGCTAGATTTGCATAAATACAGTATGGTTTATGCTGACAGTAGCTTTCCTTTGATTTCTATCAAAGAGTTTTGAAAATACTTTTATCTGCCCAACACAGAAATCTGGTAGGGGTGACCCTTGGATTTAAAGAATGTTGTTTAATCAGCATGATCCCAGTAATAGATAAGTTAAATTTCCATTGTAAGTCCTCTCAAGAACTTATGTTTGTTTATAACATATGCTTTCATAAGGCCATTGCCCTGGCTGTCAAGTTAGCAGTCTCTTGGGTGCAGAGGATCTATTTCTGACTCACAGACTTTTTGAATGAGCTCATCCACTTTTAGTCTGTGGTTAGGATCTATAATTATTAAATATTTCGCACTTTCATAGATCCTAAGTTCTGTATTATTGAATTTTCTCTATATACTTTTCCATGTTTCTGAAGGGATGTGCTGTGCTTAGTCGCTCAGTTGTGTCCGACTCTTTGAGACCCCATGGACTGTAGCTCACCAGGCTTCTCTGGGGCTCATGGGGCTTCTCCAGGCAAGAATACTGGAGTGGGTTGCCATTCCCTCCTCCAGGGGATCTTCCCAACCCAGGGATCAAACCCAGGTCTCCCACATTTCAGGCAGATTCTTTACCCACTGAGCCACCACGGAAGCCCTCTGAAGGTATATGCCACCCCAAAATATGCTACTTCAGAAAAAAGTTTACTTTGAGCTGAAGGCAATTAAGAAGCAGCAAAAGGAGAACTATTTTTCCTTCCACTATCTGCCTAAAAATAGGACATAAATTTCCTTTTGTGAAGGACTGACTTTGCTCCTGTACCAGGAGAATAACTGCTGTCAATGGAGACAGAAATTTGGCCCTGAGATGGTCTACACAGTCTAACTTTACTAAAATAGCCCTTATCTTTTATTATTCTTCCTCATATATTTATTTTGCAATAATTTACCACCCCTAGAAGCTCAAACCCCCTTTCCCTTGTCTTGTCATTTTTCCGCAGTTTATCACTCTCTTTTAAAATGGTGTATAAACTCCACATGTAATTGCTTCTCTTCGCACATAGAAATTAAATATTGTCATCAAGTACGTTTTGTTAACGTTTTTTTTCTGTTTATCTTTTGTCAGTTTAATTTGCAGATCTCAGGATAGATCATCAGAGAATAGAGAAGAAGCTTTTTTTCCTTTCCCGAACTTCTGTCTCATTTTCATGTTTCATCATGTTTAATGGCTTTTACGCTCTGGTCTGTGCTGTTTCAATATTACCTATAGCACTGACTTCTTTTTGTCACTTTAGTTTTCAGATTAGTGGCTGTCACTCCTGACTGCATAACAGAATGATCAGTGAGGCTTCTTAAAGGACCTAGTTTTCTGGGGCCTGTTCCAGAACAGACCCACTGAATCAGACTATCTGGCTGAAGTCCATGAAATCTAATATCCAAAATCAGTGTCACAGAAAACCAGAGGCAGACACAAATTAGAGTGAGTGGTAAAGGCGAATCTTATTCAGTGACTGTTGCAATAGTGGAAAAGAAACCTTGGGATAGAACTAGGCTTCATTCTGAATACAGCAAGGGCAAATGGGGGTGGATAGCAAGGGAGCAAGGTGGGTGTCAGTGAGTGAAAAATTACTAAGGGGTATTACCCTAAAGCAACTTGACAGGATTCTTGCTAAAGGCAGGCTAGGGTGATAAGATTGAAAGTGGGATAAGGAAGTTCCAGGGTAGGGGATTTCATAAAGCTGACTCAGCAGGACTCTTGCAGAAACTGGACTGTGGGGTCCAAGGACAAGCCCAGGAGCTGGCGTGTGTGCTGCCCAGTCGTGTCCGACTCTTTGCGAACCTGCAGACTGTAGTCCGCCAGGCTTCTCAGTCCATGGGATTCTCCAGGCAAGAAGACTGGAGGGCTTGCCATGCCCTCCTCCAGGGGAGTCTTCCTGACCCAGGGATCAGACCTGCATCTCTTAGAACTGCACTGCAGGCGGATTCTTTTCCACTAAGCCACCAGCTTCCCAAGGGCTAGGCCTCATTGTGAAGAGAGCTCAGAGGAGCCTGACCAAGGAGAGAGGCTTTGTCAACATCAACAACTGCTGCAAATTACCGCCAGGCGATTCTGATGTGTGCACCTGTGGTGAGAGCGGCATCCTTTCCCACAGAGGTGTGAGCCTTGATACTCCATTTGGATCTCTTCTTGCAGTAACTTCGTGATCTGTCAATGGACAGCTTTCTCCAGAGCCTTTTCTTCCTTAGCCTTTTAGTGGAGAGTACCATGGCACCAAAAGGAGAGAAGTTAGTTCATGTTCTGAAGCAAGTATACGTCAGTAAATATTAAGGGCCTGCTGTGTTTCAGACAGTGTTCTACTTGGTGGGGTTATAGTAGTTAAAAAGCAGACATGAGACCACCCCTCTTATTAGTAAGGGTCATGGTAGTCAAAGAGTAGAGTATAGTGTGTGTGTGTTCAGTCGTGTCTGATTCTCTGTGACCCCATGGACTGTAAACTGCCAGGCTCCTCTGTCCGTGGGATTTCCCAGGCAAGAATACTAGAGTGGGTTGCCATTTTCTTCTCCAGGGGATCTTCCCGACGCAGAGATCGAACTCAGGCCTCTTGTGTCTCCTGCGTTGACAGGTGGATTCTTTACCACTGAGCCACCTGGGAAACCCATAATACTCAGGGGTAACCGCGTTCCTTGTGTGCTTGCTCGTTTATCAGAGGCTCCTGGGGTGATCATTCTCAGACATCCATGGACTTCTCTTAGCTAGCTGCAGAAGTCATGCAGTGTCAGACTCATCAGAGAATCTGCAGCAGTGTTCTACAATGATTACATTATAGAATCCCTCATACTATTTTCTTTCAAGTTTAGTTATTTCCCTTTCAAAGTATTGCTGAACGATAGCTTTTCTTTGCAACTATTAATCATTCCTCTTTATATAGTTAAATTATTGCCTTAAAACTATAAACCACTTATTTATGCTGTATTGGTAGCTCAGAGGTCTTCATATCACCTCTTTTGTTACACAGATACCTCACTGAATCATGTGACACTTCATCAAATAAAATATTGAAGTCAGTAGAATTCTTGAGACTTTTGAAATTCTTCAGAGGTCTCTAGCCCTATCTCTTTTTTCCCCCCCAGCCCTATCCTTAAAAGATGTGCAATGTTTCCAACTGTGGTTGTCATTTATTTGCTAGAATGAGTGCTATATCTGTTGGATGGTAAAATGAAAATTTTCAATTGCTAAAACTCTAAGGACTTTTAAAAGAGTTTATACCTTGTATATTATTTTTGTATTTTGGAAAGAGCAGTTTTGTGTTTTCTTGTTGTTGTTGTTATTTGAGTTTTTTAATTTATTTCTTTTGGTTCAATTCTATTGGAAAGGGAAATAGGATTGTATCTTCTTTTTTATATGAGGATTTTAATAACGCAAGATATATGATTCTTATCCTTCGTGTTCCACATCCTGGAAGCTTTGAGGAAGGAGCCATGTGCAGGGATTCTGATTACTGACTTGGGGTGGGCTGCATGTGTAGGTGTCTCTCAGCTCCCGGAGGATTTTTTTAATGCTGTCGGATTTGAGCCCTTCCCCCTCGTCTGCTGGATCTAACTCTGGTATTTGCTGATGATAATCTTAGTCTCTGTAACAGGAAAAACAAATGGAAGCCCTGCCTGATGCAGCTGTTTTGGCGACTAGACTTAAAAACACTCTTATCCAGTACCACAACCTTGAAGATGAAAAGTGGCGAGTTGCTAAGAAGACGGTAAATTAATTAACTTACTTGTGTTTGGGGTCTGTCTTCTAATGAGCTGGTGGATGACTTTCAAAATGGTACAGAAACATATGGACCACACTTTAGATGAATGTGCAGGGTAGATGAATGTGTCAGTAAAGCTGGTGGTTTCATAGCTCACAGAGGAGGGACAGCAGTCCTGCACACAGTCATCAGCTGTTCAGATAGTGGACACAGGAAGAGACTCACGGCAACAAGACTGTAAAGAGCAGCCTCTCAGGTCAATAAATGCAACATGTCATGGTCAGTTTAAGAAAGGAAAGTATAGAAATTGATAGTTTGAAATCATTTCAGATATTTTAACAAGCCTGTGAGGGTGGTCCATTAGTATTCTTTTTTTCACCAGTACGACTTCCCCGAACCGTCACACAGTTGAATGTTGACAGAGCCAACCCTAGAGACCAGGGCTCTTCCAGTTAAGTGCTTTAGCTGTTCTGATGCGCAGAATTTCTTACGAGATGATCTGGAAAAAAATGTCAGGACTCATTCAGGGTAGTACTGTCATCATAGATGTGAATTGCTTAAACCTAAAAAGATATATGAGCAAATTCAGAATTAAATATTTAAGATTCTAGTATCTTAGACTAAATTCTTCAGTAATGGTAAATAGATGAGACTGTAATCATGCAAATAATGGCCAGTGAGAGTGCCATCACCGGATCTTGGTGCTTGGGTGTCTTTAAGCTGCTGAAAAACCTTTTCCTAGGGGTCTGTAATTTAAGATGTGTAGTACTCTAGGATACAGAAAAAATTCAGACATGGATTCTTTCATGGTATGAGTGACTTGTATGTATTTCTTTGACTGTTTACTTATGTTTTGTTTTCGTGCAAAAGCTAATGCTGTAGACTTTATGAAATTGTCAGTTTTATATCCAGATTGCCACCTATGTAATTATCACTATACACTGTTTTTATTTGTATAGAAAGATGTAACAATTTGGAGGAAACCTTCAGAAGAATTTAATGGATATCTGTAAGTAATTCTTGTAGTTTTACATAGCTCTTAAAATACTGCTAAACTTCAAATGTATATACACATATACTCATGATCACTAAATGATCACTGGCAGTAAAGTTTGGCTTTTGCTTTTAAGATTTTAAACTTTCTGAGAAGAAAATCATGTTATGTATTCAAAGCTTTTAAAATATCTGTATCCCTGGTGAATAGAGTTGGTGGTTTTGGGAATCATGAATGATGGTATAGCTGATAAAATCTTAATTTCTTACTGTGGTATATAAAATACTTCCAATATTCCTTCTGCACTTATTCAGTACTATAGCATATTTTGCTCTAAGAATGTGTATTGAAGAAATCATTGGAAATTAATAGTTATTTAAGTACTTGTCTCTTCTATCATGTTACTTAAAACATTAAAAATTATAAACAACCTGAATAATCAAAAATTAAGGAATGATTAAATTATAAAATGTGCTATTTTACAATCTTTAAAAACCATATTTTCAGATATTATTTAAGAACATAAAAAATGCTAAAGATATAATGAAAAGTGAATAAAGCAGAGTACTAACCTGTATGTAGCACAGTCATGAATTGACTTTAACTATTTTTATATTAAAATGTTTTTATTTAACACAAAAGTATGTACCTCTAGAGGGCAGTTTTATGTGTGATTTTTGTTTATTTATTTTTTGCATATAGCAGAGTAAGAATTATGTCTTTAACCAGTAAAAAAATACATTTTGTTTTTTAAAGCCAGTGCAGATAGGTGCCTTGTGTAATTGGAGTGGGATATTCATATTCTGGGGGCATGGCACTTTTTAAAATGAAACTGTTGACCACACTTTATACATACAGAATGTTTTGAAGTGTATTGCCAAAGATAGCATTTCCAGAAAGGTAAGTTGTACAGTATTTCTGAGAAGGACAGTTAGGGTTGGATTGAACACTGTAAGCAAGTGTGGAAGTTAACCCTTTAGATCAGTAACTCCCCACAGGGGCTGAAAAAGTCTAAAAGTGCCTGAGGGCACTGTGCTCAGTGATAAAAACTCACAGAAGAGCTGATACCTGGGCTGAGCCAGAAAGAACAGACAGGTGTTTCTTAGGGAATGAGGCAGAGAGAACTGCACTTAATCACATTAACACAGATGACTTCCAGGTAGATGGGAAACACTGAGAGAGTTTGTTTACAGAATTTAGGCTTCCCTGTTGTCTCAGACAGTAAAGAATCTGCCTGCAATGCAGGAGACATGGGTTCGATCCCTGGGTCAGGAAGATCCCCTGGAGAAGAGAATGGCAACCCACTCCTGTATTCTTGACTGGAGAACTCCATGGACAGAGGAGCCTGGTGGGTTACAGTCCAAGGGTCACAAAGAGTCGAACACGACTGAGCGACTGACTTTTTTTTACGGAGGTTCATGTTGTGTTTATATAGTTGGAACATAAAGTATAGGAATGAGGAGAGCACGTCTGAAGGACTTCTGAATTCTTAAACCAAGGAGTTCGGTTTTGTGTTTATCCTCTGCTCAACCCAACCCTCCCAGGTCCTCAAAGGATTTTGTATTTATTATGGTAACAGTTGTGAGAGACAGAAATGAGCATAGAAAGTTTAGAGAAGAGCTTGTATCCTCGGAGACTACAGCTGGCTTCTTAAAGTGTCCCTATGATTGTATACAGTGGCACCCACTCCAGTACTCTTGCCTGGAAAATCCCATGGTTGGAGGAACCTGGTAGGCTGCAGTCCATGGGGTTGCTAAGAGTCGGACACAACTGAGCGACTTCACTTTCACTTTTTACTTTCATGGATTGGCGAAGGAAATGGCAGCTCACTCCAGTATTCTTGCCTGGAAAATCCCATGGACGGAGGAGCCTGGTGGGCTGCGGTCCATGGGGTCACGAAGAGTCGGACACAACTGAGCGACTTCACTTTCACTTTTCTCTTTCATCTATTGGAGAAGGAAATGGCAACCCACTCCAGTGTTCTTGCCTGGAGAATCCCAGGGACAGGGGAGCCTGGTGGGCTGCCGTCTGTGGGCTCGCACAGAGTCGGGCACGACTGAAGTGACTTAGCAGTAGCATGATTGTATACAAAGTTTTCTGACAATGTGTATTCCTGGGAAGAGATCTGTGGCTTTTTTCAGATTGTTAGAGTTATATGATCAGAAGAGCTAGAAACTGATGCAGTATTGAGTTGGACACAGAGTTCCCAAACTAAGGACACAGCAGGGGAGCTGAAAAGGACAAATGGACTTGAAAGAGATTTGATGGTAGCGTAATAATGACAGTGGTGATGATAACTAACATCTGTTGAAACCCACATGTTGTTCTGTGTACTTAATGTTTAGAAAGTCATCTTGGTAAAACACAGTGACTTTCTAGTTCTGACTGTTTGAATGGGGTTAAGAGAAAAAGAAGTGTTGAAGTTGAATCCCAGATTTCTAATTTGGATGCCTGAATTAATTTGTATTACCCACCCCTACCCTCGTCCCAAGTTAGAGAACCTAGGCGAAAGAGCAGATTTAAGATGGAGGATAGTATAAGCTTGAGCTTGAGATATTTGCAAACTGATAAAAAGCTTCAGATGCTTAAAAAAGAGAAAAAAGACCCCCAAAATAATGATGGTTGGAGCCAGTCTGTCTCTTTTTCCTTTCTTTCTCGCAGGTAACTACTGTCTTGAAGGTGTAGTATTCATGTTTCATACTTGGGCCATACGTGTGTGTGTTTCTTCTGGTAATGTGTTTTAATTTTTTCTGTTCGATGTTACGTTTCAGTTTATCCGTGTTGTTACATGTTGATCTGCACTTTCAGTTCTATATTCACGACCTCAGTGTGTTTATCTGTGTTTGCAGATTTGCCTACTGATAAATCTTTAGTTTGTTGTCAATTCTTCTCTGTAGTATGCTTCTTGGTACACGTCTCCTTTTGCACATGTGTATCGTTTTCTTGGGTATGTACCTGTTGTCAAACTGTTCTGTAAAGCGGTGATAGCACTTTGAGAGATGTCATTTTCTTCCATTCAACACTTGTTATTAATTTCTTAATCTCTGGCAGGATGGTATCTTGGCTAGTAATGATTTGACTATGAGTGACATTGGGCATCTTTTCTAGGTTTATTGATCTTTCAGGTCACTCTTGTCCTTTGCCCATCTTTTCTTTGGATTGTCTTTATCTCGTTGTTTGAACAATGGTTCCAACAAAGGTCGTCTAGTCAAGGCTATGGTTTTTCCAGTGGTCATGTATGGATGTGAGAGTTGAACTATAAAGAAAGCTGAGCGCCGAAGAATTGATGCTTTTGAACTGTGGTGTGGAGAAGACTCTTGAGAGTCCCTTGGACCGCAAGGAGATCCAACCAGTCCATCCTAAAGGAGATCAGCCCTGGATATTCATTGGAAGGACTGATGCTGAAGCTGAAACTCCAATATTTTGGCCACCTGATGCGAAGAACTGACTCATTGGAAAAGACCTTGATTCCAGGAAAAGATTGAAGGCGGGAGGAGAAGGGGATGACAGAGGATGAGATAGTTGGATGGCATCACGGACTCAATGGACATGAGTTTGAGTAAACTCTGGGAGTTGGTGATGGACAGGGAGGCCTGGTGTGCTGCAGTCCATGGGATCACAAAGAGTCAGACGTGACCGAGCGACTGAACTGAACTGAATCATATATCTTCTATAATAAGTATGTGCTGTGCTGTGCTGAGTCACTTCAGTCATGTCTAGCTCTTTGCAACCTTATGGACTGTAGCCCATCAGTCTCCTCAGTCCATGGGCTTTCCTGGTGGTTCAGACGATAAAGAATCTGTCTGCAATGCAGGAGACCCACGTTTGATCCCTGGGTCAGGAATATCCCCTGGGAGAAGGAAATGGCAGTTCACTCCAGCATTCTTGCCTGGATAATCCCATGGACAGAGGAGCCTGGCAGGCTACAGTCCGTAGGGTCACAAAGAGTTGGACATAGCTGAGCAACTAAGAAGCAGCATCTAAATATGTGTTACACTTATACTCTTCCAGTCTGCGACTAGTTTTTAAAGAAATTACTTATTTTGTCATTTGTGGTATGCAAGTTTTTAATTTTAACCATCTTGTGTTATTTCTGTTTTATGTAGTCAAATAATCTTCCTGTATCCTGAGGTTACAAAGATAGTAACTTACATAATTTTCTCAAAGTTTAAAAATTTTACCTTTTATATAGTGGTATTTAGTCTATCTGGAATTGTCTTGACTGATGTGAAGCAAGAATTCAGATTTATTTTCTCTGTTAGGATAACTGTGGAATCCATACACCATTTATGAAATAGTGCGTCTTTTTCGTGCTGATACGGCCTGCCACCTTTGAAATATGTTAAGTTCTGCTATTATTCATGAGTCAGTCCTGGGTGTTCTATTCCTGGGTGACCTATTTTTCTATTCCTAATAAAAAGTTTTTGAAAGTTAGGCTAAAACATGGATATACTAATACCATGTTAGAGCGTATCTGAGAAAAGAACAGCATAGAGAGTAATGGAGCATTACGGTGTTCTGCAGACTGTCCTTGGCTCCAGTGTAACATGAAGGTACTTACTGTGTTCTTGATAATGCGGAAGACAGCCTTCAGATCTCCTGTTAGATCTTCAGAGTACATTTTGATGAAATAATTGATAGAACCTAATTTATCACACAAGTTGTAAGGATTTACTCTTTTCAAAAAATCTTCACTAAATTTTACTTTCTTTGAAGTGAACTGTGAACTATGAGAGCATACTGAAATTTTTCATTCCAATAGCATTTGACTTTAATATTTTTTTTCCAGCTTCAAAGCCCAAGGGGTGATAGACGATGTTGTCAATAGTGTAATAGACCATATACGCCCAGGTCCCTGTCGCTTGGATTGGGACAGCTTAATGACCTCTTTGGATATTTTGGAGCACTTTGAAGAGGTATTTGTTTTGAAATGTTACTGCGGATTGTGTGTGTGTGTGTGTCTGTGTGTGTCGTGTGTGAGACTGTGCACGGGAGGGCTCAAGTGTGTATGCACTTGCATTCACTACTGTAGTCATTGCGTTGAGACTAAGCAGTCACGGCAAAGATCTCTGATGAGTGTTAGAACTGAGTTTGTTTTTTGCAATAGCTTTATCCATTCTGCTTAAGAAAATTATGTCTTTGATTGTAAAACTTTGAGGTTCTGAAATCTAAAATTCTGAAAATACCACCATCATATTCAGTTTTCTAGGTAATAGTATGTAGGTTTTCCGTTAAGCCAAAATCAAAGAAAAAAATGCCACCTTTGGTATTAGAGAAGTATGTAATGAAAGTGGCTTTTTCTGTTTCATTAATTCATTTCTTGCCATGTTTGTTTTAATCAAAGTGTTTGTGGATTTCATCTTAGCCATCTACAGTCTATACTGCCTGCCTCCACTTACCAGAGAGGGTATGAGGTGACTGTTTTGAAAGAGAGATTTGGATTCTGGGTAACTTACCTCTGTACTTTGATTGTATATCGTGCACATGTCCATAGATAACAGTGAGATACAGAATAGATTTCTAAATCTGTCAGAATCACTGTAAGAAATGTTGGTAATCATTATAACACATTTTCAGTGAGTGTTAATGTTTTACTACAGGTTAACTTATGTGAGTCTGTGTCTGTGTTGCTTGTATTACTAACAGCTGTTTGCTGTTCTTTTTCAGAATTGCTGTGTGATGCGTTATACAACTGCGGGTCAGCTTTGGAATATAATCTCTCCAAGAGAGTTTGTTGACTTCTCCTACACTGTGGGCTATAAAGAAGGGCTTCTATCTTGTGGTAAATGTCTCAAAGCCTCTACTTTCTCTCAGTTTGTTGTAAATTTTGAGTTTTCTAGGCTGGGTATTTCTTTCTACACAAGATATATTTTCAACCTTCATGGTTGTTTTATAGTCAATAAGCTTGGTTTGCAAATGCCAAACCTTAGGGATGAAAGTAACAATATCAGAAAGGGTTTTGCAGTCTTTCTGATGAGTTTTTGTTCCCCATTACATAGTACCCTTCATGCCACAGCTAACAAATATGGGTCACGTGACTGCCTCCAAGAAAGGGGTCTTGTCAGTGGGTTTCCTTCTAAGTCACTCTCAAGAAATAGCTTCTTGGTCATATACTCTAAAAAAAAATATGCTCGGCATGTGCTAGGATATTTTTCCTTCCTTGATCTGTGTAGTAATTTTCTTTTCAAAATTGAAAATATTGTTAGAAGGCTCATGCTTTTGAAAATATATCTGTAGGTAAATTAGTGTTTTTGTATGTACAGTGTGTTTTGAGGTGGCAGTTTCAGGTACACCTCCACCTGTTTACTGTCAGTCATCAGAGCCAGGTTGGATTTGGCGGGGCCTGTGGGAGCAAGGGTCACACTGCAGGTGTGATTCTCGGTGCCTGGGGCCCACTGCGATGGGAAGGTTCCTGTTTTCCAGGGAGTTACCAAGATGACATGCCGTTTATTCTGAAGGGATTAGAACTTTCCCTATTATACATCTACCAGGCTCTGTCAGAATTCCACTTGGTACTTATCTTTTTCATTCTTCCACGGTCACTCTTGGGGCTTAGTTTTCATCTACATGGATAAGAATGTTTAAATAAGCAATCTGATAATACTTTTAATGAACTTTAGGTTAATATCAGTCATTGCTGTTATTAATCTTATTTTAAATTGCCTTGTAGGGATAAGTCTTGATTGGAGTGAAAAGAGATCAGAATTTGTTCGTGGATATAACCATCCCTGTGGTTGGTTTTGTGTTCCTCTTAAAGACAGTCCAAGCCGGAGTCTTTTGACAGGCTATATTCAGACGGATCTGCGCGGAATGATTCCCCAGTCTGCAGTAGATACAGCTATGGCAAGCACTTTAATTAACTTCTATGGTGATTTACAAAAAGCCTTACAAAAGGCATAATTTGCTTAAACTCAACAGCAGTAGCGCATTCTCCGGTTCAGCTCCATCTCCTAGCTGTGTGGCTCATAGAAAATCACCCTTCCCTCTCTTCTGCGTAGCCTGTAGAAAATTTTGAGATGCTTTTGGTTTATTTTATTCAGAAAGTAAATAGCTAGCTAGAGTGAGCATCTCAGTTTTCCTAAACAGTTATTTGCACATTGTTTGGAATGGTAGTGTGTCTAGGAATGTAGAGGATGACAGAAATTCACCAAGAAGTAGATATAGGTCTTTGACATAAACTCTCGAGAAATTGAATCGTGCCTCAGTAGGAATATTTTGGCTGCTTAGAAACTAGAGAAAGCCAAGCTTCTTGCTGGTAGGTTAAAATCACCTGTTTTAGAGCTTTATAAACATTCTGTAAAAGTTTTAACTTTGGAGAAAGTTATATATTAATGTTTTACTATATGTATGCTCTGTGAGTTTAACAATCTTGGACTAAAGAAATACTACTTTTCTCTATACTTCCTAAAGATGAACTGCACTATTGACTTGAACTACTTTAAATATTGAAAATATCAGAAATAAGAATAGGTATCCTAATACAATGCAATTCAGTTTTGATACCTAGATAACAGTATTTTATAGATACCTTTAAAAATATATTTGTATCCTTATGTGCTTTTATCTTGGGAGTCTTAAAAGCCTTTATGCATGAATAAGACAGTGCAAAAAACTGCCAGATATGTGCTGGGATACCACGTTGATTGAGCAATATTCTGGGTTGTGTGAAATGGGTAGTGGTATCCAGTACTAACCAATAGAGAATCATCTTTTTAGAAAGTTAGATTTGATGAATGTTTTGTACCTGTTTGAGTTTTTAAATGTGTCACTCAAATCATAAGTTACTCACTGTATCATACACATTCACAATTGTGATGTAATTTCAGTCTGGAACTATAACAAATGCATTCATAGATTTATACAAATTCCTGGATGAGTTATCTTATAGCTAGAATGGACTTGATTCTGTGGCAACATTAGATGAACATTCCTGAATGATTTTAATATCCCACACGCTCTTTGGCATTTGCAATGTCTACCTAGTTTACGTATAAGTTGAGAATTTGAGGGAACTCAGTGTGTCTGTACAAATTTTTATATTTATATTTGTGTATACGCACACATCTTGAAATCCATTTCAATATTCAGTGTGAGTTATTTATGTGTTATTATTACTGTTCCCACTGTTTCATTTTCTCTTCTTTCTCTTGGGTTAATGTGGGATTAAGTGAGCTCTGGAAATAATATTTACTAGATAGACCTCAAGGTGGGCTTCCCTGATGGCCCAGACAGTAAAGAATCTGCCCAAAATGCAGGAGACCTGGGTTCAATCCCTGGGTCAGGAAGATCCCCTGGAGAAGGGAATGGCAACCCACTCCAGTACTCTTGCCTGGAGAATCCCATGGACAGAGGAGTCTGGTGGGCTACAGTCCATAGGGTCGCAAAGAGTTGGATATGACTGAACAACACTTTCACTTTAGACCAGGAAAAGCAGAAAAACAAAATGGTTCAATTGCATGAAGGTGTGATTTGTATTTTACTTTCCTGTGTTTTCCTGAGTGTTAAATAAAACATAACTCATAGTTCTTCGGACCCATTTGAAAATAGAAAAAGTAGAGCTGATTTATTTTTATTTTTTTGCTATTGGAGATAATGTTCAAAACAAAAGGTGGCAGTACCATTGTATCCATAGTGAATAATCTCACAAATTTTAGATTAAAAATAATTCATTTCAAGGTCTGATAGAAGCAATGCAAAAAATGATCTTGTATTCTTAACTTGACATTTATTAATCACCGATGTTTTTCCAGATTGACTACCCAAATTTTTGAGTTGTTGAATTCCTCTGCTACTTCTTTTTCTTGCAATAAGGAAAGAGAACTGAGCAGTTCAACTTTCAGCTTCCCTTAGAAATTGTTAACTGTTAATTTTTACTTACCCTATTGTCTTTTATTTGGTTTTAATAGTGTAGAGTAGGAGGTTCCTTATACTCCAGTGTTCTGTCTAGCATGGCAAAATACCAGCAGGTGTCCAATTATAGGGTGCCCAGATTGGGTAAGATTGCAACAAGATGTATATTGCTACAAGGGCTGTTATTGCCTAAGCTGGGAACTGCTAAAGGCAAATAAACTGTCCACTCTCAGCTACTCTGTGTTCTCTCGGTTTTCATAACTTAAACCTCCAACCAGTGATTCCATAATCTACTGTTGAATGAGGATCCTTGCAGGTAACAGGACCCTCATGGAAAAATTTATTCACAGTGTTGAGCCATCTGATGGATTGAAGGACCATACTTGAATTACCTGCAGTTTACATACAGCTTCTGGATGGCATTTCTAGACGTGTAGCTATCGCCACAGTCCAGTTTTAGAACATTCGTATCATTCAAAAGATCTCTTTTACCTGTTGGTCGAATCATACACAAAGTTTAGCACAGTTGTTAGTATATAGATGATGATGAAAAAGGGCAGGTTTTGTTTGTCTTGTACTCGAGAGTAGAGGTGTATTTGATTCTAAGCTCAAGAGCCTTGTGGTAATAGGTTACATATGTTATGTCAATACCATAATGATACGAAATGTAACAGTGTGGGTTGGGATTAATACTAACACGTGTAATGGAATCTGCTGTTTCTGTAGCAGTGCGGTAGAATAGAAAAGTAATGTGAGCCGTAATTGTAGATGTCATTTAAATTTTTCTAGCGGCCACATTAAAAAATTAAAAGAATCAGTGGAATTTTAATAGTATAGTTTATTTCACTTCAGCGTATCCAAAATATGATTTCAACATATAATCATAAAAATCTTTTAAGATAGCTAATCTTTTAAGATTAGCTTTTGTACTAATTTTTTGATTTCTGGTGTATATTTTACTAATTTGGGCTAGCCACTTTTCAAGTTAATTTTAATAACTTAGTAATACACAGTTTTGTATTACTGCTACTGCTAAGTCGCTTCAGTCGTGTCCGACTCTGTGCAACCCCATAGACGGCAGCCCATCAGGCTCCCCCGTCCCTGGGATTCTCCAGGCAAGAACACTGGAGTGGGTTGCCATTTCCTTCTCCAATGCATGAAAGTAAGTGAAAGTGAAGTCACTCAGTCGTGTCTGACTCTTCGCGACCCCATAGACGGCAGCCCACCAGGCTCCTCCGTCCCTGGGATTTTCCGGGCAAGAGCACTGGAGTGGGGTGTAATCTACATATTAGTTTGTCTTTCTGTATGATGTAGTAGAGAATTTCCTCGAATCACTCTCTTAAGTACAAAATCTTTTCTGGTCTCCGAAGCCTTCAGTGCTTGCTTTTAGTTTGCACTAAGAAGTGTGAACTTCTTAACATTAGAAATAAATCAGTCAGAAATAAATATCAGTTGTCAATAAAATAAAAATGATAGCCCAAAATATTTCCCTTTAAAGATAATGAACTTTTCATAGGACTGTTGATGAAATGAAAGAATATAATCTGCCTTATAGTAATATGATTATTTTCTCTAGCTTATAGCTAGTTTGTATTAGAAACATGTGTATGTAGGAAATATTTGGCATAGTACTGTTTTCAGTACATACCTATTTTTTTAAGGAAGTTAGTTTCATACAAGAAGATACTTTTTTGCATGAACCTTTGATTATCTTTTGCATGTTAATCTTTGATTAATCCTTGAAGTTTACAGAATACTCAGCAATAATAATTATGAGAATTTAGTGTTCTGCAGTTATGTGTAATATAAACTGCTAGCTGTTAAAGACAGATTGTTCATTTAAAAATTCTCTTCATTTTGTTGTTCACTGAGATTGGATGTATTTGAAACTGTAGATTTCTATATGTAAAAATATTTCCCAATAAACAAATGCCTTTCTTTTCTCTCCTCCTTTCTTTTTCCTTCCTAACTGAAGGACATTTTAGCAACACTCAGGTTGAATTAAATTAACATCTCAAGCTAAAATCTCTGTAATCGAGGTTGCCTCTGGAGAAGATAGGGAACGTTGCACAATGCAAAACCCTGATGTCTGTTGAGCTTTTACGTGTGAGTAACTCCCTTTGATGTAGATAGAAGCTTTACCTGTTTACTCTGAAGAACACACTAGCATCATTTGAATCAGTTGTTAAAATCCAGTTTATACTGTGGAAATCACAACCCTATGCATAAATTAACAGAACCCAGGGAAGCTAGGAGATTTGACTTAGACCCTGTGTTATATAATTACTTGTCCAGTCGGTCTCCCATACTTTTCCTTTTCAACTTTCAGAAGGAGGGGATGGTAGGATCTGAGCTTAGAAGAAACATTAGGTTAATCCCAGAGCACAGGGAATTGAGATAACACATTGTTGTTTCCAGAGGTTTTACATGTGTGGTCAGATAAAAATCCATTCCTTGGAGTTCAATAAAAGCTATCTGGCGTATACAGATTTTATTTTTAAGAAGTTTGTATTTCTTTCATGAGCCAATATGTAAAACTGGAACATTTGTTAACCTAATAAGAGCATGTATTAATATAATTAAATGTAATTTATTAAATTTCTATGAAATATATCAATAAAATTTCTGCACACTCTTATGTTGATTGTTGATACTTAGTTCCTTTAACCTTATTTGAATTTAAAGTATGTAATTTAGCTTCTTGAATTCTTACAAAAGAAAATTACCGGCAGGAAAATTAAGATGAGCAATGCGCATGCTAGCCTGCCAGTGTCAAATAAGTCACAGCGCTGCTGGGTTTGATTTGCTGTTATGTAGCAAGGATGACGATCTGTTCTGCTGTTACTACAGTAACATAGGTAAGGCTTATTGTGTACATTTTTAAATAATTGTATTAACTTGATTAGCAGTTGTGATGATTTCATTTGGAGTTGAAAAAAGCTGGAAGTGACTCCAAAGGAACTATTGATCTATATTGTAAGAAAGTAGTTACAAGTGCTGGAGAAATATGCAATAGAAAATATGACTATTAAGTGGTTTAAACAAAGAGTCAGGAATTCCCTGGCAGTCTAGCAGTGGTTAGACTGTACTGTCCTTTCGGAGGGTGCAGGTTTAATCCATGGTTGAGGAACTGAAAGTCACTCAGTTGTGTCGACTCTGCGACCCCATGAACTGTACAGTCCATGGAATTCTCCAGATCAGAATACTGGAGTGAGTAGCCTTTCCCTTCTCCAGGGAATCTTCCCAACCCAGGGACTGAACCCAGGTCTTCCACATTGCAGGTGGATTCTTTACCAGCTGAGCCACAAGGGAAGCCCAAGAATACTGGAGTGGGTAGCCTATCCCTTCTCCAGTGGATCTTCCTGACCCAGGAATCAAATTGTCTCTTACGTTGAAGGTGGATTTTTTACCAGCTAAGCCGTCAGGGAGACCCAAGATCCAGTAAGACACAAGGCATGGCAAAAAAGAAAAAAAACCAACCAGGGAGTTGTTTTCCGCATTTAATAAAGTTTGGATATGGGTACTGATTAGTGTTTACCATCAGCTCAAGGATGTCAGGGTGTGTTTCTGCAGTTTGCCTCTTTCCTTCAGATATGATAAAGTGACCAACTAGCCCTGGACAGTCCATGTGCATCAGGAAAGGAAGGAACGGGGAAGGCAGGGCACTAGTCATCGGCTCTTGTCAGGAAAGCAAATGCTTTTCCAGAGTCTCCAGTAGCTTTTCTTTGTAGTGGTCGGGTCACCTGACTACCACTAGCTGGGAAGGCGAGGACTTCCAGCCTCTTGGAGGGAGTGTTGGTAATGACTCTGGGCAATCATAGCATCTCCACGGGCCACCTCTGGAAGTTGTATCAAGTTCCTTTGAACGTCAATGGGAAAGTGATAGACACACAAAGTAGAAATGAAAATTCCCTAGTAGGCATTCACTCTGTCATGAAACATTCACTGGACACCTTCTATATGGCAGACGCTACACAGCATCCTTACCTCAGGTAATGAGCTGATGGAGCTTCCTCAGTGAGTTGTTACTAATGGTTTATGTCACATGGCATCCAGTGTGAATGACCTTTGTTTATATTACATCATTTCCACTTCTTGGAGCAAAGGGTCCACTATGGATGACGACTTCCGTACCAGGAGACGGAAAATTGCTGGAAAACGTGAACTGCAGACCTGTCCTTGGAGACGGAGGGTGGTCCATGTCACTAGTGTTACCAGCTGTACAGGCAGTTAGTGGGGTGTAGTATTCTGCCGGAAGAAAATACTGAAGACCACATGGGGTTTTACTCGTTACTTGGATGGTATTTTCTTTACCAGGAGCTTTACCTTCCTACTTAGGTTTTGCTTTAGTGACATACCTTAAGTACAAGCAGCTGATTTTTTATTAAAGGAAGTAGTCCAGAGATTGTGAAAAACAGGTTGAAATAAAAAGATGTTTCATATTGTAAAAATGGACTTGCAGTTTTTTTCTCTAGCATTTCCCTTAATTAAGAAGACATTGTTTAGGTGAGGATTTTGGACCTAGTAGTAGTTGGTAGCAAGCTACAGTTCTGATAAGGAACCTCACTGAAATATTACACCTTCCCCTCAGATATTTTACACAAATGTTTGCTAACTGATTGGATGGCCAAACTCAAGAAAAACTTAAAGATCTTTTTACAGCTCTTGTTGCTAATAATCAGTGTCTTAAGAGTGAAAATAAAGGATTTTCCCTTTCATTCTCAGGTACTGTAGAATAATGTAGGTTTGAAAGAACTATCATGAAGAGACCACTGCATCTCATTTGGCCTGACAATTCGACATTAGGATTTTTCCCTTAGGAGAGATTTCCCCAAACTCAGAAAAGCTTTCTGTAGTGTTACTGAGAAAAAAAATAATTGAGACTGGATTATTATGCAACTCTCATAAATGTCTGCGAAGATTATGCAAAAAATGCTTTCTATAGTAATAGTTGTTTTGCCACTAAGTTGTGTCTAACCCTTTTGCGATCCCATAGGCCACCAGGCTCCTCTGTCCATGGGATTTCCCAGCAAAAATACTGGAGTGGGTAGCCTTTCCCTTCTCCAGGGGATCTTCCCAAGCCAGGGATGGAACCCAGGTCTCCTGCTTGGCAGGCAGATTGTTTACCACTAAGCCACCTGGGAAGCCTGCGCTATAGTGATATAGGTTGATACAAAACAGTTACAACATGATAAAGGCTGTAATGACTAATGTAGATTAAAAAAGACAATGCTTGTCTTTGAAAGAATTCTTGTGGTAATTTTGTACTTTTCTGTATTTTCCGCTTTTTATAATGGAAATCAATTTTTATATGAATTTCTGCCTTGACTTTGGTGAACTGACTTCTCAGTTGTGGGAGCACTGGTTGGATGGGCAGCCCAGATCTCAGCCACTAACTGTGACCGTGGATAAGTCATTACCTCTGGCTGTTACTTCTTTTTAGTAAAACGAGCCGGTTGGGTTAAATGAGTACAAAGATCCTCTTTTAACTTTATGATTTTATGACATCACTATATAATATTAAAAATGCTGTGAAACCCAGGGTATAATTTTATCTGAGAAACTGGAAAAACACTCACGGAATGCAACTCCACATTTCAGACGTAAGGAAATGTCCACTGTGCCACTCTTGAATTGTGCTAACATTTCAAACCACAGGATACAGAGTGTTGGTGGGCTCTTCCATGAATTATTATCACACTGTACATGCAAACTGCTTGACACGCTTCCCAGCGGTAGGTACATGCTGCTTTTGGCATGCTCTGACACACCCGAGAGAACTCACGAAGCAACGCGGGCCTCGCTAAGCTCATTGCCACAGTCTCCCAGCATCCGTTACGTTCCCGGGAAACACCACGAAGTGAGCATTTGAACCGCGGCACTGCGTCGTCCAGCCTGAGTCCGGGAGGCGGCCGGCCGCGCCCTCCGCGCCGCCGGGCTGGGCGCCGAGCCTGGGCTCCGGTGTCTGCCGGGCCGGACGCCCCGCCGTCTCGGCCACTGAAGAAGGCAGCTGGGTCAAAAGCAAACGCGCGGGACTCCGATGAACTCTCTACAGACATTCTTTGTATTTACACTTATGGCCAGGGCAAACTTACACATTTACCTAAAAAATACCATAGCGGATCTTTGTATTAAGGATCGATAGCACCGTTTTGACAGGTTTTAAAAATGAAATGTTGGCAGCTCACCTTCCGGCACTTTCAATCAGAAATTGGGAAGGCAGCTGTAGTCTCGGCCGTGAAAACCCAAATCTTGACGCTTGTTCTTTGTCCTTCAAAGGGCCTGTTTTGGCTAATGGCTTGCGGCCTAAACTCCTGCAGATGTAGGTTCCTGGCTGCAGTGGTGTTCCATCCTTTCACCTAAGCCTCCACCCTGCCGTGAGCTGCTTAGATCCCTAGTCCAGAATACTTTCAACAGCAAGGCGATACAGGTCCGCCCTCTACAAAAACCCAGAGAAGGCGTATAGGTAACGCCCCCTAAGTCTGAAAACCCTCGGAAGACGCATTCCTTTCTCAAACGCCTGCTCACTTGTGCTGCGTCCCCACAGCGTCTCTGTCTTGGCCTCCCTTCCATCACTCAGATGACGCTTCCTTCCTTTCATTTGCCCTGAGAAACAATAAGGCATCTACCAATCACAGACGTTATCTGAAACAAGCAAAGTGGTAAGATGCCTAAAAGTATATATACTGTTACCTATTTTTTTAAAAGTTTCCTGAAGATGGATGTAAAATACTGCCTGCAATGAGTAAAAAGGAAATGACAGAAGAGCCTATTAAGGGGTGAAACAGAGGGAGAAGAAAGGACTTCACAGGACCAGCTTGGTGTTGGGGGAAAGCAGCTCTGAAGAGTTTAAACTCTGTTGTCTGAGGCTTAGCACAGGTTATCTTTCGAAGTCTAAACTTGCAGGTATAATTCTATCTCAGATCTCACAGGACTTGCCCTTTCAGGTCAGATTTTTTTGTTTTTAGGTCAGATAATTTAAAGGTTAAAATAGCTACAAAAGCAGTAACTTTGATGTAGGCCTCTGTTGGCAAAGCTTTAGCAAGTGGTTAGGTGACGTTGTAGCGTCAACGGGGAGTTATTCAGATACTGGAATTCTGCCAAATTTACTCAAGTAACCACTATCATCGGAGAAGGCAATGGCACCCCACACCAATACTCTTGCCTGGAAAATCCCATGGACGGAGGAGCCTGATGGGCTGCCGTCTATGGGGTTGCAGGGTCGGACATGACTGAAGTGACTTAGCAGCAGCAACCACTATTATCCTTTACGCTGCCTTGTCAGTGGAGACCTCGTTAATGCAGTTTGTGCTTTTAGTGACTGAGGCTTTGTTTCAACTGGTGGCTTGCAAAAATGTCTGTATGTGTTGGGTGATTTTTCTTCTGCTTGGGGTGCACCAAGTCAGCCAGGTTTGTGGATCACAGAGGGCCAGATGCTGAGGGGCGCTGTACAGGTGTCTACCCAGAGTGAGAAAGGGGAGAGGAAGCCTGTCTGGTTCAGCGTTGCCCACGATCGAGACTCAGGCGGACTGAGTGACACCTCCCTGCAGATCCAGCCCTTCATGCCCAGCACTGTTCACTTTCCTCCGCTCGGTGCATTTCTTCTCAGCCCAATATCCCTCCTCGTCCCTGCCCACAAGCTTCTCCTCATCCATCATGCTTAGCTGACGTTCCCAGGAAGCTTTCCTTGGTCATTCTAAGCAAAGGGAGCTTTCACTGCCTGCCTCGATGGAGCACAGGCCATAGATACAGTTGTGTTTTCAACTGCAAAGCTCACTCCTAGAGGGGAGCATGGGTTTAATTCAACTCTGACTCTTTCATGGTATGTAATTGCTTTTCAGTGAAAGTTTATTGAGGAAACGGGTTCCAGGCATAGTCTGCTCCTAGAAAGCTTCAGAACCACTAAATCATTTCATTAAAGTGTGTTTGCGATGAAGGCCTAATACTCCCAAAACACACTGTTTAACATTATTCTGGGAGGAAAATTACCTATTGGCTTTGGTTTGTTCATTTCTAAGGGAAGCTGGTGTCCCAGATATTGAGAGATTTAAAAATGATAAGCTTAATTCACTAACTGCCTTCAAACTCTGGGCAGTGGAGGAGAGCGGGTGGTGGGAGTGTGGAGTCCGGTCTCCCGTTACCTTCCCCTCGTCCACTCCGGGCAAGGCTCCCTCCCACTCACAGCAGCCGCGTCTTTTTTCCTGAGTTCTACAGTGTATCCCAGTGGCTACAGCGTATTGATGGCTGCAACAGTTTAAACAAAACGTTACTTAATTAGAGTCACGATATAATTTTAGGTATTCCTAATAAGAAGTTGATAATAGGTCTTCTACTCAATATCTCATCTGTAACCTTTTGGCTAGAGATATTCAAACACAAAGGTCACATGTACCTACATCCTCAGTATCTGGGCCCCCTGCTTCCCTTAATACAGGTGAAATGAACAGTTTCTCTGTGACAGAAATAGATTAAGGGGTCCTCTTGTATTTCTAAATAAGAAAAGGAAGGGAATGCATTTGCTCAAAGCCTTCTCTTTTCAAAGAAATGAAATATATGACATTCCGAAAAACACAGGGACTGTAAAGTAAAAAGTTAGCTGTTTGCCTGCTTCCTGAGCTATAGATGAGTGAGTCAATACTGCATTATAACCAAGTCAATTCATACTCTAAACTTTTTTCAGGAATGATGCCCTTTTGAATCTTAGTTCCGTAGGTAAAGTTTACTAAGCCATACTTCCAGCAAAATTACTGCTGTGAATAATTATTCACAGAATTATTGTTCTCCACAGAAACAAACCTGTCCTAACTTCCTAAGAAGCAAATGAGACAAAGAACCCTATGCTAAGGAGAATAATTCTGGAGTATGGGAATCTGTGTTCCTAGCTGCTACCAAAAGGGTAGGGTGCCATGAAAAACCAGGGTCATCAATGTTTTCTGTAAAGGGCCAGATAAACCTTTTAGACTTTCCATACAGTCTCTGTTGAAACCACTCCAGTGTGTCCTAGTAGTGTGAAAGCAGCTACAGCCAGACTATAGGTGAGCATGGCTGTGTTCCAATAAAACTTTATTTATAAATAAATACGCCTCTGGTGTATTTGGTCCATGACCCATAGTTTGCCTGACTCTTGGAAAGCTGATCTTTGGAGATTTTAAGTCTATTTCCTTGTGTAATTATGTGGAAATTATTTTTTTTAATGCACATCTAAGTTTTCTGTGTATATCACAAAGACCACAGATAACAGAATGATGGCATTCAAAAAAAAAGAGTACTGGCCTCTAACTTTTCTCCTAAGAATCCTTTGTGTGATACCCAACCCATTTTTCATTGAACATAAGGAGTTACACACCTGTCACCTGTCTGCTGACCTCACACAGTAAACTCAGTGTCAGTCGGTGTTAATCACTCAGTCGGCTCCAACTCTGAGACCCCGTGGACCCCTCCGCCAGGCTCCTCTGTCCAGGGGATTCTCCAGGCAGGAACACTGGAGTGGGTTGCCATGCCCTCCTCCAGGGGACCTTCCTGACCCAAGGACTGAACCCGGGTCTCCTGCATCAACGCAGGCAGATTCCTACTGTCTGAGCCCCCAGGGAACGCACAGGACATTTTTAAATGTCCAGGAAAGCGGAGTGACGTCAGGCAGACATGGAATGCACAACTGCTGCGTTGTTTGGACCTGACTAGTTAATAAATGGACGTGTTGGAGATTCTTTCAGCTTGCTGGGGGGGCCTGGAATATATTACTGAAATTAGGGGTTGTTGCTGTTCAGTCGCTCAGTCGTGTCCAACTCTTTGCTGCCCCATAGACTGAAGCATGCCAGGCTTCCCTGTCCTTCACCGTCTCCCAGAGTCTGCTCAAAAGGGCACATGAATATAAACATTTTGGGAAGTTTGAAAGTAAGTAACAATCTTGACAAAAAACGTAAACAAAATCATAACTCATGAGTATGCTATTTGCATTCTACTATATGTTAGCTGCATGATAGGCTATAGAATGAGTTAGAAAGAGACAGTTGTGAGGTGACAGTTGTCACATTAAAGTCCTTCTTACAAACCACATTAACTACCATACCTGCAAATTTTCATCATCCGCAACTGACTGTCAGAGTGCTTAGGGAAAACAACCGTGCTCAAAACTTCGAATATGAAGTCTACTGTATTTGTGTAACCTAAAATAATTTTTAAATGGAAAAGAAATGTTATTATATAATCTGATGAAGATTACGCATGTCATTTTTAACAAAGTGAATCACAGTAAAGATAACACAGAGATAAATATTGCATGTCCATGGGTATTCCAGGTCATTTTTCAAAATGTACTGAAAACAATTGTTTAAGAAGACCAGCATGATTTTGCCTATTTGGCATTTCAAACTAAATTCTGGCCACCAAGGGCTCCACATTCATTCAGCCAGTCTGGGATACTTTCTAGGATTTTAGAGGTAAAGTTTTGAAAAGCTTGATGGCCACAGGGATGGAACAAAACATTGATTTGGGACAAGTGGCAGCAAACCAAGTCTTGAGAAGAGCAAATGATTGGTGAGATGCTGCTGTCCATTACAGACTGTGGCACTGTACCAATTCAAGCAGTATAACCGGAAGAGGCTTTCTCCTGTTTGACTCATTTGAGCTCAACCAAGCCAGATGCCTAGAGTCTTCGCTAGAGCAATGCTTATTCCTGCCAAGGACTCAGACAGTCTTTTCTAGTGGCAACACTTCTGTCTTGTCCTAGGTGGACCTCTGGGCCAGGTGACAAGGAAAAGACTGAATCTTGAGGTTAAAATCATGCAATCAAACCTTCTAGAGGACACCACAGAGTGTGTGAAAATTAGAATTTTGAACAAGCAGACATAAACTAGTCAAGTTTGTTATTGCTCTCCAAGATAAGTATATAAACAGTTGGGCTTTATAAGCTGAGACTATATTATCTGATCTCAGATGATATTTGAAAGTAATAATGACAAAAAATGGCCTTTAATAGATCAGGATACAGAAAGAAGAAATGCTGAACTAGGTTAACATGGGTGGATAGCTGATATCCCTCCAGTGATATTTTAGGTTCTTTTTCTATTTGTCAAGAAGCCAGAAACTCACCCTGAGTTGTTCCAGGGGAAGAGAAAAACTTCAAATAAAAAAAGTTGTAGAAAATCATTGGCTACATTTCTGCTTATCATGTGGTTATGAGTATTACAATACCAATATTGAGATTATATGTGCATAAATGTTTAAAAAACACTGAAGATACACATAAAAGTCTAACCAGTAAGCAGTTTTTAACCAATAAATGCTCAAAATGTTAGCAATGACCTTGATCAGAAACATATCACTGATTAACACTGAGGAAATTTGAACGTGACCAAACAGGAAGTAATTAAAAGGATATTACAAATCCTATTATGTAAGTAAACGTCTGGAAATTTTGCACCAGCTAAAGTAGACCTTGGTAATCAGACTGAATACTCTGCAATGACAAGTAAAGTACATAATGGCATTGTAATTACGTAACTGACTCTGCTTAGTATACGTATGCCAATTTATGTGGAGTCAGCCTCATCAGGAAAAACCTAATTCTTATTCACTTTTTTGACTTTTTGTATTTGCTTTGCAAAGACGATCCTAAAACAGAATGCTTTACTGATTTTAACTTCTGCCTTTTTGACACTTACTTCTTTTATTTTCCAATTTGAAATGCAACCAGATGCTTCTGTGAAATAACTGAATTATGAAACAAAGCCAAAATGACTTTCTCTAAATCTTCAGTCTATAGGCAATCCACAAGCAGTTACCCGCATGTGAAACCAGAAAAATAGGGATTGGTAAGCACTCTAAATTACAAAATATGTTTAAAATACCATGTAATTGAGGTCACAGTAAAAGACAAACTGTTTCTTTCTTTTAATGTCTGCCACTAAAAGTGGCTATAGAACCTTGAGGATTATTGTAACATAGCAATTTTTAAGAAAATTCCAAGTCCTTTGAATCCATGTGTAATGGCAGTGTTGTTTACATCCTTCTAAAGAAATCTTAAAAATGTCAGCCAATGGTCATAGTCTCATTTTAGGGATAGCTGGGATGATATCATCTTCATCAGTCTTTATCATGTAAATTTGTATGTTTCAGAAGCCTACAAAATCCTACTGAGGTTCTATGTGCAGCCCTTCTTGAATGAGGAAAACTGTTCACCCACCGTAGATTTTGGTCTGTGAGAACATGGCTGGATTTATGGCTGTACGAGACTCCGGCCTGTGGCCGAGATTCCGGGGCCCAAAGAGGGATGAGAGGAACTGTGGCCAATGGGCAGCTCACTGCTGGGCAGGAAAGGACTGTCCTCTGAAGTCATGCTGGGAGATATGCCTCCTCTGAAGCACCTGCTGAAACAGACGTGGCCAACAGAGTTTTCACTCACTTGAGTCTATGGCATTTCTGAAACCTTTTCTTTTTGGCCTCCTACCAACTTATCAGTGTGGAAAACAGGCAGCTCAGACCTAAGCGCAGACATTCGTGTGTCATTTCGCTCTCACGGTGCTCTGGACCGGCGCTCTTCCAGACGAGCAGCCACAGCTCACAGGTGGCTGCTGGTCACCTGACGTACCAAAAATGCTAACACAATCTCGCTTTTCAAAACTCAATACAAAGATAAAAAAATTTAACTATTGTGTCAGTTTTTCATATTGATTATATATTAGAATATAATAATAGTTTGGATATATTAAAATATATAGTTAATTTTATCAGCTTTTTTTTTAATGTGTCTAAGAGAAAAGTTAAAATTACATATATGGTTTGTATCACTTATATCAGGCGGGACTGTTTCTAGACAATAACGTCTATAACAGTATTATCCCAATTTCTACCTTATTGATGTATTCATGGGACAAATGTGCTCTTATGGTTTGAGAAAAAAACACTGGGATTCCAATTAGACTTTTTAAATGGGGGAAATAATTCAAGATTGTTCTTCTCTGTGGCAAAATAGTCTGGTTTATGCTATGTTTCTGAACTTATTTGAGAACAAAAATCAATAACGCGATATAGTAACTGTCAGTTCTAAAATGCAAAAGGTAGTTTATTGTTTGCTGAAATTCCCTTGATTACTTTGCTTTGTGACTATGTTGTACAATAAATGAAACATTACAAAATAGTTCATCAAATTAAGGTTCTATCTGCGTTAGTCTACTATTATTTAGCTAAGTACTCTTTGAGAGAGATAACATATTCAATTTTAACAGGTAATATAAATGTGTATTGTTCTTTCAAAAATGTTAACTATGCTAACTTAAATAGCATCTCTGAAATCTCAGGTTGAATCATTTGGATGAAGTGACCGATTTTTGTAAAAGCTTGTTTTCCACTGAAATGACTATCTGATTATCAGGTCTTAATTTTTAACATTCAAATCAAAATCTAAAACTCCCTCTGATTTTGAGAGAATGCAATCTGCAGGTTAAAAAGAGGAAATTACACTCACACCCTCACTCACCAGGGAGCGGGCGTGTGCGCTGGTGCAAGAGGGCAAACGCTTAAGCACACACTGCCCTCCTGCACCTGCAGCACTCTTCACGTGCCACGCTCCCCACGCCCAACCCGTGCAGGCAGCCCCGAGGGCCGCGGTGACACAGGGCTGGGGGGACAGGGACGAGGGGTGGGGGGACAGGGACGTGGGCTGGGGGGATATGAGGGCTGGGGCGTCAGGGACGAGGGCTGGGGGGACAGGGACGTGGGCTGGGGGGACAGGGACGTGGGCTGGGGGACAGGGACGTGGGCTGGGGGGATATGAGGGCTGGGGGGACAGGGACCAGGGCTGGGGGGACAGGGACGTGGGCTGAGGAGACAGGGACGATGGGTGGGGTGATACAAGGGCTGGGGGGTCAGGGACCAGGGCCGGGGGGACAGGGACATGGGCTGGGGGGACAGGGACAAGGGGTGGGGTGACAGGGATGAGGGGTGGGGGGACAGGGACATGGGCTGGGGAGACATGAGGGCTGGGGGGTCAGGGACGAGGGCTGGGGGGACAGGGACGAGGGGTGGAGGGACAGGGATGAGGTCTGGGGGGATACGAGGGCTGGGGTTCAGGGACCAGGGCCGGGGGGACAGGGATGTGGGCTGGAGGGACAGGGACGAGGGGTGGGGGGACAGGGACATGGGCTGGGGAGACACGAGGGCTGGGGGGTCAGGGACGAGGGCTGGGGGGTCAGGGATGTGGGCTGGGGGGTCAGGGACGTGGGCTGGGAGGACAGCGTGTCTTCATCTGACTGTATGCCCCATTCCATTAAGATTCCTTTCCCTTTCTTCTTCCCTTTTCCAAATATATGGGACACTTCCCATCTATCACCTAACCATATACACAGACTTCATAGGAAGTCTCCTCGGGAAAGGACACAAGGAAATTGGCCTTTTAAAATGGAAATCTTAATGCATTAAGATTAATAAGGCATTCTTAAAAGGTTAAAACTAGGGAGCCTCTTATAATACCTAAAATGGAAATTGAGAGAATAAAGAAGGAAAGAAGATAAATAGTCTCTACTAGTTAATCAACATAAAACAAACAAACATAAATACTCTTTCTCAGAAGCTCAGATGCTGTGCCTTACAGGCCTTCTCCTCCATGTCAGTGACCCGTCAGGCCCTGATATTACAGAAGACGAAAGTCCTACTTGATTTTCCTCATGAGAACAGTAGTGAAGTTAGACCTGCACTTGGAAAGCAGAACGTCTACAAGGTCTGACAGTCCCCAGAAACCAGAGGTTTAATTTAATTTTCTAACTTAATAGTTCTGAAGAAGCGCCAAAAGAATTTAAGGTCCCTCTTTTTGACGAGGATTTTTATCTGATAGTCATTTTTGTTGTCCAAAATTTTGGCCTGAAAATAATTTTTTTAAATTAAGGAAACCTACTAAAATATTCTATATAATTAAGTTGATAAAAATGTCCATTTAAGCTCAAACTAGAGATAAATCTGAGGTGTTTGGAATTTAACTGTGAGTTTTTATAAGGAAAAAGCATTTATATGAAAACCAAAGAAAAATATTTTTTAAAAAACCATGATAATGTATTAGGTCTAATGTTACAGCTTCTCAACAGTCTGATTTGAAATCAGTGTTTGTTTTTTTTTTCTTTGTTTCTGTTTATTAAAGTAAATGAAAAGCTGCATTGTCCTAAATTTCTCAAAATGGAAACTTACAAAACTACATTGTGAATTATGAGTGCTTCCATCCAAGCATGAGAAAAAAGTATACTAGCTTCCTAGAAATATCTTTAGCCCATAAGCAGTATATCTAAAGAGTCATCAATTGAAGGAAAAAAGAACTTTTATAAACAAAAATGTTTCCTTACTATGTGTGTGCATGCTCAGTCGTGTCTGACTCTTTGCTACCCCATGGACGGTAGCCCAGCAGGCTCCTCTGTCCATGGGATTCTCCAGGCAAGAGTACTGGAGTGGGTTACCATTTCCTTCTCCAAGGGATCTTCCTGACCCAGGGATTGAACCTGAATCTCCTGCATTGCAGGCTGATTCTTTACCGCTGGGCCACTGGGGAAGCCCCTTCCTTACCGCAGTGGGTTCAGTAATGAATGATCTTACAATGGCATATCACTCTCACTCTATTCAGACATTCTGGCACCAGCCATTGGTATAGATTTTTTATAAATTTAGAACCTTGGTCAGTATAGAATTTATCCATTAAAATGTTCCTACCTTTAAAAGTGTACAAGCTCATGAATAAATTCAATTTTATTTGAAATGGCAAAGAGTCAGTCTTCATTAGCCTAAGTCCCAGTCTTTTCTTTTTTTCACTAAATTTCTTTTTCCCACTCCTAAGCGCTGTCCATCATAAGGACTTCTTATTAGAGAGCCAGTGGAGGTGAGAATAAATTCCTTAGCATGAGTTTGTAAAATACTTTTTTCCAGCACTATAAAATGGCAGAATTTTGTGATAGAACATTTCAGGGTATTAGTAATATGGTTTATATAAATAAAGACAAGATAAAAAAGCATTCTCCACACAAGGTTTAGGGGCATATGGTTTCATAGCCCTTAAAATATGCTTCAGTTTCTTACTATTATAAGTGGTATATATGCAATTTTTTTGCACATACAACTATAACCTAACCATCTTCTTGTAAACAGTTTTAGCATATTACTGAAGACATTGTAAATGTCACGGGAATACATCTTATAGCTCTACCTAGTATTAGCTGAGCAACAGTCCAAAGGAATTACCTTCTGAAGAAATCCAAAGGGTGGAGGATGGCTAGGTTAACAAAACAAAAACAATTTACTATTTACCTCAAATGTGCACTACTGGTCCCTGAAAACGTGTGTTTTTATATGTTGTGTTTACTTGCAATTTTAAATCTAATTCATCGGTATCTGATATCCATTACGTACCATAAGAGACACTAGTTTCTCATAAAGCAGTCACATGCATTGAAGTTCGGATGACCAACCGATACATATGTATTTTTGCACCTCAGAAACAATCACACTATGGTGCACATCATGCTTCCACCTTCCTTGTTGAAGGACAAAACGCACAAAGTGCCAGGGTTTGGCTGCCACGCGGGAAGAAAGCCACTAGTCCTCCGGCGGGACCGCGTCACCCTGCTGAGCTCCGCCCTCCAGGGCAGGGGCCTCCTCCCGTCCTCCCGGGGCTGCCGCGGCTCCAGTGGGCCCCTGCGTCTCCCACGCCGGGCGCCCCTCCGTCTCCGGGCCGGCCTCCTCCATCTCCTCCTCTGATGCCTGGGGCTCCACCCTGGGGGCCGCGGCGTCTCCATCAGCACTGCCTTCCTTCTCCCCCACCTGCACCTCTGGCAGCTCCACTCCGGCGGCCCCCTCGGCTGCCCCCGGGGACCCCTCGCCCCCCGAGACGCCCCCATCGCCAGCCTGAGGTGGAGACGGCTCCCGGCTGGCCCGGCCCTCCTGGACGCCGCTGTGGCTGCTGCTGGCGCTGCCGAGCCTGGAGGAGGCCACCACGGCCTTGACCGCCGCCTGGGGAGACAGAAAGGTCAGGGGTTACGGCAGGAAAATCCCTGCCCGGAGGAGACCACCGGGCCTTAGACCAAAGGGTCAGGGGCTACTTCCACTGAAAATCCCAAATCAAAGCTTGATCTCAATTTTGCATGTAGGGAGTGTTATTCTCTTACTTGGAGAAGGCAATGGCAACCCACTCCAATATTCTTGCCTGGAGAATCCCAGGGACAGAAGGGCCTAGTGGGCTGCCGTCCATGGGGTCGCTAAGAGTTGGACACGACTGAAGTGACTTCACTTTCACTGTTCACTTTCATGCACTGGAGAAGGAAATGGCAACCCACTCCAGTGCTTTTGCCTGGAGAATCCCAGGGACGGGGGAGCCTGGTGGGCTGCCATCTCTGGGGTCGCACAGAGTCGGACACGACTGCAGCAACTCAGCAGCATTCTCTTACTGTTTAGTCTTGGAAAGTGTATGACTCCAAGATTGTCTAATGAACACTTGTTTGAAGAATGAACAGCAAAATCTGTTTAATCTCAGAGTAGTGTATTTAGTCATCTGGAGGAAAGCCTAAATAAACGCATATTCCCACCGACTGCCAATATTCAAGAACTTCAGTCGTGCTTCCCAAAGTACGGGACACGACTTCCATGGATGTTAATAGGTACTATAAAGATAAGGGAGTTCCATGGCCAAACTTGCTTGAGAAATTCTGGGTTAAGTCAAGGGTATTTAATCTAGGGTATTTCAAATTAATTTGATCATGGAACCCTTCAGGTTTATTTAGCTTGTATCAGCCGATAAGTGACTGCTGAATACAACACTATTTCTGACCCCCAGGGGTCCCCTGAGATTTCCTATATGTTTGCTGCTGCTACTGCTAAGTCACTTCAGTTGTGCCCGACTCTGTGTGACCCTATAGACCGCAGCCCATCAGGCTCCCCCGTCCCTGGGATTCTCCAGGCAAGAACCCTGGAGTGGGTTGCCATTTCCTTTTCCAATGCATGAAAGTGAAAAGTGAAAGTGAAGTTGCTCAGTCATGTCCTAAATACTATTATGTAAGAGAAAAACACTTCATCTCTGATCCATATATGTTCTATTAAAAGGGGTACAATTTGATGGATAACTTTCCTATCACTTGAATTATTTTAATTTTACCAAGTATAATTATTTGCCTATATTATAAAATATAGCTTGAAAAAATTGTTTCCCAATTTTAGCACATTCAGAAAAAAGACAACTTTCTTATAAATAGTTTCCTGAACAACACTTTCAAGCAATTCAGCCTTAATTAAATTGGAAGCAATGACAATGTATTTATTTGGTGAGTGAATCTCAACACCCCACACATTTCCCTTTACTGCCAATGAACCCTGGGAACTCCCTGGCAGGCAGTGGTAGGAGTCACTGCTTCCCTAAAAGTCCCACAAGCTGCCCAGCGCCATTTCCTCCCCGAGAACTCCCCACACAGAAAAATAAAACCCCACACTGAATTCTTACGAGAGGAAAACAGAACTGTGGTTGGCTTTATACCATCACAGTTAGGATTTCAAAGCAGCATTTTCCCAGATACCACAGGAGACGAGTAACAGCATTAGAGAAACAATGCGAATGATCTTTGATTCGCAAGGTAGGAGAGAAATCTTTTTTAAAAAATAAAACAAAATAAATGCCATCTAACCTTGAGCTTGCGCCGGGCATTGAATTCTTGTAGCTTCTTTTGAGCTGTATCCATGTGTACAAAATTGGCAGCTTTACCTGTGACCCATGGGTGCTGGAGAGCTTGAAAGGTAGTCAGCCTTTTCTTAGGATCCAACACAATTAATTTTCTGACCTGAAATGATAAAGAACCATCGACTCCTTAGGGAGATTTTCATGGTTACCTGAGGCTTGCCCCTCAGCTGTGAACTTCTAGGCCTTATCTAATTTTCTTGGCAGCACACTAATGTACATTATTATTCTGTCTCCTTGGCGGTGCACTAAATGTACATTAAACAACCTTTTTAAGTCCCCAGCGGTCACTGTGGGGATGGCTTCAGGCACCAGTAGCTGAGGAGTCTGGAAAGAGTGGTGTGTGCGAACCGAGAGCCCAAACTGGCACACAGATACCCACAGATCAGAGAAACAAGGCTTGCCTTGCCTGTGAACTGCAAGAACTTTGAGTGGGAGCCAGCATCTGGATAATTCTAGATTGCAACTTCACATCACTTAGGATTCAGAAGGTAAACTACATCTCAGGTGAGATGGATCATTCATGCAGCCGCCATTGCTTCTGTGGGGACTGACGGGCAAACAAAAGGGGGCGGGGTCACAGCCTTTATGATTACACCGTGATCCTATCAATAGTGCTCTCTCAGCCCTTGAGAATAGGTTCAGTTCAGTCACTCAGTCGTGTCCGACTCTTTTCAACCCCATGGACTGCAGCATTCCAGGCCTCCCTGTCCATCACCAACTCCCAGAGTTTACTCAAACTCATATCCATTGAGTCAGTGATGCCATCCAACCATCTTGTCCTGCCTTCAATCTTTCCCAGCATCAGGGTCTTTTCAAATGAGTCAGCTGTTTGCATCAGGTGGCCAAAGTATTGGAGTTTCAGCTTCAGCATCAGTCCTTCAAATTAACACTCAGGACTGATTTCCTTTAGGATGGACTGGTTGGATCTCCTTGCTTTCCAAGGGACTTCAAGAGTCTTCTCCAACACCACAGTTCAAAAGCATCAATTCTTCGGTGCTCAGCTTTCTTTACAGTCCAACTCTCACATCTATACATGACTACTGGGAAAACCATAGCCTTGACTAGATGGACCTTTGCTGGCAAAGTAATGTCTCTGCTTTTTAATATGCTGTCTAGGTTGGTCATAGCTTTTCTTCCAAGGAGCAAGTGTCTTTTAATTGCAGTCACCATCTGCAGTGATTTTGGAGGCCCCAAAAATAAAGTCTGCCACTGTTTGCCCATCTATTTCCCATGAAGTGATAGGACCTGATGCCATGATCTTCGTTTTTGAATGAGGAGCTTTAAGGCAACTTTTTCACTCTCCTCTTTCACTTTCATCAACAGCCTCCTTAGTTCTTCTTCACTTTCTGCCAAAAGGGTGGTGTCATCTGCATATCTGAGGTTATTGATATTTCTCCCGGCAATCTTGATTCCAGCTTGAGTTTCTTCCAGCCCAGCGTTTCTCATGATGTACTCTGCATAGAAGTTAAATAAGCAGGGTGACAATATACAGCCTTGATGTACTCTTTTTCCTATTTGGAATCAGTCTGTTGTTCCATGTCTAGTTCTAACTGTTGCCTCCTGACCCGCATGGAGATTTCTCAAGAGGTGGGTCAAGTGGTCTGGTATTCTTATCTATTTCAGAATTTTCCACAGTTTATTGTGATCCACACAGTTAAAGGCTTTGGCATAGTCAATAAAGCAGAAATAGATGTTTTTCTGGAACTTTCTTGCTTTTTCGATGATCCAGCGGATGTTGGCAATTTGATTTTCCCATCAGGACGCTTTCATAAGCCTTTTATCCCTGGAAGGAATATGCCAAGAGCTGGGGTAAAAGCCTACTTAGAATCAAAGAAAAGGTGTCAGTGGTTTGGGGCTATAGTTTATTTAAAAGGACTGAATTCAAATGAATCGTAGCCCATTCTGGGAGGTTTACTCCAATGGTGAGCATGAGCAGACAATGAATTGCCAGGAAATTCAACAACCAAAATAACCCCCAGCCCTGGGCTCAGAGAAGTGACCTGGGATGAGGCAGAGATTACCTGAAGTCAGGAAGCGCGCTTAAGTCCTAACCTGCTCGAAGTCTCTACTTCTGTGACCTCAAAGACCCACATGTGTCTGACCTCAGACACCCACCTGCCCGTACTGAGTGACTATGGACACCCTCCTGGGCCCTCTTCTTACACAACCTAATTTCCACCCTAATTTCCTTGTAAACACTTTTCTTACAGGCATGCAACATTTTTAAAAAATTTATGTAATACTATCCATATCCTCATCAATTAGTAACTTTAGCTGCAATTCATGAATGAGGGATGGAAAGAAGCTCAAAGATTTAGTGATTCATGTAACGTAAAACCTCATGTAACTGGTGGGGGCTATACGATGGCACCTCACTCCAGTACTCTTGCCTGGAAAATCCCATGGATAGAGGACCCTGGTGGGCTGCAGTCCATGGGGTCGCTACGAGTCGGACACGACTGAATGACTTCACTTTCACTTTTCACTTTCATGCATTGGAGAAAGAAATGGCAACCCACTCCAGTGCTCTTGCCTGGAGAATCCTAGGGATGGGGGAGCCTGGTGGGCTGCTGTGTATGGGGGTCACACAGAGTTGGACACGACTGAAGCAACTTAGCAGCAGCAGCAGCATACTTATACTAGGGTTTGTCTTGTCTTAGAATTTGTCCTGTGGCCACGACACCACAGTACCTTCAAGGTAGACAAGCTTTCTGAGTTTCAGTCTGCCGGTGTGTAAAATGAGGGACTTTGGATGACTTAAGGCATAACATCTTTTCTAATTCTAAAAATCCAAAAACTGAACACAGGCTAACAAAATTAGGAAGTTAGTCAGATGAAGAATGAATATCTGGTTCTCCCTTCACTTTCTGTTTTGTAGCATTTGCAAAGAAATGTATGTGGGGTAGAGACACTGCATTTGAAAATGGTACAGTCTTGAGACTTTAGGCTTAGAGTCAGCGAGGAGGTGGAGGGAGCTGAAGGATAATTAAGAAGAATGCACAGCAGTAACAGCTTTGATGGTGGTCAGAGCTCTCATCTGCTGGATACATACACTAATAATTCCATGTAAGTGATACCTAACCCTTAAAACATCCTTGACAATTAGACACTTGATGCTGCTTTTCTCATCTTCTGCTGCTTCTTCCCTATCATCACCATTCTCTTCTGCTTGAAAATATGAAGAATTTATGGAAAGCCAATTAGCACCAAAACTTTATATATGTCATCATCCATCTTTACATTTGGAGGCACTGAGGCACTGAGTTTTTAAGAAAGTTGTTGAAGATCAGAGAGACTCAGTGACCTCGTCAGGATTCAGACCCAAAGACGCGCCCTCATCCTACAGCTCCACTTACAGACCAGCTCCCCATGCCCCATGACAGAACAGACGCAGGTTTTGCTAATAAGTGTTTCATTTAGGGGCTCAAAGATTCCTTTAGTTCTGAAGTTATGTAAATGTTTTAACCAGAAGGAGGTATAGCTGAATGAAGGAACATCACAGCTAACCCTCTTATCCATTTAACCTTTTATCAGAGATAAAAAGAAACAGAAGGGGGCTAACTAATGGGATTATTATTGAGTTAGTTGGTGATGGTTACTTAGTATGTATCATATCCCTTAATTCTTCCAAAGACCTAGAGACAGGTACCAGCACCATCCAGAGAAGAAAAGCGAAGCACAGGGAGGTCAGGTTAGCACAAGGTCAAACCTGCAACTATTAGAAACGGGGGGCAGGGGCGGGGCGGGGTACTTGAGCCCAGGCATGTCCGACTTTTAAAAATCCTTGATCCGTTTCCCGACTGATGGTTTCATTCAACGAACATTTACTGAGCCTGCACTTCACGTCCACATGGCACTAAGATCTGGGCCCACCTGCTTCATCCTCTCCCAGAGCCTGAACCTCATTAAGGAATACCTCTGAGCACAGCATATGGAACTGATGCTTATCGTGAAAAAGGAAGCCCAGGGTGGAGGATCAAGCCGCAGAAGGAATGAACCAACTGTGAGGAGAACTGCGTGCCCCCCGAAGACCAGGTCTCCTCAACAAGGTCACGGCAGCCAGGGCTCGATGACGAGTCACCTGTGCTGCCCTGTGACCCCTGGAGGGGCGGGGGGGTTCACGAGGGAGGGGACACGCGCCCACGCGGATCTGTGTGCCGCACGGCAGAGAACACACAACACTGTGAAGCCATTATCCTTCAATTAAAACACACTAAAAAAGATCAGCTACCGTGTAAAGAGCTCTGTGTGTGTGCGTGTATGGAGAGAAAGGAGGACGACGGAGGGGCATCACAGGGCGGACGGAGGAGCAGCGGGCACGCGCGGAGTCATGCTGCCGGGACTGGGGTCCATGTGCAGAGGACAGCGGTGTGTGTGTGTCTGTGTGTGTGTCTGTGTGTGTCTGTCCCTGTGTGTCTGTGTGTGTGTCTGTATGTGTGTCTGTGTATGTGTCTGTGTGTGTCTCTGTGTGTGTCTGTGTGTTTGTGTGTGTGTCTGTGTCTGTCCCTGTGTCTGTGTTATTGTGTGTGTGTGTCTGTGGCTCTGTATGTGTCTGTGTGTTTCTGTGTATGTGTGTCTCTGTGTGTGTGTCTGTGTGTCTGTCTGTGTGTGTGTGTCTCTGTGTGTCTGTCTCTGTGTGTCTCTGTGTCTGTCTCTGTATGTGTGTCTGTGTCTCTGTGTGTGTGTCTCTGTGTGTGTGTGTCTGTGTCTGCCTCTGTGTGTCTCTGTGTCTGTCTGTGTGTTTCTGTGTCTGTGTGTCTCTGTGTGTGTCTGTGTGTCTGTCTCTGTGTGTCTCTGTGTCTGTCTCTGTGTGTGTCTCTGTGTGTCTGTGTCTGTGTGTGTGTCTCTGTGTGTCTGTGTGCGTGTCTCTGTGTCTGTGTGTCTGTGTGTGTCTCTGTGTGTCTGTCTGTGGCTCTGTATGTGTCTGTGTGTTTCTGTGTATGTGTGTCTCCGTATGTGTGTCTGTGTGTCTGCCTCTGTGTGTCTCTGTGTCTGTCTGTGTGTTTCTGTGTCTGTGTGTCTCTGTGTGTGTCTGTGTGTCTGTCTCTGTGTGTCTCTGTGTCTGTCTCTGTGTGTGTCTCTGTGTGTCTGTCTGTGGCTCTGTATGTGTCTGTGTGTTTCTGTGTATGTGTGTCTCCGTATGTGTGTCTGTGTGTCTGTCTCTGTGTGTCTCTGTGTCTGTCTCTGTGTGTGTGTGTCTGTCTGTCTGTGTGTGTCTGTGTGTGTCTCTGTGTGTCTGTGTCTGTGTGTCTCTGTGTCTGTGTCTGTGGCTCTGTGTGTCTGTGTGTGTCTGTGTGTGTCTGTGTGTGTGTTTCTGTGTCTGTGTGTCTCTGTGTGTCTGTCTGTATGTGTGTCTGTGTATGTGTCTGTGTCTCTGTGTGTGTCTCTCGGTGTGTCTGTGTGTGTGTCTCTGTGTGTCTGTGTGTGTCTGTGTCTGGGTGTGTGTGTGTCTGTGTGTGTATGTCTCTGTGTGTGTATGTCTCTGTGTGTGTCTGTGTGTTTCTGTGTCTGTGTGTCTGTCTGTGTGTCTGTGTGTCTGTGTGTGTGTGTCTCTGTATGTGTGTCTGTGTGTGTGTCTATGTTTATCTCTGTGTGTCTGTGTGTCTCTGTGTGTCTGTGTGCATGTCTCTGTGTCTGTGTGTGTCTGTGTGTCTCTGTATGTGTGTCTGTGTGTGCATCTCTGTGTGTCTGTGTGTCTCTGTGTGTCTGTGTGTGTGTGTGTCTCTGTATGTGTGTGTGTGTCTGTGTCTCTGTGTGTCTGTGTGTGTCTGTGTGCGTGTCTCTGTGTGTCTGTGTCTGTTTGTGTGTGTGTCTGTGTGTCTCTGTATATGTGTCTGTGTCTGTGGCTCTGTGTGTCTGTGTGTCTCTGTCTGTGTGTTTCTGTGTCTGTGTGTCTCTGTCTGTGTGTCTCTGTGTGTGTCTGTGTGTTTATGTGGCTGTGTGTGTCTCTCTGTGTGTCTGTGTGTGTCTCTGTGTGTCTGTCTGTGTGTGTCTGTGTGTGTGTGTCTCTCTGTGTGTGTCTCTGTATGTGTCTGTGTGTCTGTCTCTGTGTCTCTGTGTGTCTGTGTGCATGTCTCTGTGTGTCTGTGTGTGTCTGTGTGCGTGTCTCTGTGTGTCTGTGTCTGTCTGTGTGTGTGTCTGTGTGTCTCTGTGTGTATGTGTGTCTCTGTATGTGTGTGTCTGTGTGTGTCTCTGTGTGTCTGTGTGTGTGTTTCTGTGTGTGTCTGTGTGTGTGTCTCTGTGTGTCTGTGTCTGTGTGTGTCTGTGTGTCTCTGTGTGTGTGTGTCTCTGTGTGTGTGTCTGTGTTTGTGTCTGTGTGTGTCTGTATGTGTGTCTCTGTGTGTCTGTGTCTGTGTCTGTCTCTGTATGTGTCTCCGTGTGTCTCTGTGTGTCTGTGTTTGTGTGTGTGTCTATGTGTGTGTGTCTCTCTATGTGTGTGTGTGTGTCCGTGTCTCTGTGTGTCTGTGTGCGTGTCTCTGTGTGTCTGTCTGTGTCTCTGTGTGAGTGTGTCTCTGTATGTGTGTCTGTGTGTCTCTGTGTGTCTGTGTGTCTGTCTCTGTGTGTCTGTGTGTGTGTCTGTGTGTGTGTCTGTGTGCGTGTCTCCGTGTGTCTGTGTCTGTCTGTGTGTGTGTGTGTCTCTGTATGTGTGTCTGTGTGTCTCTGTGTGTCTGTGTGTCTGTGTCTGTGTGTGTGTCTCTGTGTGTCTGTCTCTATGTGTCTGTGTGTGTGTGTCTGTGTCTGTTTGTGTCTCTGTATGTGTGTGTGTGTGTCCGTGTCTCTGTGTGTCTCTGTGTGTCTGTGTGCATGTCTCTGTGTGTCTGTGTGTCTCTGTGTGTGTGTGTCTCTGTATGTGTGTGTGTGTCTGTGTCTCTGTGTGTCTGTGTGTGTCTGTGTGCATGTCTCTGTGTGTCTGTGTCTGTATGTGTGTCTGTGTGTCTCTGTGTGTGTGTCTCTGTATGTGTGTCTGTGTCTGTGGCTCTGTGTGTCTCTGTGTGTCTGTGTGTGTGTCTGTGTGTCTGTGTGTTTCTGTCTCTGTGTGTCTCTGTGTGTCTGTCTGTATGTGTGTCTGTGTGTCTCTGTGTGTGTCTGTGTGTGTCTCTGTGTGTCTGTGTCTGGGTGTGTGTGTCTGTGTGTGTATGTCTCTGTGTGTGTGTCTCTCCGTCTGTGTGTTTCTGTGTCTGTGTGTCTGTGTGTGTGTCTGTGTGCGTGTCTGTTTGTGTGTGTGTCTGTGTGTCTCTGTGTGTGTGTGTCTCTGTATGTGTGTCTGTGTGTGTGTCTGTTTATCTCTGTGTCTGTGTGTCTCTGTGTGTCTGTGTGTCTCTGTATGTGTGTCTGTGTGTGTCTCTGTGTGTCTGTGTGCGTGTCTCTGTGTGTCTTTGTGTGTGTGTGTCTCTGTATGTGTGTGTGTGTGTGTCTCTGTGTGTCTGTGTGCGTGTCTCTGTGTGTCTGTCTGTTTGTGTGTCTGTGTGTCTCTGTGTGTTTCTCTGTATGTGTGTTTGTCTCCGTGTGACTGTGTGTGTCTCTGTGTGTCTGTGTGTGTCTGTATGCGTGTCTCTGTGTGTCTGTGTCTGTGTTTCTCTGTGTGTGTCTCTGTATATGTGTCTGTGTGTGTCTCTGTGCGTGTCTCTATGTGTGTCTGTGTGTCTGTGTGTGTTCGTGTCTCTGTGTGTCTGTGTGCGTGTCTCTGTGTGTCTGTGTCTGTCTGTGTGTGTGTCTGTGTGTCTCTGTGTGTGTGTGTCTCTGTATGTGTGTCTGTGTGTGTCTGTGTGTGTGTCTGTATGTGTGTCTCTGTCTGTGTGTGTCTCTGTGTGTCTGTGTGCGTGTCTCTGTGTGTCTGTGTCTGTCTGTGTGTGTGTCTGTGTGTCTCTGTGTGTGTGTGTCTCTGTATGTGTGTCTGTGTGTGTCTCTGTGTGTCTGTGTGTGTGTCTGTATGTGTGTCTCTGTGTGTCTGTGTCTGTGTCTGTGTGTGTGTGTCTCTGTATATGTGTCTGTGTGTCTGTGTGTGTCTCTGTGTGTCTGTGTGCGTGTCTCTCTGTGTGTCTGTGTGTGTGTGTGTGTCCGTGTCTCTGTGTGTCTGTGTGCGTGTCTCTGTGTGTCTGTGTCTGTCTGTGTGTCTCTGTGTGTGTGTGTCTCTGTATGTGTGTCTGTGTGTGTGTCTCTGTGTGTCTGTGTCTGTGTGTGTGTGTCTCTGTGTGTGTCTCTGTATATGTGTCTGTGTGTGTCTCTGTGTGTCTCTGTGCGTGTCTCTATGTGTGTCTGTGTGTCTGTGTGTGTTCGTGTCTCTATGTGTCTGTGCGTGTCTCTGTGTGTCTGTGTCTGTCTGTGTGTGTGTGTGTGTGTCTCTGTGTGTCTCTGTGTGTCTGTGTGTGTGTCTGTATGTGTGTCTCTGTGTGTCTGTGTCTGTGTGTGTGTGTGTCTCTGTGTGTGTGTCTCTGTATATGTGTGTGTGTCTCTGTGTCTCCGTGTCTGTGTGCGTGTCTCTATGTGTGTCTGCGTGTGTGTGTCCGTGTCTCTGTGTGTCTGTGTGCGTGTCTCCGTGTGTCTGTGTCTGTCTGTGTGTCTCTGTGTGTGTGTGTCTCTGTATGTGTGTCTGTGTGTGTCTCTGTTTGTCTGTGTCTGTGTGTGTGTGTCTCTGTGTGTGTCTCTGTATATGTGTCTGTGTGTGTCTCTGTGCGTGTCTCTATGTGTGTCTGTGTGTCTGTGTGTGTTCGTGTCTCTATGTGTCTGTGTGCGTGTCTCTGTGTGTCTGTGTCTGTCTGTGTGTGTCTGTGTGTCTCTGTGTGTGTGTGTCTCTGTGTGTCTCTGTGTGTCTGTGTGTCTGTATGTGTGTCTCTGTGTGTCTGTGTCTGTGTGTGTGTGTGTCTCTGTATATGTGTGTGTGTGTGTCTGTGTCTCCGTGTCTGTGTGCGTGTCTCTATGTGTGTCTGCGTGTGTGTCCGTGTCTCTGTGTCTGTGTGCGTGTCTCTGTGTGTCTGTGTCTGTCTGTGTGTGTCTGTGTGTCTCTGTGTGTGTGTGTCTCTGTATGTGTCTCTGTGTGTCTCTGTGTGTCTGTGTGTGTGTATCTGTGTGTGTGTGGTGGAGAGGAAGGAGCAGGGAGGATGAAAGGACAGCACAGACCACCCAGAGTCATGCCAGGGGGGGGGTCCGTGCACCGTGGAGCAGAGGGGAGCCCCGTCCCCAGTGAGGCCGCCCCCTGAGTCCTGCGCAGGGCGCGCACTGCAGACGCGCAGGAAGAGGCAGGGAGAGCAGGGGAGAGGCCGCGGCCACGGACCGGGAAGAGGGAGGGGGCGGCTTGGCCCGGGGCATCTCGATGGGGCGGACAGACGGGAGGACACAGAGACGCTCAACAGAGGGGGCGCGACGGCGACGTGGCGATATCTTCGCATCGCACACGCACACGCTGCCTCTCTTCAGACCTTGCTGGAAAGGTCATGACCTTAGGAAACCTGTTTTCCCAGCACACAGATGGTAAGATGAGAAAAGAGCCCTGGAGAAGGGGTCCGGAAATCTGGACCCTTTCTTTCGAGCAATGCCTTTCTGCTGGGAAGCTGTGCATCACTTCTCTGCGCTTGAGCAAACTCATCCTTAAAATTCAAGGAAGATTAAATGAGTCCTGAGATCCTTGGAGATCTAAACTTCTATGATTCAGAAGTCAATTTTTCATCATTTCTGTGTGGTTTCTCTCTAGAACAGGGTTCCCCAGTCTCCGGGCTGTGGACTAGTACGTCCTATCCTATCAGCAGCTGTATTCAATTAGAAATAAAGCACAGAATAAATGTGATCTGCTTAAATCATTCTGAAACTAGCCTCCCTACCCCCAGTCCACGGAAAAATTGTCTTCTATAAAGTTGGTCCCTGGTGCCAAAAAGATTGAGGATGACAGCTCTAAAGGATTGATGGTAAAGGCTTCAATGGCACCTCAGTATCTTCTTTATTTTAGAACCGGTGGGCCAGCACCCCAGAGGATAGGCCAGCGCCCCACCTGTCCTGAATGCAAATAAACTCCAGTATTACCAGAGGTGAGAAGTCAGTGAAACAAACAAAAAGCCGAACAAAACACACAATGTGACTCATGTATGGGAGTCATGCGGGATAGGACTCGTGTTACCATCAGGGTATTTTAATAAGTTTGAACATTTAAAGAAATAACGTTGCTTTATTCAAAGCATAACTAACCTAAGTGACAGCAAGCCATTTAAAAAAGAATTCATCTGTGTATATTATGTTTGGAGTCACCCAGCACAGCTGTCTTCTTAGCTTCATAGCTTACAGGTTCTGTACTAGATGATAAGAACTCATTAATTAACAAGCAGTAATTTGTAATTTGTGATAATTCAGCTAGAGATGAATCAAACATATCTTTTTTCATTATCTACAAGGAAAATTAGTATGCATTGTTTTCTTAAAAATACTATATAATTAAAAAGAAATAAGCTACTAAGAGGGATTAATTTTCTAAATGGCACTGCCCATTAATTAGTTAAAAAAATGAATGTAAGGGATTTTATTTCATTTTGTTTCAGTCACACTTACCAAATCCTTGGCATTCAGAGATACTTCATCCCACCAGGGGGAGATAAAGTAATATTCACAATTCAGAATTCTCCTGAACATGAATTGATCGCCTCTCTCATCATAGAATGGTTCAAATCCACAAAGTCTAGGACAAAAGATACAAGATAAAATGTATCTTGTAAAATGTACCTTTAAAAGCCTAAGTGTATGTCACCAATTTTTTGCAGAAATTCAATATTGCCCTTTTTCACAGCTTCCTGTGATGAATGTACGTCTGCTAAGCTTAAGTGTGTAATTGCCTTGTTATAATTCATTTATGATTATATAAATATACAATCATGTCTTCAGGGAAGTAAAAATAGATTAAAAAAATCAATGTAAGATTTCTACAAAAAGTTATAATCATTAATAATTATGATACAAAGCAACAATAATATTACAATAACACTATTACAAGCATTATGCTATAGTGCTATTTCCACGTGTTTTTTTCCACCAGGAATTGAGAGAGCAGATTGGAGTTCCAATTTATCATAAAATGGAAAAGTTAGGATTTTGAGAATAAAAAGGTTAAAAGGTGCAAAGAAAAGTTGTTAGTCGTTTTTGTTCAGTCCTTTTCACTGAATTCTTCCATAGGGATGAAAAAAGTACTGGGTTTCCATCCCACTCCAGTTTGGGTCTCAGAGTGAACACAGACAGGAGCCTACACGGCGGCGGGGAACGGCCTTCTGAACTGACTTCAGCGGGCGACGCAGCCCAGAGGACCGTCGCCAGGCACGCGAGCCTCACTTCTGCACATCGCAAAGACATCTCACTATGATCATCGTCACCTTCCAGCACGGTCACATAAAAATGTGAGAGGAAAGAAACAGAACCACCCTTCGCATAAAAAAGAGAGACAGGCAAAGTGAGCTGCTGGTGGGACCACCAAGCCTCTGCTTACAGGTCAGGGGAGGTTCTAAATCACTAAAGACCAAAAGGGAACTGTTAAAAAAAAAAAAAAAAAGTCCTTGCCAGGGCGTGTGTTTCACGTGACAAAGAATGAAGGAAAAAGAATGAACACAGTAAGAAACATTTCCCCAAGTCCTTCCATCAAACTGACCCGGCTGCTGCAGAGCGTGAAACAGTCCAGCGGATCCGGGCGCAGCAGGTGTGTAAGAGGAAGCAGTTTCTCCTGCTCTTTGGCTCAGGGACCATCCTGCTCGACGGTCCTGGTTTCTTTCAAATATTGCAGAGCCAGCCGGGTAAAGCCGAGGCTCAGGAGCACCGAGGCCGGGCTGGGCGCCCCCCGCCCCGTGCCCTGCGGGGCCCCCGGGGAGACGCAGCTTCAGCAGAGGAGGGCACACGGCACACCCCGCCCGGTGGCCGCCTCCATCAGACACGACCACCCACTGGGGGCCCCCCAAGGAAGACGAGGCTCCAGCAGAGAAGGGGGCACACGGCCACACTGCGCCTGCAGCCCAGCCTCCTGCAGACAGACACGGCCGCTGCGGGGCCCCAGAGAGACGGGGCTCCAGCAAAGGGAACAGGGAGGCGGGCACGCGGCCACACCGCGCCCGGCGGCCTCGCCCATCAGAGGCGGCCGCCGCCCGCGGGTCCAGGGAAAGCCGCCAACCGTCCAGGCTTAGCTGAGGAACCTCGCACGTTCCGTCTTCCGGAATTTGAGGGGACAATGACAGCTGTGCAAGTGGGGCACTCAGACGCCTTCCTGTCATCCTGGACAACCTGCGCAAGCTGGTTAGGTCATTAGCCTGGAGGGTGGGGCCGGGAGGCGCAGACGCGCAGCCGCAGGCGAGCGCGCTCGGGGCACAGGGGAGAACCCGACGCTGCGGGGCGGGCGGCGTGTGAGCAGGGCGCTCGGAGCCACGGACAGGACGCAGCGCTGAAAGCTGCAGGCGACCGTGAATCTCCGATGTTATCTGATTCTGACCCGAACACCACAGTAACTGCTTCTGTCTATAGGGGTAAAGGGCTTAGGTTTAGAAGGTAGAAGGAGCAGAATTCTTCTGAAAAACAACAGAACGGCCTTCATGTCCAAGCCACTGTCATCCTTAGAAATAGCGCGGTCATAGCACAAAACAGCCGGGTAGAACTTTTAATAATAATAAAGGAGGTACATGAACCCAGCGGCACAATCCATTGTAGAGAATGTTCCAATGAGCCTTGCCTAGTAGACTTCATCAATCATTAACGGACTGCAGATTAAATAAAAAGTCCCTAGGCTCAGGGGCTGACAGAAGTCGGACCAGAACTAAAGGATATTAGCCGTGAGCGGCACTGTTAGCTGCTACCACTTACTCAGCCAGCAACTTTCAACTAATGGGCTTAAGTGAACTATGGGAAAGAAACCTGATAGAGTTTTAAATTATTTTCAGGGTTATAATAAGATGCTTCTCCAATAGTCACATTTTTTTCTCTTCACTTTCCCATGTTAGTGACATGGGAGTGTTATTCATTCCATATTTCAGGTTTCCAGGGCAAATGTTATTAAATTTCCTACCTCAATCTTTCTGAGTTATCACATATCCTTAATTCTTCAACCCCTTTCATCACATTTCAGTAAGAAACTCTACTTGGGTGGGCACGTTTCCATTTTAGGGGCAAACAGGAAGCAGTATTTGTAGTTCAGTTTTGCAATGAACATCGCTAAGCATAATATGTCACGCACACAATTCAGGAGCAACCTTCTTCCACAGCACAATAGTGATCTTAAATGTAAGCTGAAGGAATTCTATGATGTGACCTTATGAATTCATTACTAATGAATTAAGCAATAAGTGTGGAAAACAAATTACCTGAAAGTTTGCACCTTCATGAGAAAAAACATGGTTCCCTAGCTCTCTATATTCTTTTCAAGCTTTACTACATCCTGGAAACGCAGGGAAGTGATCACTGAAAGTATCTTTTGACATTACATAATAGCAGATGACTGTTTTATGGTGTGCTTGTTAAACCTTTTTATGGTTGCTACTGACCAACAAATAAACAGGTGAACTCAAGAGTTTGCTAACATGCTTGGAAGTCTACCCTGGTTGCCCTCTTCCTAGCCCATATTACCTAGACACTGCACTTTCTAAGATCACTATTAAATTAGCCAAACCGAACCTCTTCCTACTATGGACTGAACTGTGTTCTCCCCGATCAGGACGTTAAGGCCCTGAGCCCTGTGTAATGGCATCTGGAGATGAGGGCTCTGGCAGTTAAGAGAGTTCGATGAGGCCACAAGGATGAGACCTCGTGCTGTGATCAGTGCAGTGCACTCACGGAAGAGGGACCGCAGAACGTGCTTCCTCCTCCTGCCTCGGTGGATACAGGGAAAAGGCCGCTGTCTGCAACCAGGAAGACGGCTCTTGGCAGGATCTGAGCTACCAGCGCCTTTGGCCTCCAGACTCCAGGGCTCCACGTTTGTAGTTCTGTAGCACCCAGCCTCTGTGGTTTGTTATAGAAGCCTGAGCTGCCTAATTCACTTTCTTTCACACCCTTCAAAATCTCTTTACAGATTTGAATAATACAGGTTCCAACAATTAACTTGGGCTTCCCAGGTGGTGCAGTAGTAAAGAATCCACCTGTCAAAGCAGGAGACGCAAGAGATGTGGGTTCCATCCCTGGGTTGGGAAGATCCCCTGGAGAAGGAAAGGGCAACTTCACTCCAGTATTCTTTCCTGGAGAATCCCACAGACAGAGGAGCCTGGTGGGCTACAGTTCATGGGGTCACAAGGAGTCGGACAAGGCAGAGTGCACAGGACACACGCACCACAATTGACTCTGCAGCGCCTTCTAGCGACGGCCAAATCCACTTGTTTTGATATAAGTGGTCCACTGGAGAAGGGAATGGCAAGCCACTTCAGTATTCTTGCCTTGAGAACCCCATGAACAATATGAAAAGGCAAGATGATAGGATACCGACAGAGGAACTCCCCAGGTCAGTAGGTGCCCAATATGCTACTGGAGATCAGTGGAAAAATAACTCCAGAAAGAATGAAGGGATGGAGCCAAAGCAAAAACAATACCCAGTTGTGGATGTGACTGGTGATAGAAGCAAGGTCCGATGCTGTAAAGAGCAATATTGTATAGGAACCTGGAATGTCAGGTCCATGAATTAAGGCAAATTGGAAGTGGTCCAACAAGAGATGGCAAGGGTGAATATCGACATTCTAGGAATCAGCGAACTAAAATGGACTGGAATGGGTGAATTTAACTCAGATGACCATTATATCTACTACTGCGGGCAGGAATCCCTCAGAAGAAATGGAGTAGCCATCATGGTCAACAAAAGAGTCCATAATGCAGTACCCGGATGCAATCTCAAAAACGACAGAATGATCTCTGTTCATCTCCAAGGCAAACCATTCAATATCACAGTTATCCAAGTCTTACGCCCCAACCAGTAACACTGAAGAAGCTGAAGTTGAATGGTCCTATGAAGACCTACAAGACCTTTTAGAACTAACACCCAAAAAAGATGTCCTTTTCATTATAGGGGACTGGAATGCAAAAGTAGGAAGTCAAGAAACACTTAGAGTAACAGGCAAATTTGGCCTTGGAATACGGAATGAAGCAAGGCAAAGACTAATAGAATTTTGCCAAGAAAAAGCACTGGTCATAGCAAACACCCTCTTCCAACAACACAAAAGAAGACTCTACACATGGACATCACCAGATGGTCAACAATGAAATCAGATTGATTATATTCTTTGCAGCCAAAGATGGAGAAGCTCTATACAGTCAGCAAAAACAAGACCAGGAGCTGACTGTGGCTCAGATCATGAACTCCTTATTACCAAATTCAGACTGAAATTGAAGAAAGCAGGGAAAACCGCTAGACCATTCAGGTATGATCTAAATCAAATCCCTTGATTATACAGTGGAAGTGAGAAATAGATTTAAGAACCTAGATCTGATAGATAGAGTGCCTGATGAACTATGGAATGAGGTTCGTGACATTGTACAGGAGACAGGGATCAAGACTATCCCCATGGAAAAGAAATGCAAAAAAGCAAAATGGCTGTCTGGGGAAGCCTTACAAATAGCTGTGAAAAGAAGAGAAGTGAAAAGCCAAGGCGAAACGGAAAGATATAAGCATCTGAATGCAGAGTTCCAAAGAATAGCAAGAAGAGATAAGAAAGCCTTCTTCAGCAATCAATACAAAGAAATAGAGGAAAACAACAGAATGGGAAAGACTGGAGATCTCTTGAAGAAAATTAGAGATACCAAGGGAACATTTCATGCAAAGATGGGCTCGATAAAGGACAGAAATGGTATGGACCTAACAGAGGCAGAAGATATTAAGAAGAGGTGGCAAGAATACACGGAAGAACTGTACAAAAAAGATCTTCACGACCCAGATAATCACGATGGTGTGATCACTCATCTAGAGCCAGACATCCTGGAATGTGAAGTCAAGGGGGCCTTAGGAAGGATCACTATGAACAAAGCTAGTGGAGCTGATGGAATTCCAGTGGAGCTATTTCAAATCCTGGAAGATGATGCTGTGAAAGTGCTGCACTCAATATGCCAGCACATTTGGAAAACTCAGCAGTGGCCACAGGACTGGAAAAGCTCCGTTTTCATTCCAATTCCAAAGAAAGGTAATGCCAAAGAATGCTCAAACTACTGCACAATTGCACTCATCTCACACGCTAGTAAAGTAATGCTCAAAATTCTCCAAGCCAGGCTTCAGCAGTATGTGAACCGTGAACTCCCTGATGTTCAAGCTGGTTTTAGAAAAGGCAGAGGAACCAGAGATCAAATTGCCAACATCCCCAGGATCATGGAAAAAGCAAAAGAGTTCCAGAAAAACATCCATTTCTGCTTTATTGACTATGCCAAAGCCTTTGACTGTGTGGATCACAATAAACTGTGGAAAATTCTGAAAGAGATGGGAATACCAGACCACCTGACCTGCCTTTTGAGAAATCTGTATTCAGGCCAGGAAGCAACAGTTCGAACTGGACATGGAACAACAGACTGCTTCCAAATAGGAAAAGTACGTCAAGGCTGTATATTGTCACCCTGCTTATTTAACTTCTATGCAGAGTACATCATGAGAAATGCTGGACTGGAAGAAACACAAGCTGGAATCAAGACTGCCGGGAGAAATATCAATAACCTCAGATATGCAGATGACACCACCCTTATGGCAGAAAGTGAAGAGGAGCTAAAAAAAGCCTCTTGATGAAAGTGAAAGAGGAGAGTGAAAAAGTTGGCTTAAAGCTCAACGTTCAGAAAATGAAGATCATGGCACCTGGTCCCATCACTTCATGGGAAATAGATGGGGAAACAGTGGAAACAGTGTCAGACTTTATTTTGGGGGGCTCCAAAATCACTGCAGATGGTGACTGCAGCCATGAAATTAAAAGATGCTTACTCCTTGGAAGGAAAGTTATGACCAACCTAGATAGCATATTCAGAAACAGAGACATTACTTTGCTGACTAAGGTCCGTCTAGTCAAGGCTATGGTTTTTCCTGTGGTCATGTATGGATGTGAGAGTTGGACTGTGAAGAAGGCTGAGCGCTGAAGAATTGATGCTTTTGAACTGTGGTGTTGGAGAAGACTCTTGAGAGTCCCTTGGACTGCAAGGAGATCCAACCAGTCCATTCTGAAGGAGATCAACCCTGGGATTTCTTTGGAAGGAGTGATGCTAAAGCTGAAACTCCAGTACTTTGGCCACCTCATGTGAAGAGTTGACTCATTGGAAAAGACTCTGATGCTGGGAGAGATTGTGGGCAGGAGGAGAAGGGGACGACAGAGGATGAGATGGCTGGATGGCATCATGGACTCGATGGACATGAGTCTGAGTGAACTCCGAGAGTTGGTGATGGACAGGGACGCCTGGAGTGCTGCGATTCATGGGGTCGCAAAGAGTCGGACATGATTCCGCGACTGAACTGAAACTGAACTTGGAGCTCAATGAGGTTTGCTTTTGCAGCTGTTCCACAGGCAACCTTCCTCGACAGACACTCTCCTATCACTCTAGACTATTTCCTTCATATTTGTCTGCAATTCCATCATCTCTTTGGCAGACTGAAACCTGTTGTTTATTAGTAGACAGGAGCTTAGAAATGGAGCTGGAGATACCAGAGAGTGAAAGATAACACCCTCCCACGCCTCAGAAGTTTTCTCTGAGTTCTGGGTATTTTACTAAAGGTCCTTTGCCGGGAGCCAGTGTGAGGAACTCCGCCTATGGCAAAGGTCATGAGGAAGGAGGCTTCGGCATACACAAAGGCATGATCAAGCCTCAGGAAACCCCCTGTTCCCGAGCATCTACCCCCAGAACCAGAGTCTGCCTCCTTTACTGTTTCATGCTCTCACCTACACCTCTGACTTTACGGCGGGCTGACCCCCATTACCTCTCTCGGAGAAAGAGTTAGCTTACAGCTCCAAGTCAATAAAAATTCCTGAGCGTGACAAGAGTGTTTCAACTTACGAACTCCTCTGAAGGTTATCTAGCCTGCCTGTATAGGTTCATGTGATTGTTTACAGCCTCCCAATCGTGAGAGGCACGAGATATTTTAGACTTACTAAAGGCAGATTCTTTTGGGGAGTTGGAAATTGTCAGTATAGTGGGTTGGTTAGGAATTATATTGGTGAAGGGTTTTTCATTTGTTGTGCCAATCATTACTGCTAATTCCCTGCCCTGGGTGTGACAAGGGTGTCTCAGGTCAAACCTCTCTGCAGGCAGACTAGCTTGTGTGACAGGATTATCCATACTCAGCACATGATTGTTTACTACCTCTCAACCATAAACAGCACAGAGAGCTTGGAGTATTTTGAAAGTCTTCATTAGCATAGGGCTTTTCTCATTGTTGAGTCAATGATTGCCGCCAGGCCTCCATATCCTTAGGCACCTGGGAATATATTAATCAATGTATTTGGAATACAGAAAAGGAAATATAGTAGTTTTTGATATTAGCAATACTAGACTTTTTGAGTTAATGAATTTTCTCTTTTGTAACAGATCACTAAACTTTGTTATAAATCACTGTGTCCTTGCTAGGCAAAAATGTAACTTTTTCACTATCTTAAGACTAAATAGATCTTAAGGGGAACACTGGTGAAGGGTTTTCATTTGTTGGGCTGATGTTTGCTGCTAAATCTCCATATTCCCTGCCCTTCTAATGAATATAACTAGCATATAGGAGAAGTAAGTATTAACCTTTAAGATTAATCATGTTAACCTTGGGTTAAATAAATTCCTTTCTTGATTGTAACCCACTACACCCTCACCCTATAGGAACGAAACTTTATTTGGAGGGTGGTGCCTGGCTTAAGAAAAAACACCCTTGGAAAAAATAAGTTTTTTGGTTATCAGAAAGAAAGGATCATAAAATGTCAGCAGGCCTCATGGCTAGAAGATGATGTAAAACCCCTAAAACCTTTTTTTATACATTTATGTGAAGCACCTGATTTTGATAAAGGTCAGGACTGCTGACCCCTGCGTGACTCTGTATTCATCCCTATGTATAACAAAAGGTATATAAGCAAACCTAAAAAATAAAGAAATGGGATCAGTTTCTGGAAAGACTGATTCCCCTGTGTCGTTTCTTTCTTGCTCCCCGTTTTTCTGGCTGAATTGCCATCTGGAGGGTGGGTGCTCACCATGTTTACTTACTTGCCCCGGCTTTCAAGCCCACGTGAGAAGGAGCCCAAGGAGGGGCACCTTCCGATATTCAAGTGGCACTGGTGGCCCAACGTAGGTGGTGCAAATTCCTTGTCTTGGAATTTTATTGGTATCCCACGTAAACCAAGTTATTCAGAATCTTTTTCTCTCCTACTGTTTTTTGGCCAAATTCCCATCTGGTACGTGGGTACTCACCAAGCCTACTAATTTTGCCTGGGCTTCTAAGATCAGACCGGGGAGGCCTCAGTGTCTCCTCTCCTTCGGGAGAACGGAAAGACACCAGTGGCCTACATAGGTGGTGATTGGTATTCCATGTAAACCAAGTTATTCAGCCTCTTTTTCTCTGCTAATTTTCTAATCCCTCTCTATCTGTAATTAAATAAGTTTTTCCCTAGGACGCCAATTCCATCCCCACCTTCGAATTACCCTGGATCCACCGGGGCTGGACCCCAGCAGTCCTTGAGAACTTAACACATACAGGAAATAAAACTGGTAGTCAAAATGCCTTTAAAACATTCCTGATAAGACATATATAGGTTTGGGATTGCTTCAGAGGTTAAAGAACCATTTGTCCCTTAAAAAGGAATAATACTCTTATCATTTGGATGACATGCGCATAAGTAAAACAAGAGCAAGTTTAATAGGTGATTTCATGCCCATTAATATCATCAAATAATGAATTGTTCCCATGTCTGTGATACACCACATAATATAATGAGACACCCCGAAGCCCTAGACAGAAGTTCTTACCCCAAGAAAACTACAAAACATGATGCTCGTTTTCTGAAAATTCTTTGATTAACTACTCTTAGTACATCATCAGTTTAGTTCAGTCGCTCAGTCATGTCCGACTCTTTGCAACCCCATGAATCACAGCACACCAGGCCTCCTTGTACATCACCAACTCCCAGAGTTCACTCAGACTCACGTCCATCAGGTCCGTGATGCCATCCAGCCATCTCATCCTCTGTCGTCCCCTTCTCCTCCTGCCCACAATCTCTCCCAGCATCAGAGTCTTTTCCAATGAGTCAACTCTTCGCATGAGGTGGCCAAAGTACCGGAGTTTCAGCTTCAGCATCATTCCTTCCAAAGAAATCCCAGGGCTGATCTCCTTCAGAATGGACTGGTTGGATCTCCTTGCAGTCCAAGGGACTCTCAAGAGTCTTCTCCAACACCACAGTTCAAAAGCATCAATTCTTCAGCGCTCAGCCTTCTTCACAGTCCAACTCTCACATCCATACATGACTACTGGAAAAACCATAGCTTTGACTAGACGGACCTTTGTTGACAAAGTATTGTCTCTGCTTCTGAATATGCTATCTAGGTTGGTCATAACTTTCCTTCCAAGGAGTAAGCGTCTTTTAATTTCATGGCTGCAGTCACCATCTGCAGTGATTTTGGAGCCCAGAAAATAAAGTCTGACACTGTTTCCACTGCTTTCCCATCTATTTCCCATGAAGTGATGGGACCAGATGCCATGATCTTAGTTTTCTGAACGTTGAGCTTTAAGCCAGCTTTTTCACTCTCCACTTTCACTTTCATCAAGAGGCTCTTTAGTTCCTCTTCACTTTCTGCCATAAGGGTGGTGTCATCTGTATATCTGAGGTTATTGCTATTTCTCCCGGCAATCTTGATTCCAGCTTGTGTTTCTTCCAGCCCAGCGTTTCTCACGATGTAGTACATCATAAAGAACCACAAACAGTTAAAAGGGATCTTGCTTTTTTTATGAGTACTGTAAGTACTTGGGCTTCCCAGGTGATGCTAGTGGTAAAGAAACTGCCTGAAAAAGCAGGAGTCATAAGAGACACAGGTTCGATCCCGGGGTTGGGAAGATCCCCTGGAGAAGGCATGGCAACCCACTCCAGTGTTCTTGCCTGGAGAATCCCATGGACAGAGGAGCCTGGTGTGCTACAGTCTATGGGGTCAAAAAGACTTGGACAGGCCTGAGCAACTTAGCATGCATGCACACATAAGTAACTAGAAGACACTATAGCAAAGGAAAGAGTGTGCTTAGAGATCGCTTCTATTCACTTACAAGATGTAGGTGATTATCCCCACAGACCACATGTCCACCTCGGGTCCATAGGCGCAGCCTCTAAGGATTTCAGGTGCTGCAGAAAAAGTGAAAACTGTATTAGAGTTTAAATTCAGTATTCACATTTTAGTAACAAGCAATGGAGAAGAAATCAACAGAAACTTCAGAACAGGTTTAGAACCAATGTTCTCTCCTCAAACCGAAGTATGAGGCTACAAATTCTTATGACAATTTTAGTGGAAAAGATTATATTCTGTGTTTGGGATACATAAAAATAAACTTACTAACTTTAATATTCTACATCAGAACATCATGATACTTTTCAAATCAGATAGCTGTACCTGTACTACAAAGGGAGCTTTGCACACAGAAAAGAAAGAAATGAAAGGTCGGCATAGAAGAGGCAAGACGCACAGTCAGGCCGCCTGAGGCCTGAGGTCTCCGGGAGCCTGTGTTTCCGACCGCGTGTAGGGCAGGGGCAGGGCGGACGGCGACAGGGCTGCACAGTCCACCGCTGGAGGGCGGACAAGAGCCGGCGCAGGTCTCGGCGCTGAGAAGCACCCGCGCAGCAGAGCGCGGCTGTCCGCGGTGCCTGGGGATTAAGGGCGGAGAGAGGGCTTCCCTGCCCGCAGCCAGGCCGCTGCTCTGGCCTGACACGCAGGTCTTCTCCGCCCCGCAGCGGCCCACAGCGCAGACCCAGCTGTGAGACGGAGGCTGACTGGGTCCACGGCTTGCCCCGAGGCCTGGAGGTGGTTTGCTGGCCCACTAATAACGCAAGACACGGAGCAGGGAGAGCTCTGCTCTCTCTGCCGAAGCAGGGCGCAGGTCTACGCCCCAGAGCAGCCGTTTTCTATTCTGAACAGACGTGCTGGGGGGGTCCGCGGGGCCCCCCGGGGAGGAAGCGGAGTGCTGAGTGTCCCCGAGGGCGGCCCTGGGTCAGGGCTCCGCACTCCTTCCCTCGGGGCGGGGCAGCGGGGGAGCCGGAGCCGCGTCCACGCGGCCTGGGGATGTCAGGACTGGAGGACACGTCAAGGGGAGCCCCTAAGCTGTCCTCAGGGGACCCCAAGTTACAGAGAGGACACCGCGGCCTCCCTCTGACGTCTTCCCGCTCCGTTTTCTTCTCTCAGGATACCCTCCCTCCTGTGGAAACTGTCACAGGTGAAGGGCACGTGGAGTGGGCCTGCGTCCTCACGCTCCGCGCGGCAGTTCAGCGGGACGCACGCTTTGAGGATCGGGCTCCGGGCTCCACGGGCGTCTATTCCTAGAACAGTTTCCTTTTTAGACTTAATTAACATAATTAAGAAAAATGCGCGCTCAAAGCCAGTACCACCCTCTCAGCCAGGCTCGCGTGCATCCCCAGAGCCATCTGGACCTCACAGACCGTCTTTCTGGGGCCCAAGGGCCTCTGCACTGACCTCCCACTCGCAAACGCCTTGCTCAGCGTCGGGCAGAGGGGCCTGAGGTGAGGCTGCAGCTTTCAGAAGGGCCACCTCCGCTGGGGGCTGAAGGCGCACACATCTGGCACAGTCAGAGCCTCGTACCCTCCCCAGGCCAAGTCCCACACCAGGGAAGCATCAACAATCCCTTACTGACATTTAAACACACACATGAGACGCTGAGAGTCTCATATTTTCTGGGTCTTGGTTTTTACCTCCAGTAAATGAACTGCACTAGCTAATTTCCAGGCTTCATCTGGGTTTCATATGCTGTCATCCAAGTGAAGGAAGAATTGTTGAGGGTCCAGGCAAGAAAAGAGGACGGGTGCTCCCCCTGTGTGCCTGCTTCAGGACCCCCCCTGGAGAGCCACTGCGCCTGCCGCCTGCGGGCACCCACCCCCAGCTCCGGGGGGGGTCCTCACCCCAGCCTGCATGCGGAGGCGCCTGCGGAGGCCAGCGGGCTGTCTTAAAGGTCCAGGGCTTCCCCTGACTTTGATCCTTGTAGCTCCCAAGTCAAGGGACCCAAAGGAAGGGAATACTATGAAACAAAGTCCTTTTTGAAACCATGTTACAGGGTTTTAGTTGGTTCTACCCGATGTGGCAATATTTGACCTCCCTTCCCATCACTGGGTGCAACCTTACTTCCCAGAGGCAATTTATTTCCTTGGAAGGCATTATGCTGCAAGATGAGTAAACTGGTGGGATGAAAGCTAGACTTCCCACAGTGAGGTTGACTGAGACAAATGGAATATAGAATGTGTTTGTCCTCCATAATAAATTTCTCTTAAAAAGAAATTTTAAAATGGATTTATTATATTCACTATCATAATATAAAATTTGGATGAAATCAGCCTAAATACCTAGACACAATTAGATATTAATACACAGTAACCTTTAAATATTTATGATCACTAGTTAATAGGAATCAGAGCCAGCAGAACACATTCTTGTAATCTATGTGAACCCTTTCCAAGCGCCAAAAGGCTTTCTAGAATAAACTTCAGTCTCTGGCACATCAGTGTTTCAAGTCTCCCATGTATCACATGTCCTGGAGGGTAATTCTACATATTTATGATTTTCTTAAGAGTCAGAAATAGTTGACTACTTCCAATTCAGTTCAAGAAAAGGTATCAACCAGTCCACCTTTTAATGCTATTCATACAGACACTCCTGGATGTCCTTCATATATTTTCTTATCTCATTATCAAAACAAACAAACAAGTAAACAAGCAAAATGCAGGGGCAGGGGAATGAAAACATTCAAGGTGTACTACAGTGGTTTTTTTTACATGTATTTTAAATGATTTAGAATTTCTTTCAGAAATAGTTAATAATCATTCATTGATTTTCCTGGCTGTCTTCTAAGTAGAGTCAAGTTTTCTGCTACTTCCTAAAGTTACCATCATTCATGTTATTGCTCATTAAACACTAAATGCTACAGAACTCCCAGGAAACCTGACAGTCTAATATCTAGAGATTGAAGGTACATATAAAGATTGGAATTAATTCATTTTAGTAAATAAAATCACTGTAACTGGAAATGGTTCTAAAATAAGCAAGATTAGGTATAGCCTGTGATATATTGACTGATGCTAGGTTTTCCTTCTCCTAAAGCCCTAAGAGAAAAATAGAGGGATAATTTGGATGACTGACTAACTTTTTGTGGGGGGGCTCCAAAATCACTGCAGATGGTGACTGTAGCCATGAAATTAAAAGACACTTGCTCCTTGGAAGAAAAGCTATGACAAACCTAGACAGTGTATTAAAAATCAGAGACATCACTTTGCCAACAAAGGTCTGTCTAGCCAAAGCTATGATTTTTCCAGTAGTCATGTATGGATGAGAGAGTTGGACTATAAAGAAAGCTGAGTGCCGAAGAATTGATGTTTTTGAACTGTGATGTTGGAGAAGACTCTTCTTGCAAGTCCCTTGGACTGCAAGGAGATCCAACCAGCCCATCCTAAAGGAAATCAGTCCTGAATATCCATTGGAAGGACTGATGTTGAAGCTGAAACTCCAATCCTTTGGCCACCTGATGAGAAGAGATCATTTGAATCCTCATTTGAAAAGACCCTGATTCTGGAAATGATTGAAGGCAGGAGGAGAAGGGGATGACAGAGGATAAGATGGTTGGATAGCATCACCAACTCAATGGACATGAGTTTGGGTAAACTCCATGAATTGGTGATGGTCATAAAGAGTCAGATGCAACTGAGCGACTGAACTGAACTGAACTGACTGAACCTTCGTTTTGTTGAACCTTCATTTTGTTGGTGCCCTAGATGAGCGTGATCCCTTCCTACCTACGGAGTTAAAACCACAGAGAGGTATTCTTTATCGGAAGGCTTTTTCAAACTGTTAACTGTTTTTGAGAAAGCTCAATCCAAGGGAGACCAGGCGAAGGAAATCAACAGATTTCTTCACTCACTCATTCAACTGATGATGAACTGCATTTGTTAAGCACATGCCATGTGACAAGTGCTGTGGGTAGTGCTGGGGTATGACAGGGCGTCACAGAAAACAAGTCTCCACTACCACAGAAAAAAACACACGAAGAAACACAGAGTGCTTGGAGGGAGTGTCTATAACAGAGGGTTGACCTGGTCAGAAAGATCAAGAAAGGTATTCAGAGAAAGTGAAATTTAAACAGATGTGAAAGATCTAGAGAAACCATTCAATATCACAGTTATCCAAGTCTATGCACCAACTAGTAATGGTGAAGAAGCTGACGTTGAACAGTTCTATGAAGACCTACAAGACCTTTTAGAACTAACACCCAAAAAAGATGTCCTTTTCATTATAGGGGACTGGAATGCAAAAGTAGGAAGTCAAGAAACACCTGGAGTAACAGGCAAATTTGACCTTGGAATGCAGAATGAAGCAAAGACTAATAGAGTTTTGCCAAGAAAAAGCACTGGTCACAGCAAAAACCCTCTTCCAACAACACAAAAGAAGACTCTACACATGGACATCACCAGATGGTCAACACCGAAATCAGATTGATTATATTCTCTGCAGCCAAAGATGGAGAAGCTCTATACAGTCAACAAAAACAAGACCAGGAGCTGACTGTGGCTCAGATCATGAACTCCTTATTACCAAATTCAGACTCAAATTGAAGAAAGCAGGGAAAACCGCTTGACCATTCAGGTATGATCTAAATCAAATCCCTTGATTATACAGTGGAAGTGAGAAATAGATTTAAGAACCTAGATCTGATAGATAGAGTGCCTGATGAACTATGGAATGAGGTTCGTGACATTGTACAGGAGACAGGGATCAAGACCATCCCCATGGAAAAGAAATGCAAAAAAGCTAAATGGCTGTCTGGGGAAGCCTTACAAATAGCTGTGAAAAGAAGAGAAGTGAAAAGCCAAGGCGAAACGGAAAGATATAAGCATCTGAATGCAGAGTTCCAAAGAACAGCAAGAAGAGATAAGAAAGCCTTCTTCAGCGATCAATGCAAAGAAATAGAGGAAAACAACAGAATGGGAAAGACTGGAGATCTCTTAAAGAAAATTAGAGATACCAAGGGAACATTTCATGCAAAGATGGGCTCGATAAAGGACAGAAATGGTATGGACCTAACAGAGGCAGAAGATATTAAGAAGAGGTGGCAAGAATACACGGAAGAACTGTACAAAAAAGATCTTCACGACCCAGATAATCACGATGGTGTGATCACTCACCTAGAGCCAGACATCCTGGAATGCAAAGTCAAGTGGACCTTATGAAGGATCACTATGAACAAAGCTAGTGGAGGTGATGGAATTCCAGTGGAGCTATTTCAAATCCTGGAAGATGATGCTGTGAAAGTGCTGCACTCAATATGCCAGCACATTTGGAAAACTCAGCAGTGGCCACAGGACTGGAAAAGCTCCGTTTTCATTCCAATTCCAAAGAAAGGCAATGCCAAAGAATGCTCAAACTACTGCACAATTGCACTCATCTCACATGCTAGTAAAGTGATGCTCAAAATCCTCCAAGCCAGGCTTCAGCAGTATGTGAACCGTGAACTCCCTGATGTTCAAGCTTGTTTTAGAAAAGGCAGAGGAACCAGAGATCAAATTGCCAACATCCCCAGGATCATGGAAAAAGCAAGAGAGTTCCAGAAAAACATCCATTTCTGCTTTATTGACTATGCCAAAGCCTTTGACTCTGTGGATCACAATAAACTGTGGAAAATTCTGAAAGAGATGGGAATAGCAGACCACCTGACCTGCCTTTTGAGAAATCTGTATTCAGGCCAGGAAGCAACAGTTCAAACTGGACATGGGACAACAGACTGCTTCCAAATAGGAAAAGGAGTACGTCAAGGCTCTATATTGTCACCCTGATTGTTTAACTTCTATGCAGAGTACATCATGAGAAACGCTGGACTGGAAGAAACACAAGCCGGAATCAAGATTGCCGGGAGAAATATCAATCACCTCAGATATGCAGATGACACCACCCTTATGGCAGAAAGTGAAGAGGAACTAAAAAGCCTCCTGATGAAATTAAAAGAGGAAAGTGAAAAAGTTGGCTTAAAGCTCAACATTCAGAAAACAAAGATCATGGCATCCGGTCCCATCACTTCATGGGAAATAGATGGGAAAGCAGTGGAAACAGTGTCAGACTTTATTTTCTGGGCTCCACAATCACTGCAGACGGTGACTGCAGCCATGAAATTAAAAGACGCTTACTCCTTGGAAGGAAAGTTATGACCAACCTAGATAGCATATTCAAAAGCAGAGACGTTACTTTGCCAACAAAGGTCCGTCTAGTCAAGGCTATGGTTTTTCCTGTGGTCATGTATGGATGTGAGAGTTGGACTGTGAAGAAGGCTGAGCGCTGAAGAATTGATGCTTTTGAACTGTGGTGTTGGAGAAGACTCTTGAGTGTCCCTTGGGCTGCAAGGAGATCCAACCAGTCCATCCTGAAGGAGATCAGCCCTGGGATTTCTTTGGAAGGAATGATGCTAAAGCTGAAACTCCAGTACTTTGGCCACCTCATGCGAAGAGTTGACTCATTGGAAAAGACTCTGATGCTGGGAGGGATTGGGGGCAGGAGGAGAAGGGGATGACCGAGGATGAGATGGCTGGATGGCATCACGGACCTGATGGACGTGAGTCTGAGTGAACTCCGGGAGTTGGTGATGGACACGGAGGCCTGGCGTGCTGCGATTCATGGGGTCGCAAAGAGTCGGACACGACTGAGCGACTGAACTGAACTGAACTGAACCAGGCAAGGGAGAGAGGCAGTGGCTGAGGAAACACAGAAGAGGGCTCCTGACGAAAGCAAAGGCGATGAGACTGCGCAGCAGGGAGGAGCTGGGGCTTGGGAAGGGAGGGGTCAGCCCCAGGGTGCCCGCAAGCAGGTTAGGGCCACTATGGGTTCCACTTCCTCAGAGCTTTGTTGTTGTTGCTCATTTGTGTTTAAATTCTCTCCTATATTTTCCTTTCAACCATTCTCCTGGCATGTATAGGAAATACAGCCAAAGTTTTCTAATAACTATAAATGGAGTATGATATATAGACATTCTTAATCGCCATGTTGTACACCTGAAACTAATGCAATACTGTCCATCAATTATACTTCAGTTAAAAAATAGAAAAGGTTTATTTTCTAAAGCCCGAATCTGACTTTACAGAAGTACGGTGGACAGACAGACACAGTGGGGCTCGCAGTGCAGAGGCTGATCTTGAATTCAGAGACTCCTGGGCCATAGAAATCCACGGCACCCTCAGCACCTAGAAACTCCTCTAAGCACCGCCCCTGGGCATCGAGCAGGAGGAGGGAAAGGGTTTATCTGCCAGAAGCCGGAGAGCCTGTTTGGACCTTCTCTGCTCCTCCCCGCTTCCCAGCTTGGCCAGGAGGACCCCCGAGGAGGTGCCTCCAGGGCGCCTCCTACAGGCTCACAGAGCTTACCGGCTCCTATGGTGCCCACGGCAGGCTTTTCTGAGCATCAGAACCGTGTGTGGTTCTCTGTTACAGGGTCTTATATATTTGGCAAGAATCAGGAACAACCTTTTCAACTTTGTCAAGGGCAGTGTTTGCTTTGACAGTAGAGAAGACAGGTAATGTGTGAGCGCAGTATGCTGAATGCGATAACAAAGGTATGGACCGGATCAGACTGCGATACAGCCGAAAGGCTTCTGGGGTTGGGGGCGGGGGCATTGCCTCTGGCTGGGAGCAGCCGTGCCCGTTTACTGCAGTGAACCTCAGAACACTGTCACGTCTATACACGCCTTGCCGCGGAAGGCTGAGAACAAGCGAGGGGGCGTTCGGAGCCTCGGACACTCGAGCTATTTACCACTTGGTAGTGTAGAGCAAGAAAAAAACGTCTGAAGGGTGTTTTGAGACATAAGCGATAGGCTCTTTATGCTCTAATGCATCTTTTCTATTTTCCTTGGCTCTTTTACACTGCAAACATCAGCCCATACAACTCTCACTGTTCTTCATTTCAGCTGTTGAAGAAGTCTTCCTTGCCACATGAATCATATGACATTTCTTTTTGTATAACTCTTATAAATGGGTGAAGAAAGAGCCTGTTTATTTTTCTCACTTCACTTTTTTGCTTTTTAAATGATACCCTGAAGAGAAAATCAAATATCCTAGAACACCTAGTGCTTTCAGAAGCAGACAAAAGAAACACGACTTATTTTCATCACCCTGTGAAACTTTCATTTCTATGAAACTCACTTTTCTATGATTCCCTTGAGTTCTCCCATCTTGGAGTAATCACTATTTGTTCCAAATCTTGATCATACCAAATCTCCTGGCTACTTTAAAGCTGTGATGGATGCTGGCTGAGGGGTAGCAAACGAGTGTCAACTGTTGAAAAGCCATCTTTCCATTTTTGTGGGAAAAGGCAGAGTATAAATAAATACACCATATAATTACTTATCTCATCCTAATAGTAACATGATATAAGAATCTCTTTTTTATATGACGATGCAGATATAAAGTGATGGATTTAGCATTCAAACTGTCTCATGTGTTACGTTGGCAAATATTTGTGCTTTCTCTAAAGGAAATATACACCTCACTGATAATTATCAGCAATAATTCTTTTCGAAACGTTTACTGTTTATTTTATGATTACCCCTTCTGTCACAAACACTCTAAAATGGAACATCCTGTGGGTGTTGAGGCTCCAATGGTGCATTTTAAGCGCACGCTACCCACGCGCGTCAGTCAGCTCTCTGACCCCTTCCCTCCCATTGCCCCGCCCTCACATAGGCAATTACAGAGCCGGATCCTCACAGCAGGCGATTCGTGGGCGCGGCTGCTTCTTTCTGGAAGTGGTCTCTCACAGTTATAAGGAAGAGGGCACAGGGAATGATTTGCGATACTGAGACCAAGAAGTTACAGATTTCCAGTACATTAGAAGACTGTCTGTAAGGCGGACACAGAGACCAGACCCATGGATGCAGAGAGGGGAGGGAGATGGTGGGATGAAAGGAGACAGGAGCACGGGAACATACACACCGCCAGGTAAACAGAGCCGGAGGGGCCCTGCTGGGCGGGGAGCCCACATGCCTTGGCGAGAACCCGGGGGTGGGCGGGGACCCTGCACACCCACGGCCCATGCACGCTGATGCGCAGCAGAAACCAAAGCAACACTGTAATGCAACTGTCCTCCAACTACAATGTATTTTAAAAAGACTGTCTCTAAACTAAAGGGAGCAGGAGAAGTGAGGGGTGACGTTGGTGACAATTTCTTTAGACTCCATTTTATCAGCCATCTCAGGTTAAAATATACTTGGTTAAGTGCTCGTTTCGCAACTTAGTTGACAAATACAGAATGCATACAGGGATTCTGCAGGAATACCACTTAATACCGTAGGGGTGATGAGGACGTGTGCAGGGCTCTCGCTTTATCCCTGTCCAGGCGCTGACCCTGCGGGACGCGTAGGCGGGTCTGGGACCATCTCCCACGCGAGGGAGGTGGCTGCTTGTATGAGCGCCTTAGCTGCTGACAGCTCTAGGTGTTGGAACACGGTTTTGTGCACTGAGCCCCAGACTGGTGTCTTACACAGCTATTCATTCCTAGCTCTGCACTGTGGAGTGTCTGCTGTTGGACCGTTTGAATGGTAACGCGGTCTCTTCTCTTCTCTCTGGCCTCCTGAAGGCCATGCTGCCTGGGTGTCAGTGGGATCACTTCCTTTTCTGCTTGGGGGATGCTGGACAGTCTCGTGACTTTAAGTAGCATCTACACACTGGTAACAGCAGCCACGCCCTGGCTTCTGAACCTCAGACACATTCGCCGGGATGTCTCACAGCACCCCATGGCCAACCGCCCCGCGCCTGCTGCTCGGAAGGTGTTCTGCCCCAGGGAGGGCGGCTGTGTCCTCCCGCGTGGTTCTCCCGCCTCAGGCCCCCTGTCCCCTGCAGTTACACACCCGCCAGCCGCCTCCTCGCGGGCCGGCACGCTCTTCCTCGGGGCTGGTGCGCTCAGTCCCTGCCCCTGTAATGTCCTTTCCCAGGTGTCTATACCACGGGCTCTCTCCCTGCCCTCCTCCAAGGCTGTGATCTCCTCTCCCGTGAAGCCTTCACAGTTTACCGTTTAAACATTAACTCAGGCTCCCAGCAATTCCCGTCCTCTTCCCCAACTCTAGGTTCGTCCACAGAAATTCTCTTTTTATATAGTTTACACATGTATTCTGTTTATTGTTTGTCTTCTCCCACTAAAATTTACCTTCCTTAAATAATTTTTTCACTGCTGTATCTCAAGCACCTAGAACAGCGCCCGCATAATAAGAATTTAGTAAAAGTTAAATGAAAAAAGACTAAAGTTCCACAGAAATCCCTTTCTTTAGGTCTGTATCAGACGATACAAAGGCCCTGAGAGACTCGTTCTCTCTAAGTTTAAAACTTCCCAAACACCTCTGAGCCCCTGTGCTCTGCAAGGTCAACACCAAGGTCAGCAACACCCCTGCTCACCACTCCTGGCTCGTCACCAGTTTCACTTTCCCTTTCCCGGGCACCTCTTCGTCTGGACTGGGCACTGCAAGCCTGCCTGGGACAGTCCGCGCTGGCTTGGGGAAAGGAGACGGGATGTGCAGGAAGGGGCGATGGGTTCGGGCCAGCCTGCCGGGCGTTCTTGCCTCCCTCAAGCCTTTCCTGCCCCGATCTCACTGTCCACGAGCCCGGGGACCATCTGACACACAGCAGCCAGTCAGGGAGACTTCCAGGCAGTGCAGGCGACATTGTACTACATACTTATTTCTTACAGTGTTTTTTATTTTTTTTACAGTTCATTGAAAAAGAAAGTCATCATTGTGGGTATTTCATTAGTTCTCAGGTGATATAATTCCCTACATGATTAGACTACCAAGGTAACTGGATACTCTAATTATTTCACCTTAGCTATTTAGTCTTCTAGAAATGAACAAAGACATGAAACTATTTTGAAAGTTTGGAAGATGGTGGAGGAATAGGATGGGGAGACCACTTTCTCCCCCCCAGATTCATCAAAAGAGCATTTGAATGCCAAGTAAATTCCACAAAACAACTTCTGAATGCCGGCAGAGGACATCAGGCAGCCAGAAAAGCAGCCCATTGTCTTCGAAAGGAGGTAGGAAAAAATATAAAAGATAAAAAGAGAGGCAAAAGAGAGGGGGACGGAGCTCTGTCTCAGGAAGGGAGTCTTAAAAAAGAGAGAAGTTTCCAAACACCAGGAAACACTCTCGGTGCCGAGTCTGTGGCAAGCCTTGGAAGCACAGAAGGTGACATAACAGGGAGGAAAAATAAATAAATAGTTAAAACCCACAGATTACGAGCCCAACTTAACTCCTCCAGTTGAGAAGCAGCGCAGATGCCTGCATCCGCCACTAGCAAGCGGGGGCTGGGCAGGGAGGTGCGGGATGCATTGCTTAGAGTAACGACTGGGCCTGAATGCCCCAAGGGCAATCTGAGGGAACTTACTTGGGCTAGCAAACCAGACTGTGGGATAGCTACCACACAAAAAGCCCTAACCTAAGACACCACCAGGACCGTGCACAGAACAAAGGACTGAGCAGAGCTAGCTGGCTGCAGGCCAGCCTATCCCCCTCAAGTGACAGGCAGGCAAAGGCAGCCAGAGCCAGAAGGGGGCAATCGCGGCCCCATAAAGGCATTATCTACCAAACTGCAAGCAGGCTTTGTTGCTAACCAATACTTCTTTGGATTCTGGACAGTCAACATCCACTTGAGAAGGTGTGCTGGTTGTACACCCAGAAAACAGAGTGTCAGGGACGGGAGAGGTGAAAAGTTGCAGCAACTGCATCTGCCAAACACCTGGTCACCTGAGCTGCTCGGACCTGGGAAGAGCACAAAACACAGGCCCAACTGAGTCTGCACCTCTGAGGACTACCCGAGTACCTTCACCTGAGCGGCTTAGACCTGGGAAGTGCATACAACCCAGGGCTGGCCTCAGACAGTTCCCGGGAGAGCAACCTAGAGCCTTAGCAGTGTAGATAGGGAAAGCACCCACACCGTGAGTGGGGGCAAACCCAGTGTGGCGGAGACAGTGCGAGCACACGCCAGCGTTGTTTGTTTGCAGTGTCCCCTCCCTCCCCACAGCGCGGCTGAACAAGTGAGCCTAAACAAGTGTCCGCCACCGCCCCCTTGGGTCAGGGTGGAAATCAGACGCTGAAGAGACCAGCAAACAGAAGAAGCTACAACAGAGGGAACTGCCCTGGAAGCGACAGGAGCAGTAGACTGGAACCCTGTGGTTAGAACAACCACACAGGAAGGGGCCTACAGCTCTCGAGAAGTGTAAGCTGGACCAAGGAACTATCCGAAAATGAACTGGCCCCACACTGCCCACAGCAACACCAGAGAAAGTCCTAGATATATTTTTACTATTTTTATGATCATTCTTTAATTTTTTTTTATTTTTAAGTCCTCTATTACTCCTTTAATTTTTATTTTTATAACCTACTATTACTTTGCAAAAAAAAAGAGAGAGAGAGAGACCCTATTTTTAAAAGCAAACTTCATATATATATATTTTATAATTTTTGTGACTTTTTTCTTTAATATTGTATTTTTGAAAATCCAACCTCTACTCTAGATTTTTAATCTTTGCTTTTTGGTATTTGTTATCAATTTTGTACCTTTAAGAACCCAATCTTCAGTACCCAGTTTTACTTGGGAGTGAGATTACTGGCTTGACTGCTCTCTCCCCCTTTGGACTCTCCTTTTTCTCCACCAGGTCGCCTCTATCTCCTCCCTCCCCCTTCTCTTCTCTACCCAACTCTGTGAGTCTCTTTGTGTGTTCTGGACAGTGGAGAACACTTAGGGAACTGTTTACTGGCTGGATCTGTCTCTCTCCTTTTGATTCCCCCTTTATCCTCCTGGCCACCTCTGTCTCCTTCCTCCCTCTTCTCTTCTCTGTATAACTCAGTAAACATCTGAGTGGTCCAGACTGTGGAGCACACATAAGGAAGTGATTACAGGCTAGCTTGCTCTCTCCTCTTTTTAGTCCACCTCATCTCATTTGGGTCACCTCTAACTCCCTCCTCCCTCTTCTCTACTCCATGTAACTTTGTGAACCTCTCCAGGTGTCCTTCACTGTGGAGAAACTTTTCATCTTTAACCTAGATGTTTTATCAATGGTGCTGTATAGATGGAGAAGTCTTGTGACTACTGTAAAAATAAGACTGAAAACCAGAAGCAGGCAACTTAAGTCCAAATCCTGAGAACACCAGAGAACTCCTGACTCCAGGGAACATTAATCGACAGGAGCTCATCAAATGCCTCCATATCTACACTGAAACCAAGCACTACCCAAGGGCCAACAAGTTCCAGAGCAAGATATACCACACAAATTCTCCAGAAACACAGGAACATAGCCCTGAGCTTCAGTATACAGGCTGCCCAAAGTCACTCCAAACCCACTGACATCTCATAACTCATTACTGGACACTTCATTGCACTACAGAGAGAAGAAATCCAGCTCCACCCACCAGAACTCTGACACAAGCTTCCCTAACCAAGAAACCTTGACAAGCCACCTGTACAACCCTACCCACAGTGAGGAAATGCCACAATAAAGAGAAATCCACAAACTGCCAGAATACAGAAAGACCACCCCAAACACAACAATATAAACAATATGAAGAGAGAGAGGAATACCCAGCAGGTAAAGGAACAGGATAAATTCCCACCAAATAAAACAAAAGAGGAAGAGATAGGGAATCTACCTGAGAAAGAATTCTGAATAATGATAGTGAAAATGATCCAAAATCTTGAAATAAAAATGGAATCACAGATAAATAGCCTGGAGACAAGGATTGAGAAGATGCAAGAAAGGTTTAACAAGGACCTAGAAGAAATAAAAAAGAGTCAATATATAATGAATAACGCAATAAATGAGATCAGAAACACTCTGGAGGGAACCAACAGTAGAATAATGGAGGCAGAAGATAGGATAAGTGAAGTAGAAGATAGAATGGTAGAAATACATGAAACAGAGAAGAAAAAAGAAAAATGAATTAAAAGAAATGAGGACAATCTCAGAGACCTCCGGGACAATGTTAAATGCCCCAACATTCGAATCAGAGTCCCAAAAGAAGAAGACAAAAAGAAAGACCATGAGAAAATACTTGAGGAGATAATAGTTGAAAACTTCCCTAAAATGGGGAAGGAAATAATCACCAGAGTCCAAGAAACCCAGAGGGTCCCAAACAGGATAAACCCAAGGCGAAACACCCCAAGACACATATTAATGAAATTGACAAAGATCAAACACAAAGAACAAATATTAAAAGCAGCAAGGGAAAAACAACAAATAACACACAAGGGGATTCCCATAAGGATAACAGCTGATCTTTCAATAGAAACTCTTCAGGCCAGAAGGAATGGCAGGACATACTTAAAGTGATGAAGAAAATAACCTACAGCCCAGATTACTATACCCAGCAAGTATCTCATTCAAATACGAAGGAGAAATCAAAAGCTTTACAGACAAGCAAAAGCTGAGAGAATTCAGCACCACCAAACCAGCTCTCCAACAAATACTAAAGGATCTTTTCTAGACAGGAAACACAAAAAGGGTGTATAAACTTAAACCCCAAACGATAAAGTAAATGGAAAAGGGATCATTCAGTTCAGTTCAGTCGCTCAGTTGTGTCCAGCTCTTTGCAATCCCATGAATCGCAGCACGCCAGGCGCCCATGTCCATCACCAACTCCCAGAGTTTGCTCAGATTCACGTCCATCGAGTCAGTGATGCCATCCAGCCATTTCATCCTCTGTCATCCCCTTCTCCTCCTGCCCCCAATCCCTCCCAACATCAAAGTCTTTTCCAATGAGTCAACTCTTCGCATGAGGTGGCCAAAGTAATAATTACCTTAAATGTAAATGGGTTGAATACCCTAACCAAAAGACAAAGACTGGCTGAATGGATATAAAAACAAGACCCCTATATATGTTATCTACCAGAAACCCACCTCAAAACAAGGCACACATACAGACTGAAAGTGAAGGGCTGGAAATAGATATTTCACACAAATAGAGACCAAAAGAAAGCAGAAGTAGCAATACTCACATCAGATTAAAAAGTCTTTAAAACAAAGGCTGTGAAAGAGACAAAGAAGGACACTACATAATAATCAAAGGATCAATCCAAGAAGAAGATATAACAATTATAAATATATATGCACCCAACATAGGAGCACTGCAATATGTAAGACAAATGCTAACAAGTATGAAACGGGAAATTAACAATAACACAATAATAGTGGGAGGCTTTAATACCCCACTCACACCTATGGATAGATCAACTAAATAGAAAATTAACAGGGAAACACAAACTTTAAATGATACAATAGACCAGTTAGACCTAATTGATATCTATAGGACATCTCACACCAAAACAATGAATTTCACCTTTTTCTCAAGTGCACATGGAACCTTCTCCAGGATAGATCTCATCCTGGGTCATAAATCTAGCCTTGGTAAATTAAAAAAACAACTGAAATCATTCCAAGCATCTTTTCTGACCACAATGCAGTAGGATTAGATCTCAATTATAGGAGAAGAACTATTAAAAATTCCAACATACGGAGGCTGAACAACACACTGCTGAATAACCAACATATCACAGAAGAAATCAAAAAAGAAATCAAAATATGCATAGGAATGAATGAAATTGAAAACACAACCAACCAAAACCTGTGGGACACTGTAAAAGCAGTGCTAAGGGGAAAGATCATAGCAATACAGGCATACCTCAAGAAACAAGAAAAAAGTCAAATAAATAACCTAACTCTACACCTAAAGCAAGTAGAAAAGGAAGAAATGAAGAACCCCAGGGTTAGCAGAAGGAAAGAAATCTTAAAACTTAGGGCAGAAATAAATGCAAAAGGAACAAAAGAGACCATAGCAAAAATCAACAAAGCCAAAAGCTGGTTCTTTGAGAGGATAAATAAAATTGACAAACCATTAGCCAGACTCATCAAGAAACAAAGGGAGAAAAATCAAATCAACAAAATCAGAAATGAAAACAGAGAGATCACAACAGACAACACAGAAATACAAAGGATCATAAGAGACTACTATCAGAAATTCTAAGCCAATAAAATGGACAACTTGGAAGAAGTGGACAAATTCTTAGAAAAGTACAACTTTCCAAAACTGAACCAGGAAGAAATAGAAAATCTTAACAGACCCATCACAAGCACAAAAAGTGAAACTGTAATCAGAAATCTTCCAGCAAACAAAAGCCCAGGTCCAGATGGCTTCACAGCTGAATTCTACCCAAAATTTAGAGAAGAGCTAACACCTATCCTACTCAAACTCTTCCAGAAAATTGCAGAGGAAGGTAAACTTTCAAACTCATTCTATGAGGCGACCATCACCCTAATACCAAAACCTGACAAAGATGCCACAAAAAAAAACTACAGGCCAATATCACTGATGAACATAAATGCAAACGTCCTTAACAAAATTATAGCAATCAGAATCCAACAACACATTAAAAAGATCATACACCATGACCAAGTGGGCTTTATCCCAGGGATGCAAGGATTCTTCAAAATCTGCAAATCAATCAATGTAATACACCACATTAACAAATCAAAACATAAAAGCCATATGATTATCTCAATAGATGCAGAGAAAGCCTTTGACAAAATTCAACATCCATTTATGATAAAAACTCTCCAGAAAGCAGGAATAGAAGGAACATACCTCAACATAATAAGAGCTATATATGACAAACCCACAGCAAACATTATCCTCAATGGTGAAAAATTGAAAGCATTTCCCCTAAAGTCAGGGACAAGACAAGGGTGCCCACTTTCACCACTGCTATTCAACATAGTTTTGGAAGTTTTGGACACAGAAATCAGAGCAGAAAAAGAAATAAAAGGAATCCAAATTGGAAAATAAGAAAATTCTCCCTGTTTGCAGATGACATGATCCTCTACATAGAAAACCCTAAAGACTCCACCAGAAAATTACTAGAGCTAATCAATGAATATAGTAAAGTTGCAGGATATAAAATCAACACACAGAAATCCCTTGCATTCCTATACACTAATAATGAGAAAATAGAAAGAGAAATTAAGGAAACAATTCCATTCACCATTGCAATGAAAATAACAAAATAATTAGGAATATATATACCTAAAGAAACAGATCATGGCATCTAGTCCCATCACTTCATGGGAAATAGATGGGGAAACAGTGGGAAAAGTGTCATACTTTATTTTTGGGGGGCTCCAAAATCACTGCAGATGGTGACTGCAGCCATGAAATTAAAAGACGCTTACTCCTTGGAAGAAAAGTTATGACCAATCTAGATGGCATATTCAAAAGCAGAGACATTACTTTGCCAACAAAGGTCTGTCTAGTCAATGCTATGGTTTTTCTGGTAGTCATGTATGGATGTGAGAGTTGGACTGTGAAGAAGGCTGAGAGCCGAAGAATTGATGCTTTTGAACTGTGGTGTTGGAGAAGACTCCTGAGAGTCCCTTGGACTGCAAGGAGATCCAACCAGTCCATTCTGAAGGAGATCAACCCTGGGATTTGTTTGGAAGGAATGATGCTAAAGCTGAAACTCCAGTACTTTGGCCACCTCATGCGAAGAGTTGACTCATTGGAAAAGACTCTGATGCTGGGAGGGATTGGGGGCAGGAGGAGAAGGGGACAACAGAGGATGAGATGGCTGGATGGCATCACTGACTTGATGGATGTGAGTCTGAGTGAACTCTGGGAGTTGGTGATGAACAGGGAAGCCTGGCGTGCTGCGATTCATGGGGTTGCAAGGAGTTGGACATAACTGAGCGACTGAACTGAAAGAAACAAAAGACCTATATATATAAAACTATAAAACATGGTGAAAGAAATCAAAGAAGACACTAATAGATGGAGAAATATACCGTGTTCATGGATTGGAAGAATCAATATAGTGAAAATGAGTATACTACCCCAAAGCAATCTACAGATTCAATGCAATCCCTATCAAGCTACCAATGATATTTTTCACAGAGCTAGAACAAATAATTTCACAATTTGTATGGAAATACAAAAAACCTCGAATAGACAAAGCAATCTTGAGAAAGAAGAATGGAACTGGAGGAATCAACCTGCCTGACTTCAGGGTCTACTACAAAGCCACAGTCATCAAGACAGTATGGTACTGGCACAAAAACAGAAATATAGATCTGTGGAACAAAACAGAAAGCCCAGAGACAAATCCACACACCTATGGACACCTTATCTTTGACGAAGGAGGCAAGAATATACAATGGAGAAAAGACAATCTCTTTCACAAGTGGTGCTGGGAAAACAGTCAACCACTTGTAAAAGAATGAAACTAGAACACTTTCTAACACCATACATAAAAATAAACTCAAAATGCATTAAAGATCTAAACGTAAGACCAGAAACTATACAACTCCTAGAGGAGAACATAGGCAGAACACTCTCCAACATAAATCACAGCAGGATCCTCTTTTACCTACCTCCCAGAATATTGGAAATAAAAGCAAAAATAAACAAATGGGACCTAATTAAAATTAAAAGCTTCTGCACAACAAAGGAAACTATAAGCAAGGTGAAAAGACAGCCTCCAGAACGGGAGAAAATAATAGCAAATGAAGCAACTGACAAAGAATTAATCTCAAAAATATACAAGCAACTCCTGCAGCTCAATTCCAGAAAAATAAACGACCCAATCAAAAAATGGCCCAAAGAACTAAATAGACATTTCTCCAAAGACATACAGATGGCTAACAAACACATGAAAAGATGCTCAACATCACTCATTATCAGTGAAATGCAAATCAAAACCACAATGAGATATCATTTCACGCCAGTCAGAAGGGCTGCTATCCAAAAGTCTACAAGCAATAAATGCTGGAGAGGGTGTGGAGAAAAGGGAACCCTCTTACACTGTTGGTGGGAATGCAAACTAGTACAGCCACTATGGAGAACAGAGTGGAGATTCCTTAAAAAACTGGAAACAGAACTGTCATACGACCCAGCAATCCCACTGCTGGGCTTACACACCGAGGAAATAAAAATTCAAAGAGACACGTGTACCCCAATGTTCATCGCAGCACTGTTTATGATAGCCAGGACATGGAAGCAACCTAGATGTCCATCAGCAGATAAATGGATAAGAAAGCTGTGGTAGATATACACAATGGAGTGTTACTCAGCCATTAAAATGAATACATTTGAATCAGTTCTAATGAGGTGGATGAAACTGGAACCTATTATACAGAGAGAAGTAAGCCAGAAAGAAAAACACCAATACAGTATACTAATGCATATATATGGAATTTAGAAAGATGGCAATGATAACCCTATATTCAAGATAGCAAAAAAGACACAGATGTATAGAACAGTCTTTTGGACTCTGTGGAGGAGGGCAAGGGTGGGATGATTTGGGAGAATGGCTTTGAAACATGTATAATATCATATGTGACACGAATCACCAGGCCAGGTTCAATGCATGATACAGGATGCTCGGGGCTGGTGCACTGGGATGACCCAGAGGGATGGTATGGGGAGGGAGGTGGGACGGGGGTTCAGGATGGGGAACACGTGTACACCCGTGGCAGATTCATGTTGATGTATGGCAAAACCAATACAATATTGCAAAGTAATTAGCCTGCAATTAAAATAAATAAATTTATATTAAATAAATAAATAAAATGAGTAAGACAAAGGGAAAAAAAGAGAAAGTCTGTAGTTTAGACTATTAGATTCACATCTTTTACTCATTTGAATTCTCCAGTATTTTCCATGGCAATGTGTCTGTATGTAGACAGACATCTCTTCTGACTGTAGACTGCTGAGAAAGTTTAATTCTGGTGCAGTGAATGGAATCGGTTATTTCTTTAGAATATGTCAATGTGGTAACGAAGTAGGATTTTCCCTAGAATAATTAGACCTGGAAAATGCCAAGAGGAAATAAATTCTTAATAGCTTCTGGACCCTGAATATATTACCATATGTGAAATAGATCACCAGTCCAAGCACAATGCATGAAACAGGGCATTCAAAGCCAGTGCACTGGGACAACCCAGAGGGACGGGGAGGGGAGGGAGGTGGGAGGGGGTTCAGGATGGGGGACACAGTACACCTGTGGCTGATTCATGTCAGTGTATGGCAAAACCACTACAATATTGTAAAGTAATTAGCCTCCAATTAAAATGAATAATTTTAAAAAGGAAAGATTATGAAACAAAATAAATGTTTAAAACTAAAGCAGATACTAATTATGCCTTCAAAAAGTAATTAGTATAAAATTATTAAATCATGTTTATTTTTATTGTGCAGCAGAGAAGAAAATATAGCAACATTTACTGTTCTCTAAAGCACTCAGTTTTATTCCAGCTTGATTTTTGCTATTTTCTGAAAAACAAAACAAAAACATGAACAACAAAAAAAGTTCAGCTTAAAAAACCCTCAAATAAAATTCTTTATACAATTTGGAAAAAAAAAGAATGTGGATAAATACATAAGTAGGAATATAAAATATGAAGATACATAATTCAGTAAGCCTATGAATAAATTAGATAACTGATATTAGACAGAAACATTCTTTTATATAACCACTTCTGTACTGGTTTCTTTTCTACTCTAACAGCTTGTATTTCTTGTCTATGATGGGCATGGGTACGTTTCAGTTACGTTCAGTCGCTCAGTTGTGTCCAACTCTTTGCGACCCCAAGGACCACAGCAGGCCAGGCCTCCCTGTCCATCACCAATTCCTAGAGTTTACTCAAACTCATATCCATTGAGTCGGTGATGCCATCCAGCCATCTTATCCTCTGTCGTCCCCTTCTCCTCCGCCTTCAATCTTTCCCAGCATCAGGGTCTTTTCAAATGTGTCAGTTCGTCACATCAGGTGGCCAAAGTATTAGAGTTTCAGCTTCAACATCAGTCCTTCCAATGAACATTCAGGACTGACTCCTTTAGGATGGACTGGTTGGATCTCCTTGCAGTCCAGGGGACTCGCAAGAGTCTTCTCCAACACCACAGTTCAAAAGCATCAATTCTTTGGCACTCAGCTTTCTTTATACTTCAACTCTCACATCCATACATGACTACTGAAAAAACCATAGCTTTGACTAGAGGGACGGACCTTTGTCAGCAAAGTAATGTCTCTGCTTTTTAATATGCTGTCTAGGTTAGTCATAGCTTTTCTTCCAAGAAGCAAGCATCTTTTAATTTCATAGCTATAGTCACCATCTGCAGAACACCCACAAACTTCAAGCTTTAAATATCTGAACCAGTTAAGATATTCTGGAAGTAGTATTGCATAGTTACATTGTAACACATTTATCAGGAGCCATGCCCAATGGATATTTTTTTCTTGAGACCTATTTCTATTCTTAACAAGATTTTGAGAATTTCTTCAACGTTGAATACTTCATGGAGTATTTCAGAGTATTAGTCATTGATTCCATTTATCTGAATCACAAATTTTAGTTTTCTGGCCTGGAGTTCTGTTTCAACTGGGCACATTTCCCAGGAAATAATGAGTATTTGCTTAAACACACAGTATCTGTGATCTTTTTTCCTTTGAGATTCTTTTATAGGAGAACCCTCTGTTATTAATAGCCTGGGGCAAAAGTTCTGTAAGTGAGACTGATTGGATAGCTTTCCTTTTTAAATTTCCTAACAAATGACACATGGTATAACATAAATACCCACACTCTCCAAAGATGTAATTGAAAAATCCTTCAAGAAATCAGACAGAATGTTCAGTTCAGTTCAGTCGCTCAGTCGTGTCTGACTCTTTGTGACCCCATGAATCACAGCACGCCAGTCCTCCCTGTCCATCACCAACTCCCGGAGTTCACTCAGATTCACGTCCATCGAGTCAGCGATGCCATCCAGCCATCTCATCCTCGGTCGTCCCCTTCTCCTCCTGCTCCCAGTCCCTCCCAGCATCAGAGTCTTTTCCAATGAATCAACTCTTCGCATGAGATGGCCAAAGTACTGGAGTTTCAGCTTTAGCATCATTCCTTCCAAAGAAATCCCAGGGCTGATCTCCTTCAGAATGGACTGGTTGGATCTCCTTGCAGTCCAAGGGACTCTCAAGAGTCTTCTCCAACACCACAGTTCAAAAGCATCAATTCTTCGGTGCTCAGCCTTCTTCATAGTCCAACTCTCACATCCATACATGACCACAGGAAAAACCATAGCTTTGACTAGACGGACCTTAGCTGGCAAAGTAATGTCTCTGCTTTTGAATATGCTATCTAGGTTGGTCATAACTTTTCTTCCAAGGAGTAAGCATCTTTTAATTTCATGGCTGCAGTCACCATCTGCAGTGATTTTAAATAAGAATAATTCACATAGGACACAATCGTCCTTACATCAAGCCAGAAGCAAGCTCAGCCTGCCTTCTCTGTCACCGTCCAAGTTAAATGCAAAGTCTCTGTGTAAAGTCATGCTTTTCATAGCATGACTGTGATTTCTGCCAGTCTTGCACTTGAATCTCATTTTCAGCTCTTTCTATAAATGAACAGTTCCCTCATCACCCAAATATTCTCAGAAGGCTACCTGGAAAAGTGATACTCACAATGATGACTGTCTTTTTGCAATGAACTTAAAAAAAAAAAAAATACAAAACACCAGTACTTATATGTGGTGTGGGGAGAAAGGGCTGGAATTGAGGGTGATCCTCGAAGAGGGCTTCAGCCTTACCCATAAAAGGTCTCATTGTTTGTGAGACAGATGAATAGACATATTATCACATTAAGTTGAAACAATTCACATCCCTGCACCTTCTCTCTGCTCTAGGCTGCCTGCTGCCCATGCCCCGGTGTCGCTGGGTCCTTAGAATCCTGCTCCCACTGCCCCCTCTTGGGGTTAATATTCTATTGTATTTCCTTTGGATCAAGAGACTGTATGAAAATACATGTCTGTTTATATATATTATGAACCTTGTCTTTTAAATTAAGTACATCAGACTTTCCTGTTTTTTATTTCTAAGCCTGCCTTGGCCTCTACAATTCCAGTGTGAGTCTAGCACTTCAGAGCCCGAAAGCACATTTATTTCCTCTCTGACCCCCTCCTGCCGCCGAGTCCTAGCTGCTTCCTTCTGTTGTGCGGTTCAGCAAACCACGCCTTCCTGGGGAGCCTCTGCCGCCAGCGCAGTGGATGGATTGCCTCGATCTCATTCAACCACTCAGCTCCCTCTACCCCGATACCCAGCCTCAAGGGTGATGTGGATATCTGCCGGGAAAAAACAAATGGAAAACAAGCCTCTCTTATGAGACAGAATCGCCTTAAGAGCATTGTCTCATAAGAAGGCAAAGCAAGAGTTGGAAATAGTATTTTTATAATAATTTTATGTTAAAAAATAAATGACTGGATCGATGGAAAGAGCACCTACAGTAGCTTTCTAATTTGTCTTCTTCGATCTCTCTTCTCTCTCAGATCCATCTGTCATAATGTCATTATCAAGACACTGATAAAACAGACTTGATTTTAAAATATAATTGCTCTGATGAGGAACCTTTGTTGGGTCAATATTATTTACCAAAGCGAGTCTCAATCCCTTAGCCTAGTGCAAAGATTCTTTTAAAATCCGGTGCATGCTACTTTTCCAAGTCCATCTGCATTCCCGGAGCCGAAGACTCTATGCTGTAGTCGTGCAAAATGATCGAGCAGCAAACAGCCCTGAAGCTGCCAGATGCCACCACTCCCTTGCCTTCTCTGTCCCTGTGCTTGCTGACAAAGGCCTGTGGCCGCCTCTTCACTCGCTGAACTCCTACTCATTCTCCAGTGTTCCTCCTCTGTAAAGGCCCACCTAAGTAGGATTAACTACTCCCTCCCCTCTGCATCCGTGAGCCTTAGGCTCAGATAAGTATGTAATTTATCACAACAAATTCTGATTTATCCTGTACAGGTCTGTCTTTCTTTATAGCCTATGAGATCCTTGAAGGGCAAGATCATACTGTGTTCACTCATAATCTCGGTGACTAACATGGAGTCTATTAACACATTTAATGTTCATTTTACCAGTGAATGAATCATTCATTCATAGTGAATCAATATGAATCAATCATTCATTCAGAGAATGACCAGACAGAAAACCACAATCACAGAAAACTAACCAATATAATCACATGGACCACAGCCTTGTCCAGCTCAGTGAAACTAGGAGCCACACCATGTAGGGTCACCCAAGATGGTGGGTCATGGTGGAGAGTTCTGACAAAACATCCACTGGAGAAGGGAACGGCAAACCACGTCAGTATTCTTGCCTTGAGAACCCCTTGAACAGTATGAAAAGGCAAAAAGATAGGACAATGAATGATGAACTCTCCAGGTAGGTAGGTGCCCAATATGATGAGATGGTTGGATGGCATCACCGACTCAATGGACGTGAGTTTGAGTAAATACTGGGAGCTGGTGATGGAAGCCTGGCGTGCTGCAGTCCATGGGGTCACAAAGAGTCAGACATGACTGAGCGACTGAACTGACTGATTGAAAATGATCATTTTGTACTGTCACAAGAAAGACTTGCTCTTATCACTATTATTAATAAGCTGTTGAAAGGACTCTGCTATCTCAGTCACAGAAGGGACCCTGAGAGATCACTAGGGTAATTTCTCCCTGATCCTTACATTTCAGGCTGCTCAATTCTCAGAGGATTTCTCCAACCTACCTATCTCCCTGGAATACTCAGTATTCAGTATTAGACAGCAATTACTAAGTTGCCCACCAGCTTTACTGCTGTGGGAAACCCTTAATTTGTTGTCTCATTCTCCTCAATCCTCTTTCAATCCTTCTGTCAACTGGTCAGCAATTAAGGGTCAAAAATGGGCCACCCCACTTGGTATATAGTACTGAATCCAGGGCTCTTCTTTCTCCATGTTGTTGGAGATCTGGAAGCAGGAGAGAAATTCAGGATGAGGTCAAATAAGGACATATGAATTAGAGAAAGGAAAAGTTCCTATGGCACGATTAGAAGGGAAGGGTGATGGACAGGTTGTCAGGTAACAGTTCTAAGGAAAATACAAATACAAAAACAGAAGAAGAGGATGGCTAAAAGGAACATACTGTAATGGCTTCCACATTTTTTTCTGAGAATGAGAATCTCACTCATAAGCTTGTGGTAGAGACAGTTGTCTGGTGCAGCACTCACTCTGCTAACAGACCCCAAGCTCACAGGGGACTACAGCACGTCCAGTAAGGACGTACTGGCAATTTCTCTGGTCTTCTGGGGCTGGAACTAAGTACTGGCAAATAAGATACAAGTGGAAGTGATACATGGGGCTTCTGGAAGTGCATTTAACATGAAAATGTGCTTTCTTAGAGTTTATTTCTTCTGGTTGTGTAGAATGCAGATGTAATGACCGATTTCAAGCAGTCATTTTGGACTGTGAGGAAACATACTGAGGAATGGTAGAGTAAGACAGGAAAAGTCTGACTCCCTGACCCTGAGATCCACCAGACATGCAGAGCCATAGCGGCGGAACCTGCCGGGACCGCTTGCCTCCAGACCTCCAGTGTAGCAGAGAAATCAACATCTCTTATGTTTGGAGAAAGTGGAAATAGTGACAGATTTCAGTTTCCTGGGCTCCAAAATCACTGTGGATGGTGACTGTAGCCATGAAATTAAAAAATGCTTGCTCCTTGGAAGAAAAACTATGACAAACATAGACAGTGTATTAAAAAGCAGAGACATTACTTTGCTGACAAAGGTCCATATAGTCAAAGCTATGGGTTTTTTCAGTAGTTATGCATGGATATGAGAGTTGGACCATAAAGAAGGCTGAGCACCGAAGGATTGATACTTTGGAACCGTGGTGCTGGAAAAGACTCTTCAGAGTCCCTTAGACTGTAAGGAGATCAAACCAGTCCATCCTAAAGTAGATCAACCCTGAATATTCACTGGAAGAACTGATGCTGAAACTGAAGCTCCAATATTTTGGATATCCGATATGAGGAACCGACTCATTGGAAAGACCCTGATGCTGGGAAAGATTGAAGGTGTGAGGAGAAGGGGGCGACAGAGGATGAGATGGTTGGATGGCATCACCAACTCAAGATATATGAGTTTGAGTGAACTCCGGGAGACGGTGGGGGACATTTCCTGTCTTTCTGTGCTGCCATCCATAGGGTGGCAAAAAGTCAGACGTGACTGAGCGGCTGAGTAACAATGTTCGGATTTTCACTTCTTACAATGACCAACACTTCTGAGGTTTCAAAAATTAAAATAAGGAACATTTTAAACTGAAAGCTGTAAATGATATATATTGCTATGAAAGGAAACTATATTGGTTTTTCTATGTTGCTTTTTTGATTAGTGTGATGCGTGTGTGCTCAGCTGTGTCTGACTCTTGGTGACCCCATGGACTACAGCCTGCCAGATTCCTCCGTCCATGGGATTACCCCAGCAAGAGCACTGGAGGGGGTTAGCTCCGCCTCCTTCTGTAATTCTGTTTTTAGGACCTTGCATACCTGGATCCTCATCCCTGATCCCTGATCCTCTAGTAACTAGACTTGGAATCTTGAGGAAGTCATACTCTTTTGACCTTAGTAAAATGAGAATGTTACTAGATACTAAAGTTCCTTCCAGCACTAAAATTCGGTGAATTTGACCATACATTTCCTTCAGTGGCTTTCTTAGTGCACTGTTCCAGTCTGATTTCTGTGAACTCAAAAGTTGTTAAGAGTTAAAAGGAGTTAGTAATGTAGTTCATCTAGTCAAGGCTATGGTTTTTCCTGTGGTCATGTATGGATGTGAGAGTTGGACTGGGAAGAAGGCTGAGCGCTGAAGAATTGATGCTTTTGAACTGTGGTGTTGGAGAAGACTCTTGAGAGTCCCTTGGACTGCAAGGAGATCCAACCAGTCCGTTCTGAAGGAGATCAGCCCTGGGATTTCTTTGGAGGGAATGATACTAAAGCTGAAACTCCAGTACTTTGGCCACCTCATGCGAAGAGTTGACTCATTGGAAAAGACTCTGATGCTGGGAAGGACTGGGGGCAGGAGGAGAAGGGGACGACCGAGGATGAGATGGCTAGATGGCATCACTGACTCAATGGACGTGAGTCTGAGTGAACTCCGGGAGATGGTGATAGAGAGAGAGGCCTGGCGTGCTGTGATTCATGGGGTCGTAAAGAGTCGGACACGACTAAGTGACTGAACTGAACTGAATGTAGTTCTTATGTGGCTACTTATGACATGACGTGACTAATAAACATAAATCCCACAGAAGAATAGGACAGATAATGCTGAAACCACCTTTCTCGTATGTTTCCATAATGGCCTTTCCACGAGCATAACATGGCTTTCCTCGAGGTACACACGTTTGGTTTCACATTCATTCCTTACAGATGCTGAGCCCATGGGAGTGGAGGAGGGGCAAGAAAACGCATCTTCCTGGTGCCAAGCACTGACTTGAATACAGCAGGTGATTTTGCTGAACATATGAGTAAGTGAAGGAAGATTTGTATAAAAAAATGACAGTCCTAAGAGAAAATGATAGCTAGTTGTACAACTGGTAACTTGAAATCTTGTCTCTTTTCTTTGTAACACAGATTTTAATTAATTTGTGATATATTCATGAGTCAGAAAAACTTGAGAAATTCTTGATAAGTTTTACAAGCTTTATTGGCTTTTAGGTTGTTGCCAGATTAAGAGAGTCATCATGAAAAAATAGGGGGGCGCGCTTCAGGCTGTCTTGGATCAAATGCTACTGTTCTGTCTCTGGGCTGTGGCCTGTCCTCAGGGTGCCTCCATCCCATTCCAGGAGGCTGGGAGGATGGTCAAGGATGCGAGGACTGTGTCATCTCTGAGGCCTCTGGCTGGGAAACGCCACCTACAGCCCTTCTCCTAGTGAGGGTAGACCAGGGCCATCAATGAGAACCAGGGGCCACCCTCACTCCCTGCAGTCCTGCAAACCATCGGAACGAATACACGTCTCCTCACACATCTTCCTAACAAAGAGCAAGCGAGCAAAGTGACAAAGCGTTCATGGCTTTAATCCCAATCACAAAGGTATTTCCCTGTCCTTTGCCCTAGACTCTGTTCCTACTCCTGAGTAGGGATAAGAGCAGCTGCTCCCTGAAAGGCAGGCGCAGAGCTCCTGTTCTTTTTCCTGGTCCCCAGGCACAGAGCTCCTGTCCCTCTCCTGGTCCCCAGGCACAGAGCTCCTGTCCCTCTCCTGGTCCCCAGGTGCAGAGCTCCTGTCCCTTCTCCTGGTCCCCAGGCGCAGAGCTCCTGTCCCTCTCCTAGCTTCCCCAGGTGCAGAGCTCCTGTCCCTCTCCTGGTCCCCAGGTGCAGAGCTCCTGTCCCTTTTCCTGGTCCCCAGGCGCAGAGTTCCTGTCCTTCTCCTGGTCCCCAGGCGCAGAGCTCCTGTCCCTTCTGCCTTCCCCAGGTGCAGAGCTCCTGTCCCTCTCCTGGTCCCCAGGCGCAGAGCTCCTGTCCCTCTCCTGGTCCCCAGGTGCAGAGCTCCTGTCCCTTTTCCTGGTCCCCAGGCGCAGAGCTCCTGTCCTTCTCCTGGTCCCCAGGCGCAGAGCTCCTGTCCCTTCTGCCTTCCCCAGGTGCAGAGCTCCTGTCCCTCTCCTGGTCCCCAGGCGCAGAGCTCCTGTCCCTCTCCTGGTTCCACCCTCCTTGCTGTCCTGCAGGGGCGCCCTAAAATCAACATCATTGAACACCTCATGCAGAGCAAGAGCTGGTCTGAGTGTCATTTATAAACACCTTCCTCATGGAGACTCATATCAAATTATGTCTCAAAAAGAGATAATAGGACTTTGACTACAAAGAAGTAAAATCTCAGTATTGAAGGACATACCGCAGTACCCTGGGGTTCCACATACTGTCTTCATGAGCACTTGATGTTCTATGATTTTGGAGAGTCCAAAGTCAGCTAAGACGACAAGAAAAAAATTAATGAAATGAGTATTTTCTCAGCTTTTATAAGATGACAGATTACTATTTTATTATGCAAAACAAAACTTGTTTGTTTTTGTATCTGATATTGGGGTGGGTGTAGAGGACAGTCATTTGGGAGTGTAAACTAAAAACCTAAATAGTAATTGAAGTCTGGCATTAGATTGGAAAATTTTCTACCCCATGACTCCAATATATATTTTTTGTTTTCTCTGTAATTACTAGCTTTTAGTAAATAAGCTATTTCTTCTGGAATTAATAGATGCAATGGATATATTTTGTATAATGTTAATTCTAAGATTTGAAACTAACTCTAAAGGACAGCATAGAAGTACTAATAAAATCAGAACTTTAATCCATCTAAGAAATCAAATAAAAAAATTAGACTTTCATAAATGTCAAGAAAATGAGCAGAAATATAAAAGGTTTATTCGGCTTCAAAATAAACGGTTTCATTCTTTAGTGTATTTGATGGATAAGAATTTACTTTCATATGAGGAACATGTAACTTTGTGCAAAGATCCTTTTTATTTATTTCTCAGAATGTTACCTAGATAAAACATGACCAGAAGTTGCTATCATTACACTCTCGTTGCTGGGCTACATCTCCCTCACCCAGGAAACCTGAGGAAACAGTTCAAGGGCATTCTTCAAGAGAGGCAGGTGCAGAACTGATGCCATCGTGGACTTCAAAGATAAACCCACATTTCCATGGAGGTGCTGATCCTTATCAGAAAAAGCAGCAGGAAGTCCTTAGAAAGGAAGGCTCTCCCTGCTAAATTAGTATCTATCCATCCATTTAAAGAAATCTCTTTAAGGATAAAATCTTTGAAAGAGCTGTTAAAGGAAGCAACAAACGGAAGCCTCCCTTGCTGCCCGCTGCCTTTCAGGAGTGAAGAGAGAAAAAGCTGGCGGCCCAGCAGGACGTCAGCATTTGTCCTTTAGGTTCTTGTGCTCATAAAGCACATTATGTTGTCTGAGCTTTCCCGTGATATGTACAACTTAATTTTCAAAACTGTTAACATAGATGCAGTGAACTCATCAGGTTAGCATTATAAAAGACAGCGCCAAAAGAACAGTGCCCTTCCGAGGGTTTAGAACAGGTTCTCCAAAGGAGATTTCATCCAAAATACATTTTATAATTATTTTGGTAAACAAAGATTTGCTTTGTAAGGGACAAGGAAAGTAAAATTTAATATACATTTTTTCTAAAATGGTAATTTACTGATCTCTCTGGGTAGATCAGAACTTTCCAAATCATCTCTGTAGTTCTTCAAGGTCTTATTGGGAAAAAAAAACACACAAATCAAGGTTTCCAAAGTCAAATAAGGTTTGGGAAGAGCCTTACAGACACTAATTTAGATGTTAAGCCCACACATTAGCACTTCTAACTTTCTGAAAGCCCTGCAGACATAAAGCGTGGCTTAGCTGTGACTCAGAGTTCCCTGACTGACTTGACCAAACCTAGCACCTCCACACTCAACCCCCAAGGGGGTCATCCACACTTGTTCACTGAGAAAAGGCATTCCGTGGAGTTCATGTTGAGAAATACAGATCTCAACTTATCTCTGTTCATATAAACAAATGACTCAGAGCCAAAGTACACTGACAGGTTCTAAGCATTTTGTGTCAGAGTTCTTCATTATCTAAAATTAAGCTCCAACTAACTTGTGATAAAAGTTGGTAACCAAAAAGAAGTGTTATGTAATCTGTGATTTTCTTCTATAATAAACTTATCTTCAAAATATAAGCTCACCTCCTGAAGTGCCTGTCTTTTCCAAGGGCTGTGATCCCTTTGTGTGTCCAACTATAAAGTACCAACGTGCACACATATTCAAGTTGATATTCTAGGGAAGAGTACAGATTTCCAAAACAATGTATTATTCCTCTACAGACTTTGCTATTAGAGGAAACTGAATGGAGAGAAAACTGGATAGAGCAATATTTACAAATTCCACGGAATAAATTTCTTTTGCTTTGGGAACAGGGATCATAAGACCTCAGGAAATACCCTTACCAATTTTGAGTGGCGCATCTGGTGCTGGAGTTGCATAGAGAAGATTCTCTGGTTTGAGATCACGATGGACAATCCCATTTTCATGTAGGTACTAAATTTGGACAATAATGAAGTAACAGTCATGTAATTATATTTATGGGGCCAATGTTTATATTTAATCTTTCCAGAATTATAATAATCTTTACTAAGTTATATAATTCAAACATGCACATATTAAAATTTAAAAATAAACACCATAAAGGTGAATGAGTTTTAAATTATGTGTCATTTGAGATAGCTTATACACAGTTTCCTAAAAATGAAATGCAATTTAAATTATATAGAAGTGATTGCCACAAATAAAATATTTACTTTTTTCAGAGAATATTAGTTACAGTTCTCATATGTATATTATCATATCAGCTCAAATTGGCTTATTATTATAAACAATAAAGTCAACATGCCCTGTGTTGAAATTTGTCTGATTTATTATCTGAAATACATAATTCTGTGTCATCTTAGAAGCTCACAACCATAGCAAAGACTTCATAATTATTGTTTGAACAGACATTTAGATGTGAGTAATTACTATAGAGAACTACCTTTAATATGATAACTATTGTTTAATGACAATAAATGCTCTCATAGGCTCTTTGAAGATTAGTATACCTAGCCATCATTGATATTATCTTAAAGATTACCTCTAACATTCGTTTTATTATCTTTTAAATTCTTTTGTAAATCATGTGTAATCACACATGTAGCACATTCTTGTTGTGAATGTTAAAGTTCTACCTGACCCTGCTTCTCCTCCAGGGGAAGTCTACGTCCTCTCCAAAAGCAGTCATTCATCAGTGTGAAATGGTCTGAACTTTTGTCTATGCATTTACAAATATGAGTACATGCATACAAAGAAATATACCTGATTTTTCCATTTTATTACATAAATGTATCACTAATAAAAATTTTCACAGTGCCTTTTTTTTAACAACATGTTTTAAAAATATTTCCCATATGTTACCACAACTTATTTTATTTAACCCTTGTATTCATTTTTTGTTGGATATATCACTTTTTATTTTGCTATTTCCACTTTGATGGACATTCAAATTTTAACAATTACAAACAATGCAGTAATAAACCTTCAATACTTGGAAATGTGAGCATTTTTGCTGATATTCTCTAGGATAGATACCTGAAAGCAGGTCGGGTGTGGTCACAAAGTGTACAGGTTTTTAACTTTAATATGTACTGCAAAATCACTTTCCTAAAAGACTCCAACAACATTTACTCACATAAAAGTGTAAGTGTATACATTTTCCTAATATCTAAATAGCAAATTTATATTTTTAACTTCTGCTGAGCTGGAATATAAGAATTATGTCATAAGTTTGATTTAATTTCTCTTTCTCTGTTTACTATAGTCTAGCTTCTTCTTATACACTTTCCTTTTTATAAACTGCCCATTCAAATCCTTTGCCTGTCTTTCTGTTGTGTTAAGAGAAAAAGTTGCCACGGTGCTGCAGCTTTTCTCCTTTCCTGTGGCACAGAGGAAGGGAGGAGGTCGTTCTTTCTCTCTACTCAAGCCAAGTAAAAGCGGATAAAAAGCTTGAAGGTCACCTGACATGTGTCACTTAGTGGCCTGAGGAAATGGGCTGATACCTGGCTCACTCATGAAAAACTGGAAAACAGCTGGAGCAGGTGACTGAGGGGACAGGGTCTCAGTGAGACTCAGCTGGCCTCACCTGACAGCTGGACAGAGAAGCATGTTTCTCACGGACCTGGAGTGGACTGTGCAGAAGGGGACTGGACACGGGTCCCCTGAGGAGGTCCTTCTCATGACCCAGAGTGCACTGTGCAAAAGGGCATTGGACACGGGTCCCCTGAGGAGGTCCTTCTCATGACCCAGAGTGCACTGTGCAGAAGGGCATCGGACACGGGTCCCCTGAGGAGGTCCTTCTCATGACCCGGAGTGCACTGTGCAGAAGGGCATCGGACACGGGTCCCCTGAGGAGGTCCTTGTCATGACCCAGAGTGCACTGTGCAGAAGGGCATCGGACACGGGTCCCCTGAGGAGGTCCTTCTCATGACCCAGAGTGCACTGTGCAGAAGGGCATCGGACACGGGTCCCCTGAGAAGGTCCTTCTCATGACCCAGAGTGCACTGTGCAGAAGGGCATCGGACACGGGTCCCCTGAGGAGGTCCTTCTCATGACCCGGAGTGGACTGTGCAGAAGGGCATCAGACACGGGTCCCCTGAGGAGGTCCTTCTCATGACCCAGAGTGCACTGTGCAGAAGGGCATCGGACACGGGTCCCCTGAGGAGGTCCTTCTGCTGGAGTGCCTCCCGCGGGGGTGATGCCACCTCATCTCAGCATCACAGAAAGCAGAACCTGAGGGCAGTGACAGGAGGCAGCTGAAGGGCCACTCAGATCGCCTGGAGTGAGAGAACTGTCCTGCAAAGAGTCCCTGAAGAGCTATCAAAGGTGTCCCACAGGGGAAGACAACAGGCATTTGTAACCTGCCACAACCAGAGATCACTGTACCAGCTCACCAGTACCAGCCCAGGAAGACCAAGCTTTAATCCCCTATTTCCTATCCTGCTCCTTATCATCGCCTTTGCAGCCCAAGCCTGCAAGAACCACAATCAGCACGTAGCTGGTTGGAAAAGAGGAAGAAGAAAAGCAGAAACCAATAGGAGTTCCTACCACTATGTTTATGAATTACAGATCCCAAGGTGGGGGAGGCAAGAAATTTAAAACTGGGTGAGTCTAAAATTTTGGTCTTTTCTTGAAAAGATGCTCAATAATCACTAATTATTAGAGAACTGCAACTCAAAACTACAATGATGTCCCACTTCACACCAGTCAGAATGGCTGCCATTAAAATGTCTACAAATGACAAATGCTGAAGAGGTTGTGGAGAAAAGGGAACCCTCTTACACTGTTGGTGGGAATGTAAACTGGTATAGCTACTACGGAGAATAGTATGAAGGTTTTTCAAAAACCAAAACTGGAATTACCATATGATCTGCAATCTATTCCTGGGCATATATCTGGACAAAACTACAATAAAAAATGACACACGCACCCCTGTGTTCATAGCACAATAGCCACGCCACGGAAACAACCTGAATGTCCGCTAACAGGTAAATGGACAGGAAGACGTCAAACACACACACAAAGCAATACGACTGAGCCACTGAAGACAAAGCAAGGCCATCCGCACAGCATGGGTGCAGCTAGAGACTGTCACACCAAGCGAAGGGAGTCAGAAAGGTACCATATGATACCACTTACATGTGGAATCTAGACTATGACACAAATGAGCTTATGCAGGAATTAGAAACAAACTCACAGAGAGAAAAGATCTGTGACTGTCAAGGAGGGGGGTGAGGGATGGACCAGGAGTTTGGTATCAGCAGATGCGAAGTACTGCACACAGAATGCAGAGACAAGGCCCTACTGCACAGGCCAGGGAACTGCATCCAGTATCCTGCGATGAACAACAATGGAAAGGAGTATAAAGGAGAATTATTTTTTTATATTCTGGATCACTTTGGTGGACAGCAGAAAGCAACACAACATTGTAGGATAAAGAGGCTACGAGATCCTTACAAGGTCCTGACTGGATGTCGTGGTGGTGGGTTCAGGTCTGGGCACCCGCCCGTGCAGGATTCCCAAGCACGAGCTCAAGGACCACTTAGTGCGTGGCTGCGTAGTGTGGGGATGAGATGGAAATAAAATGAAGGGCAGCAGGGGAGAGTGCTGGTGGCGGGACAAGGTGTTTAGTAAGATGGGGGGAGAAAAGAGTGATAGAAGACCACATGCAGCCTCAGATCATACCCTGGAAGGAAACACCGCACCCCTGAGGGGGAACATGCTCTATCCTGTATACCTAGAGTGTGAAAGGCAGAGATGTGAGTGTCTCATACAAATAGCTTTGGAATATAGCTAAGAATTGCACAGATCAATACAAAGCATTGATTTTCTAACCCAGTTTAGAAGCTCCATAACTTGGAAAAGAAAATGACTCTGAAAACAGTGGCACAGCAACAGAAAATGAGATGAAGGGACAAGTGTTGGTTCAGCTAAGTATTAATTATACAAAGATTTTCATTAAATGTTGTTCTGGCTTTCTTGAACAAAAATGGTGGTTATGTGTTTTAAGTGCAAATTTTAAAAAAGCAAGACAAAACAAACAAAACATCAGCTGGCACTCCAAAAGGAGAGCCAGACAGATAAGAGAAGAAAAGTTTTATAGAAAATAATAGATCTAGGAGTCACACACTACCAGAGGAACCAACTGAAAAGCCAATACTACAATGAATGCCAGCAGTCCTGACCTGACTTTAATTTTTATTTTTTTATTTTTTTTGACCCTGACTTTTAAAGGCAGAGGCAAGGATCATTTGCTGTAAGTGACTTGGTGGCGAAAGACTATTAATGCTCATGATATAATCATCCACACGTGCGGGAGACTTTATTGACAAAATGGCCATTTTATTTTTGCTTAGACCCACTGACTGCCTTTGATCAATGGTTACTACTTGTAACCTTTACATTATTTCCAGTTGGGAAGCCAGGAAGATGGCAAACATGGAGTATGATCTCCTGCTTCCCTCAAGGAGACACAGCCACGCTTCTAGGGCACCAGTTCTCAGACTTTCTGGTCTCAGAACTTCTTTACAGCTAAAATTTTAAGAACCTCAAGGAGCTTTTGTTTATGTGAGCTCTACCTAACATTTAGTTACTGTGCAAGCAGTTAAAACTGAGAAATCAAAAAATTACTTTTAATTTAAAAATGAAACAATAAACTCATGGCAATATACACATTTTAAAATATAAATAACTATTTTCTAAGATAAGAAACTAGTTAGTACTATACCACTGTTTTAAAGTTTTCCAAATTTCTTTAATTTCTGGTTTTACAGAAAACAGCTGGATTCTCATACACACTTCTTCTTTCTCTATCATAAAATCACATCCCATGTTGTTGCTATTCAGTCCCCAAGTTGTGTCCAGCTTTTTGTGACACTATGAATGGCAGCACACCAGGCTTCCCTGTCTTTCACGATCTCCCGGAGCCTGCTCAAACTCATGTCCATTGAGTTGGTGATGCCATCCAACCATCTCATCCTCTGTCATCCCCTTCTCCTCCTGCCTTCAATCTTTCCCAGCATCACGGTCTTTTCCAATGAGTTGGCTCTTGGCCAAAGTATTGGAGCTTCCGTTTCAGCATCAGTCCTTCCAGTGAATATTCAGGGTTGATTTCCTTTAGGATGGACTGGTTGGATCTCCTTGCAGTCCAAGGGACTCTCAAGAGTCTTCTCCAGCACCATAGTTTGAAAGCATTCTTTGGTGCTCAGCTTTCCTTATGGTTCAACTGTCACATTCATACATGACTACTGGAAAGTAAGGAGAAATGCTTTCATATTATGCTGAAATGGTTTTGACTTCACAGACCCTCTGAAAGGGGTTTCAGTGACCCTTAAAAAATCCCTAGAATATCTTTGAAAAATTCTGTTTTATAGCATCAGAAATCATAAAAGCCAACCCTGAATGTTTGTTGGAGGGACTGATGCTGAAGCTGAAGCTCCAGTACTTTGGCCACCTGATGAGAACAGCCGACTCATTGGAAAAGACCCTGATGCTGGAAAGATTGAAGGCAGGAGGAGAAGGGGACAACTGAGGATGAAATGGTTAGATGGCATCACCAACTCAATGTACATGAGTTTGAGCAAGTTCCAGAAGACAGTGAAGGACAGGGAAGCCTGGCGTGCTGTAGTTAATGAGGTCACAAAGCGTCAGATATGACTGAGCGACTGAACAAGAACAAAGAGCTGAATAATAGGAACACTGCTTCTTATTTTCAAACTAGGTTTTAAATAAATATACACTTCTAATCTCAGCAAATCCTAATCCTATTTTGATACGTCAAGATCCCTGCACATGGAGAAGTGGGGAAGAAAAGGATATTAACAGTGAAAAATGCTTCTCAAAATTGTGTACTCATAGGAAAATGCAGTAAAACATTTTACCATATCATATGAATGACATAGAACTGATTACGAAATACCTAAGCACAAAGATGATCCAGTGGATACTGGCAATTTGACGTCTGGTTCCTCTGCCTTTTCTATAACCAGCCTGACCATCAAAAAAGCAAGGGAGTTCCAGAAAAGCATCTGTTTCTGCTTTATTGACTATGCCAAAGCCTTTGACTGTGTGGAGCACAATAAACTGTGGAAAATTCTGAAAGAGATGGGAATACCAGACCACCTGACCTGCCTCTTGAGAAACCAGTATGCAGGTCAGGAAGCAACAGTTAGAACTGGACTTGGTTCCAAATAGGAAAAGGAGTACGTCAAGGCTGTATATTGTCACCCTGCTTATTTAACTTATATGCAGAGCACATCATGAGAAACGCTGGGCTGGAAGAAGCACAAGCTGGAATCAAGATTGCTGGGAAAAATATCAATAACTTCAGATATGCAGATGACACCACCCTTATGGAAAGTGAAGAGGAGCTAAAAAGCCTCTTGATGAAAGTGGAAGAGGAGAGTGAAAAAATTGGCTTAAAGCTCAACATTCAGAAAACGAAGATCATGGCATCTGGTCCCATCACTTCATGGGAAATAGATGAGGAAACAGTGGAAACAGTTGTCAGAATTCATTTTTTGGGGGCTCCAAAATCACTGCAGATGGTGATTGCAGCCATGAAATCAAAAGATGCTTACTCCTTGGAAGGAAAGTTATGACTGACTTAGATAGCACATTAAAAAGCAGAGATATCACTTTGCCAACAAAGGTCCGTCTAGTCAAGGCTATGGTTTTTCCAGTGGTCATGTATGGGTGTGAGAGATGGACTGTGAAGAAAGCCGAGCACCAAAGAATTGATGCTTTTGAACTGTGGTGTTGGAGAAGACTGTTGAGAGTCCCTTGGACTGCAAGGAGATCCAACCAGTCCATCCTAAAGGAGATCAGTCCTGGGTGTTCATTGAAGGACTGATGCTGAGGCTGAAACTCCAATACTTTGGCCACCTCATGCAAAGAGCTGACTTACTGGAAAAGACCCTGATGCTGGGAGGGATTGGGGGCAGGAGGAGAAGGGGACAACAGAGGATGAGATGGCTGGATGGCATCACCGACTCAATACACATGAGTTTGGGTGAACTCTAGGAGTTGGTGATAGACAGGGAGGCCTGGAGTGCTACGACTCATGGGGTCACAAAGAGTTGGACATGACTGAGCGACTGAACTGAACTGAAAGCACAAAGAAATAGACCTTATCAAGGTACTGTCTATCTTAGCTGCAGATTATTTAAATCATGAAGATTCAACATAAATAGACAAGAGGATTAGAAAAACTAAAAAGTAAGATTATTGGATATTCTAGAATAAGCCATCAGGGAAGCCCATTCTAGAATAAACCAAGTGTTAGAGGTAATAGCAATTAAAGTAAATCAAGGACAAGCAAGGAAACATTGAAAATCTGAACAATAGTTTGGGAGAAGACCTACAATGTCTTCTATATAAATCCAAAAATTTAATAGGAGGAAATAATGAATCTGACAAAAATTGTAGCAACTAATTACTGAAGTTAATCTTGAGTAACAGTAACTTTTAATAAAGAAACTGGAAGAGCAAATAACCATATGTGTATGAATTTAATTAAAACTGTGGAATAAAAAGAAAAAGGAGGAGGAGAAACAGACAGCCTCAGAGGCAGAGAAGCACACAACTAATTTACGGGCTCAGTTTTTGGAAAGTGCATTCTCTTTTTAGAAAGAAAGCATTCAATGACAAGTATAATTTTATCTGTAGACTAATCAAAATAGGAAACAGATACTTTTTAAGGATCTTATGATAAAAAATTTAATGCCTTGGTACCAAAGGCATATCTTAGCTGAATTCTGTTTTAATATCACACTGTTGGTTTTGATCAAGGATAATACAAGAAATAAGGCATATAAAGTTTTGAAATATTGCTTTTGAAATGGTTGTTAAGGAGTAACATCACGAGAGGTGCTGTGGGGCCACATACACCAAGTATACTGTCTATTATCTGTGTGTCCTGAAACAATTTGCCAGCCCTCTGAATCTGTTTCCGCGTCTGCAGTATCCACTCTGTGGCTGCGGTGAGAAACCCTTAGCAGGGAGTAGATATTCTACTTCGTAAACAGGAGTTATTGGGACGCTATCATTGTTCTTTTATGTCCCTTATAAAATACATCTAGAAATCCTTTGAGATTTGGAATAGTTTCTCTTTTCTGCAGTATCAAAGGATACTTTGATCAGAAAACGCTTTTTATTTCATTCCATTTCCTTCAGTTTTGGCTGCCAAGCAGCTCGGTGACAAGCTTCAGTTGCACTAACTAGCCTAATTCACACTATTTACTTCTTCTCCTTGCTTTTTAAAAAATTCTTTTTCCACTTTAATAGCTTTATTTTTCATTTAATTTACCACAACTTCTCTTCCCAAGAAGATGAAATATAAATTACAGAGATTGAATATGTTATCTATTAGCCTTCTTAACCTTTGAAACAAGTCTAAGGAAAACAAGGACTGAACTTGCTATATATGTGTTCATAGTTTACGGCAAGAATGTTTAGACATTAGAAAAGGCACAAAGTTTGCAGTAGTTAGGATCTGGAACCTCCTCACCATGGTTCTCCCAGTCGTGACACAAGGAGCAGCTATTACGAGTCATACCGCCGTAGACAGGCCGCTGCGCCTCAGAGCCTGCTCTTTGCTCCTGGCCCCTCTCAGGGGCCTTGGGGGTCTTCTGGCGCCACCCCTTGAGGCTGCCGCAGGCCCTCGCGCCCCCTCCCCTCAGGTGCCCTGGCAGCGCCTCACCAGCAGTGCCTCCACCCCCCGACCCGGCCGCCCGCCACCCCGTCTCCCGCTGGTCCGCTTTCAGCACACAACTACCGCAGGACAGGCCAGCTCTCCGCATCCGCATTCCCGGCTGTCAGTCAGGCCCTCGCGGAGGCTGTACCAGATGAGCACGCTCTCTCAGGCACTCACGCGCTTATGTGCTCCTGCCATGCTTTCTATTTTTCTTTAAATCATGTCTGTGTCTTGCAAGCTTTATGTTAAGGAACATCTCCCTTGATAGACGGAAAACTCCAAAAAGACAAGGACATTTTTACCTGGATCCCCGGATACCTAGTTTTCTGTACAGTGCCTATGTAAATGTGCACTCAGTCAATACTTTTGAATGAACAATAAAGAAATCGTTTCCTATGGACATGTATGTTATTTTACTTTTTAGTCGAGAACTTAGTTACATATTCAAGAATGACTGCAATCTGCATCTTTTATTCATTTGCCATTATTAATTTCAGAAGTTTAAATTCTGCTTACATTATAGCGATATATTTCCATAGCAACATCACTTTGATACATTTAGCTGAAGTAAGGCATCTATGTGTTTATGAAACATACTATATTTACTGGATAATAGCTCTCAGTCACCTCAGAGGTTCTCAGTGAGTATCAGTTAGATAAATGAGATTTACAGCATCACTTTGAGAAAAGCCAAAATCCAGTAAGAATATTTTAACTATAAGATCAGACAAAAGGGTTCCATATTCAAAATGACATTTTGAATAATTACATATTTTTTCTGTAGCAGTATTAAGTTGATTGCTATGGCTGAACTAATTTCTTCGTATGCAATACAACATAAGCCTCAGGGGAGTTCGGGGAAAGACACTTGAAAATTCATCTCTTTGTTTTCCATTCAGCTTCCTTCACGTCTAAAATGTTCATAAATTGTTGCCCAGCCATAATGACATGCTAGTGAAGAGTGAGCATGCCCACAGACCTCTGTCTGCAAACGAAAGAGCCCCCTGGACCCCAGGGGTGGGCCTGAGGACCGGACCTGCCACTGACCCTGGAGGAGGTTCCGATGTGAACCCTGTTATTAGATTACAGATGTGGCTTGAAGTGTTTGGCTAAAGCAAAGCTTTGCTGGAAAATGCTTGCTGGAGTGGCAATATCATGGGGAAAGAAATGCTTTTCTAGAGAGGGTAATTATGAATGGCATTGGGTAGACAAACCTGGGGTGTCATGTTAGAGTAGATGATAGAAGAGGTCATAAAGAACAGTCAGACTCCAATCCTTATTTCTGACTTTGATATGAGCCTCCTGATGTACAGAATCAGACTGGGAAACATGGGTGCTTTTAACAGGTTGAAATTAATTTCCTGTCTATTTATATATGTGTATGTTATGAAAGTCCTATTAAGTACATATTTCTAGGAACAGTCTATTTAGCCTAACAGTCTATTTAATCTATTTATGGTGGAAATATCATTTTACCTATACTATTTTCCTTAGATTCAATCCCAAGTCTAAAACATTCACTGAAGACTTGAAAAAAATCATTGCTATCAATAGCAATTATTAATTCATTCACTTAATAATAAATTATGGGGTAAAAAAATGATGGAAAAAGTGATGTGTTCTGATTTAGACATGCTAACAGAAGGAGATCAGCCCTGGGAGTTCTTTGGAAGGAATGATGCTGAAGCTGAAACTCCAGTACTTTGGCCACCTCATGTGAAGAGTTGACTCATTGGAAAAGACCCTGATGCTGGGAGGGATTGGGGGCAGGAGGAGAAGGGGACGACCGAGGATGAGACGGCTGGATGGCATCACTGACTCAATGGACATGAGTCTGAGTGAACTCCAGGAGCTGGTGATAGACAGGCAGGCCTGGCGTGCTGCGATTCATGGGATCGCAAAGAGCTGGACACGACTGAGCGACTGAACTGAACCAAACTGAACAGAATATAAAAATATAAAGAAAACTAAAATAATGTTTTAATGTAATTTACAAATAAATAAATCTACAAATAAATCAGTGTCTAAAATGTATTTGTATGCAAAGTCAGAGCAAGTGAGCGAACTTTTGAGATTGCTTAGGAAGAATAAGCCTGTGATAATTCCATTCTCTTATTTCCAATGTATATGGTAAGATTTTAGGAAAGATGAAGTTTTTAGGAATGGAGGCAATGGAAATGGTTTAACCAATTAAAAGAGGTGATACTCAGGAGACAATGAAAAGCTTGGGAAAAGGTCCAGAAATGATCTGCAGTTACGGAGAAGGAAGCTGCAAACGTGCTTTTGTAATGAGAGAGGGGAGGTCAGGCTGGAGCACGGAAGGAGCAAAGGGACGCCTGGATCTGCACGCTCCGGCCGCGCAGGGGCTCAGGAGCCACACACAGGTGGAGTCCGCATCCGGTGCAGAGACGCTGACGGGGAGGGTGGGGGTGCGTGCCAAGGACATGCCGTCCCCCAGCAAAGAGCGGAGCTTCTTCACAGGCGTGGAGAAGCTGGGACTATTATGATGATCTGTCTGTGCTTCAGACTACAGTACATGATTTATGCATAATAAGGTAAGAGAGGAAATCTGGGACGTGTTTGAAAATGAAAGGTTTTGGATGCAATGAAATGTATATCAAATATGACAAAGAGTGAAATTCTGTGCACTTTTCTTGGGAAACATTTACATCCACAGATGTAAAAATGGTTCTTAAATCAAATATGCATTGAAGTAGAATGTGGAATTAAAAGAAAAAAGAAAAAACTCCCAAACTTATCTTACCATTTGGTCTTTCAAAAAATGCGATCACCAAAAGCTCAAATTCTCTCTTAAATAGACAAAGATAACACCGCTGCCATGCATTCAGGGGGTGTCTAGACATGTAATTAAACTCTCTCTATGGTCCTAATAAAAACTGTGTCATTGTGTAATGAGAGCTACTGCATAGTAATTTTGTTTAATTACAGCTATGCTGTGTTCGATGGGCTGTGTGTGGTTAATTGATAATGTCTCAGGAGTTGGTAAGAGGGAGCGTGAATCTCTTTAAAAATCTAACAGGACAAAGAAAAACCAGTCATTAAAAAAAGAAAATGGTATTCTGACTACAGTTCTCTTACTGGGAAGAAAAATGAAACTGCATGCATTTGCTCAGAAAGCTTAGTACCAATATACATAAATTTAAGTAAGAATGTCAAAGTAAGCAATCTACTTATGTGTCACATTTGCTTTGGAAACCTGATGGCACCACTGCTTTTATCCTCGACCTCTGCTCTGTGGCACCTTCAGAACTGTCAGCAGCATACATGAGAAGCGAAGACTGAATCCACTACTAGAGATCAACAGGCACGGGTAAGGCTGGGGTGAGATCCATGGCCTTGACGGAGGGCATCCCAGGACCTCCATCTGTAGAGTATCTCAGGGCCAGAGGAATGTATGCCAGACAGAGAGCCAGGTTCTGGGCACTCTCACTGATTTCATCTTCGACGTCTTCTTTTCTCTTCCTTGCCTATGACTATATGAATTATAGCCATAATTCTACCTCCAGAATATATCTCATATCTCTTTATTTTCATTTATATTCTCACCACTTAGTGTAATCCTTCCTATTCTCTACTGACACTGTTAACATTTGCATCTATACAGACAGCCCTGTACCTGGGTCCTCTCTCTAAAATACAAGATTAACTCATGCCAATCTGCTAGTCTAAAAACAAAAACAATTTAACGGTTCCAGAATGCCTGTAAATTAAAGTCTAATCTCTTCAACATGAAAATTAAAGGCCCTTCAAAATTTGTTCCAATTTCTAGCTATACATCATGCTGGGACAAGTCTCACCATGCTCTCACTGTATAGCTTTGTTTACTATTCCTAAATCATGTCTATTTTATATTTTCATTTGGTTCCCAAATAATAAGAATCTTTCATGTGCCAAAGTGTACCTTCTAAAGATTCTTGAAACAATATTACTCATCTCCAATGCTCTTCCAGAATACTGCCACTTCCTATCCACAAGTGGAGCTTCATTTCCTCTCTTTGAATCTGGTTTGACTTGACTAGTGACCAACAGAATGCAGTGGAAGTGACAGTGTGTGACCTCTGAGGTCAGATTACAGAAGTCACTGCAACTCCTATCTGGCTTGCTAGAGACTCTTTTTCAGATCCCTACGTTGCCATGTAAAACATCTGATTATCCTAAGATCTCAGTGCTGTAAGAAAACCAGGTGACGTGGAGAAGCCAAGTACGGCTGTTCAAGTTGACTGCCCCGGCTGAGTCCAGGTGACAGACATTGAGTGTCAGGAGGATGAAGACACTCTGAAATGATCCTTGCCTCTAGCTATCAAGTTCCCAACCTTTGAGTCTTAGATATTACGAAATGCAGATGACTATCATTCCTATTGTGCCCTGTCTGGAGTCTTAACCCAGAGAATATATGAGCGGAATAAAATAGCTGTTTTAAACCACCAGGAATGGGGGTAATTTGTTACCACAGCAACACCATCAGGAACACTTCATTCCAGATTACATACTGCCTCCTCTCTGAAATTTTCCTCTAATCCCACAAATAAAACAAATATTTTCCTTGCCCCCCACCAATAGCATTTTCTTCATATCCCTATAACCCTCTCGTACTATTATCACAGTTAACTACGTACTTGCTTATCAAAGTAAGAGAGAAATTCCTTTAGAGAGGGGACTGTTGCCAGGCAGACTTTCAACCACTGGACTCCCAGGGAAGCCCCTCATCTGTGTCACTTCCAAGTCTGCTTCTATTGACTGAACTTCCTCCTGCTTTCATGCAGTCTCACTCTGGGCGCGCCTTCTGCACGCATTCCTTATAATTTTTTACTAGGCACATTGTGAGTTTGTCCTGCTGGCTGCTTGACAAACACAGATGCATTTGTGATCTTTTTTAGCTTTGTTCTGCGTGCATCTAGGTCGCGCTACTTGAGAACAGTTCGATCCTTTTGTGGTCTGCATTTAAACTGTTAATTTTGTTTTCTCTTCCCACTCCTGTGAGAGCTACAAGTAGCGTTCCCTCTAACCCGAGGCTCTTGTCCTGGCCATGGGCTGCTCCTTCTCATGCACAGTCTCGTCAGTTGAAGATCCGGGGAGGGACCACCTGCAGCTCCCTGGAGACCACCCTTCCCCCCGCACCTGCTTGGTAGACTCTGGCCTCCACCTCCCACACTACATTCTGTCCCCTCGCCTCAGGGAGACTGCCTGGCCTCTGGGGGTTTCTCCCTCCCTGCAGGGCTGCCGAAGAACCCTCTGCAGGGATCACCCGGGCAGGCTGACATCCAGTGTCTGAAACCTTGTTACCAACACACAGACGCAGACACACATAGAGACACACACACATACATGTGCAAACACACACACGTGCATGCACACACACACGTGCACACACAGAGACACACATACAAACACACACGTGTGCACACACACGCACACAGACACAGAGACATACACAGAGACACATACATGTGCACACACAGATACACACACGTCCACACAGACACAGAGACACACATGTGCACACACAGAGATACACACGCATGTGCACACACAGACATGCACGTGCACACAGAGACACACACATGTGCACACAGAGATACATACATAGACACATGTGCACACACGTGTGCACACAGAGAGACAGACACACATGTGCACAGATACACACGTGCACACAAAGACACACACAGAGACACACACATGTACACACACACAGAGACACAGAGACACAGGCACACATGCAGAAACACACAGACATACCCACACACGTGCTCACACAGACACAGACACACACAGACACATGTGTGCACACACAGACACAGAGACACGCATGTGCACACAAACACAGATACACATACTCATGCACACACACAGAGATACACACACATACACACACATACACACACAGAGACGCAGAGACACACACACTGACACACATACATGTGCACACACACACAGAGACACACAGAGACACACAGACACACATACAAACAGACACACATACGTGCACACACACACAGACACATACACATATTCTTTTTCAGAGAGAAGTATAAATTAGTTCCCTTTCATTCCATCTTGTCATGAGTGGACAATGCAAACATTATTCGAGACATTTTCAACATTTAAAAAATAATACTTCACTTGATATCTAAAACTGTAATTATGTTCAGCATGTGAGATCACTTTGAACATATTACTGCTACTGATGCCGTAATAATAAGTGCAGTCAAGGCTGTTAAGGAAAGAAAGAATGATAATCGGAGAACACCTGCATCTAGCTCAATACTAATCAGATCCTACATTAAAACTTTCTACTGGGGAATTCCCTGGTGGCCCAGGGGTTGAGAGTCCCCCCCACCAATGCAGGGGATGTGGGTTCTGTCCCTGGTGTGGGACCTAAGGTCACCACCCACACTGTGTGGTGCCTGGTGCCTTTTCTTCTGGAGACTTACTATTTGTTTATCCAATTTCTTTAATACAAATGGGCCTATTCAGATTGTCTACTTCTTCCTGCTTGAGTTTTGGCAAACTATTTCTTTGAAGGAATTGGTCTATTTCATGCAGGTTATCAACTTTGCTGGCACAGAGTTATTCATAGTACTTTTTATTATTCTTTTCATGTTGACAGGTTCTGCAATGATGCCAGCTTTCATTTCTGGGATTAGTAATTTGTGTCCCCTGTCACTTATTTTTATTTTTTAGTTAGCCTGGCTAGAGGCTATTACTCTTTCAAATAACTAGCTTTTGGTTTCATTGATTTTTTTTTTCCTACTTATTTCCTGTTGTCAATTTCATTGATTTCTGCTCTAATTCTTATTTCTTTTCATCTTTTTACTCTGGATTGGAGTACTTAAAAATAATTTGTTATATATTTTCAAGTTCTTCATATATGAGTGTAAGACTTTTCTGGTAAGTTCAGTAATTCAGATATTAAAAATACAAAAAGTTTTATCATTCCATTAAACACTACATTCTTTAAATTACTGGTATTGTCGATTTATGTTCAGTTCAGTTGCTTAGTCACGGCCGACTCTTTGTGATCCCATGGACTGCAGCATGCCAGGCCTCCTTATCCATCACCAACTCCGGAGGAGTTTACCCAAACTCATGTCCATTGAGTTAGTGATGCCATCCAACTATCTCATCCTCTGTCGTCCCCTTCTCCTGTCTTCAATCTTTAAATGACATTAAATACACTGCTTTTAATTATTAAATGACATTTCTTTAGAACTCACATAATGAGGTTCATGGTTAAAAGTCCTGAAGTGATATTAAGGCAGAAATCTAACATAAAACCCAGAATAAAATAAATGCAACACAGTACATTGCCCATTCCATGAAAATTCCATGTGAATATAAATGCAGTTTCTGGTACTTACAGAGAATAGGATTTTAATCATATGCAAATCTAATAGTTTATTTAATAAATTCTATAATGCAAAAAGAATCATATTTGACTCTATTGGTTATACTGTCATAACACACCATGCTAGCTCCTTTTTGCCTGCCCATTGTTCCTGGTGTTTAACAAGAGCTGGATGAACAGAAGGAGAAAGCTCTGAATTCTGCCAAGATGAGCTCTCTCAGTCGAGCTATGGTCTGACCTCACTTTGAGGAAGAAAGGGACTCATTCCACAAAATGTCAAAGGAGGAGAACGTAGATGCTTCCGTTTTGAAAGCAAAGAGAGCTGCTATTCAAGAGCCAGTCCCACCAACAGCAGGCCTGGTAAGACCAATCTGAATGATCAGCCCACGAGTGCTGCACAATATTATGACGCCCAAAACTGATATAAAAGGGCAACTACTTGTGTGGAAATAAAATAATTACATGGACATTGGGTTTGGCTACAAAGAATTCAAGTCTGCTAGCCAATTTCTTACTATCACCTCACATCAAGGGGCGTTCACATTCTGACACCACCACCCTTCTGGATACAGACAAAGTGACAGAGCTGATTGCATGTGGGAGAGTCTTCCCTCTGGGCTCTCATACTCCCACCTTCTCCTGGCCAAAAAACACTGGAACATGCATATGAGCATTCATGTCCTTAATTAATTTGAGTCAGACTTCATTTTTAAATTATAGCATGTGAAGTGATTCTGTCTCATTATGTCAAATAAGCAGTTTTCAAGAAGTGAATTCAAGAGTAAGAAAGCAGAAGCAAACATAACAGGTGCACTGGCCTGCTGAAGGGCACCTGTGTCTCCTAAAGAGGTGACCATTTTCCCTGCTGTGTGACCTTTAAAACAGATGTGTCTCACCTGTTACATCCCCTTGTCAGCTCTGAACCCCTCTGTGCTCAGGTTTCTCTGTCTGCTCATCCGTGTCTCTGGCCTTGGGCCTAAATTCATCTATGGCAGGAGACGGCAGAAGAACGCAGACGGAAAAGGGATTAAAAGCATAAGCTCTGAAGTCAATTTTTATTTTGTGTTCTAATCTTGATTCTGCTACAATCCAGCTGTGTGATCTTAAAAAAGTTACCTAAAGGACAGAAATGGTATGGACCTAACAGAAACAGAAGATATTGAGAAGAGGTGGCAAGAATACACAGAAGAACTGTACAAAAAATATCTTCACGACCCAGATAATCACGATGGTGTGATAACTCACCTAGAGCCAGACATCCTGGAATGAGAAGTTAAATGGGCCTTAGGAAGCATCACTATGAACAAAGCTACTAGAGGTGATGGAATTCCAGTTGAGCCATTTCAAATCCTCAAAGATGATGCTGTGAAAGCACTGCACTCAATATGCCAGCACATTTGGAAAACTGAGCAGTGACCACAGGACTGGAAAAGGTCAGTTTTCATTCCAATCCCCAAAGGAAGGCAATGCCAAAGAATGCTCGAACTACTGCACAATTGAACTCACTCACACGCTAGTAAAGTAATGCTCAAAATTCTCCAAGCCAGGCTTTAACAGTACGTGAACCACGAACTTCCAGATGTTCAAGCTGGTTTTAGAAAAGGCAGAGGAACCAGAGATCAAATTGCCAACATTCGCTGGATCATCGAAAAAGCAAGAGAGTTCCAGAAAAACATCCATTTCTGCTTTATTGACTGTGCCAAAGCCTTTGACTCTGTGGATCACAATAAACTGTGGAAAATTCTGAAAGAAATGAGAATACCAGACCACTTGACCTGCCTTTTGAGAAACCTGTATGCAGGTCAGGAAGCAACAGTTAGAACTGGACAGGAAAAACAGACTGGTTCCAAATAGGAAAACGAGTACGTCAAGGCTGTATATTGTCACTCTGCTTATTTAACTTCTATGCAGAGTACATCATGAGAAACGCTGGGCTGGAAGAAGCACAGGCTGGAATTGAGATTGCCGGGAGAAATATCAATAACCTCAGATATGCAGATGACACCACCTTTATGGCAGAAAGTGAAGAACTAAAGAGCCTCTTGATGAAAGTGAAAGAGGAGAGTGAAAAAGGTGGCTTAAAACTCAACATTCAGAAAACTAAGATCATGGCATCCAGTCCGATCACTTCATGGGAAATAGATGGGGAAACAGTGGAAACAGTAACAAACTACATTTTGGGGGCCTCTAAAACTACTGCACGAGAATACAGAGAAGAGAGTAGATTTGTTTAAATTCTAAACTTAAATCTCTCAGGAAGTCAAAAAGATAAAAATGAGAACAAATATATGCATTTAGCTTAAGAATTTAATTCAGGGGATGAAGGAGAGGGGTAGAACCTTAGGGCTCAGCAGTTGTCTAAGAACTGGGCCAGGGGATCACTGAAACCAAAAGAGCCCAAATGTTCCACTTGCTTTGACTTGGAGACAAGTGCAGAGAATTATCAAAACCCACGAGACTGCCTAACTTAGTGGACTTCTGTACAGAATGAAATGTAAAAGAGCAGAATCCCAAAGGCCAACGAGGGAGACTTGCACAGACGCCTGGCGTGCAGTTGAGCCTAGACTGGTAGCTTTCACAGCTTTGGTTCCACGGTTTGCACAACCTCTCCAAGCTTGTGCATGATTTTAAAAGGGGGAAAATGTTATTGCTGCTTTTCCCACAGAGAAAGAGCTATGAAAACTGACATGCACCTGCTTAAGTACCTGAACTTCAAGGATAAAGAAGGGATTTGTAGACCTCTAAGCAGAAAAAAGTAAGTCATCTGTAAGAAGGGGAATAGCAAGCTGATGTCAGATCTGCAAGGCAGCGCTCAGTGCCAGGAGATTATACAGGAAGGGGTACAGACTGCGGAGGTTAGGACCACATGTCCCCTCCCACAGAAGTTACAAAGCGTCCTAAAAATATAAAGTGGCCAAAAAAGTCATGGAAAAAACTTGGGGAATGTATTGTTGCTATGCCTTCTGGGAACAGAGAAAACAAGCCCAAAGCAATATAAACAAACAAAAAACCCAAACCACCTGGTGAGTCAGTTGGTTCAGTTCAGTTCAGTCGCTCAGTCGTGTCCAACTCTGTGCGACCCCATTAACTGCAGCACGCCAGGCCTCCCTGTCCATCACCAACTCCTGGAGTTTACTCAAACTCACGTCCATCGAGTCAGTGATGCCATCCAGCCATCTCATCCTCGGTCGTCCCCTTTTCCTCCTGCCCCCCAATCCCTCCCAGCATCAGAGTCTTTTCCAATGAGTCAACTTTTTGCATGGGGTGGCCAAAGTATTGGAGTTTCAGCTTTAGCATCAGTCCTTCCAATGAACACCCAGGACTGATCTCCTTTAGTAAATCCAGTCAGTTAAGAAATAAGAGGAAAAAACTGTGATGAAGGGCTAGTGATGAGCATCAAGTCCACTTAAAGGGAGAATTCAAACAAATGAATAAGATGCAGAATATAAACAGTGAAAGCCACACTGGTATAAAACAAAGATATGACAAGAGAGAATCTTGTTGAAAGTTGTAAAAGGAGTCACCAGAGAACTAAAAACAGAAATGCACACACAGGTTCACTAGCATAGCCACAAACTGATACTTTCATATAGAGCTGCCAGACAGACAAATGCGGACTAAGTAGACAAAGACGGATCAAACTGATACGTGTGTATTAAAAAACTGTGAAACTAAGAAAAGGATAAGAACAGAACAAAACGACCCAAAAGGATTTGAGAGTAAGTACACGAGACTGTTTAAGTACATATAGAGAAAAAAAGAGCAAGGGAGAGAGAGAATAAGATACGACTTCCTAAGAAAGATATAGAAAATTAAAAATCTTAGAACCAGTTTTAAAAACCCTTAAAAATTTGATGAGAAAATTATGCAAGACAATACACACAAAGCAAACCTAGGAGAAAACATTTAATCTATCTGTGCATATGATACAGATTACACACAAAGACATATGTGTATAAACAAAAGATTATATATATATATATATATATATATAAAAGGTTAAGACGTGAATATATAGAGAGCTCCTATATACCAACAAGAGAAAAACACATAAAAATACATAAAAATTACTGAAAAACAGAGCAAAGAATAGAAAAGAGAATATAATGATCAGGACTGGTCAGATGTACATGCTGATAAAGAGGCAGATTCGAAGCATCAGTGATACGAGATTGGTAAAGCCTTGCAATCTAGCAGCATCCATAAAAGAATATAAAATGAATATATTATTTCTCTCATGGAAGCTACTTCTTAGAATATATACTAACTATTTTCACTTGTACATAATATGCCTCAAGGATATTTATCACAATATTATGTATAATTTTTAAAATTAGAAAAAACCATTTGATTTGAACTGGTAAATAAATTATAGAACTCATAGTATGAAAAACCACATAGCGACTAAAGAAATGAAAACATCCAGCTGTATTCAATGTGATAGAATTATGGTCCCAAAGAAGGCTCTGAGCTCCAGTCTCAGGACTGTGAACGTGCCATGCAGCATGGCGAATGGGCTCTGCAGATGTAGTTAGGATTATGAATCACTGTCGCCTTAAAATGCAGAGATTACCTTGGATCACTTAGATGGTCCCAATGTAACTGTATGAGCCTTTAGAAGCAGAAGAGGCAGGCAGAAGAGTCAGTGAAACAGACCTAAAGCATGACAAGAATCTAACGTGCCTTTTCTGGTGTGAAGATGGAGAAGGCCAGGTATTGAGACAATCATAAGCAGCGGAATAAGCTTAGAAGCACATTCTTTCCCCTGGCCTGCAGAGAGAAGCGCAGCCTAATGATGCCTCGATGTGGGAACTGTGAGAGTCTATTCACGCTGTGTCTCACTCTGACCTACAGAACTGTAAGATAACGTATGGTGCCATAAGTGTTTGAGTTTGTGGTAATTTGGGATGCAGCAACAGGAAACTAATACATCAATGGAAAAAGTTTCCAAGGTGTATTGTTAACCAAAGAAATAAATAAGTCTGCAACATAAAAAGAAACAAATGCACTTAAGTATATTGCATTATTTATATATTTTACGCTAGACGCCACATAGCCTCAGCCACAGCCATCATCCCTTCTTTCTGATCACTGATCTATGTTTCAGCCTGTTTTCTAAGACATGACAAATAGTTTTGACAACCTTTGAGAATACTTGCTGTGGTTAGCGCTCTGAAGTAGCAGAACTGACCCAGGAGAGCACAGTAGAAATGCATGAGAACGCAAATTAAGTACTATACATGAAAAAACAAACTGAAACACTTGTTAGTGAGTGAGTCTTTGAAAGGCCTGAAAACAAATGACATTCAAGTTCATCCTTGAATGTGGAATTTTAGATTCCTAATTTACTTTCCCATATAATCCATGTTTTGAGTTAATTAGACTGAATACATTATGTTAGGGAAAAAATGCATCACATTTTGATTAGTAAGAGTAGGTTGGTCTGGGTGTAACAGACAGAATTTTATGAATGACCCCCATGTATAATTAGCTCTTATAATAAATGCCCATCCATCTGAGTGTCGGTAGATTCTACAAATGTGATGAATCAGCATTCCTTGGACTATATTAATTTACATGACAACAGGAAGATGATTTTAGGTAGATTTAATCAAGTCACATGTACCCTTGAAAAGCAGAGAGTTTTCTCTGGTTGGCAGCAGAAAAGGAAGTCAGAGATTTGAAACACTTTCTCCCTGAGGTTGTGGGGAGGCACGTGGCAAGGAATGAGGCAGCCCTGAGGCGCAGAAAGCAGGCCCTGGCTGAAAGCAGGGAGCAGGGCCGCCAGCCGCGCAAACATGTGGAGGTGAACCTGGCCGGCGGGCTGGGGAGCTCAGTGAGTTTAGAAGCAGATTCCTCCTCAGAGTTTCCAAATAACCACCCGCACAGCCAACACCTTGGTTTCGGTTTTGTGAGACTAAGCACAGAACCCAACAGAACCCTCTGACTTTTGACCTACAGAACTGAGAGATAATCAGCTGTTTCAAGCTGCTAAATTTGTGGTAACTCGTTAGTCAGAAATAGAAAAATAAAGATACTGGGTATTTTGCAGTTAGTAAATGGTAAACTGTTCATGGGATTCTGCAAAATACCCAGTATATGAACAGTTTACTGTTGGATATTAGGAAAAGCAAGGAAATTTCAGAAGAACCCCTATTTCTGCTTCATTGACTACACTGAAGCCTTTGACTTTGTGGATCACAGCAAACTACAGAGCATTATTAAAGAGATCAGAATACCAGACCACCTTACCTGTCTCCTGAGAACCCTGTATGCAGGTCAAGAAGCAACAGTTAGAAGCAGACATGGAACAATGGACTGGTTCCAAATTGGGAAAGAAGTACATCAAAGCTGTATATTGTCACCCTGCTATTTAAGTTACATGCAGAATACATCATGTGAAATGCTGGGCTGGATGAATCACAAACTAGAATCAAGATTGCCAGGAGAAATATCAATAACCTTAGATATGGAGATGATACCACCCTAATGGCAGAAAGTGAAGAGGAACTAAAGAGCTTCTTGATGAAGGTGAAAGAGGAGAGTGAAAAAGCTGGCCTAAAACTCAACATTCAAAAAATGAAGATCATGGCATCCAGCCCCGTCCCTTTATGACAAATAGAAGGGGAAACAGTGGAAACAGTGACAGACATTTTCTGGGCCTCGAAAATCACTGCAGATGGTGACTGCAGCCATGGAATTCACAGGCGCTTGCTCTGCTCCTTGGAACTGAATATTCGTGTCCCCCCAGAATTCATATGTTGAAGCCCTAATCCCCAGTGGAATGTTATCTGGAGCTGAAGCCTTTGGAGGTAAGTCTGGAGGTAAGTTTAGATGAGGTTGGAGGGTGGAATTCCTGTGACGGAATCAGGGCCCTCAGAAGACAATGGGAAGACCAGACTTGCTCTCCCCTGTGAGGACAGAGCGGGAAGGCTGCAGTTGGTAAACCAGGGCAAGCCCGCACCTGGAATCGGACCAAGCTGGCGTCCTGTTTGGGGACATCCAGAACTGTGGCAATGGCAATGGCACCCCACTCCAGTACTCTCGCCTGGAGAATCCCAGGGATGAGGGAGCCTGGTAGGCTGCAGTCCATGGGGTCGCTAAGAATCAGACATGACTGAGCAACTTCACTTTCATTTTTCACTTTCATGATTGGAGAAGAAAATGGCAACCCACTCCAGTGTTTTTGCCTGGAGAATCCCAGGGACGGGGGAGCCTGGTGGGCTGCCATCTATGGGGTCGCACAGAGTTGGACAAAACTGAAGCAACTTAGTAGCAGCAGAAGAACTGAGAGAATAAATCCCTTTTTTTAAAGCCTTCTAATCTGTGGTATTCTGTTACAGTAGCCTGAACAGGTTAACAAAGCCGTTGAGGCGAAACACCTACAAAGAACTGCCCTACCCAAATGAAACTAGTGACCCTGTTTCTTCTGTTGAGAAACTCTCAGTCTTAGCCAAAGTGAGTAAGCTGGATTTTTTGTGAGCACTCCTTGTGCAGAAGCTACACGCTTGAGATTGCACCAAAGACAAGACATCAAGCAAAGTCCTGTTTCCATGACCAGTGGTGCAGGCGATGACTAGGCCTCTGTCTACTGGTTACTTTGACATCTTCCATTGAATGATACACTTCTCATTTATGAGGCAGGCAAAATACTTTGTAAACCTTTTTCAGAATTTGTTTTTGAATTATTTAATAATACGAAAATCAAAATCCCATGTTCAAGGAATGAAGTTAACAAGACTATTATTATAGTAATACCTGAAAGTGCTTCTTCTGAACCAGAAATATAAAAAAAAAGTATTCTACCTACCTTACTCTTCCAGAGAATTATTCATTTTTTCCACAGTATTTCTGAATTAACTGCTCCCCAAATAATTTCTTTTAAACTGCAGCCATGAAATTAAAAGATGCTTGCTCCTTGGAAGAAAAGCTATGACAAACATAGACAGGGTATTGAAAAACAGAGACACTACTTTGCTGACAAAGGTCCATCTAGTGAAAGCTATGAATTTTCTGCGACTGGGAGGAGCAACCCCACGCCCAAGGCCAGGGGCGGCGGCTGGGAGGAGCAACCCCATGTCCTAGGAGTGGTGGCTGTGTGGGCACAGGAGGGCCTAGAGGAGCCATCCCACATTGAAGGTCAGGAATGGTGGCGGGAGGAGGTACCCCTCATCCAAGGTAAGGAGCAGCGGCTGTGCTTTGCTGGAGCAGCCGTGAAGAGATACCTCACGCCCAAGGTAAGAGAAACCCAAGGAAGATGGCAGGTGTTGTAAGAGGGCATCAGAGGGCAGACACACTGAAACCATACTCACAGAAAACTAGTCAATCTAATCTCACTAGGACCACAGCCTTGTCTAACTCAATGAAACTAAGCCATGCCAGCGGGGCAACCCAAGACGGGCGGGTCATGGTGGAGAGGTCTGACAGAATGAGGTCCACTGGAGAAGGGAATGGCAAACCACTTCAGTATTCTTGCCTTGAGAACCCCATGAACACTATGAAAAGGCAAAATGATAGAATACTGAAAGAGGAACTCCCCAGGTCAGTAGGTGACGAATATGCTACTGGAGATCAGTGGAGAAATAACCCCAGAAAGAATGAAGGGATGGAGCCAAAGCAAAAACAATACCCAGCTGTGGATGTGACTGGTGATAAAAGTAAGTTCCGATGCTGTAAAGAGCAATATTGCATAGGAACCTGGAATGTCAGATCCATGAATCAAGGCAAATTGGAAGTGGTCAAATAGGAGATGGCAAGAGTGAATGTTGACATTCTAGGAATCAGCGAACTAAAATGGACTGGAATGGATGAATTTAACTCAGATGACCATTATATCTACTACTGCGGGCAGGAATCTCTCAGAAGAAATGGAGTAGCCATCATGGTTAACAGAAGAGTCCAAAATGCAGTACTTGGATGCAATCTCAAAAATGACAGAATGATCTCTGTTCGTTTCCAAAGCAAACCATTTAATATCACAGTAATCCAAGTCTATGCCCCAACCAGTAACGCTGAAGAAGCTGACATTGAACAGTTCTATGAAGACCTGCAAGACCTTTTAGAACTAACACCCAAAAAAGATGTCCTTTTCATTATAGGGGACTGGAATGCAAAAGTAGGAAGTCAAGAGACACCTGCAGTAACAGGCAAATTTGGCCTTGGAATGCAGAATGAAGTAAAGACTAATAAAATTTTGCCAAGAAAATGCACTGGTCATAGCAAACATCCTCTTCCAACAACACAAGAGAAGACTCTACACATGGACATCACCAGATGGTCAACACCAAAAACAGACTGATTATATTCTCTGCAGCAAAAGATGGAGAAGCTCTATACAGTGAACAAAAACAACACCAGGAGCTGACTGTGGCTCAGATCATGAACTCCTTATTACCAAATTCAGACTGAAATTGAAGAAAGTAGGGAAAACCACTAGACCATTCAGGTATGACCTAAATCAAATCCCTTATGATTCTACAGTGGAAGTGAGAAATAGATTTAAGAACCTAGATCTGATAGATAGAGTGCCTGATGAACTATGGAATGAGGTTCGTGACATTGTACAGGAGACAGGGATCAAGACCATCCCCATGGAAAAGAAATGCAAAAAAGCAAAATGGCTGTCTGGGGAAGCCTTACAAATAGCTGTGAAAAGAAGAGAAGCGAAAAGCCAAGGAGAAAAGGAAAGATATAAGCATCTCAATGCAGAGTTCCAAAGAATAGCAAGAAGAGATAAGAAAGCCTTCTTCAGCGATCAATGCAAAGAAATAGAGGAAAACAACAGAATGGGAAAGACTAGAGATCTCTTCAAGAAAATTAGAGATACCAAGGGAACATTTCATGCAAAGATGGGCTCAATAAAGGACAGAAATGGTATGGACCTAACAGAGGCAGAAGATATTAAGAAGAGGTGGAAAGAATACACAGAAGAACTGCACAAAAAAGATCTTCATGACCCGGATAATCACGATGGTGTGATCACTCATCTAGAGCCAGTCATCCTGGAATGTGAAGTCAAGTGGGCCTTAGAAAGCATCACTATGAACAAAGCTAGTGGAGGTGATGGAATTCCAGTTGAGCTGTTTTAAATCCTGGAAGATGATGCTGTGAAAGTGCTGCACTCAATATGCCAGCACATTTGGAAAACTCAGCAGTGGCCACAGGACTGGAAAAGGTCCGTTTTCATTCCAATCCCAAAGAAAGGCAATGCCAAAGAATGCTCAAACTACTGCACAATTGCACTCATCTCACACGCTAGCAAAGTAATGCTCAAAATTCTCCAAGCCAGGCTTCAGCAATACGTGAACCGTGAACTTCCTGACATTCAAGCTGGTTTTAGAAAAGGCAGAGGAACCAGAGATCAAATTGCCAACATCTGCTGGATCGTGGAAAAAGCAAGAGAGTTCCAGAAAAACATCTATTTCTGCTTTATTGACTATGCCAAAGCCTTTGACTCTGTGGATCACAATAAACTGTGGAAAATTCTTCAAGAGATGGGAATACCAGACCAGCTGACCTGCCTCTTGAGAAACCTGTATGCAGGTCAGGAAGCAACAGTTTGAACTGGACATGGAACAACAGACTGGTTCCAAATAGGAAAAGGAGTACGTCAAGGCTGTATATTGTCACCCTGATTATTTAACTTCTATGCAGAGTACATCATGAGAAACGCTGGACTGGAAGAAACACAAGCTGGGATCAAGATTGCTGGGAGAAATATCAATAACCTCAGATATGCAGATGACACCACCCTTATGGCAGAAAGTGAAGAGGAACTAAAAAGCCTCTTGATGAAAGTGAAAGAGGAGAGTGAAAAAGTTGGCTTAAAGCTCAACATTCAGAAAACGAAGATCATGGCATCCGGTCCCATCACTTCATGAGAAATAGATGGGGAAACATTGGAAACAGTGTCAGACTTTATTTTTTTTGGGCTCCAAAATCACTGCAGATGGTGAGTGCAGCCATGAAATTAAAAGACTCTTACTCCTTGGAAGAAAAGTTATGAGCAACCTAGATAGTATATTCAAAAGCAGAGATGTTACTTTGCCAACTAAGGTCCATCTAGTCAAGGCTATGGTTTTTCCAGTAGTCATGTATAGATGTGAGAGTTGGACTGTGAAGAAGGCTGAGCACCAAAGAATTGATGCTTTTGAACTGTGGTGTTGGAGAAGACTCTTGAGAGTCCCTTGGACTGCAAGGAGATAATCCAGTCAATCCTAAAAAGAATTGGTCCTGAATATTCAGTGGAAGGACTGATGCTGAAACTAAAATTCCAATACTTTGGCCATCTGATGAGAAGTGCAGACTCATTTCAGAAGACCCTGATCCTGGGAAAGATTGAAGGTGGGAGGAGGGGTCGACAGAGGATGGTTGGATGGCATCACCAACTCGATGGAACTTGAGTTTGAGTAAACTCCAGGAGTTGGTGATGGACAGGGAGGTTTGGCGTGCTGCAGTCCATGGGGTCACAGAGAGACAGACACAACTGAGTGACTGAACAACAACAACAAATGGGTCAAAGACATCAAATGTAGAAGATTCACACTGATCCATGTAATTCAAAAGAAGACTTCATCTTCTGAAGACAGAGAATGCTTCAGCTTTGGGGCAGGCAACCACTATGAGAGAGCACAGATATAAACTTCACGGTCCCGCCCCCACGCTTCAGTAGATAATCCATGAAAGACAACACGGAAAGTGTCAGCTAGAGTCTCACCTAGTTACTCTGCGATCCTTGGAAAGAAGCACACTTGCAAAGAAGGATCACTGTTCACCTTCAAGCCACAATACTTTGATGTTTCCCACTCAACATTCTTCCTAAAAGGGGATCGCTGTCAAAGGAATCTTTCCAGCTGGAGTCATTCCCTTGCAGCCCATACAAGAGGCTGTCACACACAAACTACACCAACATAAAGAAGACTGTCCTCCCAGAGACCCCATCATGGGTGGTAGAATTCTTTGCTCAGCTTTTTCTGAATTTCAACTTTGCAGAGCATTGAGGGTCAGAGGAACAGAATACACAGATGTGCAATATGGCATAACAGGAACAGAAAATAGCCCAAATTGCCAATTAAAGTAAGGTTTGTTTAAGACAGAAAAGGTATTACGATAAAGTGATAATATCCTTCCTCTCATAGCCAACGCACACCTGCTTGGAATAAGCATTTTTAAATAGAATCAAAACATATCACCTCACTTAAAACCATATTCCCTTATAGGTGAAATCCCCGTCTTTTTTATTCCTCTTTATTCACATTAATCTTTGTAGATCATCTATATAAACAGAAACAATGCATGCCTTTGTGCTGTTCCCACCACATAAGGACATTCTGGGTAGTCCTCTTATGACTACATTTTCCTTTTTTATGCTTTAAAAAAAATACTGCCACAAGTAACTAGAAAAATCTTTCCTGCCCTTTCTTGAGGTCACTCGGTTCTGCTGCTCCACAGTCAGAGATTCCGTGGCTCTCATTCCTTTAGCAACTGAGATCTGAACAACAGTTGTGCATGAACTTCTAAAGACTGCAATGCAAGGGCATTAAGTAAGAAGCAGGCCATGTCTACTCAGTAATCTCATGTCCGTAACCCTTCAATAGGCTTCTGCAATAGTGAAGACATTCATCTCAATTCTGAGGTATTTCCTTCAAAGGAAGGTAACTTAGATGCTATTTTTATTCTCTTTTTCCAGGTTAAATTTTCCCAGACACAGGGACTGTGTCTCATGTTTACTTTCTAAGCTCTCCTCAGGACCAATAGCACGTGCTATGTGTGGGGAACATGGTCACCCTGAGCTAGAGGTTTTGGTTGGTCTCTTAAAACGTTTTTTTAATTTTTCCTGGTGTTGTGTTAAGAGATCCAACCAGTCCATTCTGAGGGAGATCAACCCTGGGATTTCTTTGGAAGGAATGATGCTAAAGCTGAAGCTCCAGTACTTTGGCCACCTCATGCGAAGAGTTGACTCATTGGAAAAGACTCTGATGCTGGGAGGGATTAGGGGCAGGAGGAGAAGGGGACGACAGAGGATGAGATGGCTGGATGGCATCACGGACTTGATGGACGTGAGTCTGAGTGAACTCCAGGAGTTGGTGATGGACAGGGAGGCCTGGCGTGCTGTGATTCATGGGGTCGCAAAGAATCGGACACGACTGAGCGACTGAACTGAACTGAACTGTGTTATTCATCATGTTTTCAGCTGGAGGAGAGGCAAAAGAAGAGTACAAAAGGGAAATATGTAGGAGAAGGAAACAGAAATTGAAGAAAAAAGTCACTAGAGAAACTATGAGAAGGCAGTGAGTGAAGCCTGGAGAGCAGGAGGGCAGAGGGGAGGGGAGAAGGCACCGCGCTGCGGGTGAGGGGGGCCAGTTCAACGGGGATCTGGCCAACGCTGCAGGTCCTCTGCTCTACACGCTCCCCACTCTGGTTTACTGCTCATCCTCTCTAAGTCTTCACATATAAATAAGTCTTCACTAATAAATACTGACAGTGCAAGTCCAAGGGGAGCTCTGCATGGGCTTAGCTATTAGCATATTTCACTCACAACATCACAAACCATGTTGCTTCAGATGATTTTCATTTCTTGCTTGATATCTCAACCTCTTCACTGGCCTCCGTGCTCCTGGACATCAGGCTACCATGAGGAAGGGTGGTCCTGTAGTTGAAGTCCCTCAGGCCTTCTCAACCACAGAAACACAGACCCTCTTTCACAAATCATGCAAGCCTCTCAGGACAGGTTCCCTGCCTCTCACTCAAGCCCCAGTTCTCAAGTGAGCTTTACTTTTTAGCAATATCCAAAGACCAGCAGTTCATGCCTTTGCCTTTGGTTTTTTATGATCTGTAACAACTTATTGGAGAAAAGGAATAGTCCTGAAATTTCCTTTTTTTTGCATACTGGTTGCCTATCAAACAAGAATCTTTTTCTTTTAAAACCCAACACAGACATAACCTCCTCTGGCAAGATTTTTCTGATTCAGTTTCCTTCTAGATGTTTTGAATAGCTTTGCCTTCTGTAATGTCTTTGAATTTGCAAAATGCATCAGTTGGTACACATACATATTCTTACAGCTATGTGTCAATGTGTCTATATGCTCTATAAACTAGTGAACTTCTTAATCTCTGTATCCAAGATTTTGGCACACACCAGAAAATTAGCTAATGGTTGAACTGAATTACTGACATTATTCAACATTTACAGAAGCACCAAGTCATTTAGAATGTAACAATTGACACGATGTTTTATATATAGAAATTGGAAAATTTCTAGACATGTACTTCAGAATTTATTGTGATTCAACTGGGAATCAAAAGAGAGAAGCCCACTCAGAATTTTAAAAACTTTTGATATCATTATCATTGCCAATAATGACATACAGAAACATTCCATACATTAGAGAAAAATACCTCCTTCCCAGGCATTAGTTTTAGATCTCCACGTTCTTACTACTGAGCTATAATTTTAAGAATAGAGGTTATTTATTTTTGCTCCAATTTTTTTTTCTGATAAAATGTCCCTGCTATGCCTGAGCCACTGATCTATTTTAGTCTATGTTTATAAATAAAAAACATTAGCATATTAACAGAATTGTATGTTATTTCTTCTCTGATGGATGTAATCTCTCAATTCTTAGAAACTATATTTACTTTTTACTGGTAAAATTCTCATTATAATATTTTAATGCCTTCAGCCTTGCACCAAATCCATCCTCCAGAGATCAATGCTCAAACGAAAATAATAAGAGACAAAATCTCCCCAGAAAAAGAGTAAATATCACAGGAACTGACAAACTCAAACAACAAAACCACCCACATTTGCTGTTCTAGTCTCTCAATGCTTATTAACTCCTCAGAAGAATCTTTTTATTGACAATAAGTGGACCCAAGCAGGAACAACATTCACAAGAACAAGAGCCAGAAACAAGCTTATTGTTAGTAACCTTAAACCTCACTGGCCCTTTGAATCATACTTAATCCTGATTTAACAGTATGTGGGGGCCTTCCCATGGTGCGGTGGTAAAAAATCTGCCTGCCGATGCAGGAGATGCAAGAGATGTCAGTTGGATCCCTGGGTCAGGAAGATTCCCTGGAGAAGGAAATGGCAACCCACTCCAGTATTCCTGCCTGGAGAATCCCATGGACGGAGGAGCCTGGTGGGCTGCAGTCCAAGGGGTCACACAGAGTCAGGTGCGACTGAGCGACTAGTACGCATACACACGGCACGTTGGTGTGTGTTTTACACTCAGTGAAGTTCAGTTTTTAGACAAGTGCAGCACCAGAATCTCTTTGTCCAGGAGTATGCCCTTCATGTCACATTTACAAGGATGGAAAAGTATGCAATGTGCTCTGACACATAACCATTATTAGTATATACTCAAAACTTTATTCAAGAGTGAGTTCAGTGTCTCTCGCTTCAAGTAACAAGACACACAACTTAAAGCGGCAGAAATACTGAGAGGTGTCAAACAGAACTCTAAATGCATTCTCTGCCTTCTTCAGCACAGTTATGTTTCTCTTCATAATTACAAGACAGCAAAAGCAGCTCCCAGCATCACAGATAAACTCCAAGATGACAGTGAAAAGGAGAGAAGACCTTTCTGCCCTTGGTTCTCCTTTTATTAAAGGGAAACTTTTCCAACAGTTCATGAATAGATGGCCCCTCAGAACCCACTGGTGAGGATTGGGTCATATGCCCTTGGCAGCAAGGGAGGCTGAAGAAAGAAGTTTTAGCCCTTTCCATCTTTATAAAAAGTAGACTGGTTCTGTCAACAACGAATTGGAGGTCAGATGGAAGCAGGCTTAAATGTATCAAACAATGTAAAGCTGGATAATGCATAATTTGCCCTTTATAGACACAGATAGCAGGTTAATGCTGCTGCATTTGTTTTGCTTTCATTGACCTCCAGAACCACTTCACACACATTAGTAAAGACCATGAAACCTTTAAAGGGTCTATGAATGGAAATAAAAATTTTGAGAACTGATCTTTGTTTTCAAATAACTTACAGTACCATTTATTAAGGTATCGTCTCTGAACTTTAACTTTGCCTTTTACAGTCCTTTGTGAAGCTGGGACTGTGTTACCAGCCACATTCTTCCTTGCTGGTTTCCTGTGTGACTCTGTTTTAGAGGGCACCAGGGAGATGGTGCAGGCTGGAAGAGGATGAAGGCACTTGCTCCCTTTCTGAGCCTTGCAGGGGCAGATCCTTTGGACAGCAACCATTGTTTCCATTTTTTCCAGCACTCACAGAACCAATCCTGGGCCCCTCTTCAGTGACACCCACACTGGTTGGCCAGACCACTCTTCTCCAAAGTCTGCGGAGCAGCTTCATGGGCAGCTCCTCACAGTCGGCCTGCACACAGGACTACAGAGCTCCTCCTTTACACGTCTAAATTTTAATCATCCAGCCCCTTTACTGGGTTTCTCCAGTCCAAAAGGAGGCTGCGTCTCGAAGCTGCTACCTCTACAATATATCAGCCTAGTGTTGCCCTTTTGTCTTTCCAGTTCTTCAATATCTAGCGTTAATTCTTTATCTTAATTCTAACAGGCTAAATTTATTTCTTTTTTAGGGGAGATTACAGATTTTAAAAATTTAACAAAAGGAACTTCCACTATTCCATCCTTTTTTGCGTCCTTATAATCATGTTCATTTCCTCTATTTCTTCAATGTTCAGATACCATATTTGTCCCATAACCTTAAAGGGTTAGATGACTTTGTTTGCAACTCTTCATGCCCATCACTATAATATTTAAAACAATTCAAACAAAATAATCTGTTTTTTTGAGATAGCAGACATATTTAGTATTTCTTCAACCATTTCCTTTTATTTTGTTAAATTCACTGTACACTCTATATTGCAAGTTTCTCCAGGCTCTAAGTTCACGGCTTTGAAATTAATATATGCCCAAGAGAACTGTGGTTAGCAAAAGAGAGAAGGCAGCATCAGAGGTGGATAAAAGAGAATGACGGTGATTTTTCTAAAAATAGAGGAACAGTAGGATATCAGTGGTAACAAGGAAAGGACTAGAGGCGGCAGAAACAGTGAGCTATCAGAGGAGAAGAAATATTCCCTGGTTATCTCTATAAGTAAATAGAAAAGAGAGCTTTAAGCTTTGGCCTTGTGCTTCATGACAGATGACATGATGACACTTCCCAAATGTCCAGACTGACTAGACCGTTTAACTTGGGACAACCTGGAATTTATTTCAAGAGGCTGAGTATCAAGAAGGCTTAAAGACTGTACTTAAAGACTGACTGAATGAATTCAAACCCAAGGGGAAACATCTTTCATATTCACTGTCAGTTCGGTTCAGTTCAGTCGCTCAGTCGTGTCTGACTCTGTGACCCCATGAATCACAGCACGACAGGCCTCCCTGTCGATCACCATCTCCTGGAGTTCACTCAGACTCAGGTCCATCTGTCATCCCCTTCTCCTCCTGCCCCCAATCCCTCCCAGCATCAGAGTCTTTTCCAATGAGTCAACTCTTCGTATGAGGTGGCCAAAGTACTGGAGTTTCATATTCACTGTAAAAGCTTTTAAAAATGCTATTTGAATCTAAAAAGCACAAGAAGCAAGATTACAGTTACACAAATAGTGTGAAATATTTGGGGCAAGAATTGAGATGACGTAGGGGCCAAGAGAAGGGTCTTAAGGTTTGTCACCTAAGGGATATAATTATGCTTGCAATATATTTCCCAAGTAACTTGAAGTTTTCAACCTCTGTGGGTTCAAATACCAGCATAGATACAGTCTTTAAAGTGTGTGATTCAGAAGAAATGTGAGCTATATCAATGATTACTTAGAGTTCCCAACTGTCTTATTTTTTATAGCTCTCTATAGCCATGTAGCTGACAATAAACTATTTCATAAATGTCAGCTACTTCTCACAAGTTTTAAATTTCTTCTTTCTACCTATGAAACACTAAGAAAAAAACGCATTAATTTTTTCTCCAAGTTAACCCTTATTTTCAGCAATCAGAGAAAATTTGATTTTTTTAAAACTTCTCTCAAAGAATGTTTGACTTGAATGTAGTAACCTGCTTCCTAAACTGAAGCTTTGTAGAGCTTTGTGAGTAGGTAAAATAACACAGTTTTTGTTTTAAATTTGTTCTGGCTTTAGATTCAATAAAAGGATCATCAAAGTGTCCAAGGATGTACTAGACACCATTGAATATATGGGAAGATTTTCACGAATTGAGTCTGTTTTATCTAGACAAATATTCCCCTACTAATTCAATACAACTGAACTAATAACTACATTTTGTGTGTGTGTGTAAATAGGGGTGCATGTTTCCATCAGCTTATAAAGCTTTATTCCAGTTTAAAGTGTTAACACGCTTCTTTTCCCTTTCAAAAATCTGTCAGAATTTATTCTCCTAATTTACTCATTTCTTTTCTTGAAAGAAAAATCAACAACCTCTATGCTCTAAGGTCTATATTTATCTCTTTGAACCTTTTCCCACTTCCTTACTAAACAACAAAAACAATAAAGAGCAAAACTCAAGAAACGCGGAGAGAAAAAAACAACCATAGGCACCAAAGGCTGATCTTACTCAAAACAACAGAATGAAAATGATTCTTACAAACTTATGGCATTACATATGAGGACTGCATCTTTCAGAGTCTGAGTTATCAACAGAAAATACAAATTTGTTCAACATTTTCTAGTAAATATTTCATACAGTTTTTCTGTAAATTTTATGGTTTGTCACTGAAATATACTTCTTAAAGATGACTCTGTAAAAGGAAGACATTACCGAGAGTTACACTATTGCTGTCACTTCATACTTACAGCAACTGCCTCCAAGATCTGTTTGACGGCATCTGCAGCATCTCGTTCACTGTAATATCCCTTTTCCACAATCCTAAAAAAAAACCATGAAATGCTCTCAGACACATGCATTCAATTGAGCAGATGTTAAAAGAAGTTAAATTAATGTTAAAGAAGATTTATCTAAACAATTACAGCAGGCTACCATAACACAGGGGGAAAGATTTCCATAAGTTGGCAATCTAGAAGTCTTTAGGTTTATTTAGGAAAATGGAAAACATTTATTTTGCCTAGGCTTGAAGTATCCATCCTGTTGGGGACAAAAAATTCTTTTCAAACTCTGTGTTGCAAATAATTTTAAACCTATAACAAGTAGACAATTATACCATGAACCATCTCATTTAATTGTCATATTGCTTCAGCAATTATTAATTCATGGCCAATGTTGCTTTATCTATCTGATTACTTTCCCTTCTCGTCTATTATTTTAAAGCAAATATCAGGCATCATATAATTTCATTCATAAATATTTAAGGAGGTATCTCTAAAAATAAAGGATCTTTTAAAATCATAACTACAATGCCATTATCATATCTATACATGACAATTCCTTAATATTGTCAGATATGCAGTTTCAACTTTATAATTGTTTTTAAAATTGGTTTGTTTGAATCAGTATCAAAATAAAGTCCATGCAACTGATTGGCTGATATGTCCCTTATTCTCTTTTTATCTGCAGGTCCTACTTTACACCCCCTATACCCTCTCATCTGCTTTTCTTTTCCAAATAAATGACTCGCTCCTTTTGCGTAGATTTGGGACAGACATTTTCTTTTGAAATTAAAGTCTTTTCTTTTTTTTAAGAGAATTTTCCTGAATTAGAATGCTTCATATTTTTTTTCTTCCATTGCTTTGAATTTCTTCTTTGGGGTATGGGGTCGCACAGAGTCAGACATGATTGAGGCGACTTAGCAGCAGCAGCAGCAATAATTTTTCTACTTTATGGGCTCAAATAAACAAAATAAGGAATGAAACAGGAGAAATAGCAGCAAATACCACAGAAATACAAAAACAAATAAAAAGAGAGAGAGAGACAGAGAATAACATGAACAGTTATATGCCTACAACTTGGACAACCTAGAAGAAATGCAAAACTTTCTAGAAATAAACCGTCAAGACTAAATCGGAAACAAACCCATCAAGACTAAATCAGAAAGAAATAGACAATCTGAACAGATGAATCACTAGTATTAAAATTGAATTTGTAATTAAAAAACACTCCCAGCAAACTTAAGTCCAGAGGGGAGCTGGCTTCACAGGGTAATTCTAGCAAACACATAAAAAAGAATTATTATCTATCCTTCTCAAACTATTCCAAAAAATGTAAGAGGAGGGAAAAGTCCAAAATTTATTCTAAGAGGTCACCATTACCCTGATACCAAAACCAGACAAAGATAACACACAAAAAAGAAAATTATAGGCCAATATCTGATTAATGTAGATGCAAAAATTGTCAACAAAATATCAGTAAACCTAATTTAGCAATATATTAAAAGAATCATACATTATGATCAAGTAGGATTTATTCCAAGATGCAAGGATGGTTAAATATTTGCAAATCAATGAATGTGCTGCACCACATTAACAAAAGGAAGGATAAAAATCACATGATCATTTCAATAGATGCAGCAAATGCATTTGACAAAATTCAACAAGCATTCATGATGAAAAATCTCATCAAACTGTGTAGAGAGGGAACACATCTCAAAATAATAAAGGCCATTTAAGACGAATCCACAGCTGGATTACAGCTGGATTGAAAAATCCAACATTACATTCAACAGTGAAAAGCTAAATGCCTTTCTTCTAAAATTAGGAACAAGATAAGGATGTCCATTCTCTCCACTTTTATTTAACACAGTATTAGAAATCCTAGCCACAGAAATCTGACCAAAAAATAAATAAATAAGTAAATAAAAGGCATCCAAACTGGGAGGGAAGAGGCAAAATGGAACTTCTTGCAGATGACATGACACTCTATATAGGAAGTCCTAAAGTCTTCACAAACACATGATATGAATAAATGAATTCAACTAAGTTGCAAGATGTAAGATTAATATACAGAAATCTATTTGCTTTTCAATACACAAATAATGATCAGAAAGAGAAAGCAAGAGAATAATCCTGTTTAAAACTATGTCCAAAAAATAAAATACCTAGGAAGAAACTTAACCAAGGAATTGAAAGAACTATACTTTGAAAACTATAGAACACTGATGAAGGAAACTGAAGATACTGCAAAGAAATGAAAAGACAGCCCATGTTCTGAGATTAGAAGAATAAATATTGTTAAAATTCACAACCTACCCAAAGCAATCTACAGAGTTAATGCAATCCCTACCAAACTACCCATGACATTTTCTACAGAACTAGAACAAATTATCCTAAAATTTCCATGGAATCACAAAAAAACCCAAATTTACAAAACAATCTTGAGAAAAAAGAACAAAGCTGGAGGTATCATGCATCTTGACTTCAGACTATACTACAAAGCTACAGTAATCAAAACAGCATGGAGGTGGCACAAAACAGGTACCTAGATCAAGGAACAGAATAGAGACTGCAGAAATAAAACCTACACACTTATGGCCAATTTCCTGTGGTCATGTATGGATGTGAGAGTTGGACTGTGAAGAAGGCTGAGCGCTGAAGAATTGATGCTTTTGAACTGTGGTGTTGGAGAAGACTCTTGAGAGTCCCTTGGACTGCAAGGAGATCCAACCAGTCCATTCTGAAGGAGATCAGCCCTGGGATTTCTTTGGAAGGAATGATGCTAAAGCTGAAGCTCCAATACTTTGGCCACCTCATGCGAAGAGTTGACTCATTGGAAAAGACTCTGATGCTGGGAGAGATTGGGGGCAGGAGGAGAAGGGGATGACCGAGGATGAGATGGCTGGATGGCATCACGGACTTGATGGACGTGAGTCTGAGTGAACTCCGGGAGTTGGCGATGGACAGAGAGGCCTGGCGTGCTGCGATTCATGGGGTCACAAAGAGTTGGACACGACAGAGCGACTGCACTGAATATGCGACAAAAGAGTCAAGAATACAGAGTTGTGAAAGGAGAGTCTCTTCAGTAAATGCTGCTGGGAAAACTGCACAGTTACTTGTAAATGAATGAGATTTGAACATTTCTTCACACCATTAAAAAAATGGATTAAAGATCTAAATATAAGACCTGAAACCATAAAACTTCTAGGAGAAAATCTAGGCAGAAAACTCTTTGACATAAATAATAGCAATATTTTTTCAGATCTGTCTCCTAAGCAAAAGAAGTAAAAGAAAAAATAAGCAAGAGGGATCTAATTAAAGTTAAAAGCTTTTGCTTTTAGCAAAGAAAACCACTGACAAAATGAAAAGACAAGCTACTGAATGGGAGAAACTATTTTTAAATGATATGACCAATAAGGAATTAATATCCAACATATATGGGCCTCCCAGATGGCACTAGTGATAAAGAATCTGCCTGCCAATTCAGGAGATGCAGGAGACTTCGGTTTGATCCCTGGTTTGGGAAGATCCCCTGGAGAAGGGAATGGCGACCCACTCCAGTATTCATGCCTGGGAGATCCCATGGACAGAGGAGCCTGGTGGGCGACAGCCCACGGGGTCGCAGAGTCGGACGCAACTGACAGACTGAGCACGCATGCACCCACTGACATGTGTGACAGCTCATGCCAGTCAGTGTCAGAACAGGCAACCTGATCAAAAAACGGGCAGAAGACCAGAACAGACTTGTTCCAAAGACATACAAATGGCCAATAGGTATATACAAAGATGTTTGCCATCACTGACCGTCAGAGAAAAGCAACTCAAGCCACAGTGAGATATCTCCTCACGCCTTTTAGAACGGCTATCATCAAAAACCCCACAAATAGCAAATGTTGGCACAGATGTGGAAAAAAGGGAACCTTGTACACTGTTGGTAGGAATGCAAATCAGTAGAACCATATTAGACAACAGCATAGAGGTTCCTCAAAAAATTGAAAATAGAACTACCATATGATCCAGCAATTTCACTCCTGGGTATATATCCAAAGAAAATGGAAACACTATTCAGAAAGCTACATGCACCCAAATGCTCACAGCAGCACCACTTACAATGGCCAAGACATGGAAGCAACCTCAGTGTTCATCAACCAATGAATGGGTGAAGATGTGGTGCACAGGCATAGTGGAGTATTAATCAGCTGTAAAAATGAACAAAGTCCGGCCATTTGCAACAATGTGAATGGACCCAGAGAGAATTATGCTTTGTTACATAAATCAGAGAACAACAAATACTCTATGTTATCACTAATATGTGGAATATAAAAAATAAAACAAACTAGTAACGTACATTAAAAAAAACAGAAACACATTCACAGGTAGAGAGAACAAACTGGTGGTGTGCATGGGGAAAGGGGAGAAGGGAGGCCACGACAGGGGCAGGAGACTGAGACTTGGACGTCCATGCGCAAAGCAGACAAGCAGCAAGGGCGCCAGCACAGCACGGGCGGACTTTCTAACAACGCTAAATGGATATACTCTATAGAAATGTTTAATCACTATGCTATGAAACCAATACTGCAAATCAAGTACACTTTAAAGAAAAGTTTTTAAACTTTTGAGTTATATTGTTCTTTTTTCTATGATTTTCTTAATTTTAGTTTATTCTGCATTAAGTTATAATTTCCTTCCTTTTCTGGGCATATCCTCCAACCATGCTTTCACCACCTGAAGGGACCCTATTCTACTTCTTGTTTTCTATCTTCTTATAATCATTTTGTTTTGGAATTAACTAAGCCATTTTTGCTGCTTACTTTTAAGGGAAATTTGTTTCTCAACCTTTTACAGAGTTATAGGTTAGGATATCTATTCCAGTGTCACAGCTCTCGACTGTATAGTTAATTTCACAAAGGCTTCAAAGTCTGGACCTCATCCTTTCTAAGATCTCTTCCCTGTCTGGAACATCATTCCCTCGCCTATCCTCTCTATTCTGATTACTGAAGTCTCTTTCCAGAAGTTTCTCCTAAATACATTTTCTCCCCCTGCCACCCTCCAAAAAGGCTTTAGATATTAATTTCAAGAGTTCATAGGGCCTTGACTGTAGCAGGCTCTTTAAACCTTACTGGGGGTGTAGCCACTGCACTTCTGAGAAATTCGGATGACAGAAAGGCCTTCAGTTCAGTTCACTTGCTCAGTCGTGTCCAACTCTTTGCGACCCCATGAATCACAGCACACCAGGCCTCCCTGTCCATCACCACCACCCGGAGTTTACTTAAACTCATGTCCATCGAGTCGGTGATGCCATCCAGCCATCTCATCCTCTGTCGTCCCCTTCTCCTCCTGGCCCCATTCCCTCCCAGCATCAGAGTCTTTTCCAATGAGTCAACTCTTTGCATGAGGTGGCCAAAGGATTGGAGTTTCAGCTTTAGCATCAGTCCTTCCAATGAATACCCAGGACTGATCTCCTCTAGGATGAATTGGTTAGATCTCCTTGCAGTCCAAGGGACAGACTCTCAGGAGTCTTCTCCAACACCAGAGTTCAAAAGCATCGATTCTTCAGTGCTCAGCCTTCTTCACAGTCCAACTCTCACATCCATACGTGACCACAGGAAAAACCATAGCCTTGACTAGATGGACCTTTGTTGACAAAGTAATATCTCTGCTTTTCAATATACTATCTAGGTTGGTCATAACTTTTCTTCCAAGAAGTAAGCATCTTTTAATTTCATGGCTGCAGTCACCATCTGCAGTGATTTGGGAGCCCAAAAAATAAAGTCAGCCACTGTTTCCACTGTTTCCCCATCTATTTGCCATGAAGTGATGGGACCAGATGCCATGATCTTAGTTTTCTGAATGCTGAGCTTTAAGCCAACTTTTTCACTCTCCTCTTTCACTTTTATCAAGAGGCTTTTTAGTTCCTCTTCACTTTATGCCATAAGGGTGGTGTCATCTGCATATCTGAGGTTATTGGTATTTCTCCTGGCAATCTTGATCCCAGCTTGTGCTTCTTCCAGCCCTTAGCCTTCTTCTGATACTGGTCCATTCTTCTCCCAATGATTTGGAGATCTGAGTTTTCTGCTCTTAGTTCTATCACATGTCCTCTTGCTTCCTCTGTCTTGTCTTACATAAATGCTAATACCACACAGCTCTTCCAAATTGTCATTATTTTGTCCTCATTCATTCATATTTTAGCATCACAGAGATACTCTGTCACCTGGTTTTGCTATAGATGTTGTCTGTAAGGTTTTGGTTTTTCTGTGCTAGTTTTTCTGTCTAATCTATAGGGATATTTGGGAAGGCTGAAAAGCAACTTTGTAGTGGTTTCCATCTTCCCAGAATTTTAAGAGAATTTTTTTTTTTTTTTTGGATAGACTGTAGATTAACAACTTGCACGAGATGTTTTCATCTGACAAAAAGTTTGTGGAAAAGACATCTGAAAAAGGTCAATTCAAAACTTAAAAGAGACAGAACAGCAAAAAACAATCTTAAAAATTGTTGAATTTTTGTAATTTAACATTGTAATTTTTCTTAGATGGTTAGTATCTCAAATAGTATAGTTATTTTTCAGAAAGTACCTTCTTTTTTAATGTTGTGGCAAGAAGTTTAAGTTCTCAAAGTATCTGATGCTATATTTTGAAAATGTTTTCCAAACAGGGCATGATCAGAACAGATATGACAAAATAAAAAGATGTATTAAAAAAAGATACCTCAATGACCATAATTATTAAGATTCAGAAAAACCATATTGATGGGAAGAAGTAAATTCTTTTCTTCATGCAATTATTTTGAACACTGCCAAAAAAACCTCATATATTTTCAAAGAATGAAAAATGGAATATTATTCCTAACTTTTTTATTTATTCAGTTCAGTTCAGTCGCTCAGTCGTGTTCGACTCTTTGCCACCCCATGAACTGCAGCACGTCAGGCCTCCCTGTCCATCACCAATTCCCGGAGTTCACCCAAACCCACATCCAACGAGTCAGTGAGGCCATCCAGCCATCTCATCCTTTGTCGTCCCCTTCTCCTCCTGCTCCCAATCCCTCCCAGCATCAGAGTCTTTTCCAATGAGTCAACTGTTCGCATGAGGTGGCCAATGTACTGGAGTTTCAGCTTTAGCATCATTCCTTCCAAAGAAATCCCAGGGTTGATCTCCTTCAGAATGGACTGGTTGGATCTCCTTGTAGTCCAAGTGACTCTCAAGAGTCTTCTCCAACACCACAGTTCATTTATTATAAACATCACAGTTCATTTATTAGACACCTGTTATGCACCAGAGTCAAATAAAATGCAAAGACAGATTACAATACTCAGGGGGTTATTATTAACTGGTCCTTAAAAATAAATTTTCACTGATATTTCCTTACAACAATATGAGTTTTTCCAATTCACAATTAAGTTATATAATCTACTTACTAAAATTTTAATTGAAACTATACTTGAACTATACTCTCTGACTGACTTCCTGAAGAACTGACTCATTGGAAAAGACCCTGATGCTGGAAAAAACTTAAGGCAGGAGGAGAAGGGGACACGAGAGGATGAGATGGTTGGATGGCATCACCAACTCAATGGACATAAGTCTGAGCAAACTCGAGAGTTGGTGATAGACAGGGAGGCCTGGTGTGCTGCAGTCCATGAGGTTGCAAAGAGTCAGACACAACTGAGTGACTGAACTGACTGACTGACTGACTGATACTCTCTGAGTATTTTCAAATCGAGTATCCCCTTAAAAGGGGAAAAGAAGAACTACTGTGTCAGAGGAAGTAGAGAACTTTGACTACCATCACCTCACCCTCTGCACTCCTCTCTAAGTGTGGATTCTGTGGCACACCCATCAACAAACACAAATGTGATCAGTGTGTCCTCTGGGGGCCGCACCTGCTTGGTTTGCTCCAGTCCTATTAAAGGAAGGATGTTGTTATGCAGATGACAGAAAAGAATGGCTGATAATTAACATTTTTTTCCATCTCCTATTCTGCCCAGAAGAGGAGAGAATCAATTACCTCTGGCCCTGCAAAAATCAGTGTGGATTCTCCCATAGTCACTCAAGACTAGAGCTTCACCACAACTTTGGGATACCCCTCCAGGGGGCATGACTCATGGCTTCATTTACCCAAGAACTCTTTCTGGGTTAGTACAGAACCAACCTGCACAACCATGAGTGGCCTTCCTGATGAGAAACCCTCCTTGTCTGTTAAACATATGTGAATTCTTATGAGCTTATCCATCCCTTAGAAAAGAAGTGCTTCACTCACTAGAATTTCTTCTCTATAATTCACTTTATTGTGAATTCTCAAGCTTTGACCTAAGTATGATATTTATGAGTTTTCAGTTTGATATAATTAACGGTTAAGGGGCTGTGTTCAGAACATGTCCTTGTGTGAATGTCTAGTGACTGGCTGGCTGGAGGAGTGAATTTACTTGGGACTATTTTCAGGTAGTGTAGAGGGAAGAGTAGTGGTTGTAGAAAGAATAATGAAAATTCCACTACTTCCCTATACTATATATTAAAATAGCAATATACTTCATCCAATTAATAAGGATGATGCATTCTAACAAAGGTACCCATGTATTTATTTATTCAATAAATATTATGGAATGACCACTGTGTGCTAGGTGCTCAGTAGTACACCAAACAAGGCTTCTGCACTCAATTGGTTTCTCTTGGTATAAAAACACAGACAACAATCCACACGGTGTGCTAAACGTTGTGACAGATATTAGAGAATGGCCTGGGAGCTTCTAGAAAGGGCAGAAAATTTATTCTGCAGGCCAGGCAGGGTAAGAAAGGTATTCCAGGGGTGGCTTACACCTGAAGGGCATACAGGAGTTTTCTAGCTGTCAGGAGGATAGGAGCTGGGGGTGGGATACGTGCAGGGGAGAAGCATGGGACTGGAGAGCAGGGAAACCATTCTAAGGAAAAGGACCAAGACTACAGAGAGAATTAGAACGTGAAGATGGGATAATGATATTTAAGCAGTATTTCTAACTGTCAAATGTGAGCCCATACTTGCTGGACTTAATAAAGAATAAGATTTGGGGACTTCCCTAAGTGGCTCCGTGGTAAAGAATCTGTCTGCCAATGCTGGGGACACAGGTTTGACCCCTGATCTGGGAAGACTCCACATGTTTTGGAGCAACTAAGCCCCTGTGCCACAACTACGGAAGTGCACGCACCTTGGAGCCCATGCTCAGCAACAAGAGAAGCCGCTGCAGTGAGAGTCTGCACACGGCAACTAGGGCAGCCCCCGCCCTCTGCAACTGCTGAAAAAGCCCGCACACCGCCGGACACCCAGCACAACCAAAAACAAATAATTAAAGGCAAGTAAGAATTGGGCCCTGCCCCTGAGGAGACCATACACAATGGAGAAATTGCTAATAAATATATCACCATAAATACATGTTACACTAAGGTTTGTATAGCCAAGAAATGTATTCACTGTTGTTGTCAGAAATATCTTGAGAGCAGACATAAGGGTAGGTGCTCAAATACAGTTGCCTTCCCCACCTAATCCCCCATGAACTCTGTACACCATTACTAGGTTCTGCCATAAAAACCCAACTGCTTCTCTTCCAGGCTCCTTCTGCTAAAAGAAATTTTGTTCTCAGTTGATTTTTTCATCAGAATGTCACAGGGACAAGTTTCTGAAACTCAGACATTCAATTTTAAATATTTAATAAGTTGAGCTGTGACCTAGGTCATTCATGACAGATTGGGAAGAGCAATGGGAAGGAACTTCTCAAGCTGCAAATACAGGTTTGTAACTGAGATATAAGGTTGTAGGTGAAGATACTGGTGATCAAGCAAAGGAAACTGAAACCCTGCAATCTTTTTCTTTATAGCATCACTATGGTAGATGTGCTTGGTCAATGTCTTCTGTTGGGTACTGTGGCAAAATTCTCAGCCTTATCACTAAACTGTTGCTTTGATCACCCTTGCAAAGCTGTTCATAGTAGGCGATCAATAAATATTTGTGGAATCAGTACTAATTGGTAAGTGAATGGATGCCAGAAAAATTTCAGAATATGGACATTTGCCTATGTTCCTTATCATGGCAAAAAGAAAGCACTGGACAGGGAAGGGATGCTCAGCCGCTGCAAGCAACTGCCCGCGGATCCAGAGAGAGACCACTCATACCCGTGCTTCCCAAAGGAAAATACAGCAGACAGAAACGTTACTGTTACTTTTAGGAACAAGCTCAGTCATGCAGTTTCTAGATATTATAGTAACAAGGATCTTTCTAGACGTGTATTTTGAACAAATCAAAAAGTAATGGAGGGAAACTTCTCCAGGATAGACCACATTCTGGGCCATAAATCTAGCCTTGGTAAATTCAAAAAACTGAAATCATTCCAAGCATCTTTTCTGACCACAATGCAGTAAGATTAGATCTCAATTACAGGAGAAAAACTACTAAAAATTCCAACATATGGAGGCTGAACAACACACTGCTGAATAACCAACAAACCACAGAAGAAATCAAAATATGCATAGAAACGAATGAAAATGAGAACACAACAACCCAAAACCTGTGGGACACTGTAAAAGCAGTGCTAAGGGGAAAGTTCATAGCAATACTGGCATACCTCAAGAAACAAGAAAAAAGTCAAATAAATAACCTAACTCTACACCTAAAGCAAGTAGAAAAGGAAGAAATGAAGAACCCCAGGGTTAGTAGAAGGAAAGAAATCTTAAAATTTAGGGCAGAAATAAATGCAAAAGAAACAAAAGAGATGGATGAAACTGGAGCCGATTATACAGAGTGAAGTAAGCCAGAAAGAAAAACACCAATACAGTATACTAACACATATATATGGAATTTAAAAAGATAGCAGTGATGACCCTGTATGCGAGACAGCAAAAAAGACACAGATGTGTAGAGCAGACTTTTGGACTCAGAGGGAGAGGGAGAGGGTGGGATGATTTGGGAGAATGGCATTGAAACATGTATACTATCATGTAAGAATCGAATCGCCAGTCGATATCCAATAAAGGATACAGCATGCTTGGGGCTGGTGCATGGGAATAACCCAGAGGGATGTTGTGGGGAGGGAGGTAGGAGGGGGGGTTCATGTTTGGGATCGCATGTACACCCGTGGTGGATTCATGTCAATGTATGGCAAAACCAATACAGTATTGTAAAGTAAAATAAAGTAAAAATAAAAATTAAAAAATTAAAAAAATAAAAAAAGAAACAAAAGAGACCATAGCAAAAATCAACAAAGCCAAAAGCTGGTTCTTTGAGAGGATAAATAAAATTGACAAACCATTAGCCAGACTCATCAAGAAACAAAGAGAGAAAAATCAAACCAACAAAATCAGAAATGAAAATGGAGAGATCACAACAGACAACACAGAAATACAAAGGATCATAAGAGACTACTATCAGAAATTCTAAGCCAATAAAATGGACAACTTGGAAGAAGTGGACAAATTCTTAGAAAAGTACAACTTTCCGAAACTGATCCAGAAAGAAATAGAAAATCTTAACAGACCCATCACAAGCACAGAAATTGAAACTGTAATCAGAAATCTTCCAGCAAACAAAAGCCCAGGTCCAGATGGCTTCACAGCTGAATTCTACCAAAAGTTTAGAGAAGAGCTAATACCTATCCTAGTCAAACTCTTCCAGAAAATTGCAGAGGAAGGTAAACTTTCAAACTCATTCTATGAGGCGACCATCACCCTAATACCAAAACCTGACAAAGACGCCACAAAAAAAAAAAAAAAGGCCAATATCACTGATGAACATAAATGCAAAAGTCCTTAACAAAATTATAGCAATCAGAATCCAACAACACATTAAAAAGATCATACATTATGACACAGTGGGCTTTATCTCAGGGATGCAAGGATTCTTCAATATCTGCAAATCAATCAATGTAATACACCACATTAACAAATCAAAACATAAAAGCCATATGATTATCTCAATAGATGCAGAGAAAGCCTTTGACAAAATTCAACATCCATTTATGATAAAAACTCTACAGAAAGCAGGAATAGAAGGAACATACCTCAACATAATAAAAGCTATATATGACAAACCCACAGCAAACATTATCCTCAATGGTAAAAAATTGAAAGCATTTCCCCTAAAGTCAGGGACAAGACAAGGGTGCCCACTCTAACCACTACTATTCAACATAGTTTTGGAAGTTTTGGCCACAGCTATCAGAGTAGAAAAAGAAATAAAAGGAATCCAGATTGGAAAAGAAGTAAAACTCTCACTGTTTGCAGATGCCATGACCCTCTACATAGAAAACCCTAAAGACTCCACCAGAAAATTACTAGAGCTAATCAATGAATATAGTAAAGTTGCAGGATATAAAATCAACACACAGAAATCCCTTGCATTCCTATATACTAATAATGAGAAAATAGAAAGTGAATTTAAGGAAACAATTCCATTCACCATTGCAACAAAATGAATAAAATACTTAGGAATATATCTACCTAAAGTAACAAAAGATGTATATATAGAAAACTATAAAACACTGGTGAAAGAAAACAGAGGACACTAATAGATGGAAAAACATGTCATGTTCATGAATCGGAAGAATCAATATAGTGAAAATGAGTATACTACCCCAAAGCAACGTGTAGATTCAATGCAATCTCTACCAAGCTACTAACGGTATTTTTCACAGAGCTAGAACAAATAATTTCACAATTTGTATGGAAATACAAAAAACCTCGAATAGACAAAGCAATCTTGAGAAAGAATGGAACTGGAGGAATCAACCTGCCTGACTTCAGGCTCTACTACAAGGCCACAGTCATCAAGACAGTATGGTACTGGCACAAAGACAGAAATACAGGTCAATGGAACAAAATGGAAAGCCCAGAGAGAAATCCATGCACCTATGGACACCTTATCTTTGACAAAGGAGGCAAGAATATACAATGGAGAAAAGACAATCTCTTTCACAAGTGGTGCTGGGAAAACTGGTCAACCACTTGTAAAAGAGTGAAACTAGAACACTTTCTAACACCATACACAAAAATAAACTCAAAATGCATTAAAGATCTAAACCTAAGACCAGAAACTATACAACTCCTAGAGGAGAACATAGGCAAAACATTCTCCGACATATATCACAGCAGGATCCTCTTTGACCTACCTCCCAGAATATTGGAAATAAAAGCAAAAATAAACAAATGGGACCTAATTAAAATTAAAAGCTTCTGCACAACAAAGGAAACTATAAGCAAGGTGAAAAGACAGCCTTCAGAATGGGAAAAAATAATAGCAAATGAAGCAACTGACAAAGAATTAATCTCAAAAATATACAAGCAACTCCTGCAGCTCAATTCCAGAAAAATAAACGACCCAATCAAAAAATGGCCCAAAGAACTAAACAGACATTTCTCCAAAGAAGACATACAGATGGCTAACAAACACATGAAAAGATGCTCAACATCACTCATTATCAGAGAAATGCAAATCAAAACCACAGTGAGGTACCATTTCACACCAGTCAGAACGGCTGCTATCCAAAAGTCTACAAGCAATAAATGCTGGAGAGGGTGTGGAGAAAAGGGAACCCTCTTACACTGTTGGTGGGAATGCAAACTAGTACAGCCACTATGGAGAACAGTGTGGAGATTCCTTAAAAACTGGAAATAGAACTGTCATACGACCCAGCAATCCCACTGCTGGGCTTACACACTGAGGAAACCAGAATTGAAAGAGACATGTGTACCCCAAATTTCATCACAGCACTGTTTATGATAGCCAGGACATGAAAGCAACCTAGATGTCCATCAGCAGATAAATGGATAAGAAAGCTGTGGTAGATATACACAATGGAGTATTACTCAGCCATTAAAAAGAATAATTTGAATCCATTCTAATGAGGTGGATGAAACTGGAGCCTATTATACAGAGTGAAGTAAGCCAGAAAGAAAAACACCAATACAGTATACTAATGCATATATATGGAATTTAGAAAGATGGGAATGATAACCCTGTATGTGAGACAGCAAAAGAGACACAGATGTATAGAACAGTCTTCTGGACTCTTTGGGAGATGGCGAGGGTGGGATGATTTGGGAGAATGGCACTGAAACATGTACATTTTCATATGTGAATCGAACTGCCAGTCCAGGTTCGATGCATGATACAGGATGCTCTGGGCTAGTGCACTGGAATGACCCAGAGGGATGGTATGGGGAGGGAGGTGGCAGGGGGGTTCAGGATGGGGAACACGTGTACACCCATGGCAGATTCATGTCAATGTATGGCAAAACCAATACAATATTGTACAGCAATTAGCCCCCAATTCAATAAATTTATATATTAAAAAAAAAAACCAACGTAATGGAGCAGGGCTCTAAGCAGCCTTCTGAGGACAGGCCCTCCCCACATCCTCTGTTGAGTACTCTCTGAGGAAGGCAACACTATCTGAGGGAGGCTCCCTGAGTTGTACAGATGTGAAGCCTCCCGCTACCAAGCGGAAGACATTAACCACCTGATGCCCATGAGCACACAGCACACAGCCCCAGGCGTGTGTTAACCCCTGTGATGCTGCCCTGTGACCTCATTTATTTGCAAACTGTAGAACTGTGCAGAGCTGATCACAAACCCTGTGATCCCTCACCTGGCTTTTAAAAATGCTTTTGCCAAATCCCTTTGGGGAGCTCAAGCTTGGGGGTTCTTAGAATATGACCCAGTCGTTTCCTGCATGGCCCTGCAATAAACCTTTCTCAGCTCCAAACTCTGACATTTTGGTTTGTCTGTCCTCACCAAGCAATGGGCAATCAAACTTGCACTAACAAAAGTGACTAAATTCAGCAAAATAGAGCAGCTGTTTCACGAGCAACAATAACGATTCTTACCAAAAATTCAGCTGAGATTTCAAAAGAAAATGCCCAAGAAACCAAACAAATGTATATACAGTTAAAAGTTTACTGTGCTCAGTCACTCAGTCGTGTCCAACTCTTTGTGACCCCACAGACTGTAGCTCACCAGGTTCCTCTGTCCATAGGATTTCCCAGGCAAGAATGCTGGAATGAGTTGCCATTTCCTCCTCCAGGGGATCTTCCTGACCCAGCGATCAAACCCATATCTCCTGCATGGCAGGAGGATTCTTTACCACTGAGTCACTAGGGAAGCCCAATTACTAGATAGAAATTAATGTTGCTTCATTTAGCAATCTGGGAAACTTAGCTATTCAGGGCTTCCCTGTTGGCTCAGAAGATGATGTATCTGCCTGCATTGCCGGAGTCCTGGGTTTGATCCCTGGGTCAGGAAGATCCCTGAAGAAGGGAATGGCAGCCCACTCCAGTATCCTTGCCTGGAGAATCCCATGGATGGAGGAGCCTGGTGGGCTACAGTCCATGGGGTTGGCAAAGAGTTGGACACAAATGAGTAATTCAAAATAGAATGGTATATTTGTATTTTTTTGGATACATGGATATGAAAATACATTTACGGATGTGAGAGTTGGACCATAAAGAAGGTTGAACACCAAAGAATTGATGCTTTTGAACTATGGTGTTGGAGAAGATTCTTGAGAGTCCCTTGGACTACAAAGAGATCCAACCAGAACATCCTAAAGGAAATCAGTCTTGAATATTCATTGGAAGGACTGATGCTAAAGCTGAAACTCCAATACTTTGGCCACCTGATCAGAAGAACTGACTCACTGGAAAACACCCTGATGCTGGGAAAGATTGAAGGCAGTAGGAGAAGGGGATGACAGAGGATGAGACTGTTGGATGGCATCACCGATTCAATGAATATGAAATTTGGAAAACTCCAGGAGATAGTGAGGGACAGGGAGGCCTGGTATGCTGCAGTCTACGGGGTCACAAAGAGTTGGACACAACTTCATGACTGAACAACAACAAAGATCATATGAGTAATTAGTGACATATTGTTTTCACAAAATATTAATTTACTTATGTAACAAATGATAACTGAGAAAATTAATTAATAACCAAAATAAAGATATGCCATAAAATAAGAGATCATAAATGCATTAAAAATTAATTTTATGAGCTCTCTTATTTGAGGTCTACTTTTCACCCAGTTTCTTCAGTGCCTCTTATAAAACAGCACTACAAAATACTCTTGATGAAGAAACAATTCTCAGAAGCTACACAAGAGAGCCTAACTCTAGTTTTAATCAGAAATGTAATACCTTATTATAACCATATGCTATTAAACAAGAGGTCTAGATAACTAGATGCTCAAAAAACAACTGAATGCTATCATAAAAATAACTCTGAAATAGTGCAAAAGCATAAGATAGTTTTCCAGGCACTAACCTCAAAACAAGGGCTTCATTTGTAGCTTGGTCAGTAAAGAATCTGCCTGCAATGAAGGAGATGCAGGTTCGATTCCTGGGTTAGGAAGATTCCCCTGGACAAGGAAATGGCAACCCACTCCAGTACTCTTACCTGGAGCATCCCATGGACAGAGGGGCCTGGTAGGTTCCCAGTACATGGGGTCGCAAGAGTTGGACACAACTTAGCGACTAAACCACCAACAACTTCAAAACATGGTTTCAGATTCACTAATTAAGCGCTGACCAGTGTGGCCTGTATAAATGAGCTGCCCGGCACAAACCACAGAACAGAGGGTGGCATGCCACAGCCTCCTCTGGCAGTCTGGGAGAGCCTACTGGACCATTTTTAGAATGTTTTAAAAATATACACTTAAAATACATGGGGTTATAAAGGAAACTAATTATAATGAATTAGGCTTGTCAAATACATTTTGGATATGTAGTAGAATAATAAGACCTACTGAGTTAAATAACAAGTCCAGTGGCAAACTTTAATTCACAGCTTCAAAAAATTGATGAGTATAAACACTGTTTCGAGATCTCTGGAACAACTAATATAATACAACAATATCTGTGATTTCTATGAGTGAGAAAGTCACGGGCAATGCAAATACTACCATGGTTTGTCACCTACACAGAGGTAGGAAGAGTTTACAGCTTTATACAAAATATACTAGTGACTTCAGATCATTTTCAAAGGTCCAGGACCAAGTAGTTTGTATCTACGCTGCACAATTTCCTGTTGTTCCATTGTCAATTGCTAAAACTAAAATCTCTCCTAGGATTTTAATCACAATGCCAACCCAAAAGGCTGCCCTGGGGTCCCAGTTTCTACAGGGCTCCCAGCCACTAATGGGCCTGGGCACAGGGATCACTGGGAAGGAGGCACCGTGTCTCCCCCAGCTCCCAGGCCACACACCCCGGCCTCCACAGGCCTCTAACTCGAAGGCCGTGCTTCCAACGTTCACTGTTTGCTCCTGGCCCATGTGTTCTTCCCCATGGCTGGGGCTGTTTATCTTATCATTTTAAACGCAGTATGAGAAAACACAGGCGATGCCTCTTTCTCTCTAAGGATCTGCTTTAAAGTATGACTCCTGTACATTTGCTCCTGTCATCTTAATTGCTGCAAATTGAATTGAGCTCATCTCCAGCCCAGCAGTTAGCACAAACAATGCAGCTGAAAAGCTCTAATCTGATCAGATCCTGAGGCCCTCAGACTTCCTGGCACAAAGATTAGGAGCCCAGCTGTTCTCCCCACCAATGGCAGCTTTTGCTTAAACGGAGATGTTATTAGATGACTGTAGGTTTATGTGAGAAACACACTGGCCTGGAGAGGATGGGCACTGAATATCAAATGCACAGGCTGAAAAGCCCCGAGTGATATGCTTTAGAAATCAAGTCCTGAGGGCTGCCAGGACACAATCATGGCGCAACACACAAAATTATACTTAAATGAATTCCGCTGTACCTTGTGTAAATCTACCACTCCTAAGCTTCATTTATGCTTTTTCTTATTTCACTCATGGTATCTTTGTCTATATTGTTGCTTTCTCTAAGAACTCTCCCAAAGAGTATTAAATTCATATGCTTAAATAAACAGTTTCATGGGGTATTACCAGCATCTGTTAAATTTGTAAGCTAGGGAGAGAGTGAGGGAACCACGGATCACTGTGGGTGCTGGCCAAGGAGCTGACAGCGTAGAAAGAAGAGGCCAAATCAAACTGCAGATCTGGAAATGGGTCTAAGGGATTCCCAGTGCAAACTCTCATATTACAAATGAAAAGCCTGACCCCAAGCTATATAAATAGCCCCAGAGCATAGCGCTTATTCAATCACCCATCTGACAGATATACAGGAACTGCTTTCCTGTCTAGAATAGCTTCCAAGACAGACCCCCACCAAGCATGCTCTGCACTGGACATCCCTCTCCCCTCTCTCTGCCCTTCACCTGCTGATTTCCTATTTCCTACTTAAGATTCAGCTCAAAAGGCTTTATTAGCTCCCTGAAGTCATTCCTGGCATAGAAGACCCCCTTAATTTGTAACCAATGGACTGTGTTTATGCCCCAGTTATAGCATTTATGAATCCTTACAGCCAAATTTGTGACCAGTCTGTAGTAAATGCAAAGTATTTTGTGATAGGTTTTCTATGTACTACTGATTCTTACCTTTGTTTTTTTTTATCTCTTGCCCTCCCGTATTTTCTTAAAACTTGTGAGAGTATGGTTGTCTCTATAAGCTCCAGTACACATTTTTGGGTGTGTTGGTAGAAATACAAATATTTGGGTCCCTATTAGTTTTACTTTCCCTCTTCTAGACTGTGAGCTCCTTGAGAGGATGAAAAATTCCCCGGCTAACAAGGTGTGTGTGTGCGCGTGCTTGAGTCAGTCACTCAGCTGTGTCCGACTCTCTGTGACCCAATGGCTGGGAAGAGAATAAAGCAGGGGGTGAACCTGACCCAGCAGCATGAGGCCTGACTATAAGGGGCTTCTGCCATGTTTCAAAGAACCGAAAGTAGCAAGTAGCCTTCTGGGCTAAGCTGGGATCCAAGCTGTGCCTTAAACATTGACGGATGGACAAAAGTGAAACTAACACCAGTAGGAGTCTACTGCAATGGCGGAGAATGCGAAGGCTCAACAGGACATGGGAAGAGAGGCATACACAGTATATACCAAAGAAACACTGCTTTTCATGGGTGAATGCTATTCCTCGGTGCACTCTCCTTCTCCATTTTCTGCTTATGGACACTCATGTCACATCCTCTCCTGGAACGCACTCTCCTCTGCCTGCAGGCGCCCATTTGAGCCTGCTGCACTGCCCAGGGGGCTCCGCTCACGCGTCCCACGCCTCTCCCAGCACTCGTGGAAGTGCACCAGACTAATGTGCTAGTGTGTAAGTAGAATAGAATCACCGGAGAAGGCTATGGCACCCCACTCCAGTACCCTTGCCTGGAAAATCCCATGGATGGAGGAGCCTGGTGGGCTGCAGTCCATGGGGTTGCTGAGAGTTGGACACGACTCAGTGACTTCACTTTCCCTTTTCACTTTCATGCACTGGAGAAGCAAATGGCAACCCACTCCAGTGTTCTTGCCTGGGGAATCCCAGGGACGGGGAGCCTGGTGGGCTGCTGTCTATGGGGTCACGCAGAGTCGGACATGACTGAAGCGACTTAGCAGCAGGACAGAATCACAGTGCTGACCCGGTAGTAAGTCCTCTGTGTTCCTCTTCCTTTCTGCTGTGACTGTTTGGTCCTTTGACCCTTCTGCAGCTTGACTCTTCATGCTTCTGAGGAAGAGAGAAACTTTTTCTAAAACAACCGTTTTATGTGACTCTGATCTTATTCCCTCAGGGTCTTCTCTGGGATGTTGTTCCAAATAAAAGTCCCTCTCAGATCTCTCCTGCTTCCCTATCCAGTAGGCTCCGTCCTTCGGCAAATTAATGTGTTTCCAGTGGGCCAGTTCAAAACAGACACTAAGCCTCCATTTACCCTGTGTCCCTTTCTGCTGCCTCACTTAGTTTCCCTTTATAGTCAAGCTTCTGAAAAAGCAGACTTTAAATCTACTCCAAATCAAAGCACGTTTTGTTTACATGTAGACAGATAAACCAACCAGTCCTTTCTGAAGGAGATCAGTTCTGGATGTTCTTTGGAAGGAATGATGCTAAAGCTGAAACTCCAGTACTTTGGCCACCTGATGAGAAAAGCTGACTCATTGGAAAAGACCCTGATGCTGGGAGGGATTGGGGGCAGGAGGAGAAGGGGATGACAGAGAATGAGATGGCTGGATGGCATCACTGACTTGATGGACATGAGTCTGAGTGAACTCCAGGAGTTGGTGATGGACAGGGAGGCCTGGCGTGCAGCGATTCATGGGGTCGCAAAGAGTCGGACACGACTGAGTGACTGAACTGAACTGAGACAGACAAAATTGCATAAAAAGAATATGTATTTATATATACATATATATATACACACACACATTAATGTTTAAGTTAAGCCACACTTAAGCAGAAAAAAATGTATGTCACTAATTTGAAGTTTCATTTTTAAATATTAAGACTATTAGCATCTGCTTACATAGCAGCAGTATGGTGTGTTAGAAAAACCATATACATTGGAATATGACATACTAGAGTTCACTTCCATTTAATTATTGTTTCTCTGATCCTCAGTTATCTGGTCTACAAAATATATATATATCAAGGCCTACGTTTTATACCTATGTTTTATATGTGTTGCTGTTGAGAATTAAATGAGATCATGGTTAGTAAAATGTTTTGTCACTGCCAGGAGTCTAAAAGGCACTCAAAAATGGCCCTCATTATAGTGACTAATTATTCTTTTAGACAGTAAGATGTTACATATCTTCATTTCAACATTAATGATGAATTTTTGACACAACAGTCTTCACAAATTCAGATGTGTTCTGACTTTGGTTAACCATAAAACCAACCATGACAGAACTCCATAAAGACTGGAGAAAAGTCCTAATTTCCATTTCTAGGATTCTTTCCTAATGACTGTGTCCTGACAATTCCATTTATTTCCATCAAGAGCAGAGACCCAGGAATGCAGAAGCAGAAATGACTATCAGGACTGGAATACGAAGGACTCTGTCAGGTAATTAAGGAGCTAAATGCATAATCTCCAAATATAACCACTACTTCTCCTGGATATTGACAACTGTTTATTTTCTTGCAAGAGAATACTTTCAGTCGGGGGAAATGAAAAAAAAATTTTGTAGTGAGTTTCAGGCCTGACTGTATGACTTATCAATTTCTACAGTTTGTGGTCCTAAAAAAAATGAGAATAATAATGCCTCAGAAAAATCTGAAAGATGAGTGAGTAACTTAAATACTTTTTTGCACAGGACCAAGCAATACAAGGCCAAGCGGCTTCCCGGTGGCTCAAACAGTAACGCATCTGCCTGCAATGTGGGAGACCTGGGTTGGAGCCCTGGTTTAGGAAGATCTCCTGGAGAAGGAAATGGCAACCCACTCCAGTATTCTTGCCTTGAAAATTCCATGGATGGAGGAGCCTGGTAGGCTACAGTACGCGGGGTTGCAAAGAGTCGGATACGACTGAGCAACTTCACTTTCACTTTTCAAGCAATACATCAGGGATTCTCCTTAAACAAAATAAACAGCAGTTTATTCTCTTGTAAATAATTTGAAAGGGGCTAACTGGATTTAAAAAGAAAGACAATGAGGCCATATGGGGAGGAAGAGTTGGACCAGAAGACAGACCGACTGCCTATCTGGGGACGATCATTTACATCCTCAGGTTCCACATCTGTAGAGTGGGACAGTGCTTTTCATCCTGCTTGTCCCAAAGGGTTGACATAAAAGAGGAAGACACACTGCTGTCTGCGAAAGAACTTTTCAAACCATATGTACTGAATTTTTGCTCTCAGTAGTGGTGGGGTGGACAAGCCTACAGGTTAGAACAATGAAAACAAGCTAAATAAAATATAAAGTATACTTGAAGACACCACAGAGCTACCAAGGAAGTGAAGGCTTTAGGAGCCAAGCTCTAGAAGAGAAGAAATATGCCGAAAAGCAGACCTGATACCTGATGCTTATGCTTTTTCTTTAAAGGCATTAACAAATTCTAAATCAGCAGCTGACAGGCCACCTTACACGGTAGAGGGAACAGAAGCTGGCATTTAGGATCTGCCAAGGAAGGGGATCCTTGGCAAAAATCCCCTGGCTTCAACTGGGACCCTTAAAGGGCAAAACCTATAAGAGTTGACAAGAAATAGATTTGCTTTCAGGAAACCCAGCTTTGAATCAGTCCAATGCCTGATTAGATTAAAGTGATCTGTTCCTTACCTTAACTATCTACTGAAGCAAAATAAAATTTGCTTTTTTCGAGGCGACAGCATTTAAAGCCTTAAATTCTAAATCCTTTCATAAATAATGTTTGGCATGTGAACAAGCATAACCTGGCAAACAAAAACACAAGGAGAAAGCAGAAAAAAGACAAATTTAAAAATTCACAAGATATCCTGATACTAGAGTTAGACAAAAATCAGAAAAGAAAAAAAAAGTTAAAAAATTTTAATTAGAAGACCAGAAGGATACTGCTGAATTAGTTGCCTTATAATACAATCATTTTCTGGAAAAAAAATTGGAAATTTACTCTTAAGCAATCTCACACATTATCCACTTGAAAAGTTCAATACATTTATAAGAATTGCAACTAGATTAAGAAAGATGGGAAAGAAAATGTTATAGAGATTCCTTTTCTTCATGATATTGTAATTTTGTGCAGATTTTTTGGGGGAATTTCCTTGGGCACAAAATATCACTGATTTTATTCCAAAAACTGTAATCCATTGTCCCATGCAATTTACTACTCATATGCTACATGAAACAGCAGATTTCACTTATACTTATCAGGTTTAGGTTTTTAGCAGCAACATAGATCTTTTGCTAATAAAATACAGTCATACACCATTTGACTGTGATGGGCTAACATAATTATCTCTTCATCAGTTGCTCCATTAGTTCATTCATTAGATACTATTAGAGTCATCATTAGACCAGGAATGAATTTATGTTATTGCAATTAAATAAATTTGGGTTTTGACCTAAGTACAGGAAAAAGAGATCATATTATGATTTTGATCTCTCAGGAAAGAAACCAGTAAGTGGATAATAATGCAGGATATATTTTCAGTTTGACCCAAATTTAAAGATAACTGTAGGATTAAGTAACTTAATGGAGAAACTACATTTATCTCAGATATGGCAACAGACATGTAGACAACATTCGGGGCGGGGGGTGGGGGGGGAGTCTATCGTCTAAGACCACTAAGAGTTCATAGAGCAGTCACTTGAGTGCTTTACTGACTATCTACCATTCTTTAGATGTCCTCTGCTAAATTTGACTATTTATCATTATAAATGAAATTTATTGACATTTAGTTTTTCATTCTTATCTATAGCTGAATTAATTCTACCCCATAAAAATCAACTAGACTACAAGATGAGAGACCCAGAAAGGCTGGGGAGAAGGGAAAGAGAGGCCCCTATTTCCAAAATGACTGAAACAAACAGAGGTAAGAAGGTACAGAGTAAATACTATTTACTTAATTGTGAAAATTCCTGTCCTGGAATTATTTACAAAGAATGGGTGGTTTTTCTCTGGTAGACCACAATTAGCAGAGAAATATGTCAGCCTTCCTTAGGGAGACCTCACGACTCCAGAGCCAGCAGGATCTAACTATAATCTGACTCTATTAATGTACCTGAAGGAGGAATATGTCCATGAAAGAGTAAGCTAAAGTAGTGCTGAAAGAGGACAACTATGGACAAACTTAGGCAGCATTCAAATGAACTAGTCCAGAAGAGTCTTGACTAAGCACGAGGGAACACAGCAGTTTTAAGACAAAGCTGTCCTTACAGCAGATCAGCGTGTCCTGGCTTTCTTAGCATCACACAACAGCTTCAAATTTGTTCTGAGGTTCAGAGAAGTTAACCAAACTACTCTGAGTCAGTTATTTGTTCCTTAAGTCAGGATTTACAACATGACTCCAATTGGCTATGAACCAAATCCCACAAGAAGTATATGTTGAGGCTACCTATGCTTATGTATCTCAGGTGATTCATTTATCTATAAAGAATGAACATAGTGTAAATGCTATAATTTTTAAAACCTGGTTATTGACATAACTTGTTCTAAGGAAACTTTAATATACATCTGAACAAAACTATGTATCTGTTGAAGATATATATGTATCTCCAATCAAGGCCATTTTGCTCCTTCCAATCTGAAGATCAAAATCTGCTGGGAGCCAGCGTGATGAACTCCGCCCATGGCAAAGGTCATGAGGAAGGAGGCTTCAGCATACACAAAGGCAGGATCCAGCCTCCGGAAACCCCCTGTTCCTAAGCATCTACCCCCAAAACCAGGGTCTGCCTATTTTACTGTTTTATGCTCTCACCTATACCTCTGATTTTACGGGGGGCTGACCCCCATTACCCCTCTCTGAGAAGGAGTTAACTTATAGCTCCAAGTCAATAAAAATTCCTGGGTGTGACAAGAGTGTTTCAACTTACGAACTCCTCTGAAGGTTATCTAGTCTGCCTGTACAGGTTCGTCCGGCCACATGTGATTGTTTACAGCCTCCCAATCGTGAGAGGCACGAGATATTTTAGACTTACTAAAGGCAGATTCTTTTGGGGAGTTAGAAATTGTTGGTATAGTGGGTTGGTTAGGAATTATATTGGTGGAGGGTTTTTCATTTGTTGTGCCAATAATTGCTGCTAATTCCTTGCCCTGGGTGTGACAAGGGTCTCTCAGGTCAAACCTCTCTGCTGACAGACTAGCTTGTGTAACAACTTCTCAACCATAAACAGCACAGAGAGTTTGGAGTATTTTGAAAGTTTTAATTAGCATGGGGCTTTCTCATTGTTGAGTCAATGATTGCCACCAGGCCTCCATATCCTTCAGTTCAGTTCAGTTCAGTTCAGTTCAGTCGCTCAGCATGTCCGACTCTTTGAGACCCCATGAATCGCTGCACGCCAGGCCTCTCTGTCCATCACCATCTTCCGGAGTTCACTCAGACTCATGTCTATCGAGTCCATGATGCCATCCAGCCATCTCATCCTCGGTCGTCCCCTTGTCCTCCTGCTCCCAATCCCTCCCAGCATCAGAGTCTTTTCCAAAGAGTCAACTCTTCGCATGAGGTGGCCAAAGTACTGGAGTTTCAGCTTTAGCATCATTCCTTCCAAAGAAATCCCAGGGCTGATCTCCTTCAGAATGGACTGGTTGGATCTCCTTGCAGTCCAAGGGACTCTCAAGAGTTTTCTCCAACACCACAGTTCAAAAGCATCAATTCTTCGGGGCTCAGCCTTCTTCACAGTCCAACTCTCACATCCATACATGACCACAGGAAAAACCATAGCCTTGACTAGACAGACCTTAGTCGGCAAAGTAATGTCTCTGCTTTTGAATATCCTATCTAGGTTGCTCATAACTTTTCTTCCAAGGAGTAAGCGTCTTTTAATTTGATGGCTGCAGTCACCATCTGCAGTGATTCTGGAGCCCAAAAAAATAAAGTCTGATACTGTTTCCCCATCTATTTCCCATGAAGTGATAGGACCAGATGCCATGATCTTCGTTTTCTGAGTGTTGAGCTTTAAGCCAACTTTTTTGCTCTCCTCTTTCACTTTCATCAAGAGGCTTTTTAGTTCCTCTTCACTTTCTGCCATAAGGGTGGTGTCATCTGCATATCTGAGGTTATTGATATTTCTCCCAGTAATCTTGATTCCAGCTTGTGTTTCTTCCAGTCCAGCGTTTCTCATGATGTACACTGCATATAAGTTAAACAAGCAGGGTGACAATATACAGCCTTGACGTGCTCCTTTTCCTATTTGGAAGCAGTCTGTTGTTCCATGTCCAGTTCTAACTGTTGCTTCCTGACCTGCATACAGATTTTTCAAAAGACAGGTCAGGTGGTCTGGTATTCCCATCTCTTTCAGAATTTTCCACAGTTTATTGTGATCCACACAGTAAAAGGCTTTGGCATAGTCAGTAAAGCAGAAATAGATGTTTTTCTGGAACTCTCTTGCTTTTTCCATGACCCAGCAGATGTTGGCAATTTGATTTCTGGTTCCTCTGCCTTTTCTAAAACCAGCTTGAACATCAGGGAGTTCATGGTTCATGTATTGCTGAAGCCTGGCTTGGAGAATTTGAGCATTACTTTACTAGCATGTGAGATGAGTGCAATTGTCTGGTAGTTTGAGCATTCTTTGGCATTGCCTTTCTTTGGAATTGGAATGAAAACTGACCTTTTCCAGTCCATATCCTTAGGCACCTGGGAATATATTAATCAATGTATTTGGAATATAGAAAAGGAAATATAGTAGTTTTTGATGTTAGCAATACTAGACTTTTTGAGTTAATGAATTTTCTCTTCTGTTATAGATCACTGTACTTTGTTATAAATCACTGTGCCATTGCTATGCAAAAATGTAACTTTATCTCTATCTTAAGACTAAATAGATCTTAAGGGGAACACTGGTGAAGGGTTTTCATTTGTTGAGCTGATGTTTGCTGCTAAAACTCCATATTCCCTGCCCTTATAATGAATATAACTAGCATATAGGAGAAGTAAGTATTAACCTTTAAGATTAATCATGTTAACCTTGGGTTAAATAAATTCCTTTCTTGATTGTAACCCACTACACACTTACCCTATAGGAATGCAACTTTATTTGGAGGGTGGTGCCTGGTTTAAGAAAAAACACCCTTGGAAAAAATAAGTTTTTTGGTTATCAGAAAGAAAGGATCATAAAATGTCAGCAGGCCTCATGGCCAGAAGATGATGTAAAACCCCTAAGACCTTTTTTTATACATTTATGTGAAGCACCTGATTTTGATAAAGGTCAGGACTGCTGACCCCTGCATGACTCTGTATTCATCCCTATGTATAACAAAAGGTATATAAGCAAACCTAAAAAATAAAGAAATCAGATCAGTTTTCTGGAAAGACTGGTTCCCCCGTGTCGTTTCTTTCTTGCTCCCCGTTTTTCTGGCTAAATTCCCATCTGGATTGTGAGTGCTCACCATGTATACTTACTTCCCCAGGTTTTTAAGTTCCATGTGAGAAGGAGCCCAAGGAGGGGCACCTTCCGATATTCAAGTGGCACCGGTGGCCCAACGTAGATGGTGCAAATTCCTTGTCTTGGAATTTTATTGGTATCCCACGTAAACCAAGTTATTCAGCCTCTTTTTCTCCACTAATATTTCCTACTACATTATCTGTTTCTAATCTCTCTATATATCTGTAATTAAATAAGTTTCTTCCTAGGACGCTGATTCTGTCCCCACCTTCAAATTACCCTGGATCCAACGGGGCTGGACCCCAGCAAAAATCTGCAGTGTAACATTAAAAGCAGACAGACCTTTGAAAATGGAGCTTCCCAGGTGCTTCAGTGGTAAAGAACCTGCCTGCCAATGCAGGAGATATGGTTCGAACCCTGCATCAGGAAGATCCCTGGAGAAGGAAATGTCAACCCACTCCAGTATTCTTGCCTGGAGAATCCAATGCACAGAGGAGCCTAGTGGGCTACAGTCTGTGGGGTCATAAAGAGATGAACAGGACTTAGTGACTAAACAACAACAGTGAAAACTTTGAAGACTTCTGCCAGCTCTTGAAGAGACAGCAAATTTAAGCGGGTGGAGCTGGGGAGGAGAGAGGGGGGGCGTGCCTCTCTCCACCACATTCTAAGCCTGCTTCCCTTAGGCATCGTTCTCCTCTGAGGCCACTCACTGCAGCAGCTGCTCATGCACTCACCCATGCAGCAACTAATTACTGAGAATTTACTAGGCTCCAGGCGTTCAGGCTACATCAGTGGTCCTCACCCTCTCTTCTGCCTTCAGTCCACTTATCTCTTCACCCATTCTTCAACCAATAAGATGTTTACATCACAGAAACTGTAGTTTCTTACCGTTTCTAATATAAGCCTACTCAGTTTCTTTGTCTTCTTCCAAATTCATTTTTGTTTAATTACCCTGATCAGCAGAGCAAAGAGCTCCCAAGACCACATCAGGGCAAAGAGGGAATTCTGAGAAGACGAGGTGGGTGGGAGAGCTATGGAAACTTAAAGCATGCACAAACTTAAAACTTGCACAAATAACATATCTGTATTATGCTCTACCAGATTTCCAGATAGACTCCCTGCACCCTCAAGCCTCAGCCTTAAGTGATGAATATATGAACAGACAACTAAAATTGTCTATAATTGGATATAATAGATCATATTTTTCTCTGCAACTTGGACCTCTTTAAAGAGCCTAAAAAGAAAGTAGCCCTACAAACAATCATTTGGAGAGAATCTATTTTCCTAAGCTTTGGATCATAAGAAAAAATACTATTATAATACACACTTAACTATCTATCAGTTCAGTTCAGTCGCTCTGTCGTGTCCGACTCTTTGCGACCCCATGAATCACAGCACACCAGGCCTCTCTGTCCATCACCAACTCCCGGAGTTCACTCAGACTCACGTCCATCGAGTCAGTGACGCCATCCAGCCATCTCATCCTCTGTCTTTCCCTTCTCCTCCTGTGCCCAATCCCTCTCAGCATCAGTCTTTTCCAATGAGTCAACTCTTCACATGAGATGGTCAACGTACTTCAGGTTCAGCTTTAGCATCACTCCTTCCAAAGAAATCCCAGGGCTGACTTCCTTCAGAATGGACTGATTGGATCTCCTTCCAGTCCAAGGGACTCTCAAGAGTCTTCTCCAACACCACAGTTCAAAACCCTCAATTCTTCAGCACTCAGCCTTTTTCACAGTCCAACTCTCACATCCATACATGACCACAGGAAAAACCATAGCCTTGACTAGATGGACCTTGGTTGCCAAAGTAATGTCTGTGCTTTTGAACACACTGTCTAGGTTGGCCACAACTTTTCTTCCAAGGAGTAAGCATCTTTTAATTTTATGGCTGCAGTCGCCATCTGCAGTGTCTTAGGAGTCCAAAAAAATAAAGTCTGATACTGTTTACACTGTTTCCCCATCTATTTCTCATGAAGTGACAGGACCAGATGCCATGATCTTCGTTTTCTGAATGTTGAGCTTTAGGCCAACTTTTTCACTCTCCACTTACACTTTCATCAAGAGGCTTTTTAGCTCCTTTTCCCTTTCTGCTATAAGGGTGGTGTCATATGGGTATCTGAGGTTATTGATATTTCTCCCGGTAATCTTGATTCCAGCTTGTGCTTCTTCCAGTCCAGCATTTCTCATGATGTACTCTGCATATAAGTTAAATAAGCAGGGTGACAATATACAGCCTTGACGTACTCCTTTTCCTATTTGGAACCAGTCTGTTGTTACATGTCCAGTTCTAACTGCTGCTTCCTGACCTGCATACAGATTTTTCAAGAGGTAGGCCAGGTGGTCTGGTATTCCCATCTCTTTCAGAATTTTCCACAGTTTATTGTGATCCACAGAGTCAAAGGCCTGACATAGTCAATAAAGCAGAAATAGATGCTTTTCTGGAACTCTCTTGCTTTTTCCATGATCCAGCGGATGTTGGAAATTTGATTTCTGGTTCCTCTGCCTTTTCTAAAACCAGCTCGAACATCAGGAAGTTCACGGTTCACGTACTGCTGAAGCCTGGCTTGGAGAATTTTGAGAATTACTTTACTAGCATGTGAGATGAGTGCAATTGTGTGGTAGTTTGAGCGTTCTTTTGGCATTGCTTTTCTTTGGAATTGGAATGAAAACTGACCTTTTCCAGTCCTGTGGCCACTGCTGAGTTTTCCCAATTTGCTGGCATATTGAGTGCAGCACTTTCACAGCATCATCTTTCAGGATTTGAAACAGCTCAACTGGAATTCCATCACCTCCACTAGCTTTGTTCGTAGCGATGCTTTCCAAGGCCCACTTGACTTCACATTCCAAGATGTCTGGCTCTAGATGAGTGATCACATCATCATGATTATTGGGTCGTAAAGATCTATTTTGTACAGTTCTTCTGTGTATTCTTGCCACCTCTTCTTAATATTTTCTGCTTCTGTTAGATCCAGACCATTTCTGTCCTTTATCGAGCCCATCTTTGCATGAAATATTCCCTTGGTATCTCTAATTTTCTTGAAGAGATCTCTAGTCTTTCCCATTCTGTTCTTTTCCTGTATTTCTTTGCACTGATCACTAAAGAAGGCTTTCTTATTTCTTCTTGCTATTCTCTCGAACTCTGCATTCAGATGCTTACATCTCTCCTTTTCTCCTTGGCTTTTTGCCTCTCTTCTTTTCACAGCTATTTGTAAGGCCTCCCCAGATAGCCATTTTGCTTTTTTGCATTTCTTTTCCATGGGGATGGTCTTGATCCCTGTCTCCTGTACAATGTCACAAGCCTCACTCCATAGTTCATCAGGCGCTCTATCTATCAGATCTAGGCCCTTAAATCTATTTCTCACTTCCACTGTAGAATCATAAGGGATTTGATTTAGGTCATACCTGAATGGTCTAGTGGTTTTTGCTACTTTCTTCAATTTAAGTCTGAATTTGGCAATAAGGAGTTCATGATCTGAGCCACAGTCAGCTCCTGGTCTTGTTTTTGTTGACTGTATAGAGCTTCTCCATCTTTGGCTGCAAAGAATATAATCAATCTGATTTCAGTGTTGACCATCTGGTGATGTCCATGTGTAGAGTCTTCTCTTGTGTTGTTGGAAGAGGGTGTTTGCTATGACCAGTGCATTTTCTTGGCAAAACTCTATTAGTCTTTGCCCTGCTTCATTCTGCAATCCAAGGCCAAATTTGTCTGTTACTCCAGGTGTTTCTTGACTTTCTACTTTCTACTTTTGCATTCCCCTATAATGAAAAGGACATCTTTTTTGGGTGTCAGTTCTTAAAGGTCTTGCAGGTCTTCATAAATCTGTTCAACTTCAGCTTCTTCAGCATTACTGGTTGGGGCATACACTTGGATTACTGTGATATTAAATGGTTTGCCTTGGAGATGAACAGAGATCATTCTGTCGTTTCTGAGATTGCATCCAAGTACTGCATTTTGGACTCTTTTGTTGACCATGGTGGCTACTCCATTTCTTCTGAGGGATTCCTGCCTGCAGTTGTAGATACAATGGTCATCTGAGTTAAATTCACCCATTTCAGTGCATTTTAGTTTGCTGATTCCTAGAATGTCGACATTCACTCTTGCCATCTCCTGTTTGACCACTTCCAATTTGCCTTGAATTATGGACCTCACATTCCAGGTTCCTATGCAATATTGCTCTTTACAGCATTGGACATTGCTTCTATCACCAGTCACATCCACAACTGGGTATTGTTTTTGCTTTGGCTTCATCCCTTCATTCTTTCTGGAGTTATTTCTCCACTGATCTCCAGTAGCATATTGGGTACCTACTGACCTGGGGAGTTCCTCTTTCAGTATCCTATCATTTTGCCTTTTCATAGTGTTCATGGGGTTCTCAAGGCAAGAATACTGAAGTGGTTTGCCATTCCTTTCTCCAGTGGACCACATTCTGTCTATTATTTTCATGAAATACTCTCTCACAAAATATCCTCTTAAATCTTACTGTTGAGCTTAGATTTCGTATGACTTTAGAAATTGTTTTGTATGTAGAAAGTAGATGTTTGCAAAAGTAAACAGCACAGTGTTTTTTTCATTCACTAAGCATCCCAAATTTTCATTTACCCACATCTTACCAAATATGTATCTTAGTAGAAGTTATTAACTGGTATAGCATGTCATTATGAAGAATTTCAGGAGAAATTTCCCTTCAGTTATTTTTGTGATTGGATGGAAAACTGTACTGTAGTTAGTTACATTTCCAGGACCCACTCACCTGTCAAACAGCTCTCCTCCTGTGACGAGTTCTAAGACCAGACTGATTTCTGTAGGGGTTTCAAATATCTCTTTAAGTTTTATCTGGGAAAAGATATAAAAAAATCACAAATTCTTTATTTTCATCTTTAGAGAATTGTTAAAACTATGGTTACAACATCTCCTTATTCTAGTAGCAGACAGTCATTTGTCACTCTCTGGTTGTTTTTTATCAGTCACCTCATTTGTTCAGAGATCCTTTTGAACTTTTATATTTTTCCTTTTGATAGCTAAAGATAGCTGCCCTAGAAGTGCTTCCTAAATTTTGCCAAATCATTCAAATGTCTGAATTTCAACTGAGTTAAAAAAAAACAAACCAGACGCAAGCAAAACTTCCTAAACCATTTGAAACCATCATGACTGGTAGAGATGCGAATGTTTCTTTCTCTCAGAACAGGACTTCAATTAGGGATCTGAGATAGAATGGACCAGGTTAAATTCTATCAGCACAGAAAGGGAATCCCTTAACAGCTAAAGAGTTGCTGGTAGATAAAACTCAGAAAAGTAACAGAGATAGTGATTTGACTGATCATAACAGGGTTTTCATGATATTCAGATAATCCATCCAGTTTTGGATATTTTCCTTCTGAGAATCAAGTGACCAGGACTGACATATATATTTGAGGAAATTTTCATGTTGACTTCTCTTTGAAAGAAATAAGATAGATAATGTAAAAGTGGTGACTGTATATGGAAAATTTTGTTAACTACTTACCCCAAACCCTTCTATCCCTACCTACTGCAAACAGAACTCTTGTTTAGGGAATCAAGGTACCTTGCTGGGAGCCAGCACGGGAGATCCCACTCATGGCAAAGGTCATGAGGAAGAGACCTGAAGGGCAAAGGTGAGATCAGGCCTCAAGGGACCCCCCTGAACCCTCTCGAGCATCTACCCCAAAACCAGAATCTGTCTGTTTTACTATATCATGCCTCTCACTGACACCTCTGACATTAATGGGAGGCTATTCCCTACCACCTTTCTCTAAAGCTTGTGAAAAATGTCCTTTGATTTAACCACATTAGACCTTGAGTTAATAAATTCCTCCCATGCTATAGCCCACTTTACCTTTACCCTATAGGAATGCAACCTTATCTAGTGCTTTCAGAGGGTGGCGCCTGACTTTAGAAAAATCACCTTTGGAGAAAATGAGTTTTCTGGCTAACTAATCATTATCAGAAAGGGTCATAAGATGTTAGTAGGCCTCCTGGCCATAAGATGATGTAAATCACCTAAGACCTGTGTATACAGATAGGTATGCAGAGAGAAAGCCTGGTCTCGATAAGGGTCAGGGCTGCTGACCGTGCATGACTTTGTATTTTCCATTATTCTCTATGTACAGCTTGAGGTATATAAGCTCTCTGGAAAAATAAAGTTTTGGGCCTCGCTTATTGAAGCTTGGTCTCCTGTGTCTTTCTTTGTTTCTTTCTTTATCTTCTTTTCAGGCTGACTCCCTGGGGCGTAGAGGCCCTCTGAGTTCACTTTCTTGCCCGGGCTTCTAAGATCCACATGAGAGGGAGCCCGAGGCGGGGCACCCTCTGCTATTCAAGCAGACGCCTGTGGCCTACGTGAACAGAGCAAGTCTTTTGTCTGAGGCTTTATTGGCTCTCTGCGTAAACCAAGGAGTATCAGACTCTTTCTCTCCTCTATTTTCCTAACTGCTATATTCCTTCTTTATCTCTTTCTATATCTCTAAACAAATTATTCGTCTAGGTCGCTGACGCTGTCCCCCTGAGGATACCCTGGATCCAACCGGGGCTGGACCCTGGTAGTACCTAGTCTCAAATTATGGATTATGGTTAGTCTAAGCCATTTATGATAACCCAGGTCCTTAATTTTCCAGTCTTCGTGCCATTTAGGGTGATCGTGTGACCAGCTCTGGCCAGTAAAATCTGAAGAGAATTCTGCAACTGGAAATTTTGGAAAAGCTTTTACACTTCTTATCAGACTCTGCTGTTAAACCTCTCCGCTCCCTTCTGTCTTGAACACAGACCTGGAGACTTATGAATATAGCAGCCATTTTAGGGCCACGAGGGAGAAACATGGAGGTGAAAGCTGCTCCCTGAAGACGGGAGAGTGGGAGCCCCCTAGTGGTACCATGGCTAAGGGGCCCCCCTGAGAGCTCAGCTGGTAAAGAACCCGCCTACAATGCAGGAGACCTGGTTCGATTCCTGGATCGGGAAGAGACTCTGGAGAAGGGATAGGCTACCCACTCCAGTATTCTTGGGCTTCCTTGGGGGCTTAGATGGTAAGAATCTGCCTACAGCAAGGATGACCTGGGTTTGATCCCTGGGTTGGAAAGATCCCCTGGAGGAGCCTGGCAGGCTACAGTCCATGGGGTCGCAAAGAGTCAGATACAACTGAGTGACTAAGCACACACAGCGCAGTGGCTGAGACTCCATGCTTCCAATGTGGGGGGCTGGGGGGGGGGTGGGTTCAATCCCAAGTTGGGATCAGGAAAAAGGAGGAAAGGTGGCAGAACCAATGGATGGGTCTTGGATGACATCACTGAGGAGCTGAACTATCACTAACAACTGCCTACCTTCTGATTTCTCGTAAGAAAAATATTTGTTTAGACCAGCATATTCAAGTTTTCTGATATTTACAACTGAATTGCTAACTAATAAACAACTTGTAAGCACTTTGCCTTGAGCTGAAGCATGCCGGTCATCCTCTGAGACACCACAAATTTCTCAGTGAAATGAGTAAAATATTTTAAGTAACTGGCTCACTTTATAAAAACAAGTTATGGCCTGGAAAATGATTTTGTTCTTTTCACTTCATTGGCTCAAGGAAGCTTCCCCCAGCCCTTCTTTCCCTTGGTGCCTTTATCTGTAGATAGCCTAGAGCAGAGCTTCGGAGAACGTTTTATTTTCCCCATTCAAGCACATTATTTATTTTAATCTTTGCATTATTTCTGAAGCAAATACTGTCTCACAGGAGAAACTCAAATGGCTTTGGAAAGCAAAGCATTTTCTTCATAGGCATTTTCAGCAATGGCGTATTAATAAGATAGGCACACAAAAGGAAAAAGCCTGTGTTTTATGAGTGAAAAAAAGCTCTCCAATTTTAGTTATCCTCTTATGCATGAAAATAACAATGTATATATTGCTGGTCTGCCCATTTTGAAACTCTTTCAAGGGGTATTATTCTTAAGATTTATTCAGTTAAAGAACTGAAAAACAAGATCAGATAAGGACAAGAATTACGCCAAGATGGCTACTTACTGGTGGTGAAAGAAGGAGTTCTCATCATCAGAATGGACAGTAAAGAACAAAAATATCATTTGAAATAGTAGGCTAAAAACCACTTACAATGTTTGGATGTGAGAGGCGAAGGAGAACTCCTATCTCAGTTCTTACGATTTTTTTGTCCACCTAAAAGGCAAAATGACAGAAAATGAAAGATACTCCCACCTTAGAAATGTCTTCATTGTAGCAGAGAATCAGAAACAGCAATAACCACCTGGATGAATCAGGTCAATGGCAGAGGTGAATGTCTAAGCTTTTTTCTTATATGTTACCTTCTTCCCTTTGTGCCCAGCTGCATGTTTTCCCCTCTGCTTCAGACATGAAGGGAACTCACTAATACAGGTCACAACTCGTCAGACCCTTTACATGGCTCCTCTGCTGTCAAAAGTCATCCCTATCACCACTCAGGCACAAGTGCTTCTCCACCTGTTCCTCCTCCTTCTCTTCCTTTCTTTTAAAAGCCTTGATTCAAACGCATTGGAGCTGTCAGTCACTTCACTTGCTTGTTTCCCACAGAAGTGAGCGTATAACCCAGCCTGACCAGTCAGAAGACTCGCTCTCCAGCCAAAGTGACGGAGTCAGAGAATCAACAGATCAAGTCAGGCCTTCCCCGACATTTTACTCAAACAATCAACAAAGGATCCTCTTTTCCTCTGAAATTGGGAGAGAAAAAGAGGATGGAGTCTGCCACTACCAGGGACTGTTACTGATGCCGTTTGGAGACTAATTCTCTGAAAACAGAGCCGATACTGCTAGATAGGAAGAGTGAGTACCGCTGACAGTGTGACCCACTGGGTTCAGTTGCCCACAAGCAAGTCTGCCCTCTGAGCTCTCTTACTGTGTGAGCTACTGAGTATACTCTTCTACTGAAACTAGCTGGAGCTGCTTGATGCCACCAGTGATGTAAGCTGAAGGAAAGTAAAGGGGTCTCAGGAAGTAGTGACTCTAGTTGATATGGAAGACTGGAGAACAGGTTTGGATAAAGCAGTTCCTCTGACCTATGTGTTTTCTGGGATGGAAGAGGGTATACAGCTTTCATCACATTCTCCAAATATCTCAGGCAGAGGAAAGTTTACAAATCTGAGCCATTTGAAACAAAGAAAATGTGCTCCTTGGAACCAGGGGAGTCAAGGACCTCTCATGAATGTATATGTAATGAATGCACGCCACATAGTAAGGGTTTAATACAGCTTTGTATGTGCTCAAGCTCCTATTAAACAATGCCAGGCATATGAAAAAAAAAAAACAGATAAAAATGATCTTTTTCAGAGGAAGATTATAATCTAATTTTGGGCATAAAACTCCTATATAAGATGTCATAAGAAGAAGAACATAAGCTGTAAACAAGTTTTGTTTTAAAAATTTCATTGTTCAGTGAAGAATTATTTTTCTGTGAGTCAAAATATTGCTACCACTCAGTGGGCTAACTCTAAAAGGTTCTGAAGTTATTAGCCATTAAAAGTCACACTATTGTTAAAATAAAGTGAAGACTTGCTCGAGTGTGCACAGGTGATGCTAGTGTGATGTGTGGGCTGCTGGTGGCCACTCGGTGACATCTGGGAGCCCGGCCCATGGCATGTAGACAGCATGGTTTGGGGGTGATGTGGTGTTAGAGGAAAATGTTATATGAGTTCTTTTACCTAGTGAAAAAAATCACATATTTCATGAAAATTTGCTATTAAACAAAAGACATCCTACTTGCATCAGATGGGAGATCTCTGACAGAGAGAGGGATTGCTAAAGCAGGCAGACACTGACAGATTTCTTCAGAAGAGCTCTTGGCTCACACTCCATTTCAGCTCTGCAGATGCTATTGAGAAAAATCTCCATATACATGATAATTTTTTAATTATTTAAAACATTTAACATTTTTTCTGGCTTTGCTAAGGCATAATTGATATACAAAACCCCACACATAATCAATGTATACAATGTGGTGAGTCTGGACACAAGTTCCCATCACCATAATCAAGATAATAAATATATTCATCACCTCCGGAAGTTTCCCATGTCCCTTTGTTGTGTGTGTGTGTGTGTGGAGCGGGGTGGTGGGGGCGAGGGGGTGGTTAAGAACACTCCATGTGAAATCTACCCTCTTGACAAATTTTTAAGTGAACAGTGCCTTACTGTTAACTATGGGCAATGTGTTGTAGAGTAGCTCTCTGGACCTTACTGACTTTGTATACCGTGATACCCACTGAGCAACAACTCTCCACCCCCTCCTCACCCATCCCTTAGGAAACACAAGCCTGCTGCTGCTACTGCGGCTAAGTCGCTTCAGTCGTGTCCAACTCTGTGCAACTCCATAGATGGCAGCCCACCAGGCTCCCCCGTCCCTGGGATTCTCCAGGCAAGAATACTGGAGTGGGTTGCCATTTCCTTCTCCAGTGCAGGAAAGTGAAAAGTGAAAGTGAATTAGCTTAGTCAGGTCCGACTCTTCGCAACCCCATGGACTAGCCTACCAGGCTCCTCTGTCCATGGGATTTCCCAGGCAAGAGTACTGGAGTGGGTTGCCATTGCTCTGCTTCTATGAGTCTGACTATTTTAGATGTCTCATACAAGAAGAATTCATCCAGTGAATATGGATTTTTTTTAATCACAATCTTCTCCATAGGACAACTTGAATTTCCTCACTAATACAAATTTTTTTTTTCATAACTGTGTGATGTTTAAGAAAGTTTCAGAACATGAGTGTCTCTAAATTAAGATTTGTTAACAATCGAACCTATTTTTCTTATTACACATTTAGTGTTACATAATACAAGGTTTTCTTCCTTGTTTTCATAATTTTTGATCCATTTAAAATAAGTATCAGAGATATCCTTTAACTTTTTTCACATGATATAGTAGATATAGTAAAATCTTTTAATACCAATATGAATTTTAAGCAAATCTATTTATTTTAATTGGAGGCTAATTATTTTACAATACTGCGGTGGTTTTATCATGTTATGTCAACACATTAAATATTGGGATGCCTTCAAGAATTAGTTCTTTGAAAACTATCTAAACTCTGGAAATATTCCTAACAGATTAGATTATTTGAAATAACACTCTTCTAATGTAGTTGTTTGTTTTTAATTCAGAATTAATTTTCTTTAAAGTTAATTTTGCAAAGGGTAATTATTTTCCCACTATACTTAAGATTAGTAGCTCTCAAATTATGATTGGAGGACCCTTCTGGGTCCCTAAGACTCTTCACGGTATATAAAAGACTTGCCCTTTTCCAACTACACATCTGGGTGAGACTAGATTTCTTTTCCCATACTTGAAACAAATGAATGCAGAAGCAGTTGAGAATTAAACTGTCTTCTATTGAGCCAGATAATAAAGAGTTTTACAAAATAATGCCACTCCTCTAAGTATTTTTCTCTTTTGGAAAATAAACTTATTTTTCACTGTAAATATTATTTATGTTAAAATATACTAAAACTGGATTTATTACTATTATAGCTTTAGTTAGTTAATACTTAAAATTCTTTAATTTCTTATTATAGAGATTCTTCAGTCTCTAATACAGTAAATGTGTATGTGTATGCTCAGTTGCTTAGTCGTGTCTGACTCATTTGTCACCCCATGGACTGTAGCTCACCAGCCTCCTCCAATCCAAGGGATTTTCCAGGCAAGAAGTGGAGTGGGTTGTCATTTCCTCCTCCAGGGGATCAAACCCACATCTCCTCAGTCTCCTGCACTGCAGGTGGATGCTTTACCATTGTGTCAGTGAATGTGTATAGCTATTTGGGATACTCAGTGAGTCAGAGAGTAGAAAGGGCTTCTACAGCCCACAAGTTAGAGACCCACTACTCGAGAAACCTTAAAATTAGACATCTGAAAGCAAAAACTAAAAAAACCCAAAACTGTAGAAATAATTGAAATGAAAGAAGAATGTGAACACCGTCTCCTCCCTGCTCCTCTGAATGCTGCAGCCCAGACTGAATGCAGGTTATGACTCAAGTGGAGGCCAGGAAGAATCTTAGAAAGAGGAAGCTAGAGAAAACTGGGGTATGTAAAGTCATCAATCCAGAGAGTAAACTGAGTGACAAACCTGGACTAAAGCCAAGGTAACAACAACTGAGCAATCCAGCAGGAATGAAGCTGAAGTTCAGTTCAGTCCAGTCGCTCAGTCGTGTCCGACTCTTTGAGACCCCATGAATCGCAGCACGCCAGGCCTCCCTGTCCATCACCATCTTCCGGAGTTCACTCACACTCGCGTCCATCGAGTCAGTGATGCCATCCAGCCACATCCTCAGTAGTCCCCTTCTCCTCCTGCCCCCAGTCCCTCCTAGCATCAAAGTCTTTTCCAAAGAGTCAACTCTTCACATGAGGTGGCCAAAGTACTGGAGTTTCAGCTTTAGCATCATTCCTTCCAAAGAAATCCCAGGGCTGATCTCCTTCAGAATGGACTGGTTGGATCTCCTTACAGTCCAAGGGACTCTCAAGAGTCTTCTCCAACACCGCAGTTCAAAAGCATCAATTCTTCGGGGCTCAGCCTTCTTCACAGTCCAACTCTCACATCCATACGTGACCACAGGAAAAACCATAGCCTTGACTAGACAGACCTTTGTTGGCAAAGTAACGTCTCTGCTTTTGAATATGCTATCTAGGTTGGTCATAACTTTTCTTCCAAGAAGTAAGTGTCTTTTAATTTCATGGCTGCAGTCACCATCTGCAGTGATTTTGGAGCCCAAAAAATAAAGTCTGACACTGTTTCCACTGTTTCCCCATCTATTTCCCATGAAGTGATGGGACCAGATGCCATGATCTTCATTTTCTGAATGTTGAGCTTTAAGCCAACTTTTTCTCTCCTCTTTCACATTCATCAAGAGGCTTTTTAGTTCCTCTTCACTTTCTGCCATAAGGGTGGTGTCATCTGCATATCTGAGGTTATTGACATTTCTCCCAGCAATCTTGATTCCAGCTTGTGTTTCTTCCAGTCCAGCATTTCTCATGATGTACTCTGCATAGAAGTTAAATAAGCAGGGTGACAATATACAGCCTTGACGTACTCCTTTTCCTATTTGGAACCAGTCTGTTGTTCCATGTCCAGTTCTAACTGTTGCTTCCTGACCTGCATACAGATTTCTCAAGAGGCAGGTCAGGTGGTCTGGTATTCCCATCTCTTTCAGAATTTTCCAGTTTATTGTGATCCACACAGTAAACACAGGTGGCTGCAACTGGCGCACATAGCACGGCCGAAAGGAGCTGCCCCACGTCCGAGGTCAGGGGCAGAAGCTGGCAGGACCCCATGCCCGAGGGGCAGTGGCCAGGAGTTACCCCACGTCTGAGGTCAGGGGCAGCGGCTGAGAGTGCCAGGCTGCAACAGCGCAGGAATGGCCGAGAGGAGCTACCCCGCGTCCAAGTTTAGGGGTGGCAGCCAAGAGGAGCTACCCCACTCCCGAGGCCAGGGGAGGCGGCCAGGAGGAGCAACCCCACATCCAAGGAGCGGTGGCTGTGTGGGCGCAGGAGGGCCGAGAGGAGCTACTCCACTTTCAAGATCAGGAGGGGCAGCGGTGAGGAGATACCCCTGGTCCAAGGTAAGAGAAACCCAAGTAAGACAGTAGGTGTTGCAAGAGGGCATCAGAGGGTAGACACACTGAAACCATAATCACAGAAACCTAGTCAATCTAATCTCACTAGGACCACAGCCTTGTCTAACTCAATGAAACTAAGCCATGCCTGCGGGGCAATCCAAGATGGGCGGGTCATGGTGGAGAGGTCTGACAGAATGTGGTCCACTGGAGAAGGGAATGGCAAACCACTTCAGTATTCGTGCCTTGAGAACCCCATGAACACTATGAAAAGGCAAAATGATAGGATACTGAAAGAGGAACTCCCCAGGTCAGTAGGTACCCAATATGCTACTGGAGATCAGTGGAGAAATAACTCCAGAAAGAATGAAGGGAGCCAAAGCAAAAACAGTACCCAGTTGTGGATGTGACTGGTGATAGAAGCAACATCCGATGCTGTAAAGAGCAATATTGCATAGGAACCTGGAAATGTGAGGTCCATGAATCAAGGCAAATTGGAAGTGGTCAAACAAGAGATGGCAAGAGTGAACGTCGACATTCTAGGAATCAGCAAACTAAAATGGACTGAAATGGGTAACTTTAATTCAGATGACCATTATATCTACAACTGTGGGCAGGAATCCCTCAGAAGAAATGGAGTAGCCATCATGGTCAACAGAAGAGTTCAAAATGCAGTACTTGGATGCACTCTCAAAAATGACAGAATGATCTCTGTTCATTTCCAAGGACAACTATTCAATATCACAGTAATCCAAGTCTATGCCCCAACCAGTAATGCTGAAGAAGCTGAAGTTTAATGGTTCTATGAAGGCCTACAAGACCTTTTAGAACTAACATCCCCCAAAATATGTCCTTTTCATTATAGGGGACTGGAATGCAAAAGTAGGAAGTCAAGAAACACCTGGAGTAACAGGCAAATTTGGCCTTGGAATACGGAATGAAGCAGGGCAAAGACTAATAGAGTTTTGCCAAGAAAATGCACTGGTCATAGCAAACACTCTCTTCCAACAACACAAGAGAAGACTCTACACATGGACATCACCAGATGGTCAACACTGAAATCAGATCGATTGTATTCTTTGCAGCCAAAGATGGAGAAGCTCTATACAGTCAACAAAAACAAGACCAGGAGCTGACTGTGGCTCAGATCATGGACTCCTTATTGCCAAATTCAGACTTAAATTGAAGAAAGTAGGGAAAACCACTAGACCATTCAGGTATGATCTAAATCAAATCCCTTATGACTATACAGTGGAAGTGAGAAATAGATTTAAGGGCCTAGATCTGATAGATAGAGCGCCTGATGAACTATGGACGGAGGTTTGTGACATTGTACAGGAGACAGGGATCAAGACTATCCCCATGGAAAAAAAATGCAAAAAAAGCAAAATGGCGGTCTGGGGAGGCCTTACAAATAGCTGTGAAAAGAAGAGAAGCAAAAAGCCAAGGAGAAAAGGAAAGATATAAGCATCTGAATGCAGAGTTCCAAAAAATAGCAAAAAGAGATAAGGAAGCCTTCCTCAGTGATCAATGCAAAGAAATAGAGGAAAACAACAGAATGGGAAAGACTAGAGATCTCTTCAAGAAAATTAGAGATACCAAGGGAATATTTCATGCAAAGATGGGCTTGATAAAGGACAGAAATGGTATGGACCTAACAGAAGCAGAAGATATTCAAAAGAAGTGGCAAGAATATACAGAAGAACTGTACAAAAAAGGTCTTCAAGACCAAGATAATCATGATGGTGTAATCACTCACCTAGAGCCAGACATCCTGGAATATGAAGTCAAGTGGGCCTTAGAAAGCATCACTACGAACAAAGCTAGTGGAGGTGATGGAATTCCAGTGGAGCTACTTCAAATCCTCAAAGATGATGGTGTGAAAGTGCTGCACTCAATATGCCAGCAAATTGGGAAAAACTCAGCAGTGGCCACTGGACTGCAAAAGGTCAGTTTTCATTCCAATCCCAAAGAAAGGCATTGCCAAAGAATCCTCAAACTTCTGCACCATTGCACTCATCTCACACACTAGTAATGTAATGCTCAAAATTCTCCAAGTCAGGCTTCAGCAATACGTGAACTGTGAACTTCCAGATGTTCAAGCTGGTTTTAGAAAAGGCAGAGGAACCAGAGATCAAATTGCCAACATCTGTTGGATCATCAAAAAAGCAAGAGAGTTCCAGAAAAACATCTATTTCTGCTTTATTGACTATGCCAAAGCCTTTCACTGTGTGGATCACAATAAACTGTGGAAATGAAGCTGAAAGGGAGAAGCAAACAAGAGAGGATACAGACAAATGGCTGAGAAGCCAAGGACAAAGCAATCTGAGGTCAGAACATCTTTCCCACAGAGATTAGCTGAGAGTCACTTGTCACCTTTTCAAAACCAAGTCTAGAGGCCCCTAGGCAGGCAAACCGTGGGGGTGGTTCCCCCAAAGGTGCTGCAGCTTGGCGGTCACATGGAGGGCATCCTGACAGCCGTTTCACCTGATGACTCCCTAGTGTTTCTCCTGTTCCAGATGATATTGCTGCCTTCCCATTTCTGACTTCCCTTCCAAACACCTGGGCAGGGCCTTCCCTGGTGCCAGCACAGGGGGTACGGCTCACCCGCTGCCCCACACAGGCCCAACCACTGAGCCCACCTGCCCAGAGCCCGAGGTCTGCAACCAGAAAGGACCCCGCGATGAGTGACCTGCATGCCACAGCGAGAGGGCAGTGTCCGCTCGCACCAGAGACAGCCTGTGCATAGCAGTGCGGACGCAGTGTGGTCAGGAATAGGAAGAGGGCAGGTTAGGAGAGGGTCTGAGTGCTGGCACTGCCATTCAGAGTCAGTGCTCTGTTTCCAAGAACATAACTGTCAAGCAAGCCACAAAAGTGGGCAGCTACCTGAACAGTCAGTACTGCCACTTGGAATTAGCTTCAAGAGCTACTATAATTTGCATCTTTCAGAAGCGTCCACAGATGGCTTTAACAAACCAACAACAACACTGTTATATAGGAGTTTTGTCCAATCATGGTTCACTCTTGAGTTTTTAATCTGAAAACCCATAAAACGTACCTTCACTATGTACAAAATAACTTGGAAAATGATAGTTTTTAATTGCTAACAATTTTCAATTATAAAAATACACATTACACATATACACAAAAATTAAATACACAAGAAAATTCTAACTTTAGCTTCCCAGAGAACAAACATAAGGTGAGGGTTAACAGTCAGGTTTTTTTTGGAATGTGCATCCCCAAAGCAGTGAGAGTGAGGAAAAGGGCAGTGCAGCGAGGTAAGAGATGACAGAGCGCAGTCAGCCACTGCTGCACTGAGCTGCAAGGACGCGCAGGTCATGGGGCAGCTGCACCCAGCTGCCTTCCCCTCAAAGTCCTTCCTCAGAGGAGTGATCGCCTACTTTGAAGTTCAGGGGACAGCAGGGAGAGAGGAACTTCCTCCTGTTTCCCACTGGCCAGTTTTGGCCCCAAGGCGTTAATTCTGTATACCTCTGGGTTCCATCTGTAGTGTTGGGTAGGCGCTTGTGATGCTGTATTGCTCTTCATCAGGTATCATATCTCATTCAGATTTAGAAGTGGCTGGAGGAATCAGAAGGTTGAAGTGTCTGTCTGGGTGGGCCTCCGTGCGGGCAGCCGGCGGGCAGTCCAGCCCTCCCTGGTCTGAAGACAGTTCGGCGCAAGGGATCTGGAGGCCCATGGGCATTCGGCCCAGTCACGGTGAATCCTGAGTGTTAATCCATCACAGGAAAATCAGACGGACTGCGGTGGGGCCAGAGCTGCTTGCCTAATTTACTGCCCATCAGAAAGAGCTTTTCTTCCATTTACATTCTTTGTGCCATGTGACAATGTGACACTGATAATCTTAGATGGCTTGGGCACATGCAAAGCCTAGTTTTAGCTTCCCCATGCGATGACAGCAAAGAGCTGAACATGACTGAACGACTGAACTGAACTATTTGAACTGCCTTAAACAGTCAAAGAAATATATCTTTCCATCATCATAAAATCATTTGTACAGTTTTAAAACTCCATGGAAATCAAGACTCCTCAGTATTGAAAGAAATCCCAACTTTGCTTTCTGCTTCCATGGAGGGAGCCAGAAAAATGAGTATGAGGCACAGTTCCAGAGTAACGTCAGAGAAGAAGGCTCCACCATCAGAAGAGCTAATCAAACATGGGCCCTTCATTAAGACACACAGCAAATATACTCCTATGCTGGGATTTGGAAGGCTAAGGGAAAAAAGAAGGAAGAACAGAAAAAAATGTGAAGAAGAAAGTACTGGGGAATTAAAGAGGAAGAAAAAGGAAAGCCAGTTTCTGCATGTGAGCGCAATGGATAGACATAGGCAGTGAAGTAGCTGGGAAAGGAGAGTAGCTGCACCCCAGACCTCTCTGGCCTTGACCCTCCCATCCCAGACGGGGTCGAGATCCAGACTCCGGAACTCCCAATACTCTGGACAAGTTGGCTCCTGCTCTGCTTCTTCTAGGAGTCAGTCAAGTAAAGCAGCATCCCCACATAAAATGCTCAGTCTCATCTCATCTTCTTTGCAGGGATGGAGATGGTAAGTCTTATTTTGTCTCTGTTATTTATTTGACTTTTTAGGCTCATTTTTGGTTTCAACAATGACCAGAGAACATGATGTGAAGTACAGAACTGTGCTCTTCAGATTCTTTGTGAAAAGAAGCAAAATACAAATTATTAATGGAAAATAAGCATATAAATATCTTTAACTTTTCCCAACTCTTTTCTGCACAGTTTCTGCTTAATTTAGCATCCTGTTTTCAGACATGTCAACAAGTATATGTTGGCACTAACATGCTTGGTAAAATGACTTGACAACAGGAGCTTTGTTAAATTCAAGAATGACAGTTTTAGCCTACAAGGATTTGAAAGCCAAGATCTGCTACTTGAACATGCATAAACCAAACATGAGACACATAAAATATTGAGGTTTTCCTACATGAAGCTATTATCTCCAATAACTACCAAACTTTGGCCGAGTCTGATTATTCCTTTATCTTCTTCATCTGACAGAAACCTGGGCATCTCACAACTACCTTAGTGTAAAGGGTGACGGCCTGTTTTTCTGCCTGAGAAACGGGAAGAATGATATTGCCATTTACTGAGACGGTGAAGACTGGGGAGAATCAGGTTTAGAAAGTTGCAAATAACAGTATGGCTCTGCCCACTGTGCTGGACTCACCTACTACTCACCGCCTTGGACCATCGCTGGTGCGTGTACGTGCTCAGTTGCTTAGTCGTGTGGACTCTTTGAGACCCTCCGGACTATAGCCCACCAGACTCCTCTGTCCATGGAATTCTCCAGCCAAGAATACTGGAGTAGGTTGCCATTTCCTACCCCAGGGAATCTTCCTAACCCAGGGATCAAACCCATGTCTCCTGCATCTCCTGCACTGGCAGGGGGATTCTTTACCACTGAGCCATCTACTGTAGCTCACTGATCATCAAATTGATCTTTGAAAAATCAAAGATCGTCTCCACTTCTGAGCCTTTCCACTTTGTACTTGATAGTCTTTTGTCTTGAATGTTCTTCTCCAAGATATTTCAGCATGACTTTGGACTCAGAGGAGACTGGAAGGGGCAGCGGTGCAGAGGAGGTGAGGGCTCAGCAGCGGGGGCTCAGTGGTGGGGGCCGTGAGGAGCCACAGACATGGCGGGGCTGGGCAGAAAGAAGACGTAAGTGGCAGAGGAGCCAATCTCCTATTTCACACTTAACAAGACTAGTCTAATGCCAGTCTGGCTCTAGTCAGCATGAGAAGACAAAAAGCTCAAATAAGCTTGGTTTTAAGAACTGTGAAACAATGTATTTTGGTAGTTCTGTGATGGCTGCCTCCTACTCTGCATTCCCTGAAACATTTGGGAGAACGAAATGGAGGAAACGGGAGCTTTCCAACGGAGGAGGACCCCGAGAATTGGAACTGAATTTAGGCTAGAGAAAAATGCCCCTCAGGAGCTCAGCCCAGAAAAAAAGACACGTGTCTTTCAGAACCTAAAACCTCTGTACATGAGGTAGGTTCAGAAGAGAGCAGCTCTTCCAAGGGAGGCTACCTCTTCTCCTTCGTTCTTAAAGTCTAAAATATGAGCCTTCCTGCTTGCAGATGCTAGAAACCCTTTCACAGGGAACAGGCTTTTACTTTACAGTGAATGAGGCAGGCTTAAAATATTCCTGGGAGACATAACAAGCTGAACAAAGCTTATACAGAAGATTTGACTGACGCCAGACTTTCTTTAGAAACAGATTTAACAGGGGGAGAGAAAAATGGGAAAAGAACATGATATATAAAGTGGAAAGGACTTTACATACCTCTTTCTGGAGAAGGGGTACTCACTCCAGTATTCTGGCCTAGAGAATTCCAAGGACTGTATAGTCCATGGGGTCGCAAAGAGTCGAACACAACTGAGCACCTTTCACTGTCACTTTTCTCCTATTTCATCTCTGTGTCTCTCCCTGGCATTAAGAATACGTAGGGGTCACCCTCATTTAATATGTCTTATCTTTAAAAACATCTCATTCCCCAATCCCTCACCTCTCTCCTGCCTTCAAAGTGTAGCTCTGCTCCCCTTAGGAGAAAACCTCTCCAGAGCTGTCTGTATTCTTTCTCCACTTCCACCTCCCTTTCCTCGTAGATTTGTCAGTGAAATTCAATCTGGCTTCATCTGCCTTTATAGGAGAGACCAGTGGTCTCCTTGAAGGAGGCTAACTACTCTTCTGATCTTATCTTACTCTGTCAGCAGCATTTGATAGATTATTTGATCACTCCCTTGTTCACATGAAATTGATTACACCTTGTCACCATTCTGGTCTGACTTTTCTTCTACTTTAAAGGCTACACAAGTATTACACTCCCTACCTAGTAGCGCTGCTCTGATTTTTAGCCTCTGCGATGATCACTCCCTCTGCGTACAGCAGCCAGTGATATCCTTCAAATGTAAATCAGGTCGTGTCATTCTCCAGCTTAAATGCTGGCGCCCCACTGTGCTCAGAATAACACCTTACAGCTCCGCGTGGGGGCCTCACCCTTGTGGGCGGATGTTGTTTTCCTTCTACACCGGCCACTTGACCTCCAGAACAGGCTCCAGGCCCCCTCCCCTTGACCCTCTCACTTCACTCAGAAAGCAACGGAGAGGCTTTCCCAGGTCACTGCACCAAAAGAAGGTACACGCACATATACACGTGGCTTCCCCGGTGGCTCAGGGATAGAGTCTGCCTGCAGTGGAGGAGCTGCAGGAGACTCAGGTTCAAGCCCTGGGTTGGGAAGATCCCTGGAGGGCAGGGCAACCCACTCCAGTACCCTTGCCTGGAGAGTTCCATGGACAGAGGAGCCTGGCGGCATACAGTCCGTGGGGCCGCAAAGAGTCGGACACGACTGAGTGACTAAGCACACACGCAGACTCACATATACACACAACCATAATCATCACTGTAGTCCCTTCATAAATTTACACAAATCTGTGTTACCATTTAGTTAAAAATTACCTGCTTCTTCCACCAGAATATAAGCTCTATAATAGCGAATGGCCTGTCCATTTTTACCCATCAGTACATCCAGCATTACTTACCAACACCTGGTATATATTAACTTATTGAATAAATAAATGAGGGATGGTGCTACTCTTTGAATATAAAAGGTTGGTGGCTCAAAGGAAAACTCTCTGGTTTAACAGCTTTGTTTAGATGAGATTGGATTTGGTTAGTCATTTGTCCTCCTGCCAGTCAAATCATGCTATCAACATCAATGGAGTAGAGAGCGCCTGTCTCACAGGCAGGTCTAAGTACCCAGATCTTCTAGGCTATACAGGTAAGAGCTGTGATTTCTAAATTGTGAGCCACGAAGAGTCACTATAGTACTTATTCAAGACTGCACTCTCCCAGGATGAATAGGGACTGTTCCAAGAAACAGAATTAAGACAAGCTCTGGTTGAAGCCACTGCCTTTCTAAGCCCACTGCGGCAGGTACGGATATTCCACAGCTGCTCCTCTCGCCCCGGGAGGATACAGAGTGTCACAGCTTCTTTTTCAATCAGGACACACTGCTGTCATTTGTGTGACTCACACTGTGTATCAAACACAACCACAGAAGAGATTAAATGAGAGTGAGATGATGAAAATCAGAAAAGAGAACAGTGAGAGCTAGAATATATATGAATTCCCAAAGAAGGAGAAGTAAGCAAAGAAATCTAGGGACACAACTATGAATATTCTGCTCTGTCTCTGTGCCTGTCAAGGGACAGTTCAGAAGAAAAGCTCTGCTGGATTCCGACTCCCATATTCCCCAATGAGGTGACTTCAATACCCTCATGATCAAATCCATGCAAAAATGAAATAGATATCCGGTGATTTAAAAAATGAGTATAGTATTAGCCTCCCAAATGTTCCTTTATGTTCATGTTGCCAAGAGTGGAAGAAAATAAATGCATATTATTTATGTTTATAAAGGTATCATAGTCACTTTTTTTTAAAGTAAAATATAAAAAGCAAAAGAGAGTAACATATCTACCATTTTAACATTGCCATTTTATTTCCTTTTACTTTTAAAAATTGTGCATATTTCCTTATATAGTTCAAATATGGAAATACAATTTTCTGCAAATATGCAAAATACAACTGTTTGCATATAAAATATGCAGATACAATTGTTTCTTACAATGTTCACTGAAAATATCATACAGTTTTATGACTACCTAATGTTCATAAGGGGCTTCCCTCGTAACTCCGTTGGTAAAGAATCTGCCTGCAATGCAGCAGATGCAGGTTCGACCCCTGAGTTGGGAAGATCCCCTGGAGAAGGAAATGGCAACCCACTCCAGTATTCTTACCTGGAGAATCTCATGGACAGAGGAGCCTGATGGACTACACTCCATGGGGTCACAAGAGTTGGTTGGACACGACTTAGCGACTAAACCACCACCAGTGTTCATAAGCAGAATGTAAAGGAGCTTCCTAACGGCCCAGTGTCATTAACACTGGTGTCTCTGATGGTAAAGAATTTGCCTGCAATGCAAGAGACCTGCATTTGATCCCTGGGTTAGGAAGATCCTCTGGAGAAAGAAATGGCTACCCACTCCAGTATTCTTGCCTGGTGAATTCCACTGACAGAGGAGCCTGGCGAGCTACAGTCCCTGGAGTGGCGAAGAGTCAGACACGACTAAGTGACTAACACTAACTTATGGTTAGATACTTTAAAACTTTTTTACATTTTGTGACTAATATAAGTCTTTCTGTAATGAACATCCTTGGCTGTACTTTTTAAAAAATTTAATTTGAATTCTGGACCTACCATTTAGACCCCTTTATAAAGTCTCTTATCCCATGTGAGGATTATTTCAATATCTCCATGGATAAGATGGGGATAATAATTGCTACCCTACAGTATTTTATTGTTGTAAGGATTCGATGAGAATATACGCAAAATCTTTTGGCCCATGGTAGATGTTCAGTGCCATTCCTGAAAGAATTTGAAAAGCAAGGTAGACATTTCCCAGTTTTCTATTTCCAATTTTCTAAGTCTTTCCATAAAAATTAATCCAACAAAAACAAACTCAACATAGAACTAAAGGTATCTATGACAGCATTCCAGCGCTGGTAAGGAAAAATGTTTAACAAGCAGGAAAATATGGTTTTTGTTTACCCTTTTTCCCTAAAAGTTGAAGACAGTTTTATTAAAATCCTAAACTATGTCCAATATAATCTTGCTGAATGGTAGTCAAAGAGGGGCATTGATGCCTCTTTGCATTCAGATTTAAACACATTCCTTCACCTTTTTTGAAGACTGGGATGAGAGCTGTACTACTTTAGTTAAACTCCATAGAAGTTTCAAGACCATTTCTTGTGTTTATTAATTACTGCTGACCATCAGGGTAACACCTGGGTTACTACAGACCTGGGGATCAGCCAGGTCCTATAGACATTCACGTTCTAACAGACCTGGAAAAATTTCATCATTTCCCTTTTGTTCTTTTTGGTCATTTTCACACCATCAACACAGTGCTTTTCAAAGCACTTTACAAATTACTAAGGAGGCATGAAAACAGCAAACTTCAGTTCTCATTTTATGTTGCTTTCAGCTGGACAGCAATGATTGGGCGGCACAACCCTCAAACCACCTGAAGCGAAAGGCAGAGCACTGTGTATTCTCAGAGGCCTGAATTCTCCCTTTGATCCTAAAACTAGGTGCTCATCTATGAGACACAAAACTGAGAATTTAGATGTTCAAGAAGCTTATGACTTTGTAACCTGTCAAAGAACAAAAAGAAAGAACAAAACCAAAAAGTGCTCCTGGAAATACTAGCATTTAAGTCTCATCAGTTACATCTTGGCATTGAATACCTTACTGAGGATAGCTTTGATTGGGGGAACACCTGGACACTCTTTAGCTCCCGACAATCTTTCTAAGATAATTAAGACTTTCAGATACCCTGGTTAACATTGTTCAAAAACGCTAAAAACTTCCTCTAAAAAGGAAAAGAACATGCTATAGACAAAAAAGGCTTTTAAATGATCCTAAAAGTAACATCATACAGCTCTAGGGCTAGAGTAAGAATGAGATACTACAAATCTTAATGATTTAAGGTTTAAAGAAAAATTCCCGGTTGATTTTGCCCCATGGTGGTATTCTCTTCTGTTGTATAATGCCAGATTTGCCTTCTTTGGTGAGGAAGCATCTTAACATCTTAACACAGAGCTCATTTTTCTGAAGAGATCAGATGCTTCCAGAAATCAAAAATGGAAGCATATTGGCTCAATCCTTCTCAAAGTCTATTTCTATGCAGTGATGTGTACATTCTCTGTGCACTACCAGCGTGCTCTTAAGTCTCTTCTGGAATGAATGGCTCAGACACGAAGCTCCACGTGGACTAACTGGGCCGCTGTGCATACATTCCATGCTAACGTTCCAGCCCCACTCCCCCTTGGTAACAGTCCCCAGGACTGTCAGGGTTCGAAGGATGCAGTGGAAAGGGCCTGTGGCCAGCACTGGGTGGTCCTGTCCTTCTCTGCATACATGACCGTATTCATGCCCACGGGGTGTCGGTGGGCTCCACAGCTGTCTGGAGCTGCCACGCCCTCGCCTCCCCAGGCTCGGGCGGTCAGCACCAGGGGGTGGCCGTGTGCACCGCTGCGCTGTCCTCATGGAAGGGGCCACGTCCACAGTGACAGCCACCCTTGAATCCAGAAGCCAACGTAGGAAGAGCCGGTGAGAGAGAAACAGCTCTCAGAGAGAGCTGGATTTACACTGAATTCTTACCCTAGAGAAATTCTTTCAAGCTAAAAGAGACTCAAACTGGAAAAAAAAAAAAAACTAAGATATCTTTGACTACAACTTTTAAGCACTTTCTCCCCAGATACAGGTTGGTATCAGATTCAGGAAGAATTTTAACTGTCATAGAAAATAAAGGATGCTTAAATTTCTTCTTTTATGCACATATAAATATGGTAGATAAATCATGACACTCATTCATATTCCCCTTCAAATAAATATGTCAAAATTTAAAAGATGATAGCAAACTTGGATTCACTGTGACTTGTCCATAAAAGAAGTCATTCACAGCCTACACTACTTCATCATTTTTGTCACACCTTGAAACTGATCATGACACCCAAATATGTACTGATGCTATCATGAAAAATAGTTCTAAACTATCTGGATCTGAAAATTTCAAAGAAAAATTCTTCCAGTGACAGCCTCGCATTCTATGGGGCAAAAAGCATTGTAGATATAACTAGCCATATGGTACATTTTTCATATCTGTGGGATAGAGATCAAGAATGACAGCTTTAACTGAATGTACCCTGTGATACTGACACTTAGAATGGAGAGCAAACTGGAATTCCATATACACGGGAACCAGTGGGCCATCAGTGTGCTCTGTGTACCAATGAGACAGAGAGACAAAGGGAGCCATGTACACGGGCACCAGTGGTCCAGCGGTGTGGCCTGTGTACCCATGAGACAGAGCGACAAAGGCAGCCATATACATGGGCACCAGTGGTCCATCAGTGCAGCCTGTGTACCCATGAAACAGAGAGACAAAGGGAGCCATGTACACGGGCACCAGTGGTCCATCAGTGCAGCCTGTGTACCCATGAAACAGAGAGACAAAGGGAGCCATGTACACGGGCACCAGTGGGCCAGCGGTGCAGCCTGTGTACCCATGAAACAGAGAGACAAAGGGAGCCATGTACATGGGCACCAGTGGGCCAGCGGTGCGGCCTGTGTACCCATGAGACAGAGAGACAAAGGGAGCCATATACGCGGGCACCAGTGAGCTGGCGGTGCGGCCTGTGTACCCATGAGACAGAGAGACAAAGGCAGCCATATACGCGGGCACCAGTGGGCTGGCGGTGCGGCCTGTGTACCCATGAGACAGAGAGACAAAGGCAGCCATATACGCGGGCACCAGTGGGCTGGCGGTGCAGCCTGTGTACCCATGAGACAGAGAGAAAAAGGGAGCCATGTACACGGGCACCAGTGGGCCAGCGGTGCGGCCTGTGTACCCATGAGACACAGAGACAAAGGGAGCCATGTACGCGGGCACAGGTGGTCCGTCGGCATCCTGTCTACGCAGGAGACAGAAACACAAAGCGAGCGACACCCTCATCGTTGACCATTACACACTCCATTACTTATCTTTCATTTGGTAGTGAATGCTGTATACTGACACTAACCTACGGTTTCACAGCATTTAGAAAAGAAATATGTTGCTTGCTTTCTCTGTACACAGAAAACTCGTGTTTCACAGAGTGACTTGAACTGCACTCAGCTTCTCCGTGTCTGTGTGTCAGTCAACAAAGGCTTTTTCCTCCTTAACCAGATTAGCAAGGAGCAATATCTAGTTTCAGCACCAGATCGGGGCCACGATCATTCCTGCCTTTTTCAATCTTTTTTCTCTTTCAGGACCTATCTGGTATCAAACAGAAAGGGCTCAGATTTAGGACTCCATGCTACTGAGTCCTTTGGTTTCCATGAAAAATCCCCATGAAGTATTTTTGTATTAACATATAGAAGGGGTTGCTAGACTGCTGATTAATTAAGTGTGGCTCCCATTTTTATTCTTTGTTGTTTAAATTGTGGAAGTGGCATATGGTAATCTGAGAACATTTTCTTTTAAAAAAAAAAAACTGTTGCAAGCTAATTCAATACTGAAAATTATTTGGATTTATTCTAATCAATATCTTTTTGCACACAGTCATTCATTTCCTCTCTCTCAACAGATGAACAGTCTGGAGTTCCAGGACTTGATCTCCTCTTAGCCTTTTTTCTCTCCTCTTCTTACATTGTCTGGATAGATGCAGCTTTGACCATTATTCAATTTTTACCACAAATAAATATAAAAATAAAAACTTACTAGAATGTTTTTCATGGTTAGCACTAAGCTTACAGCCCTTCTCCTCCTCAGTATGTCAGAGATCCTGAGTGTGCCTGCAGGCTCATCCATCTCTCCTCACTCTCTCTCCTTTCCCATCTGCTCCCCAGCTCTCACCTCCCGGAGCTCCTCTCAGCCTCAGCTTTCCCAGCCCTCACTCCCTGAGCTCCTCTCAGCCTCGCCTTTCCCTGCTGTGGCCCATCTGCTCCCCAGCTCTCACTCCCTGAGCTCACTAAGTCAGGAAATCCTGAGTGTGCCTGCAGGCTCATCCCGTCTCTCCTCTCCCAGCATGGCCCATCTGCTCCACTCCCCAGCCCTCCCTCCTGGAGCTCCTTCAGCCTCTCTGCACCTCTCCTCTGGTTACTAGGCCTTCCCCACTCAGGTCTCTGAGAAGCTCCGTCCCTGTCTTCTGCTAGGGAATGGTGACCTAAGCTCTCCCTCTAAGATTTCCTCTAGTTCGGGCTAGTCGTCTCCTGCTGCTGCGCCACAGACTCCATATACAGGGTGAGGACCATTTTAGATCCAACCACTCACCACTTGCAGAAGCCCTGGAGGGTTCAGCCTGCTAGCCTGAGCGGGTGGTGTCGGGCACAGCCTGTTTCTTCCGGGTGACAGCATGCAGACCAGCACCCGTATATTCAGCGCCTCCCCCTCTCTGACTCTTTCTTTCTCCCTGCTCCCCTGGGGCTTCCCTGGTAGCTCAGAGAGTAAAGAATCTGCCTCCAATGCAGGAGACCTGGGTTCAACCTCTGGGTCGGGAAGATTCCCAGAAGGGAATGGCTACCCACTGCAATATTCTCACTTAAAGAAGTCAAGGGACAGAGAAGCCTGGTGGGCTACAGTCCACGGGGTTGCAAAGGGTCGGACAAGACTGAGTGACGAACACTCGCACTCTGTGCCTCCAGCTCTTGGGGGCACATTATGCCAGCTGTTCTGTGAGCTGCAGCATTAGGACACGTACTCCTCTTGCACCAGCCTGCCTCTGAATTATGGTGTTATTTTTCAAAAGGCAACAAAATGCCTGTGAAAGATCAATATAATGAGAAGATAGATAAGTGAGCTGAATTGTGACGGATTCCAGCAGCATTTCTATCAAAAAAAAAAAAAAAATCAAATTAGAATGACTAAGTTGCTCTAAGAACACCCAGACTTCCAAGTGGATCTCTGAATGGCAGAGCATACAAATCAGGCCAAGATTAACATTCTACCCTGTTATCTCTCTTCTCTTGTAGACATATACTTGTCACAAACTCAATAGAAATATCCCCGTTCCTATTCCAGGGAACTTGGCTTAATAGTCCCTATGAAAATCAATAGGTTCCAACAGACAGAACGCTTGAAGTTTCAGTTCACTTGACACAGCTTGTTATCTGCAAGCTACTTTCCTTAATGTGTTCTGAGACCTCAATTGGGCTCAAAAGATCTCTTTGAGCTAGTGATTTATTATTGTCCTCTCCATCACTGACCAAGGGCGACCTTGACTGCACTTCTAGAGCCTACCAATGAGTGGTTCAAAGTAGCTATGTTTCAAGTATTAGTAATGTTTAATAGCTGCGTATCTTTAACCCAGACTAACCTAGCCATCTTTCCTACGTCTGTCACAGATCCTGGAGAGCAAAGGGCCTATTATTGGTTTCCATGCTCCCAAAGGTTAGACAGAAAGAGATAAAAGCAGGTAACCTTCAGTTTATTGAGTGGAGTCAATAGCATTACTTCCATTCAGAACTGAAGAAGCTGAAAACTCCTCTAGGAGATGTCTTGGAGATCCAGCTACCGAGAGTTTGAGGTAGGCATGTGTACTTTCTGCAGTTCAATCTAGAGCAGCCTTTCAGAGTCTGCTGTGGCAGCAGAGTTACATGCTCCAAGATACAATTCATAAGAATATCAGGAAAAATGAATACGAGTTAAAAACTAACTCACAGAATGATTAGCAAGTCACAATGTGTAGCTCTTCAACCAACTGAGAAGAGATTAAAAGCCTCTTTTAGCCTTTGGGCATTTAATGAAAATTTTGTAAAAGTTAGAAACATTTACCATGTGAATGGTAAATTATTCAAGAAAAGCCTTTCCATTAATCTATAGGCAACTTTATATCCTAATAACTAAAATATGACAGCATTTAGACCCAGAACACTTTCCTCACTACAGATCAAGAGACAGTGCTCCAACGTCAAAAATCAGAATAGGACAGGAGGGTTGGAACTGCTCAAATCTGGGAATCATGGGCCTCCAAGATTCAAGTATGAGGTCATATAACCGGAAATCTTTAGTATCACAATAAATTTTATTGATAATAGTAAAATAGGGGGTGGATGAATCGGAAGTCAAGGTGGACATCTATACATAATTGATACTATATAAAGCAGATGAATGATGGGAACCTGCTGCACAGTGCTCTGTGGCGACCCAAATGGGGAGGAGATCAAAAAACGAGGGATGTATGTATGCGTATAGCGGGCTCACTTTACTGTGCAGTATAAACTAACACAGCATTGTAAAGCAACTATACTCCAATAAAAATTAATTTTAAAAAGATACATATCCATTTTTGGCAGATTGTTTTAAAAGGACTCCCAAAATGATATACTTTATTCATATAGCCGTATACAACATATCTGGTGGCTCAGTTTAGTTTTCAATCAAGCTAATGAAAACATCAGAATTACACAGAATAAGATGGTACTATTGTAATATAAAATATCTGTGTGGTTGTTACTGTTGTTTAGTTTCTAAGTTGCGTCTGACTCTGTGACCCCAATTACAATTAATAATAAAAAAAATGTTCACCATTTATTACATGTTCCCTAGGTACTGAGAAATATTTTACATAAATTATCTCTTTATAATTGTTAGTAAAGTGCCATGAACTAGATATTCTTAAACCCATTTCACAGATGAAGAAACTAACATTAAGAGATGTACATATCTGCTGTAAAGTCATCCAGGTAATAAGTGGTGGAAGTGATCCTGAACTCAGGCTGTCTGGCTCCACAGCCCATGATCTTACCACACAACCAAGCCGTTCCTAAGGAGAGTCAGGAAACTGAGATGGGCTCTCAGACTCATAAATTCTGAATTTACACACTGAGACTAATCTTAGATTCCATACTGGGTATTCATGGAAGGATTTCATAGTAAACTGAATGCAGTCTTTTTCAAGTGGAAGAAAATGTCAAGACTTGTTTCCTTTACCCTGGATTTGCTTTACAAAAGTTTGCAGTTCCCCTGATATTAGTCCTCACGTGCAAGGTAAGGAGTTACTAATGGGCAACAGAGATAGCACTGGCTGTGAATCTGTGTTTCCAAATAAAAAGTTACAAAATGAGAGACTCTTCCCGGGAGGAGAGTAGGCATGCCGCTTCTAGTGACTTGATGACTTCTCTGGCCCAAGGATCTCTAATACGACTTTGAAAAACATTTCAAAATGAATCACCTGTTGGAGTGGGTTGCTATTTCCTTCCTCAGGGGCTCTTCCCAACCCAGGGGCTGAACCTGGGTCCCCTGTATTGCAAGCAAGTTTTTTTACCGTTTGAGCCCCCAAGGGAGCCTGAGTAACCCAAACAGCCCTTCGCAGTGAGACAGATGGACACTGTTTCTGCAAGAGCTCAGGAGTTTCAGTATAGCAGAAGTTGGTTCAACTATTAATACCATTTTCTGTTTTCTGGCACTTCAACACCTCTATGATAGAGAGTCACTGCTGTTTATCACAACATTTAGAAACTGTAAGATCTTGAAACACTTTCTGAATGGCCAAAGAAAAGTTAAGTTGAACAAGATCTCAGTGGTAAAGTATGTTTCAAAACAAATTTTTTGTTAGGAGAATTTTCTCATACACTGAAATTTTGAAATACCAGTATGAACATTAGTACATTGTCCTAAACTTAACTATTGACTTCTGTCATATTTTCTTTCTCTCTCCCCATATGTGCACACACATACACACATTTTTTGGTTGAGAATTATTTTAAACTAAGTTGCAGACATTAATAATGTTGGTCAATATATATTTTAATGTATTCTAAATCTAGAAATGAAAGCTATCTATAGATAAAGAACATGGTATTATATCCATATATTCATTGACTACACATAAGCCTTTGACTGTGTGGATCACAACAAACTGTGGAAAGTTCCTAAAGAGAAGGGAATACCAGACCACCTTACCTGCCTCCTGAGAAACCTGTATGCAACAGTTAGGTCAAGAGGCAACAGTTAGAACCAGACATGGAATAATGAACTGGTTCAAAACTGGGGAGGGAGTACATCAAGGCTGCATATTATCACCCTGCTTATTTAACTTCTATGCAGAGTACCTCCCTGGTGGCTCAGATAGTAAAAGCATCTGCCTACAATGTGGGAGACCTGGGTTTGATCCCTGAGTCTGATCCCTGGGTTGAGACGATCGCCCTGGAGAAGGAAATGGCAACCCACTCCAGTACTCTTTCTGGAAAACCCCATGGACAGATGAAGGAGCCTGGTAGGCTATAGTCCATGTGGTCACAAAGAGGTGGACATGACTGACTTCACTTTCACTTTTCACTTTTTATGCAGATTACATCATGTGAAATGCCAGGTTGGATGAAGCACAAGCTGGAATCAAGATTTCTCCTGGCTGGAATCAATGCCAAGAGAAATATCAGTAACCTCATATATGCAGATGAGACCACCCTAATGGCAGAAAGCAAAGAGAAATTAAAGAGCTTCTTGATGAGGGTGAAACAAGAGAGTGAAAAAGCTGGCTTAGAACTCAATATTCAAAACATGAAGATCATGGCTTCTGGTCCCATCACCTCATGGCAAATAGATGGGGAAACAATGGAAACAGTGACAGATTTTATTTTCTTGAGCTCCAAAATCACTGCAGACGGTGACTGCAGCTATGAAGCAAGCCATGATGCTTGCTCCTTGGAAGAAAAGCTATGACGAATCTCGACACCATATTAAAAAGCAGAGATGTCACTTTGCCCACAAAGGTCCATATAGTCAAAGGTATGGTTTTTCCAGTAGCCATGTCTAGATGTCAGAGTTGGACCATAAAGAAAGCTGAGTGCTGAAGAATTGATGCTTTTGAATTGTAGTGCTGGAGAAGACTCTTGAGAGTCTTAGACAGCAAGGAGACTGAACTGACCCATTCTAAAGGAAATCAACCCTGAATACTCATTGGAAGGACTGATGCTTAAGCTCCAATACTTTAGCAACCTGATGTGAAGAGCTGACTCATAGGAAAAGACCCTGATGCTGGGAAAGACTGAGGGCAGAAGCAGGGGGTGAGAGAGAATGAGATGGCTGGATGGCATCATCAGTTCAATGGACGCGAGTCTGACCAAACTCTGAGAGATAGCAAAGGACAAGGAAGCCTGGCGTGCTACAGTCCATCGGACATTATTGAGTGACTGAACAACATAAAATATATGGTCATTTAAAATATTTTTGCTATAATTACTGTTTATTTCCTGCAATAATATTTTATTAGCCAAAATACCCAACTGTCTGAATGTTACAATTTACTTTATGTTTATTATCATATCAACTCTGTCCTGTGCCTATCAACTGATGGAATATGGATTTCTTCATGAGAGGGGATGCTTTATTCTGATTTCTGATGGATTAATTAGAGTCTTTGTCTTCTTAATGCGTTGGCAATGATAATCAGGGTGTTTTATAGGGGGAATAAGTCCCATAGTGCCAATATAAACTAAATCTTTCCTAAAATATTAAGCTATGAGAAAGGAACATAATATTGCCACAAAATGAAATTTGGGTAAACTTTCCTAAAAATCTCTTTAACAGATCCCGGGAAAGAGGATTATTGTTATCAAATAATTAACTTGTTGAAGAAATAGGAACGTTTTCTTGGACTTAAAAACATTTATATATGAATCTGATCACCTATAAAATGGATGGGTTTTATGTTCATTAGCTTCTTGACTGTGAAAAAAATTTTATTCAACTTCAGATAGATTATTGAATGGAATATTTTGAAATTCACCTTAGAGGTCCTATTTCATAGATAGTATTCTGGGTGAAATTGTATCCCTCCCCAAATTATGTTGAAATCCTAACCCCTAGTCCTTAACAGTGAAACTTTAGGAATTAGTTGTTGTAAATATCAGTAGTTAGTTTAAGGTGAGCTCATATTGGAGTAGGGTGGGCCCCTACTCCAACAGAACTGATGTCTTTATAAGAAGGAAATTTAAACACAGACACGCAGAGAGGAAAGACGGTATGAAGACATGCAAGAAGCCTGCCATGTGATGGAAACAGAGGGGAGACGAGGGCAGTGGCCAGTCACGGAGCACCCGGCACTGCCGGCCATCCCCAGAAGCCAGGAGCGAGGCTGGAGCCAAGTCCCCCTCCGTGCCCGCAGAAGGAACCAGCCCTGCTATCCCTCTGATGCAGAATTCTAGAACTCAAAGCAGGAAAAAAATTTTAAGTGTTCTAAGCCATCCAATTTATGGTAGTTTATTATATCAAACCTAAGAAATTCTCACAGATAGCTGAGAAGTCATTGATAGACAGATAGACAGATAGAGGTAGATAATCTTTCAAATCTCTTAAATTTAGGGCTGGTCATAAAATGAGGACCCAAGGAATTATCCAGTGGAGTAATATAGTAGCCTCAAAGTTGTCAGTTAAACCACATAACTGTCATTTTTATAGGTCAAGAATAGTTTAACAGATGCAATTTTATGTGGTTCAATCTAATAAACAGATTTCATAAATGATTCAAGTTTTCTGAAACCCCCTTTCCCCATCAAGAGTAGATCTTAAACTGAATTTGCCGAAATACTTCATTTCCCCTGCATCGCTTTTCCTCTGTAAATAGATTCTTAGGCTTTGCTCATTTCATTTGGAGAAGGAAGTTCTGTCTTCATGACCTATATAGAATTAAACACTGGAGGCAACTGCTCTTTGAGGTTTTGCCTGCTATTCCTCTCACTTACACATCTCTGGGCAAGGCTGATTCCAGGAGACAATGCTGGGAACTCCATCTAACTCATGGTCAAAGCTCGGGTTTCTCCAGGGATTTCTCTCAGTCTGTTTGGCACAACAGTAACCGTGTCTGACAACATCTGCCTCGCAGCGTCGCTCTGCAGTGCCATCTGACACTTGGTTCTCATCCACATTTTCTTCCTGCCTGTCTTCTGAGGAAGATGCTTCCACGACAGAGGTGGAGAAGAACAGACAGGCAGGGCAAATCAGAGCTTTACTTTCCCAGTGAATGAGAGTCATGAACCTACTGAATGTCTTCACTTAGCTCTTGTTCCAATTCATCCAAAGCTCTTTGACATAGCAAGTACTGTCTAAATCAACCCTTTGTCCTTGGCGATTCTGAGCATTCACAAGTCATTTCTGAATACTTATTTTCCTCAATGTTTATATAGCTAGTACCTTTTAAAGTTTCCTCAACTATGAAAATAAAATAACCACACACAAATTTTACTGCCAACTTTTTTAACCATCAAGAAAAGATACAACCAAGTCCAAAAACATCTCTTGTATGACCACTGCTAAAGCATGCTAAATAATTTTCATAAAAGTAGATGTTTAACATGAGTTTGAGCAAGCCCCAGGAGTTGGTGATGGACTGGGAGGCCTGGCATGCTACAGTCCACAGGGTTGCAAGCAGTTGGATACGACTGAGTGACTGAACTGAACTGAACTGAAATGTTTAATAGGAAATTCTCTTTCATAAAATTTTAATAATCCTTTAGCTCAAATACATTTTATGACCATAAGAAATTGATTTAGGAGAAAATTTCAAATCTTACTGAGGAAAAGATCCCTCTGCATTCTGGAATCATTGCCTATACCAAATGGAAAATTCAGAAGAAAGAGCTTATTAGGAACAACTGCCCTTTAAACTACTACTTTCCTCAGCTACACTGCTCTTGTTAGTTGAATGGCCTTAAATTCTAACAGATTGTTTCAAAATTTCATTCTGCTTCTATTTGACTGAATACCTGTGCCATTATTCTCTTATTCATTACATGAGAGTCTAAAATTTCCCTGTGCCAGACAATACAATACAATAGCTGGTGATACTAAGTCACCTTTACGAAAAAAAACCCTTGGCTTCAAAGAGGTAGATTTGATTTCAAAAGTTATGTTGTTACGTCTCTTCTCAGCATAAGTTACAGCTGGGTTTTCAAAAGTATATATGTTTCACATATTTGTTCACATAAAATTTGACAAAGGAAGAGTTCACTATAAAAGTATATACTGACTTTTGTGGTTTTAGAAGGGGAAATTACCTAAGGACAGAAAGCATCAGTAAGGCATTACAGTGACAAACCCTCTCTGAGGCAACAGGAGTATAAAATGCCAGAATTACGGACTGGTATTCAAATTTTGACCTCTCACCTTAGCACTTGGTACTTACTGGGGATGAGCCTAAGTAACCTTTGCCCCCTCAGCTCATCTACAAGTAAGGGGAAAAAAAACAAAAACCAATATGATAACAAAATCCTTCCTTCTTGTTCAAATATTAACTTTTTAGATGAGCAGATTAAGTCCCAGATACATTAGCATCTGTCTGGTTGTAGTTCAGTGAAGCAAAAGCACCATCTGAAAATCGACTTAGAAGCGGATGGATTCTCTAAGAAATGCATCGATTTGTGTTTCATTTAGGTGTTTCTAAATAGCAAGCTTTTCTAGTCTATTAAGTGATTGGAGATTAAATATATATGTGTGTGTGTGTGTATATACACACACACGCATATATATCTAAAAACATGACAGGTATATGAAGCAAATTTTACCTGGAAACTCTAAATCTTTTTCCATTCCCTACTTTTTTCCACCACAGCCATATCTAATTTGGGATCCAGCTGCTTTCAAAGAATGATAGTTTCCATCAGAAAACAACTCATCCGGCTGTCCTTTCGCAAACAACCCAAGCGAGTGAGCTGCACACCACAGTCCTCTGGCCCTTTGTCCTTTGGATCAGGGCTCTTTGCTTCTCCAGGTCACGTATCCCTTAGAGACGCTGTTATATAATGAAATAAACTTACTGTTTTCTTTAACACTTTGAGAGCATAAGGCTTCTGGGTCCCCTTCTGTTTGCATCTGTACACAATGGATGTAGCACCCCTTGAGGGGGAAAAAAGACAAAAAGAAAATGTTATGCTCTCAGTAAGAAATAGGGGAAAGCTTGAAAACAAGTATCTCTTGCAGTTACCCTCATAACTGACAAGTGTTTTACGTTCTACTACAGGACTCGACAAACTCGAGAGGACTTTTTTCTGTGTCATTAAGGATACTGTGCTCAGTCTTCCTGTTTGCCCTTTTACTTCTAGCCCATCTCTGTTCAAGTGACCTGCTGCATTCAGTCACGGCTCGTCAGGTAAACACAGATTTTGTAGGGCCTCTACCCAATCTCACAGCCTGTACCCCCTTCCTGAAGGCAGGCACCTGGACCACAACGAAGCTCATGACTTCGGGGGGGGTGGGGGGAGCTTAAGTCCAGCACCAGGCCATAAAGGTCAGGAAAGTCCCCAGCACGTGGCAAGCGTGCTGGGGACCTTTGAGAATTCACACTCCACCACTGGAACCCTGCTACTCTCCCCACACCAGCGTTCGCCCTGTAGAGAGACTGGATCCTTTGTTTTGGTGAATACTGTTACCACCTACACTGCACTAACAAAAGCGATGGTGTGAAATGTCCAGGAGAAAATACTATTGAATGTTAAAGATATACAGAGAAAAAGCAGATTTATCTCTCTATAAAAAATTGAAGACGTACAGAAAATGTTTACCTGTAAAGAGAATGGTAAGAAGAGACTCAATAACTGTCTATCTCTATGTGATACACGTGTGAAGTTACTAAAAAGAGACCATTAAAAAGCAGGACATTGTGGTCCTGATGCACCCTCTCCAGTCATGAGAGCAAGAGGATGAGACAGAAACAGAAAGACACCACACGGGCTCAAGTACAACCTGAGAGCGAGAGCCTCAGATAAATCTTGAAAGAAGACCAGTGGAAGCAAACGTGCCAGACTTTGAAGATTAGGCCAAAGGACAAAGGGAGGTAGTCCCAAGGGATGTTTCTATGACACTTTCCCTCTGGTGATTCTGAAATTCTAAGAACAAAAGAAATTTACAAATCAAACATATTCCTAGCTACCTTTGCACATTAAATTTTTAACGGAGCCTCCAAGAGTCAGGAATTGGTGATGTAAATGTTAACAGGTGGGAACAGTTCCAACACACTTAAAAAATTAGGGGGAAGACACAACACATACACAAAGAAAGAGAGCTGCAATGGAATAAATGAAGGTAAATATAAAATTCTACTGCATTTTTAATTGCTCTAGATGACATCTATGTGAAGCAAAAGCACTAACAATTCATTGTGTCTATGGCATATGTAGGAGTAAGAGCTATGACAGCACAGCACAAAGAGCAGGGGAAGAAGCTGAGAAAGCGCTGCTAACCCTCTACCACAAGGTAAGTAGCATGCTTTTTATAGTAGACTCTGACTAATTAAAGATGCATATTATACGACCCAGGGCAAGGAATCAAATATTAATTAAAATTTTTATAAAACAAAATAAAAATTTTTTAATAAAAAAGTGAATAAGGAAGCTAAAATGGAACCAGAAATGGAGTACTTGGGTGACAAAACAAAAGAAGACATTAAAACCAAAACAACTAACAATATGGTGTATTTTAGTCCAATACTATAAATATTACATCAAATATAAACTTTATAAGCACATCAACTAAAAAATAAAGATCATCAGTCACATGCTAAAACAGACTGCACTTAATCTTCAGCCTCCATTTGTAGCCATGATCCAAACAGATAATTCCATATGGTTTTAGGGAAATTTTGTTTATGCTGAAAATCTGCCACTCTAGGGTACCTTCCACATTTGGGGACATGTGTAAACTCCATCAGTCAGTGATTTGCTTCTAATGAACAATTTATTACTTCAGGTTCAAATAAAAAAGACCATCATATTACATCAAAAAATCAAGACCAAACTCTACATTGTGTACAGTAAACCCATTTGAAATATAAAGTGTAAAAAGGTTACAAATAAAATGATAGAAAAGAGGTACTATGCAAACACTGAACAAAAGAAAGCAGGAGTAGCTCCATTAACATCATGTCAAACGGACTTCAGAATAAAGACAAAGATGAACATGCCTTAATTGTAATATTAAGAGGGCAATTGCCCCAAATGACATTACAAACGTAAGAGTGTATGCACGTAACAACAGTACTTCAAAATACAGGAAGCAAAAACTGATAAAACTGAAAGGAGAAATAGACAACTACCTGAATACAGGTGGAGACATCACCACACTCTCTCAGCAGTGAACAGAGAAAGCAGAAAAATTATCACCAAAGATACGGACATGAACAGCATTATCAACTAAGCTAAGCTAAATGACTTTGAGACAACACCATGCAAAACAGCAGAATGTACCTTCTTTTTGAAGTTAAAATACTCAGAACCTCTATTTCCTGACTTAGTATAAAGAGAGTGGTATTGAAGGAAGAATAAACTTGTAGATAAATAGAATGGAGAAAAGAATCCAGAAATAGTTATACGTATACATGACTAATTGGTTTCTGACAAAGGTAAACAGGCAATTTAGTGGAGAAAGGTAAATAGGCAATTCAGTGGAGAAAGTTACAGTCCTTCCAACAATAAATAGTGCTGGAACAACTGCATACATATATGCAAGAAACAAAGGCAAAAACAAAAAGCCTTTATCCAAGTGCCACTCTACCAAAAAATTACTCAAAATGGATCATAAGTACAAGTGTAAAACCTATAATTCTAAAAAAAAAAAAAAGATTTCTGACCTTTAGTTAGGAAATGATTTCTTACATACACAGCCAAAACTGTATGCTAAGTCACTTCAGTTATGTACGACTCTTTGCAACCCCATGGACTGTAACCCACCAGGCTCCTCTGCTGATGGGATTCTCCAAGCAGGAATACTGGAGTGGGTTGGCATTCTCTTCTCAAGGAGATCTTCCCGACCCAGGGACTGAACCCATGTCTCATGTCTCCTGCATAGACAGGTAGGTTCCTTACCACTAGCACCACCGGGGGAACTCACAACCAAAAGCATAGTAATTCAAAGAACAAATAAATTGGACTTCATTTACCTTAAGAAAGATTGCCTTCTGAAAGCCACTGACAGTGAGAAAATTTTTATAATCATATATCTGATAAAGGACTCGTCTCTAGAATTAGAAACTAAGTCCAATGATAAGAAAATAATTCATTTTTAAGGTGGGCCAGAGACTGGAACATATATGTCACCAAAGAAAATATATGAATGGCAAAAAGCACAAAGAAAGATGCTCAACACCATTAGACATCAGAGAAATGCAAATTAAAGCCACAATGAGATACAACTTCACTCTTCCTGGAACACCTAAGGAAAGAGAGAGTATCATGGCTGGCAAGGAGGCAGAAAGACTGGACTCCTACACTGGCGAAGAAATGAGAAATGATACAGCCACTCTGGAAAACAGCTTGGCAGTTTCTTATAAAATTAAGAATACCATACGATTTAAAGCTATGTTCATTCACAGACTTGAACATGAATCTTTATAGCAGCTTATTATTGGTCAGGAAACACTGCAAACAACTCCCATATCCCTCAGCTGAGAAATGAGTAGAATACTATCCACAAATAAAAAGAAATGAACTAGAAACAGACAACAACATGGATGATTATCTAATATAATATCCTAAGTGAAAGAAGCCAGGGTCAAAAGCATATAAACTGCATGACTCCACTTAATGTAAAGGTAAGTGATTTGCAAACACTGAAGGAAATGAAAAATCTAATTTTAATTTTATATGATTGCAAAATTAATATTCAAAAATGTATGCAAAATAAACTATACCCAAAGAATGTTCAACCTACCACACTATTGCATTCATCTCACATGCTAGTAAAGTAATGCTCAAAATTCTCCAAGCCAGGCTTCTGCAATACGTGAACCGTCAACTCCCTGATGTTCAAGCTGGTTTTAGAAAAGGCAGAGGAACCAGAGATCAAATTGCCAACATCCGCTGGATCGTGGAAAAAGCAAGAGAGTTCCAGAAAAACATCTATTTCTGCTTTATTGACTATACCAAAGCCTTTGACTGTGTGGATCACAGTAAACTGTGGAAAATTCTGAAAGAGATGGGAATACCAGACCACCTGACCTGCCTCTTGAGAAATCTGTATGCAGGTCAGGAAGCAACAGTTAGAGCTGGACATGGAACAACAAACTGGTTCCAAATAGGAAAAGGAGCACGTCAAGGCTGTATATTGTCACCCTGCTTGTTTAACTTCTATACAGAGTACATCATGAGAAATGCTGGACTGGAAGAAACACAAGTGGGAATCAAGATTGCCGGGAGAAATATCAATAACCTCAGATATGCAGATGACACCACCCTTATGGCAGAAAGTGAAGAGGAACTAAAAAGCCTCTTGATGAAAGTGAAAGAGGAGAGTGAAGAAGTTGGCTTAAAGCTCAACATTCAGAAAACGAAGATTATGGCATCTGGTCCCATCACTTCATGAGAAATAGATGGGGAAACAGTGGAAACAATGGCTGACTTTATTTTTTGGGCTCCAAAATCACTGCAGATGGTGACTGCAGCCATCAAATTAAAAGACGCTTACTGCTTGAAAGAAAAGTTATGACCAACCTAGATAGCATATTCAAAAGCAGAGACATTACTTTGCCAACAAAGGTCCATCTAGTCAAGGCTATGGTTTTTCCTGTGGTCATGTATGGATGTGAGAGTTGGACTGTGAAGAAGGCTGAGCGCTGAAGAATTGATGCTTTTGAACTGTGGTGTTGGAGAAGACTCTTGAGTGTCCCTTGGACTGTAAGGAGATCCAACCAGTCCATTCTGAAGGAGATCAGCCCTGGGATTTCTTTGGAAGGAACGATGCTAAAGCTGAAGCTCCAGTACTTTGGCCACCTCATGGGAAGCGTTGACTCATTGGAAAAGACTCCGATGCTGGGAGGGATTGGGGGCAGGAGGAGAAGGGGACGACCGAGGATGAGATGGCTGGATGGCATCACGGACTCGATGGATGTGAGTCTGAGTGAACTCCGGGAGGTGGTGATGGACAGGGAGGCCTGGCGAGCTGTGGTTCATGGGGTTGCAAAGAGTCAGACACTATTGAGTGACTGAACTGAAAATTAATATTCAAAAATTTATGCAAAATAAACTATATTGAATAGTATCCATTAATTTATCCATTAATTTAATCCATTAAATTAAGTATTCCTTAATTTACTTATCACATTAACCTATCACTAATTCCAACATATAAATTATTATCGTAACAAAACGTTTCAAAGAAATTTTAACAAAATGTATTCTTGTCTAATCAATCTCAAGATACAAGTATGCTCAGTTCAGTTCAGTCGCTCAGTCATGTCCAAATCTTTGCGACCCCATGAATCACAGCACGCCACACCTCCCTGTCCATCACCACCTCCCGGAGTTCACTCAGACTCACATCCATCGAGTCCGTGATGCCATCCAGCCATCTCATCCTCAGTCGTCCCCTTCTCTTCCTGCCCCCAATCCCTCCCAGCATCAGAGTCTTTTCCAGTGAGTCAACTCCTCCCATGAGGTGGCCAAAGTACTGGAGCTTCAGCTTTAGCATCATTCCTTCCAAAGAAATCCCAGGGCTGATCTCCTTCAGAATGGACTGGTTGGATCTCCTTGCAGTCCAAGGGACTCTCAAGAGTCTTCTCCAACACCACAGTTCAAAAGCATCAATTCTTCAGCGCTCAGCCTTCTTCACAGTCCAACTCTCACATCCATACATGACTACTGGAAAAACCATAGCCTTGACTAGACGGACCTTTGTTGGCAAAGTAATGTCTCTACTTTTGAATATGCTACCTAGCTTGGTCATAACTTTTCTTTCAAGGAGTAAGCGTCTTTTAATTTCATGGCTGCAGTCACCATCTGCAGTGATTTTGGAGCCCCCAAAAATAAAGTCAGCCACTGTTTCCACTGTTTCCCCGTCTATTTCCCATGAAGTGATGGGGCCGGATGCCATGATCTTCATTTTATATCAATCACCTCAGATATGCAGATGACACCACCCTTATGGCAGAAAGTGAAGAGGAGCTAAAAAGCCTCTTGATGAAAGTGAAAGAGGAGAGTGAAAAAGTAGGCTTAAAGCTCAACATTCAGAAAACAAGTATGCTAGAAATAACTTAAAATTTTAAAAAAATTTGTATATGAGAATCCAATAAGAATGTCCAACTTATTTTGCTAAGTAAGTTGTTAATGTTAACAGGACTAATTTTTTCCTAGCTGTACTGAAGATAAAATTGATATATAACATTATGCAAATTTAAGGTGTATAACATAATGATTTGGTGTAAATATATATCACAAAATTTTTGCCACAATTAGTTACTATACCCATCACCTCACATAGTTGTAATATTAGAAATAACTTTTTAAAGGATGGAAAGATTAAAAGAATAGAACAACCTAAATAATGTAAATGAAAATAATACTTCAGTAATTTACTCTGTATTCTTTGCTGAAATTAAACAACTTAAATCATTTAATGTCTATAAGTTTAATTTTAGAAAGAAACCACACTTTCAGTATGTTCATATAAAAATAAAAATATGTATCTTAACAGCAAATTTTTAATATATAATGAATATTTTATGAAAGTGTAATATTCAAATTTCAAGATAAATTGTATAAAGAGAGAATTACCATAATATTCTTTGAGATACAAAGGAAGCAAAAATATTACAACAGAGGATTTTATATTCATGGAGTTACTCAACTGGAAAAAAACTTCCACTACTCGTTTCTATTCATGTATAACACATTCTTTAACAAGAAAGCCAAAGACTATAGAAATTATTTCAATTAGAACTTCTTTATGCAAAGATTTTGGTGAAAAAAAGTCAATACTTTTTTGGAGTTTGGGCCTGACTTCTATTTTCAAATTAGTTTTCTTTCAAAATAATTCAGGAACAAAACCACATTTTAGGCCCAGCCTTGTCTGATATGGCAGATAATGTTTTAAAAAGTTAAAAATGTTGATTACTATGTTTCACTGCAGAGAAAGTAGTCAAACCTGTCAGGCATTTGCAGAACCATTTACAGTCTGCATATGTGATGACATGACACCAGGTACACGCTACTGCATGCACGTACAATGTAGAGCGTGTACACAGCGCACATAGCAGGGCTTTCCGGGGGCTCCGTGGGTGAAGACTCCGCCTGCAATGCGTGAGACGCAGGTTTGATAGCTGGGTTGGGAAGATCCCCTGGAGAAGGGCATGGCAACCCACTCCAGTTTTCTTTCCTGGAGAATCCCATGGACAGAGGAGCCTGAAGGGCTACAGCCCATAGGGTCACAAAGACTTCAGACATGACTGAAGTGACTGAGAACGCATGCACGCAATGTATACAGTGTATAGAAAACTGGAGTGGGTAGCCTTTCCCTTCTCCAGGGGATGTTACTGACCCAGGGATTGAACCGGGGTCTCCCACATTGCAGTTGAGCCAACAATCTGCCTGCAATGCGGGAGACCTGGGTTCGATCCCTGAGTTGGGAAGATCCCCTGGAGAAGAGAAAGGTTACCTACTCCAGTGTTCTGGCCTGGAGAATTCCATGGACTGTATAGACCATGAGGTCGTAAAGAGAATCGGACACAACTGTTGTGTGTGTGTATATATATATACACACACACACACATATATATGTGTATATATAAATAATGTATAAATATGTATAAATTTATACATTTATACAAGTGTATAAATGTATTTTATATTTATATATATATATATATAATGCATGCACATACACCATTGCCCTTAAAGCTGTTGAAGCACTTGATGTTGGTACCTGGCACTATGTGCCAAAACTTATGGATATAGAAGAAAAAACACCAGATATAATATTTATTTTCCTAAAGACATTTTAAGCGGAGTCCCTTTTCTATCTTTTCTTCTTTTAAAGAAACAAGATTGGCTAAAGATTGGTATTATTTTCCCTTCAAAAGAAATCTAAGTGCACTGACCTAACTGTCCACCTACGAGCAGAGACAGATATCCAAATGCTCTCAGAAGGCCAGGCAGAGGTCAAACCTACTTCAGATCAGAAGCAGGAAATCTAATGTCTGGATTCACATCAGTGTTTTAGGGAACTGTGATGACTGTGCAATGTTAAGACAATTTATAATCACTGGCATTCTCCCATTAAGGGAGGTTATAAATTAGAGACTGGCTTTCTGGGGAAGGACCTAGTGGACATTTGTGATTGGGCTGAGTGATAGAGCTTGGCTTCCCTTAGCACCAAACCTTAAATCTGCTGGAAATGCAAGACAACTTCAGGTATGGAATCTCTTAAAATACAGAAGTCCGGAAGGGCTGTTTGCTACTTCATTGTTTGGGCCCAGCTGTGTCTCTGTAATGACATACTTCAGTTCAGTTCAGTTCAGTCACTCAGTCATGTCCAACTCTTTGTGACCCAATTAACCATAGCACACCAGGCCTCCCTATCCATCACGAACTCCCAGAGTCCACCCAAACCCATGTCCATCGAGTCGGTGATGCCATCCAACCATCTCATCCTATGTCGTCCCTTTCTCCTCCTGCCTTCAATCCCTCCCAGCATCAGGGTCTTTTCAAATGAGTCAGCTCTCCGCATCAGGTGGCCAAAGTATTGGAGTTTCAGGTTCAACATCAGTCCTTCCAATGAACACCCAGGACTGATCTCCTTTAGGATGGACTGGTTGGATCTCCTTGCCCTCCAAGGGACTCTCAAGAGTCTGCTCCAACACCACAGTTCAAAAGCATCAGTTCTTCGGCGCTCAGCTTTCTTTACAGTCCAGCTCTCTCACATCCATACAGAGAAGGCAATGGCACCCACTCCAGCCCTCTTGCCTGGAAAATCCCATGGACGGAGGAGCCTGGTAGGCTCAGTCCATGGGGTCGCTGGGAGTCAGACATGACTGAGTGACTTCACTTTCACTGTTCACTTTCATGCACTGGAGAAGGAAATGGCAACCCACTCCAGTGTTCTTGCCTGGAGAATCCCAGGGACGGGGGAGCCTGGTGGGCTGCCGTCTATGGGGTCGCACAGAGTCGGCCACGACTGGAGCGACATAGCAGCAGCAGCGGCACATCCATACGTGACCACTGGGAAAACCATAGCCTTGACTAGACAGACCTTTGTTGGCAAAGTAATGTGTCTGCTTTTTAATATGCTGTCTAGGTTGGTCATAACTTTCCTTCCAAGGAGTAAGTGTCTTTTAATTTCATGGCTCAATCACCATCTGAAGTGATTCTGGAGCCCAGAAAAATAAAGTCTGACACTGTTTCCACTGTTTCCCCATCTATTTCCCGTGAAGTGATGGGACCGGATGCCATGATCTTCGTTTTCTGAATGTTGAGTTTTAAGCCACCTTTTTCACTCTCCTCTTTCACTTTCATCAAGAGGTTCTTTAGTTCTTCTTCACTTTATGCCACAAGGGTGGTGTCATCTGCATATCTGATTATTGATATTTCTCCCAACAATCTTGATTCCAGCTTGTGCTTCCTCCAGCCCAGTGTTTCTCATGATGTACTCTGCATATAAGTTAAATAAGCATGGTGACAATATACAGCCTTGACGTACTCCTTTTCCTATTTGGAAGCAGTCTGTTGTTCCATGTCCAGTTCTAACTGTTGCTTCCTGACCTGCATACAGGTTTCTCAAGAGGCTGGTCAAGTGGTCTGGTATTCCCATCTTCACAGCCATGTTAAACTGTCTTTGCTAAGGAAATTAGGCCTCATAAGTTATTCAAAACTTTCACCTATTTTTTCAGTGGAAGGAGTCTTAAAATGGAACCAAAGAGTTGTTACCTTTTTCTGATGTTGAAAGTGTTTGGTTAAAGAATATAGTTGTGTCAAAATATTAATCATTTCTAAACATTTCAATGCATTTCTTATTCTTCTGTTTGTTTTTGAATTTGACTTTTAAATTGTTTATTTCCAAGGTGTGTATGTGCTTGCAAAATAGGTCCTCCGAATGTCATTATGAAATGGTTTAAGAGGGAAGATGTGATTTATAAGAACTATCAATCAGATGCTAAAAACATCTGTGCAACTCTCTAGAGTGTCATATTTCTTCCACATGATTGAATTGCTGTCATTTAACAAGCCTATTCTTTTCATTGATTTTTTATTAGATTAATTATTCAAGAAGACTGGTTAGAATCTCAAAATTTGATACTTCTTTGGGGTGAAAGTAGAGTCACATTCAGGAACAGGAGCCTGGAAAATCAAAGTCTCTGAGAGTTCAATGTCAGCGTCCGTCTTGATTCTAGTAACAGGTTTTCACTGTTTCCTTCTCTACCTCTGTCAGCTGCAACTCCTCAATATTCTTCACTAAATGTTTCAAGATGCTCTTTGGTCACCAAAGATTAAAAAAAAAAAAAAATCTAAACCTTAAACCAGCAAAGGACAGAAGAAAACAAATGCTGAAATGATTTAACTACTGTTTTGGCATTTTTCGACCTACAACTTGAAGAATGGCTAATGTTTAGAATTTAGAAAGCTGTTATTAGACCTGGAGCTTTTCCAAGTCAATGAAATTTTACAGTCTTAAATCTCAAAAATATCATACTAAGGAATGATATTGAACATCAGACCTTAAAAAAGCGCTCAAGGCCCAAAGCTTAAGTAAGTCTGGTTTCGGGGCCTGTGCTCAGCTGCCCCCCTTCTCTGTCTCCGGCTCACTCCCCCAGGGGGCAGGGCAAGCCCCCATCCCAGCGCCGGAGGCACAGCAAGTCCTGCTCTTCAGGGGCTGACATTGACCTTGCAGCTGTCTTCCTGACAGATTCTCGTTTCTCATTTCACCTGGAGGTTCAGCTTAGTCTATAGCCAGTGCATTTATATCTATTTCCTGATTTATGCTCGCTTCCTCAACACCTACACGCATTGCCAAGCGCTTAACTTTTCAACCCTGAACACCAGCTCAGACCGCTGTTATATTCTCTACGTAGTGTGCCTCCAGTTTTCTCCCAACCATGCTCGTCTTGTAAGTTTCTCTCAACAGTTGCCTGATGGAACCTATTTGTGACTTGGTTCTTAGTGCCTGAATCTGTAACGACTGGCTGAAACATGACCCCTTTTGTTTCAAAAATTTAACAAAACTCCTGTCCTAAGATAAACTAAGAACTTAAGAAGCTTTGAATTCAAATGCTGAATTTTGGCCATCACAAGGTACATAAAAAACAGTTCCAAATTATCAGGTTGCCTTAAGTATTCATTCTCAATCACAAAGTGACAGAACAGTAAAAATTGTATATATAAAAGGTTTTAATATTCCTGTTAGTCATTTCCTTTGTTTGCTTCAAAATATTTAATGCCTCTGCAGTTGGCCTTTAGTATCAATTATTCAAACTTTTTATGAAGACTTTACTTTTCTTTTCTCTTTGTGTGCGTGCAACACACAAAGAACTGAATTTCCAGGCAACCAATCAACGCCACAATACATCACGAGGACAACTACGGCTCTTCTTTTTCCGCATCTATCATTCACTACCAGTCCCATTTCCTTCTATTCTGTATCTTCTGCTGCCGCCGCTGCTGCTGCTGCTGCTAGTCACTTCTATTGTGTCCAACTCTGTGTGACCCCATAGATGGCAGCCCACCAGGCTCCCCTCTCCCTGGGATTCTCCAGGCAAGAACACTGGAGTGGGTTGCCATTTCCTTCTTCAATGCATGAAAGTGAAAAGTGAAAGTGAAGTCAGTCAGTCAGCTGTGTCCAACTCTTCGCGACCCCGTGGACTGCAGCCTACCAGGCTCATCCCGTCACCTGGAACAACATGGGATGTTCCAGGCAAGAATACTGGAGTAGGGTGCCATCGCCTTCTCCGGTATCTTCTATTATAATATATTTAATACACATCCATCTAATCCAACCTCCACACCTTCACTTAAGCCTGCTAACATCAAATGCAACATCTATTATTGCTTTTGTATACTATTTATCGTAATTTTTCTGGCTTTACTGAGCTGTAACTGACATTAGATTGTATAAGGTTAAGATCATGCATGTTGATCTGATACAAGTATTCACATATTGTGAAATGGTTATCACAGTTGTGTCAGTTAACACTTTCATCATGCCTCATGTAATCACTTCTGTGATGAGAACGTTGAAGATCCACTCTCTCAGCAACTGCCAAGTCTATGATCCAGTCTCTGTGAACTATGATCACTATACTGTGCATTAGACCCCCAGGACTTACTTATGGAAGTTTGTGCCCTTTGACCAACATCTCCCTATTAACCAAACCTCTGAGCCTCTGACAACCGCCATTCTGCTCTACTTCTGTGAGTCTGACTTTTTCATATTTCACATTGTAAGTTGTATCACTCTCCTTATTCACTTTCATCAAGAAGCTCTTTAGTTCTTCTTCACTTTCTGCCATAAGGGTGGTATCATCTGCATATCTGAAGTTATTGATATTTCTCCAGGCAATCTTGATTCCAGCTTGTGCTTCATCCAACCCAGCATTTCTCATGATGTACTCTGCATGTAAGTTAAATAAGCAGGGTGACAATATACAGCCTTGATGTACTTTCCCTATTTGGAACCAATCTGTTGTTCCATGTCCAGTTCTAACTGTTGCTTCCTGACCTGAATACAGATTTCTCAAGAGGCAGGTAATGTGGTCTAGAAGAACTAAAGAGCCTCTTGATGAAAGTGAAAGAGGAGAGTGAAAAAGGTGGCTTAAAACTCAACATTCAGAAAACTAAGATCATGGCATCCGGTCCCATCACTTCATGGGAAATAGATGGGGAAACAGTGGAAACAGTGGCTGACTTTATTTTTCTGGGCTCCAAAATCACTGCAGATGGTGACTGCAGCCATGAAATTAAAAGACGCTTACTCCTTGGAAGAAAAGTTATGACCAACCTAGACAGCATATTAAAAAGCAGACACATTACTTTGCCAACAAAGGTCTGTCTAGTCAAGGCTATGGTTTTTCCAGTAGTCATGTATGGATGTGAGAGTTGGACTATAAAGAAAGCTGAGCGCCAAAGAATTGATGCTTTTGAACTGTGGAGCTGGAGAAAACTCTGAGAGTCCCTTGGACTGCAAGGAGATCCAACCAGTCTATCCTAAAGGAGATCAGTCCTGGGTGTTCATTGGAAGGACTGATGTTGAAGCTGAAACTCCAATACTTTGGCCACCTGATGCGGAGAGCTGACTCATTTGAAAAGACCCTGATGCTGGGAAAGATTGAGGGCAGGAGGAGAAGGGGACGACAGAGGATGAAATGGTTGGATGCCCTCACTGACACAATGGACATGGGTTTGGGTAGACTCTGGGAGTTGGTGATGGTCAGGGAGGCCAGGCGTGCTGCATTCCATGGGGTCGCAAAGAGTCGGACACAACTGAGCAACTGAACTGAACTGAAATTGTATCACACAGTTATTTGTCTTCCTCTGTCTGACATTTCACTTAACGTAATGCCCTCAAGGTCCATTCATGTTGTCACAAATGGCAAGATGTCCTTTCTCACTGTTGAATTACACACACACACCACACACCTGCTGATGGTCACTTTAGTGTTTCCATACCTTGGCTATTATGAGTAAAAGTGCAATGAACCTAGGAGTACAGATCTCTCTTTGAGATTCTGGTTTAGTTTCCTTTGGATATATATACCCAGAAGTGGTATGGCTGGATTATATAGTTCTATTTTTAATTTCTTGAGGATCCCCCATATTGTTTTCTATCAGCATAAAATTTCCCTTTTCTCCATATTTTCACCAACAATTATCTCGGTCTTCATGGTTAACAGCCATTCTAACAGGTGTGAGATGATATTTCATTGTGGCTCTGACTGCATTTGCCCACATGATTAGCAGTGCTGAGCATCATTTCATGCAGCTATTGGCCATCTGTATGTCTCCTTTGCAAGATGTCTATTAAGTTCCTCTGCCAATTTTTAAAATCACGTTATTTTTTTTTGCCTTTTAATTGCATTATTTAGTTCATTTACATTTAATATTGTTAGTGATATGGTTGGGTTTAAGTCATTCATACTGCTATTTGTTTTTTGTTTCATTTATTCTTTGTTCCTTTTTCTACACTTTATTGCTATTCTTTGGACCGAGGAGTTTAGTATTTTCAGTATCTTATTTCATACACCTTCAGATCCTGTCAAGGCTTTATTTGGCTTTATTTGTTATTGTTACAGAAGAGATCTATTTGTATTTTTCTCTTGGTCCATAGTCATTGTCCTTGTTGGAGAAGACTCTTGAGAGTCCCTTGGACTGCAAGGAGATCCAACCAGTCCACTCTGAAGGAGATCAACCCTGGGATTTCTTTAGAAGGAATGATGCTAAAGCTGAAACTCCAGTACTTTGGCCACCTCATGAGAAGAGTTGACTCATTGGAAAAGACTTTGATGCTGGGAGGGATTGGGGGCAGGAGGAGAAGGGGACGACAGAGGATGAGATGGCTGGATGGCATCACGGACTCGATGGACGTGAGTCTGAGTGAACTCCGGGAGTTGGTGATGGACACGGAGGCCTGAAGTGCTGTGATTCATGGGGTCGCAAAGAGTTGGACACGACTGAGTGACTGAACTGAACTGAACTGAAGGGTATGATCTTTACTCACAAAGGTAAAGGTTTTCAAAAGTTTTTCAAATTTTTTGAAATCTCAACCAAATATCTGATTTGCTCAGTTAAGTCTCCTCACCCTGAATTGACCAGAGATCCCATGTCTTCTAGGAAAACATGCTTATCTTCCTTTTCCTATCTCTGTTAGCTCTCAATCCATCCACAGAGCACATTGTTCCTGCTTACCCACATAAAGACTCACCACACTGGCCCAGTTAGGCAGCCAAGATGAATACGGCACTCATCTTGTGATTTCCTTCTCTCGGGGATCAAATCCCTGTGTTGCCCATTATTTAATGCCTGAAAACAACTGTCTCATGCATTATGTGCAGATAGTTTGTGGAGGTGTAAGTGTAGTATCTGGTATTTCATCATTTCCAGAGCAGAATTCTTCCTTCAGTCTTAATTTTTATCACCTTATTAAGTTAATATATTATTATTGCAAAGGAGAGAAGTGATATATTTATTCTTTATGCATTTAATAATACTACATTACAAATGTTAACAAAGTTTTGATTGAAAGAGATTAGCAAATGATAAATCTATAAGGGCAGAATTAAGAATTTTCCCTTAGGCATTTTCAGCAGCTTTCTAAATATCAACAGCTTCTGCTATTGCTTCTGGAGAAAATAAAATTTTGAGACATGAGATATAATTTTATTATGTCAAAACACCATGCCTAAGAATTTCTGCTGTTGAATAGATGATCAAACAGGAATATTTTATGACAAAATAACTAACCCATTTTAGATCACAGACCTTGAGACTATCACAATTGCTGTTTCTAAAAGATTTATGTGACTGAGAGCTGTAGCAGATGGCTGATACAAACAAGGAAGAGATTTCATCTCTCAGCTGAGACTGAGTCTTGTCTCTGGCATTTAGCTAAGTCTAGCATTTAATATTATGAAAGTGTAAGGATTCGAAATTAGTAATGATCACCTGTTTAACAAGAGGCTTAGCAGAGGCAAGGATGGTAGCTTATTTAGCACACAGATATGTTTGTTTGGCTTGCACAAGGTTTTTTAAAAATGTTGAATATCTTGCCAACATTCAAATATTGAGAGATTTCATAAAAATAAAATCAGATCTCTAGTTTCTCTTGAATCTGGCAACACTAATTTTTAATTTGGGTCCAAGAGTAGTTTATAGCTAGAAAAGAGACTGTCATTTAGAGACGGCCTGTGGTCCCCTTACCTTTATGCATTTACACCATCTCCCAGCGCCTATGCATATACATTTGCTTCCTCCAATCTAATGAACATTCAGGAAATAGGAACGGTTGGCAATCAAAGCAGATAAATGGCTAAAGGTTACTTTCCAGAGATGCAGGTGGGATTATCGAGTCCTAGAACTTATTCCGCCTCTCTGCTTTAACCTTCACTTTAGTGGTTAGAAGTTCCTGATTATTTTCTGCTTCACTGTATCAAAGACATCACTGATTTAAGAGGCATCATTAAGCTTTGATCTCTAAAATAGGAAAAGCTCCTACATTTAACTCTGCTATCCCAAGGACTGAAAGCTGCATCTTGATTGCAGAGATGTGCAAATGTGCAAGATTATGCATTTAATATCAATTACAATGGTAACATCATAAATGGATATGATCAATAACACACTTTCTAACCTACAGATCAACTGCAGTTTCTTCAGTTCCCATTCCCAAGGCCATAGCCTCTTTTAAATATGTGCCAAGCATCTAGTCTCACTCCTAGTCATGTGTTCTTCCATTCAGTTAGCAGGACGATCTTTCCAGAACAGCAGTGAGGCCATGTATGTCCTCTATGCTCACATCCCCAGAACAGTGAGGATCCAGTCTGCTGAGCACACCATGTGAGACCACACTCTGTCTTGCCTTTCTCTCCTCCGCTCTCAGCGTCTCTTGCTCTTCCTTTTGTTTCTAGCAATACCAAACTCACGGAGTCTTTGAAAATGCTTTCTTTTTTGTTAGAATCACCTCTTTTGAATTTTCTGGTTACTCAGATTTTTGTCATTCTTTAATCTGACACAATCGCAACCTCTGATGGGACACATTCTCTGGCATATATGCCACACCCGTTTCATTTTATTCTGGAATCATTTGAAATCATCTTGGTCCACTTCTGCACCTATCTACTATCTGCCTTGTGATTTATTCACATGCATTCATGCCTGTCTAGATCAAAGCTTGCAAATGGACAGTTCATAAGTGGATTCTACCCTGCACAGGCACATTCTGCCTATAAAATGTTTAGACAATTTTTACGATTAGATATCTACATGAAAAATAGGGACATCTCACATTTTAAGAAAATTCAGTCCCTAGGGACATTTCCAGAGTAGCATTTCTGGATAATCACGACCAGATGGCATTAACAGACAGCCCCATCAAGATCAGACACACTTTCTACAGCGCGTCATGAAGTCCATCATCCCTCTGGTTTTTTAAATGTCATTTTACTTGTTTACAATACAGCTCTGGCCTCTATAAACAACCGAGTTTACAACTTTGGGTATGAACTGTGACCTTGAATTAAGAGAGTATCTTACCGATCTTGGGCTTCCCTAGTGGCTCAGATGGTAAAGACTCTGCCTGCAGTGCAGCAGACCTGGGTTGATCCCTGGGTTGATCCCTGGGTTGGGAAGGTCCCCCAGAGAAGGGAATGGCAACCATTCTAGTATTCTTGCCAGGGGAATCCCACGGACAGAGGAGCCTGGTGGGCTACAGTCCATGGGGTCGCAAAGAGTCAGGCACGACCGAGAGACTCACACTCTCACTTACTCATCTGTCTCTCTTGGTGCCTAGCACAGAGCCTGGCATATATAGCTGGAGTTCAAGAAGCATTTTATACATTGAGTTGAATAATCTAATACGATAATTACAAAAGTCTAGCAAGAGGTGAGGTAGTATTAAGATTCACAGCTGATAAAGAAACTGCAGTTTGGAAAGTCAACTCTTGCTCAAAAGGACATAGTTCATAAGAGGCAGTGCTGGGGCCAAACCCAAATCTCTACTCCACGCCTCAGGGTTTCCTACAAAGATACAGGTTCTCTGGCTTTCTACCTGCTGAGGTCACAAAACCTCAATATTTTTTTCAACTGATAAATTAATCTCCATGTCTTCTATATCCCCACCATTATAAAACTTATCACTCACCACTTGTATAAGAGTTCATCATGTGTATGACCTCCCCCCACCATGTGACTCGAGGATGAAGGCCTGTGACCAGCCACCACCTTCCAGGAAGCGGTCCTGCAATATTGATTTGGAGAACTTAAAGGGACTGAATGAATAAGTCTCTATTCTCTATTATTTCTGTCACAACAATGTCTGATATTCTATATGAAAGGAGGGAAAGAAAGGAAGAAGGAAGGCTGTTGTTACAAAAGAAGAATAAACAGGCAAACATGAGTTCACTTATACCCTGTAAATTGTTTCCCATCTTTGTTAATAGCATTTGTCATGATAAAACCAATAAACTCTTGTTGTTTCCCATTTGTTTAGGATTTAAAAGTTAATTCACATCATTGTCATCTTTACTTTTTCAGATGCTTGTATTTTTTTCCACCAGGTCATAGCCACCGCTCTGTTCAAGTATCATGTGTTTCTTTCATTAATGTCAGGTAGTTTGTTCCATTAGTGACATATCATGACAATTTAAAAGCAAATCTTACAATCAGAAGTGACATTTCTGAACAGCGTTGTCTGAGTTGAAGTGACTCTGATAGCAGAGCTTGATATTTCCCGTTTGTTTGGGTTCCCCCCTCCAAAAAAAAAATAATAATAACAATAATAATGTCATCTTTCCCTCTTCCATCTAGGTGATAAAGTTCAGCTGGGAGTAAACTAAGTGTCATTCACAGCCATGCTAAGGCAGTCAACCCCTAAAGAGTCTTAAGCTCTGTAAACAGTATAAACGAGCCCCTCTCACTCTTCCCAGAAAACAGGAACCACACTGAGGGCTGGACTATCTAACAACTGCTGGGCTTGGCACAAGGATCCTCTGATCCCTGGATCTCAGGGGTCACAGTACTGCCCAGGATCCTATGATCCTCTGTGGATCACAGGAATAGTGAATTCAGCTAGCCATATATTTTGCCAACTTTAAACCCAAATATAGAAAGCTTGATCATTTTTCATAGTGCTATTATTTAGCAAGCCATTTAGTATAAGATAAATATTGTACTTCCTCCTAATGCATTTACTAAATGCATTTTTAAATTAAGTTACATAACTATATAAACCAATCATTACTATTTTATAATTATCTTCTTGTCATAAATGGAAAGCTATGGTTTGAAAATAGCTTATACAGCTTATATAAACTGAAACAAATAGTTTATATGAACTGAATCAAGTACTTCAGTTCTCTGCATATAGTACAAATCTGCCATTCTTTCTTAGCACCTGATTTTTATACACTCTTCTAAAAGGTATCCTTTCAATAAATTTTATGTTTTTTAAAATATTTCATTACTTTTAGGGTTCTGGATTCTAGATTTATTTAACAGAAAAATGTAATTTTGCATTCAGACAACACACTGTACCTTGTTGAAAAATTAAAAAGGATTGCAAAATGGTGACAGCAAAGCATTAAACCAAGTGGTAAGGCCCTGAAGAGCCAAAACAATCTTAAGAAAGAACCAAGTTGGATATATCACACTCCTTGATTTCAAACTATACTACAAAGCCATGGTGATCAAAGCAAAGTATGGTACTGGCATGAAAACACACAGATCAATGGAACAGAATAGAGAGCCTAAAAATAAATCCATGTTTTCATGGTCAATCTATGACAAAGGAGACAAGAATATACAATGAAGAAAAGATAGTCTCTTAAAAAATCTGCGTTGGGAAAACCGAACCGATGCAGACACAAGAGAACAAAACTGGACCACATCTTACACTATACATAAAAATACATTCAAAATGGATTAAATACTTAAATGCGATGTGTGAAACCAAAACATCCCTAATAAGAAAACACAAGCAGTGAGCTCTTTGACATAGATGTCAGCGATTTTTTTTTTTTTTTTGGTGCGGGGTGCGTGGGGTGGGGGCGGGATCTGTTTCCTCAGGCAAGAGCAACAAAAGCAAAACTTATCAAATGCAACTACCTCACACCAAAAAGCTTTTCCACAGCAAAGGAAAACATCTACAAAACAAAAAGACAATCTACTGAATGGGAGAAGATACTTTAAAATCATGTATCTGGTAAGGGGCTTAATATCCATAACATAAAAGAACTTACATAATTTAATGTTCAGAAATAAACAACCTGATTAAAAAATTAGCAGAGGATCTGAACAGACATTTTCCCAAAGGAGACACACATATGGCCGACAGGCACTTGAAAAGATGGTCAATATCACTAATTATCAGGGAAATGCAAATCAAAACCACAATGAGATACCATCTCACACCTGTCAGAATGGCTATTATCAAAAACAGGACAGATTACAAAGATTGTGAGGATATAATAGTATGCAGGTTCCTCAAAAAACTTAAAATAGAACCACCATGTTATCCAGCCACTTGACTTCTGGGTATATATCCAAATTAAAAAAAACCTGGTGGTTGTTAGAGGGGAGGGTGGTTGGGTGAATTAAGTGAAGAGGACTAAGAGGTACAAACTTTCAGTTAAAAAATAAATAATTCACGAGGAGGTGATGTACACCATAAGGGAAATAGTCAATGGTATTGTGATAACTTTGTATGGTTACAAATGGAAACCAGATTTATTATGGTGGTCAATTAAAAATGTATATAAATACTGAATCACTATGATCTACATTTGTAACTACTATAATATTGTTTCTCAATTATACTTCAATAAATAAAAGGACAAAAACAAGGGTAGAGCTTTTATGAATTGGGGAACCTACGTGACTGTTCAGGACAAATGCTGTCACACTGGACCTGACTAGATGCAAATCATTCAGCCTCCATGGTCCTCACTCAGATGGTTCATTTCCAAATGTGGCCTAATCACAGCTGCCTTATCCCTCTCATGGACCTGGTAAAGGCCACATAAGTTCAAACGCTTTGTAGACTCTTCACTTTGTAGACACATTAAAAAATATGTTTTACAAAGTTATTGGTTGATGTATTTTTTTCCCATCTAATTAACAAATCTTACAAAACACTTCCAACATAAAAGCTCTACCCTGGTTTTTGTCCTTTTATTTACTGAAATATAATTGAGAAACAATATCATATTAGTTTCAGGTGTACATCATCAGTTCAGTTCAGTTGCTCAGTTGTGTCCAACTCTTTGCGACCCCATGAACCGCAGCACGCCAGGCCTCCCTATCCATCACCATCTCCCGGAGTTCATTCAGACTCACGTCCATCAAGTCAGTGATGCCATCCAGCCATCTCATCCTCTGTCGTCCCCTTCTCCTGCCAATGAGTCAACTCTTCGCATGAGGTGGCCAAAGTACTGGAGCTTCAGCTTTAGCATCATTCCTTCCAAAGAACACCAGGGTTGATCTCCTTCAGAATGGACGGGTTGGATCTCCTTGCAGTCCAAGGGACTCTCAAGAGTCTTCTCCAACACAACAGTTCAAACGCATCAATTCTTCAGTGCTCAGCCTTCTTCACAGTCCAACTCTCACATCCATACATGACCACAGGAAAAACCATAGCCTTGACTAGACAGACCTTAGTCGGCAAAGTAATGTCTCTGCTTTTGAATATGCTATCTAGGTTAGTCATAACTTTTCTTCCAAGGAGTAAGCGTCTTTTAATTTCATGGCTGCATTCACCATCTGCAGTGATTTTGGAGCCCCCCAAAAATAAAGTCTGACAGTGTTTCCACTGTTTCCCCATCTATTTCCCATGAAGTGATGGGACCAGATGCCATGATCTTCCGTTTTCTGAATGTTGAGCTTTATTCAGTATTTATATACATCTTAAATTGATGATCATAATAAATCTATTAAGAAGAGGTGGGAAGAATACACAGAAGAACTCTACAAAAAAGATCTTCATGACCCAGATAATGACAATGGTGTGATTGTGTGAAGTCAAGTGGGCCTTAGGAAGCATCACTACAAACAAAGCTAGTGGAGGTGATGGAATTCCAGATGAGCTATTTCAAATTCTAAAAGATAATGCTGTTAAAGTGCTGCACTCAATATGCCAGCAAACTTGGAAAACCCAGCAGTCGCCACAGGACTGGAAAAGGTCAGTTTTTATTCCAATCCTAAAGAAAGGCAAGGCCAAAGAATGCTCAAACTACTGCACAATTGCACTCATCTCACATGCTTGCAAAGTAATGCTCAAAATTCTCCAAGCCAGGCTTCAACAGTACGTGAATTGAGAACTTGAAGATGTTCAAGCTGGATTTAGAAAAGACAGAGGAACCAGAGATCAAACTGCTAATATCCTTGGATCATAGAAAAAGCAAAAGAATTTCACAAAAACATCTACTTCTCCCTAATTGACTATGCTAAAGCTTTTGACTGTGTGAATCACAACAAACTGTGGAAAATTCTTAAAGAGATGGTAATACCAGACCACCTTACCTGTCTCCTGAGAAATCTGTTTTCAGGCCAAGAAGCAACAGTTAGAAGCTGACATGGAACAACAGACTGGTTCAAAATTGGGAAAGGACTGTGACCCTGCTTATTTAACTTATTATTTGAAATGCTGAGCTGGAAGAAGCACGAGCTGGAATCAAGATTGCCAGGAGAAATATCAATAACCTCAGATAGGCAGATGACACCACCCTTATGGAAGAAAACAAAGATGAACTAAAGAGCCTCTTGATGAAAAGTCAAAGAGGAGAGTGAAAAGTTGGCTTAAAGCTCAACATTCAGAAAACGAAGATCATGGCATCCAGTCCCATCACTTCATGGCAAATAGATGGGGAAACAGGGGAAACAGTGACAGACTTTCTTTTCTTGGGCTCCAAAATCACTGCAGATGGTGACTGCAGCCATGAAATTAAAAGACACTTGCTCCTTGGGAAAAAAGCTATGATCAACCTAGACAGCATATTAGAAAGCAGAGACAATACTTTACCAACAAAGGTCCATATAATCAGAGCCAAGGTGTTTCCAGTGGTCATGTATGGATGTGAGAGTTGGACTGTAAAGAAAGCTGAGCACCGAAGAATTGATGCTTTTGAACTGTGGTGTTGGAGAAGACTCTTGGGAGTCTCTTGGACTCAAGGAGATCCAACCAGTAAATCCTAAACAACTCTAAGGAAATCTGTCCTGAATATTCATTGGAAGGACTGACAGTGAAGGTGAAACTCCAATACTTTGGCCACCTGATGAGAAGAACTGACTCATTGGAAAGACCCTGATGCTGGGAAAGATTGCAGGCGGGAGGAGAAGGGGATGACAGAGGATGAGATGGTTGGATGGAATCACCAATTCAATGGACATGAGTTTGACTAAACTCTGGGAGATGGTGATGGACAGGGAGGCCTGGCGTGCTGCAGTCCCTGGAGTCGCAGAGAGTCAGAAATGACTGAGTGACTGAACGGACAAAACACTTCTAACAGGCCTAAGTTTGAAAGAGATGAGAATTGCGTATTTCTGAGAACCCAAATTCTTCTTAAAACAACAGGTTTTACAAAGATTTTACACTGATTATATATTTTGAGAACAATAACATACCCCTTGAAATGGGAGTCTACTGAATAGATCTCAGTCAGTTCAGGCGCTCAGTCATGTCCGACTCTTTGTGACCTCATGGACTGTAGCACGCCAAGCCTCCGTGTCCATCATCAACTCCCGGAGTTTACTCAAACTCATGTCCATTGAGTTGGTGATGCCATCCAACCATCTCATCCTCTGACGTCCCCTTCTCCTCCTGCCCTCAATCTTTCCCAGCATCAGGGTCTTTTCCAATGAGTCAGTTTTTTGCATCAGGTGGCCAAAGTATTGGAGTTTCAGCTTCAGCATCAGTCCTTCCAGCAAATATTGAGGACTGATTTCTTTTAGGATGAATAGATCTGCCAAAGGAGATTTATTCTGCTTAGATCTACTGAATATATCTACCAAAGCAAAAATGGATTCCTTGAAACTAACCTTAACTGCTTCAAATCACTACATCATGAGACTCTGAAATTTTACGTTCATTTTCTGGTACATCCAGTCTCTGCATCAGGCTGCCTTAGTTTTACAACTCACCCATCCTCCACCCCTACTTGCCTAGTTTGCAGGTAGAAATTCTCCTAGCATGTTATCAAAAATGCATTAATACAGCAGTTCCCAACCTCTGTGGCACCATGGACCGGTTCCGTGGTTGACCATTTTTCTGCGGCTTGTGGGTGGGGGTGATTACGGGATGGTTCTAAGGAACCCTCGTGTGCAGCCTGCAGTGGAGTGGGGGCTCCTTTGAGTCTGAGCACCGCCGTCCTCACAGGAGGCCGTGCTCTGAGTCTGAAGCCTCCTGTCCTCACAGGAGGCCACGCTCTGAGTCTGAGGCCCCGCCATCCTCACAAGAGGCTGAGCCCTGAGTCTGTGGCCCCGCCACCCTCACAGGAGGCCGCGCCCTGAGTCTGAGGCCCTACCGTCCTGACAGGAGGTTGTACTCTGAGTCTGAGGCCCCGCTGACCTCACATTAGGCCACGCTCTGAGTCTGAGGCCCCGCCGTTCTCACAGGAGGCTGTGCCCTGAGTCTGATTCCCCGACATCCTGACAGGAGGCTGCACTCTGAGTCTGAGGCACGGCCACCCTGACAGGAGGCTGTGCCCAGCGGTGAAGCATAGAGGCTCCCTCACTGCCAGCGCTCGCCTCCTGCATGCGGCCCGGGTCTGAACCGGCCACGACCCGGTACCAGTCCGTGGCCTGAGAGTGAGAACCCCTGCATTAACAGGCTCTACTTATTCTTTCTGCTGAGCTAAGAATTTACGCAGAGGGAAGTGTGAGGTGTCTCTCCTCAGTTCTGAGCTCTTCTGCCTTTTTCGCAGCATTTCACACCCTATGGGTAGAGGCTTTTTTTGTTAAGTAATTTTTTTCAGTAATATTTCTGCATTTTGCTTTTCGGTCAGAAGCAAAGGAGACAAACTTAAACCAACTAGAAATTTCAAAATGAATTCCTATATTTTCTTGATCTTGAAATCAGAGAACACACCAGGATTCAATTACAAAATGGACTCAGTTTTCAGTGTGAAGGTAAAATCTCTTCACTTTTTGTTCTGGTCTTTGTTCTCACTCGGTCTTTCATGGAAAATTTAAATAGCTATGAAACAGATTAGAATATTGCTATTCCTATCCCTGAAAATGTAATATTAATTGAAATTGTAGATTTCTTGTTCCCAGTGATTTATCAATGTCACTAAAACATTGAAACACTACAGCCTCTGTACCCTTTTCTTCTGTAGTAAAACAACCCAAAATGTAACCTAAGAACACTACTTTTAAACCAAGAAATTTACACAAAGAGTGCAGTTCTCTGTTGAACAGGATCCTGTCTATGACTGTAGAGCCTTCGCTCTGCATCATCACACACTTACTTCAGCTTCCATTTAGAGCTGAGGGTCCAGCCCTCAGAGCTGGAGGAAGGTCACCCAACCTAGAGGCTCAGAGTTTAAAAAAAAAAAAAAAGAGCCACCTTGGTGTCTTAATCTTCAAAGAAAAAGTAAAGGAAAAGGAGGTTACAACTCAAAGTGTATCTCCAAATGTCAGATTGGGCCTCCTGAGCAAGTATCTGTGGGCTGCAACTAAACAGCTGAGAGCAGCTACGTGGGACAGTGGCGATCACAAAGTGCCCAAACTGAGACCACAAAGGCCAGTCACAGAAAGGACTGGGCAGATGCTTTATTTCCCCCAGGAGACTGGAGACATTCCTGCCCCTTTCCATAGAGTGGGAATGGCCAAAGGAGGCTGGGGGAAAGAGATTAGAGTATTAGGCTGCATGCCAGGGCATTGATGCGATCAGGAATGATTGGAAATCCCTTGGGAGAATGTCAATTTCCTCTTTATTATTGGTAATGTTTGCTTAGGGTCATGAAATAACTTTAGTTGGCCTAAAATGCAATCTGTAATGGCTAAAATGTAGTGGTCTATTCTGTTTCCTGCATTAATTAGAAATGGCATCTAATTATTGCTTAATGAGCCAAACAAAATGATAAGCTCCTTTGCTCCCTTCCTAACTTTAATCCTAGACTGCATGAACCGCTTCCGGAAGAAGCATGTCTAGCTTACACAGACACACAAAACATTTTCTGGCTAGGGCATCGCAGACTCTTGCAATTATCCAGGTGATAATCAAAATTACCTAGTAGCAGAAGCTGCCACTGGCTGCAGACAGAAAAACTGAGCCAGTTCAACAAAATACGATCAGATTTGTCTACATATTGCCAAACAGAAAACTGTTTTTCCAAAGCTAACTTTTATTTAGCTCCTCCTGTGCACCTTGGGGGGAAAGAATTAGTGAATTTAATAATTAGAGGAAAAGAGAAAAAAATGAGTTGAGTAAGTTTCTTTATCTGTAAACAATGGAAATCATAATCCTAACAACTAAGATCGTCTTGATGATTAAATTAGGTATTTTTTGTGAAAGATCCTAGCACAGTGTCAGGCACATAAATGGAGCTAAATGAATTTTAATTCCCTTCATTTCCCTTTACTGTATCTGATTTTAGAACCTCAAATGAAGACTAACCTAGCCACATAATGCAGGCTCATTAATAAATGACATTCCTTGTTCTGTTCACCACCTACAATGTTAATATTTCAAATTAATCTGGACAAATCAATACTCATGAAACTGCACAAGGCAAATAGTCCTTAAAGTAGCTTACCACTTCTATCACTAATCAACTAAAACTAACGCAAAAAGAAGTTTCTAATTGTTTGCACAAACGGTGACCTTTCCCTTCCACCACCAATTTTGCATACGGAAGGAACACAACCTTTCAAGTGGCGGTTTTCTTCTTAAAGAACTCTGGCCTAAAGGTCACCCAAATGCACATTCATTTCAAATAAAGGTAGGAAAGAATTTCCCAGTTAACCCAGCAATAAACAGGACAATAAAATGTTCACCAGGAAACCAAGTATCTCAAGGAGGAAGAGCCGTGTGCAATCGTGTATGCTACCCATCTGTCATATCATTCTACTACAGCATTCTCATATCTTTGATAAAGTATTTTTTTATATCAAATCCATCTATTTCAAAAAAGACATTTCTTCATCTAAATTGACATTATTGCTTTACCAAAATAGCAAGATTAAAAAAGCTCTCTCAGTCATTTGTAGTCATTTCTGGCTTAGTTTATACACAATACAATCTCCTATATTGGTAAATATCAACTTTTCTCATCTGTATATTGTTCATTATGAAGATGGAAACAATAATTTCCACATATTAACAGGACACTTATTTGAAGATCTCAATGATTTTCAGTCATATTCAAGAACAGAAATGCAACACAAAATTATGCTGCTATATATCCTCACATAGATAAAAACAAACTAATTCATTAGCTTTTGTAGACTTTTAACTATTATCATTTTAAAGCTGCTCAAATATGAAAATATTCTGAAGAGAAGATACATGTCTGTTTTATTGTAAAATTACAGGTACTATTAAATTTATTGGGCAATTATAAAGCAAATTTTTATAATATTAAATGTATATTATGGGGTAAATGAGAAATAATTTACATTCATATAAAGCAATTTACATTCTTATAATTACATTTACAAAAACACTGAAGAAGAGCAATACTTTATATTCATTAATAGACTTCACTGTTACAAATTCCAGTCAGGACACACCACTAATGGACTTGCAGACTCATGACTGTGAGAGCGCTAGAGCAATTTCAGAGCATGGCTCTCCCTTATGACCCAGGTTCCCCCTCAGTCACTCTCTCCCATCAGGAAGCTTCCATAAGCCTCTTATCCTTCTCCATCAGAGAGCAGAAAGACTGAAAACCACAATTACAGAAAACTAACCAATCTAATCACATGGACCACAGCCTTGTCTAACACAATGAAACTATGAGCCATGCCGTGTAGGGCCACCCAAGACGGATGGACAAGAGAAGCCTCTATACATGGACATCACCAGATGGTCAACACCAAAATCAGACTGATTATATTCTTTGCAGCTGAAGACAGAGAAGCTCTATACAGTCAGCAAAAACAAGACTGGGAGCTGATTGTAGCTCAGATCATGAACTCCCTATTGCCAAATTCAGACTTAAATTGAAGAAAGTAGAGAAAAACACTAGACCATTCAGGTATGACCTAAATCAAACCCCTTACAATTATACAGTGGAAGTGAGAAATAGATTCAAGGGATTAGATCTGATAGGCAGAGTGCCTGATGAACTATGAACAGAGGTTTATGACATTGTACAGGAGGCAGGGATCAAGACCATCCCCAAGAAAGAGAAATGCAAAAAAGCAAAATGGCTGTCTGAGAAGGCCTTACAAACAGCTAAGAAAAGAAGAGAAGCAAAAGGCAAAGGAGAAAAGGAAAGATATACCCATCTGAATGCAGCGTTCTAAAGAACAGCAAGGAGAAATAAGAAAGCCTTCCTCAGTGATCAGTGCAGAGGAAAATAATAGAATGGGAAAGACTAGAGATCTCTTCAAGAAAATTAGAGATACCAAGGGAATATTTCATGCAAAGATGGGCTAGATAAAGGACAGAAATGGTATGGACCTAACAGAAGCAGAAGATATTAAGAAGAAGTGTCAAGAATACACAGAAGAACTGTACAAAAAAGATACTCATGACCCAGATAATCACGATGGTGTGATCATTCACCTAGAGCCAGACATCCTGGAATGTGAAGTCAAGTGGGCTTAGAAAGTATCACTATGAACAAAGCTAATGGAGGTGATGGAATTCCAGTTGAGCTACTTCAAATCCTAAAAGATGGTGTTATGAAAGTGCTGCACTCAATATGTCAGCAAATGTGGAAAACTCAGCAGTGGCCACAGGACTGGAAAAGGTCAGTTTTCATTCCAACCCCAAAGAAAGGCAGTGCCAAAGAATATTCAAACTACCACACCATTGTACTCATCTCACACACTAGTAAAGTAATGCTCAAAATTCTCCAAGCCAGGCTTCAACCATGAACTTCCAGATGTTCAAGCTGGTTTTAGAAAAGACAGAGGAACCAGAGATCAAATTTCCAACATCCGTTGGATCACTGAAAAAGCAAGAGAGCTCCAGGATAACATCTATTTCTACTTTATTGACTATGCCAAAGCCTTTGACTGTGTGGATCAAAACAAACTGTGGAAAATTCTTCAAGAGATGGGAATACCAGACCACCTGACCTGCCTCTTGAGAAATCTGTATGCAGGTCAGAAAGCAACAGTTAGAACTGGACATGGAACAACTGACTGGTTCCAAATAGGGAAAAGAGTTCATCAAGGCTGTATACTGTCACCCTGCTCATTTAATTTATATGCAGAGTACATCATGAGAAGCACTGGGATGGAGGAAGCACAAGCTGGAACCAAGATTTCCGGGAGAAATATCAATAACCTTGGATATGCAGATGACACCACCCTTATGGCAGAAAGCGAAGAAGAACTAACGAGCCTCTTGATGAAAGTGAAAGAGGAGAGTGAAAAAGTTATGTTAAAACTTAACATTCTGAAAACTAAGATCATAGCATCTGGTCCCATCACTTCATGGGAAATAGATGGGGAAACAGGGGAAACAGTGACAGACTTTCTTTTCTTAGGCTCCAAAATTACTGCAGATGAAATTACTGCAGCCATGAAATTAAAAGACACTTGCTCCTTGGAAGAAAAGTTATGACCAAACTAGACAGTACATTAAAAAGCAGACACATTACTTTGCCAACAAAGGACTGTCTAGTCAAAGGTATGGTTTTTCCAGTAGTCATGTATGGACGTGAGAGTTGGACTAGAAAGACAGCTGAGTGCCAAAGAATTGATGCTTTTGAACTGTGGTGTTGGAGAAGACCCTTGAGTCCCTTGGACTGTGACGAGATCCAACCAGTCCATCCTGAAGCAGATCAGTCCTAAATATTCATTGGAAGGACTGATGCTGAAGCTGAAGCTCCAATACTTTGGCCACCTGATGTGAAGAGCTGATTCATTTGGAAAGACTGAAGGTGGGAGGAGAAGGAGATGACAGAGGATGAGATGGTTGGATGGCTTCACCGACTTGATGGACATGAGTTTGAGTAAACTGTGGGAGTTGGTGATGGACAGGGAGGCCTGGTGTGCTGCAGTGCATTGGGTCCCAAAGAGTCGGACACTACTGGGCGACTGACCTGAACTGAACTGAACTTCCCTTATGTGAATTTTGTGTACTGTTGGTCAAATCTTATCAGGATTTGGCAAAGATAATGAAGGTACATCTTCATGAGTGCTTTTAAGAGCACCAAAAAGTATCACTACCTTCCCCTCAAAATTACACAGCCTATAACTAACCAAAACACACCCTAGTTTAAAAGAAATTCCATTATAAGTACTAACCATATCTTAGATATTAAATAGGTACATCCCCACATGAATTAATGTTAGACTGATTTTTCCATCAGTTTCCATTACATTCTAAAGCAAAGATTCCTATAGGCAAACATTGTCCTCATGGGGGAAAAGACGCACTTAAGAGCTCTAATGTCGACTACAAGGGAGACCCTACTCCTGTCAATCTACATGCCCACACAGCTGCTGCAAGAAACTACTGTAAATAGCAAGTTTACATCACTTTAGACATCATCCCAAAGAGCATTCATTAAAGTTAGGTCCCATTTCATTGGCCTTCCTCCTAAATCCACAACAGAAAAATATCCAAGCAGCACACAGCTTTTTCTGTATTATAGGCATTTTGTAGAAATCCTTAGAGAAGAAATTCACTTAAAGAGAGTGTCCTGGATAGTTCCAATGGTAAAGTATAATTAGTCAGTATGCACTGAACCCCGCATTGCAGGCACTCCATGGACCCCTTTATATACATGATTTCATAACAGTAACTAGGTGAAAAGCTGAGACAAGCAAGGTTTAGAGCAGCAAAGTAATACGACCAAAGTAACAGAGCTAACATGTAGTGCGAGGGAGGATTTGATGACTTGCATAACTGATATTTTTAGGAAAAGCTCTGTGGCTATTCATATTAAGTATTACAGATTAGCTGATAACAAGTAGTTTCTAACAGATCTTTCAGTAGAAGGGAAAAACATTTCAAGTTTTAATTCCATTAATGAAAGGATCCCATCTCTGTTCAGTCACCTACTTATACAAAAAGTCCTTCTTATGCCACTATTGGGTATATACCCCAGTTCAGTTCAGTCGCTCAGTCATGTCCGACTCTTTGCAACCCCATGAATCACAGCACGCCAGGCCTCCCTGTCCATCACCAACTCCCGGAGTTCACTCAAATTCATGTCCATCAAGTCGGTGATGCCATCCAGCCATCTCATCCTTTGTTGTCCCCTTCACCTCTTGCCCCCAATCCCTCCCAGCATCAGAGTCTTTTCCAGTGAGTCAACTCTTTGCATGAGGTGGCCAAAGTACTGAAGTTTCAGCTTTAGCATTAGTCCTTCCAAAGAACACCCAGGGCTGATCATCTTTAGAATGGACTGGTTGGATCTCCTTGAAGTCCAAGGGACTCTCAAGAGTCTTCTCCAACACCACAGTTCAAAAGCATCAATTCTTCAGTGCTCAGCTTTCTTCACAGTCCAACTCTCACATCCATACATGACCACTGGAAAAACTATAGCCTTTGTTGGCAAAGTACTGTCTCTGCTTTTTAATATGCTGTCTATGTTGGTCATGCCTTTCCTTTCAAGGAGTAAGCATCTTTTAATTTCATGGCTGCAATCACCATCTGCAGTGATTTTGGAGCCCCAAAAAATATACCCCAAGGAAACCATAACTGAAAAAGACACATGACCCCAGTGTTCACTGCAACACTCATTACAAGAGGCAGGACATGGAAGCAACTTAGATGCCCACTGACAGATGAACGGATAAAGAAGATATGGTACATATATACGATGGAACATTACTCAGCTACAAAAAGGAACACACCTGAGTCGATCCTAATGAGGTGGATGAGCCTAGAGCCTATTACACGGAGTGAAGTAAGTCAGAAAGACAAAAACAAACATCATATCAGTTCAGCTCAGTTCAGTTCAGTCACTCGGTCATGTCCGACTCTGCGACCCCATGAATCACAGCACGCCAGGCCTCCCTGTCCATCACCAACTCCCGGAGTTCACTCAGACTCACGTCCATCGAATCAGTGATGCCATCCAGACATCTCATCCTCTGTCATCCCCTTCTCCTCCTGCCCCCAATCCCTCCCAGCATCAGAGTCTTCTCCAGTGAGTCAACTCTTCACATGAGGTGGCCAAAGTACCAAATATCATACACTAATGTGTATATATGGAATCTCGAAAGATGGTACTGATGAACCTATCTGCAGGGCAGCAATGGACACAGTGGGGTAAGAAGAGGGTGGGACAATTGGAGAGGGACAATGGAGACATATACTGCTGTTATGTGAAAGAGGCAGCCAGTGGGAACTTGCTGTCTGATGCAGGGAGCTCACCAGGGCTCCATGACAGCCCGGGGGTGCGATGGGGAGGCAGGGAGAGGCGGGCACAGAGGTGGGGTACCGTGTGCACCGACGGCTGCCTCATGCTGACGAATGGCACAACCAACGCAACACTGTAAAGCAACTATCCTCCAATTAAAAATGACAAGAAATGTTAAAAAATCCTTCTTGAGTCTCTAATTATGCACAGTGCTAGAACAAGTGATACAAGGAAGAAGCTCAGGAAAAGGCAATGGTAGCTTAAAGAAAAGTGATGGAATTGGGGAAAACTTCATAGAGGACGCATCACTGGGCTCTCTCCTTCAAGGATAAGAAGAATTTAGCAGGAGGTGAAAGCCACGACTATTCCATGAAAAGAAAGTGAGCAGTGGCGCAAGAGCTGGGCTTCAATACACACACAAGCACAGTGAGAACCCCTGGGCAGGCGATTCCACCGGGTGCATGAGGGGGCGGTCTAACGTGGAATCGGATGAGGTGTGAGTACGGAAAGTTTCCTACACCAAGACTGGAGATCTGTGATCAACACTGCACAGAAGAAAAGTTACTGAGGGTTCCAAGTCCAGGAGCATTAGGACCAGTGCTTTAAGAAGATAAGGGGTGCAGGACATACGCTGGAGAGAAAAACTCGGGAGGCTGCTGGAGAAGGCAGCACAGAAGTGCAGGCACGGATGAGGGCGGCGGCCGTGGGAGGGGAGGAAAGGGAGAGGCATCGGAGAGACTCCAAAACGGCGCTCTGATGGCTGACACAGCTGGGATGGAGCCAGAGACAGACGAGCAGAGAAGACAGAGACCAGAGTCAGGGCTACTGGAAGTGTGGCGAATAGAGGAGAAAGTCATGGAGAAAGGGAGATTCTGAACACCACTTTGACATTCAATCCAAAGGAGGCTGGTGGACTCAACCCATGGGGTCACAGAGGCAGACATGACTGAGCGACTGAGCATATATACATACACACGTTAAAATTATCTGGTCCCATCTCTTCATGAAAAATAGTTGGGGAAAAAGTGGAAACAGTGGCAGATTTTATTTTCTTGGGCTCCAAAAATCACTGTGGATGGTGACTGCAGCCATGAAATTAAAAGACACTTGCTCCTTGGTGTTCAGCTGGTAAAGAATCCGTCAGCAATGCTGGAGACTTGGGTTCAGTCCATGAGCTGGGAAGATTCCTTAGAGAAGGGAATGACTACCCACTTCAGTATTCTTACCTGGAGAATTCCATGGATATAGGAGAGTGATGGGCTACAGTCCAAAGGGTCACAAAGAGTCGGACATGACTGAGTGACTAATACTTTCACTTTCTACTTGCTCCTTAAGAGGAAAGTAATGATAAACATAGACAGCATATTTAAAAGCAGAGATATCACTTTGTCGACAAAGGTCTGTGTAGTCAAAGCTGTGGTTTTTCCAGTAGTCATGTACAGACGTGAGAGTTGGACCATAAAGAAGGCTGAGCACTGAAGAATTGATGCTTTCAAACTGTGGTGCTGGAGAAGACTCTTGACAGTCCCTTGGACAGCAAGGATATCAAGCCACTCAATCCTAGAGGACTGATGCTGAAGCCGAAACTCCAATACTTTGGCCACCTGATGTGAAGAGCCAACTCAATGGAAAAGACCCTGATGCTGGGAAAGATTGAGGGGAGACAGAGGATGAGATGGTTGGAAGTTATCATTGACTCAATGGACATGAATTTCAGCAAACTCTGGGAGACAGTGAAGGATAGGGAAGCCTGGTTTGCTGAAGTCCACAGGGTCACAGAGTCAGACCCGACTTTGCAACTGAACAAGAAGTAACTGTACTTAAGACAGCGGCTCGCAACTGGGGGTGATTTTGCCCACCTCCCTAGGTGACATTTATCAATCTCTGAAGACATTTTTGTTGTCTGAGTGGGAGGGGTTTTCTAACATTTTATAAGCAGAGGACAAAGACATTGCTAAGCATCCTACAAAACACAAGATGACATCACTCAAAAAAATGTGAAGAATTATTGGCTCAAAATATCAATAGTGCCAAGGCTGTGAAACTCTGGCTTAAGGTGAGATGCATCCAATTTGGAATTGTAAATTGTTTAGGATAACAGATACCCAAAATAGAAGGGACATCCATTCGATGTACTAAAAAATACTTCATGCACAGCTTGTGTTAAAGTTGTTTTAAGTTTGCAAAGAAATTAGTTTTGATCATATTTCCCAATGATGGGATAAGGGGTCCCATTGCTAACTAAAGTCTCAGAAAATATACCACAGCCAATGTTGCAAAGGCCCCCACTGAAGGCATCAATAAGAACTGCAAAGGCCCTCTACCCAGAAATCACCTGAACCAATGGGTTACTGGACCTCAGCTCATTCCTACACTGTGTTTTAAACTCAAAGACATCGCTGTTTCTTGACTGCTTTATTAATACAGTATTTACAAGGCATAGCCTGAAGAATTCTATAATCTGTGGCTGAAGTAGCATCCGTTTGGGTCCTGAAATCTCTGACTACCACCAGAAACTCCAGAATATCTGAAAAGAAGCCATGGAGGCCTCTAGATATTCAGACTGAGCCTGATGCGGTCATGGAAGTAGGAACAGACCAAGGTGTCTCAGAAACACAGCACTTGGGCCTGGCTGGGGAGACCCTGCTGTCAACACCGGAACCGGGCTGGGGCTGTGCTGGCCGGAGGAACGGACTGGGCGGGGCGGGGCGGCCGGGGGCGTGATCAGGGCTGATTTCCCCTGTCATGTGGCAGAAACCAACACCACAATATAAAACAATGTTCTAATTAAATTTTAAAACAGAAAACAAACATTTAATAAGCGGTTACTCTAGGTCAGGCGTTGTGCCATGATCTGCACTTGCACTATCTCCTCTATTTCTCAAGACACAGAGGCATGGTTTTATTTTACACCCGTTTCACAGATGAAAAGACTGAAGCGCAGAGTGGTTCCTTTCTTGCTCGAGTTCATTCAATCAGCAAGAGGCAAATCTGGAACCTGATCTCAGTTCTCTCTAGCATTAGAGTCACTGTGATACTTGGTTTACTTGGCAAACTCTCAAATCCCCATTGTCTGAGGGCCTACCAGGGGTCCTCCACTTTGGTCTTAGGGTCCAGGCACTCAGCTGCATGAGAAACTTTCGTGTAATCTTGTAGGGTGTATCAGCTTGCAATCAAATGGAAGTTATTTCCCGGAATTAGTAAGTTCTTTGTACCAAAACTTATAATTAGAAAACCAAACAATTTGCTTTGGTTTAGAACGAAAAGATGGAGAAGGCAATGGCACCCCACTCCAGTACTCTTGCCTGGAAAATGCCATGGATGGAGGAGCCTGGTGGGCTGCAGTCCATGAGGTCTCTAAAAGTCAGACATGACTGAGCGACTTCACTTTCCCTTTTCACTTTCATGCATTGGAGAAGGAAATGGCAGCCCACTCCAGTGCTCTTGCCTCGAGAATCCCAGGGACGGGGGAGCCTGGTGGCCTGCCGTCTGTGGGGTCGCGCAGAGTCAGACACAACTGAAGCGACTCAGCAGCAGCAAAACGAAAAGAACTAACACTTCAAGAACAGAAATCCATCCCACATTTTCCGTTCTCTGAGTTTTCTAAACAACAGTATAATTTTTAATCTGACTTTGTAAATATACCAAGAGAACTGGCAGTGAAAAAATATCAAAGAAATAAATTTAAAAACCCCAAAGGAACAGCAACAGCACCACAAACCCACCTCACTGCTACTGAAGATTGGGAAGACTGACCAATCACCCACACTGATTCCCTGCTGGAATGAGACCAGACAACAGCAAACACAGCCATCTTTACATAGTATTTACAATTACCAGGCTTTGAGAAACTTCTCTAGGAAAGCAGGGAATCCTTAAACTTTTGAGTGACAATGCTGCCCTGTGAACACAGGCATGGTGCTGGCTCTACAAAACCGGAATATTTCCCTGCATATTCAGTGGGAGTCACAGACTGTCCAGCGGGCCTCCCGTCCATTATGTAGCCTTTATACTAACCCTGCACCCTTTTTCCTTTCGAAGGAAAAAATGGGTTAACATATCACCTATTTGGAGTTTTTCCATTCAAAGCTCAATTTATCTTCAAACAGAAATCACAGAGATGAACAGCAAGCTACGCAGCATGCTAACACCAGCACTCTCTGCAAGTCTCCAGAGCAGCAACGACGTAGGTGGTGGCTGCCGCATGGCAGCAGGCAGCCCCTGACAGCAGCCGATTTTAGAAACTATGAGGAAGAGGGACTGGAATAATTATTTTTTCTTTTTGCCTTGGACCTGGTTACAACTTAATGCTGGCCAAACTGATGCCGCTTTTCCTCACAGTGCAGAGGGGCTTGGGGGAAGCTCAAGAGGGGAGACTTGAAGTTTTCACATTCACTTAGACAGCACTCTGATTATAGAAAGACTGATGGCTGTCAGATTCTTTAATAACAGTTTCTCTGCACATAAATTTCACTCTTTAAATTCAACTGCATTTCAATGGCATTCTTAGGAGAGGTCCATGTGAGTCTGTCACGTGCCTGAGAGGATCATGCTCACCACTGCTGTCAGGTAACACAGACCTGGGCTCAACCCCGGGGCTGGGAAGATCCCCTGGAGCAGGCCGCCCACTCTGGTCTTCTTGCCTGGAGAATTCCACGGACAGAGGAACTACGGTCCATAGGGTTGCAAAGAGTTGGACACAACTCAGTGACTAACACAAACTTTGCTATACAAAGAAGTCAGTCAGTCAATGAAATTAAACAAATAAAATCACAACACAGATAAACCAAATGTGCCAAGTGGAAAGTAAACTACATTTCAATTATTATATTTTGTATCTGCTGCTACTGCTGCTAAGTCGCGTCAGTCGTATCCGACTCCATGCAACCCCATAGACAGCAGCCCACCAGGCTCCCCCGTCCCTGGGATTCTCCAGGCAAGAACACTGGAGTGGGTTGCCATTTCCTTCTCCAATGCATGAAAGTGAAAAGGCAAAGTGAAGTCGCTCAGTCGTGTCCGACTTTTAGAGACCCCATGGACTACAGCCCACCAGGCTCCCCCATCCATGGGATTTTCCAGGCAAGACTACTGGAGTGGGGTGCCATTGCCTTCTCCTTCAAATGACTGGATGCTTAATTTTATTTTTCCTTTCAAATGATTAACTGGGTTTCATTTTGAGATTATAGAAAGCATTTTTAATGAGTTCAATATCTAGGGCTAAAGCCCAGATAATTAGTTCTTTTTTCCCACTGCATAAATGATTTCAAGAATATTGTTCATAATTGACTTTTTCTAAAACCCGAGTCAACCAAACTGAAAATGTCTAGATCACGTCATGTTTTTCCACTGCACTAAATTTTAATGCCAGAGATGCTCTGCTGTCATTTGGAACTGATTTTCAAAAACAGTGACTCCCAAAATTATTTTAAATTTTACTTGCAAACTCTGTGACATCTAGATAAATATCCATAAATAAATGAATAAATAATCATCATCACAGGAAAATAATTTTTTTAAGGGAACATTGGTTATTTCATAAAATAAAATATTATTCTGCAATCCTTATTTTTACCTCCTTTCTTATAATTCTACATGTTTGGAGTTGAAAATCCTAGGCTTTTAAGGTAACATATTCTTTTAATAAATAGGTTACACTTAAAAACAATAATTGAGGTCATTCCAATCCCAGATATAAGTGGAATAAAAGCAGGGCTTACAGTTGCTCCACCACTCTAGTAAGAGTTTCATTAACATCCAAACGGAAATGGATCAGCAGCTACTACCAGAGCCGCTCTTTGTTAATTCTTACTCATTGTGACTGTTATACTGTGCAAGCATGTATGTCAATCATTCTATAGAATGAGATGAATTACTCTCAAAAAAAGTCTTTGTTGTCATTCCCCAGTAAATAATCTTTTCAATTACTGCTAGGAAGGGATTTTCCCTGAGATATGTGGAAGCAAACAGACAGCCTAGCTGGGTGAAGGAGGCAAGCCATACCCCTCTCAAATGATATTTGAAGGGGATTGGTTAAAAATATAATTATACATCAAGTCCTTTCTCAGTATGTGGAATTTGATTAGGAGTCAGTTCAAACCACAAATTTGCAAATTTTCCCAACGGTAAATGAAGCTTTAAAATCATGGTCACTGAGACCCTGGACACAAGCACAGAGATGCTCAATCCGTTTTGGCTCCCAAGAGGCTTTCCTCCCGTGAAAGTTTCCTGGTAATTTTGATGCGAACACATTCAACTGAATCTACCGTGAAATGCAGTTCAGATTTTTGACAGAAGAGTTCTTATGACGTGTTAAAAGGTCATGTTAAGGTGACCTAATTTTCCCTGGATTCCAACATTTACAGTCCCGTATTTTTTCATGACATCTCTCTCAAGGTTATTTAAAAGAGGTTGCAAAAGTTTAAACGGGTTAACTCCTTAAAGTGATGCATGCAAGTTTGGCAGTTTCCTTAAAATACTGAAAAAAAAAAAATCCCACCCACTGGTTCAGTAAAAAGTCAATTACATTCTTTTCTTCAGCAATTTGTCTATGATATCTACCACTATAGTATCACTGGCTAGGAAGCAGATGGTAAATTAAATATTTCAACAAAAGGAGAAAATAAGACATTTTATGTAATTCTTTCCTTTGTGAAAAATGCCTGGACAAAAAGACTATTACTGCACTGCAAGGATTATCTACACTTTTCATCAATGACTTCATTTTTACTAAAACAATACACATCACTAGATGCCTTCTTCAAAAAGAAAATTATAGAATCTCAAAATAATTCAAACAACTAGGCAAAGTGAAGAGTCATGTTCCCAGACAAGGCAACGTTTCAGATTTTCAAGAAGGAAGAATGTAAGCATCTTTTTTGCAATCAGTCCACATGAGCTCTCTCGCTCCTGTATTTTTCACCTGTATTAATGGCAGCAACTCTACCTTGTTTTACAAATTTTACGAGCAAAGCAATCCCATGATGGAGACATTCTCAGACAATTTAGCAGACACTAGCACAGACGTTTCTGTGACTTCAGTTAACCTCATCGTCTCAAACTTGGTCTCATTACTCAATCTCTTTCCTCTTTCTTCACCTAAAGGTTAAAGAGAGTGATGAAAACGAGAAGGTGCAAAAAGGGCCTAAGTATGAGCCCAACTCTAGCTATCTCCTGGGTGGAGCCGGGGGTGGCTTGTAGGCTTGCTCCACGGGTGGAACCCTCAAGATATTCAGCATAGATCCAACTTCATAATACTGTACAAACCCACTAGGCAACCAAAACGAAAATCCTGTTCACTATCACATATAAAGCATGTGAGTAGGAGTCAAAGAAGGCTTTTAGAAATATTAATACATGTACATGGGGAGTAATCATACTGCAGAAGCCATTTATTTCCACATTCTCCTGTTTTCTAGCATTTAGAACAGCACTGACCAACAGAAGCAAACTGCTATCTCTGAATGATAACTACATATGTAATTTAAAATTCCCAGCAGCCACATTTTTTAAGTAAAAAGGAACAGGTTACAATTAATTTTAATAATATTTTCAATATAGTCAATGTATCCAAGTTTATATCCAATATAAATTGAATTTATCCAAAATTCATTTCAACACGTAACCAATATAAAATTACTGAGATACCTTACATTCTTTTTTGTTCTTATGCTAGCTCTTAAAAATCTAGTGTGTATTTTACACTTTAAGCACATCTCAAGTCAGATCAGCCACACTTCAAGTGCTTAGGCGCTGCACACCTGGAGGAGACAGCACAGGCCGGAACGGGAGGGGGACTCAGACTCACTGCTGTCGCTCGGCATGTTGCCCTTACAACCAACTTCTTTTATTCTTTTCAGCGAACTGCACAATCAGACACTCATGCTTAGAAGACAGGTTCATTATCCAGTTCCTGTCTGGAATTATGCTGTTGCCCAGAACACCTTCTCATCTCCTTTCACCTTTTTAAGTTTCACCCACCCTCAAAGTCACCTCTCAAATTTCTACCTCCTCCTACAGCCTCACATGAACACACAAACTCCAGTGTTTCTCCCAGAGCATTTCCTTCCTCTCCATTCTCCCAGTCCCCGGTACAAACCTCTTACCGCCTAATACGGCTGCTTGCATTCATTAGGCACTCAATGATTTCACGTTAAATAAAGGAAAAAGTCACTTGCACATTTACTTTGATTCTTAATTTGTACAGTAAACAAAAATAGTAAAAAAAATCTCCTATTTTTTAATTAAATGTTATTTTCCATAAAGCAAATGTTATTTTTAATTAAATGTTAGTCGCTCAGTTGTGTCTGACTCTTTGCGACCCCATGGGCTTTAGCCTACCAGACTCCTCTGTCCGTGGGATTTTGCAGATAAGAACACTGGAGTGAGCTGCCATTTCCTTCTCTATGGCAAGATAAGAGCCATATTTCAAACTTCTCTTTAAGATGGCAAGTGAGTGAAAGTCACTCAGTCGTGTCTGACTCTTTGCAACCCCACGCACTGTAGCCCTCCAGGCTCCTCTCTCCATGGGATTCTCCAGGCAAGAACACTGGAATGGGCTGCCAGGCCTTCTCTAGGGGACCGTCCTGATGCAGGGATGGACCCTGAGACTCCTGCACTGCAGACAGATTGTTTACTGTTTGAGGCCCAGTGCTAACAGCACTTTTCTTCAGCTCAAACCTAGAGCCACCTTTGTCCTTGCTAGAACATTGCTGGTAGATGGAGATACAGGAGCTACACAAAATGAATGAGAGCAGCAAAGCGTGCAACTGTCTCTACCATGGGCCTCAATGATTAGCTGGGGTGATAAAAAAAATTTGGCCACAAATCTCTACACAATCAACAGAATAATTTTTCTCTCCTCTTTCCAAACTACAATATAATCATACACACACATTTGGTCACTTAGGAGGAGGAAAGGATCAATAATATTAAATGTCAGGACTAAAATTTGTTCCTTGGACCAGCTACTTAGAAAGTCTGATTTTAGTGACAGTGATTTGCTGGGAGTACTATAGAGAGAAAAAACATTTGTAGAGGGATGAGAATTAAATGGAGGTTTAAAAAGCAGAAGAAGTGCCAAATATTTTTAAGTTGTTCCTCCCTTCAGCCACCACACTGGCAAAGCTTAAGGAAATGGCACAGGGTCAAAGGGGGACTCTAGCACAATTTTGCCTTTCACTGAGTTCTGAACTTCATTCTGCAGTCCTGTCTTCTCATCGATTCCACTTGGCTCCAGAACGTTCTACCTACCCATTTTGAGCTTTATTGTCTGATTCTCATCATGGTCTTGTTTTAGAGTTCTCTCTTGGAAGCATTTTCTTAACTAAATCCTGTTTGTTTGTTTAACCTTGACCACAACATGCACTTTTTTTACTCACGTTCACTGTTCATGATAACCCAGGTACCTTAGGTCAACTCTGCTTCCATTCCTGGGCCTTGGGCCTCCTGTCTGCTGTCCCTCATGCCCCTCTGCTCTCATGAACAGTGTCCCATCTGCAAAACTCAGACCTGAGTATAAGATGACAGATGAGGGAAGAAAGATAATGAAATTCCCTCACTGGACAGAGTATGATCATAGCTGAGTTCCCTAGCTACACTTACAACTCTACAAAAGATATCAAAGCAATAAGTGTATTATAAATTAATTGCATTTCAACAAAAAGTACACTGATCTTACTGCAAACTATTTCCTTATACTATTCTTGATTTTACATAGGATTCAATCTGATAATGTATACTTATTATCTTTACTATTTTTATCTTTATTACATTTTATTATATATTTTTATTATATCTTTATTATATGTATTATCTTTAGGTCTTATCACCTAGCTACAGTAGAGGAAGTTCTGTATTCTTCACCCAAAGGGTGAAGTTACTTAATCCCTAGTAACTGCTATTAGCATAAGGGCATTTTGCATAATGCTTTATTTATCTCTACTAATGTGTCCATAATTGATCTCCTTGATGTTTGCAATAGCCTAGTTAACTTGGTAGGGACCTGCATCATCTCCACCGGGCAAATAAGGAAACTGTAACACAAGGAAACATATCTGATGTCATTATAAGACACACAGATATATATAAGATATATCGTTTTACAGAGAAGTTTTAAGGGACAGAAATTTTTATTTTTCATCACAGATAAGACAGCTATCTGAAGGTTTAAAAGGAAAATGTTTTGTTTTGGTGATGCAAATATGATAGGTGTCCTATATATTGGAAGGCAGTAGGGTATCATAGGGCTTCCCTGGCGGCTCAGATGGTAAAGCGTCTGCCTGCAATGCGGAAGACCCAGGTTTGATCCCTGGGTTGGGAAGATCCCCTGGAGAAGAAAATGGCAACCCACTCCAACACGCTCGCCTGGAAAATCCCAAGGACGGAGGAGCCTGGTAGGCTCTAGTCCATGGGAGCGCAGAGAGGCGGATACAACTGAGCAACAGGTTCTATTATCTTTATTTAGAATGTGCCCACAAACATTGTAAATGGTCAATACAGAATTTTTAAAATAAAAGATGCTGAAATAGACATTATTTCATGATTGTAAATGCTCTCATTTCAGAGCACTTTGAATAATATTAAGCAACACTCCTTCCTTAGGTGCTATGGAGAGCACTGTACTTCATTCATCTGGAGACACTACCAGGAGAGAGTTCAGAAAATACGAATGAGCTATTAAACTGCCTTCATGATCATTTAAAAATTAATTGCATGGTATCCACAAAGCTTGAATATGAAAAAAGAAGAGGATGTTTTACTGATGAAAGTTAAATTCTGAAGTTCTTCTAGAAAGAACTCATTTTTACAATAGGATTTTAATTTAGGAAATCTTTAAGAAACTGAAATTCTGTTGTGCAGTTTAGTCAAAAAAGTATCTGAGTCTTTTGTACCTTAAAGAAGCTTGAGAGAAAAATTGAGACTCCACCACGCAAAGCTACTGAATGTGGCATTTTTGCCAATTCTAAGTAATTATGAACAGGAAGAGTTTTCCTTTTAGAATGTAAAAAAGGCTCTAATCAACACCAATTCTACCTCCAATAACCAATTTCTTGATTTATGCCATACATGTGTCTATAATCACATACTGTTTCAGGACTGATGACTGATAATCTTCTCAGTACCATGGACAGGATTGAAACTGCTGGGACCGAGTCAGAAATGCTTGGCCCGGCAGAGACTGGGTCTGTCACACAACGGCATCTCCCAAAGGCTGTAAAAGTCACAGAACAAAGCCAAAATATTGAATGTTGTTCTGTTTTATTCAAAATTCTACTTACTTGACTACTGATATATTTTCACCCCAGATCAACTTCTTTCAAGCCATAGGTTGTCTATACATGCTAATTTATTGTTGTTTTTCAGTCACTCAGTCGTGTCCAACTCTTTGTGACCCCATGAACCGCAGCACACAGGCCTCCCTGTCCTTCACTATCTCGTGGAGTTTACCCAAACTCATGTCCATCAAGTCGGTGATGCCATACAACCACCTCATCCTCTGTTGCCCGTTTCTCCACTTGCCCTCAATCTTTCCCAGCATCAGGGTCTTCTCCACTGAGTTGGCTCTTCTATCAGGTGCCCAAAGTATTCCAGCTTCACCTTTAATATCAGTCCTTAATATTTAGGGTTGACATCCTTTATGACTGATTGGTTTGATCTCCTTGCAGGCCAAGGAACCCTCAAGAGTTTTCTCCAGCACTACAATTTGAAGACATCAATTCTTGGGTGCTCATGTATCTTTATAGTCCAACTCTCACATCTGGACATGACTACTGGGAAAACCATAGGCAGGGTAAGGTAAAGTCGCTCAGTGGTGCCCGACTCTTTGCGACCCCATGGGCTGTGGCCCACCAGGCTCCTCTGTCCGTGGGAGTCTCCAGGCGAGAGTGCTGGAGTGGGCTGGCTTAGACTATGTGCACGTCTGTCAGCAAGGTGGCGTCTCTGCTCTCTAACACGGTGTCTAGGTCTGCCGTAGCTCCCCTTCCAAGGGGCTGGTCTCTGCCTTCTAACTTCATGGCTGCAGCCATTGCCTGCAGCGATTCTGGAGCCCAGGAAAATACGATTCATACTGTACACCTTCTGACCCAGGAGGCTCATCTTCCAGTGTCATATCTTTCTGTCTTTTCATATTGCTCAAATGGTTCTCCAGTCAAATATACTGGAGTGGGTTGCCATTCCCTCCTCCAGTGGACCACATTTTGTCAGAACTCTTCACTATGACCCGTCCATCTTGGGTGGCCCTGCACAGCATGGCTCATAGCTTCACTGAGTTACACAAGCCCCTTCACCATGACAAGGCTGTGCTACATGAAGGAGATGCTAATATATAGAGTAGTCTTATAAACAAGATCTAAGTTTATCTTGGAAGATACTCATTTGAAAAAACAATCACAGAATGCAAATGCAAATTTTAATAAATGAAAAAAAGCAACTGACAGCAAAGATTAGAGTTAATTATCTTTCCCTGTTAAAACATTTGCTGAACCAGGAATTCCTAATTAGGAATTCTGTATATATAAAGGCTACCATGGAAACTTTCCTATTTTCCTAAGGGATAGAACGTGGGAGTGGTATTAACAGAACTGTCTTCACTAGACTTAAATATCCCCTTGTGTTTCCTGAAGGTGAGGCTTGACTTCTTTCAGAGGAGGCTTATGTGGAGCTGCCAGATGCTTCTTTCTCTACCACGGTCAATGAATATGTATTGATATCTGCCATATCCCCAGGGGTGGAGGTGGGAGTTTGAGAGGGTGCCAGAAAAGCTGCTAATTTTCTGGAGGAAGACATGGGTGTTGTTACTTGCTTGTGTTTTTAGCAAGTGAATTTCCTAAAAGAAAATATGTGTTATCTTGCCAAATAAAAACAGCTTTGAGGACCTACCTTCATTTAGTATTATACTATTAATCAGTGAAACAATTAAAAGTAAGAGTAAGCCAGACAGAGAAAACAAAGACTGCATGGCGTCATTTACATGTGGAATCAGAAACCTTTAAAAAAAACATCAAACTCACAGAAACAGAGAGTGTAAAGGGCTGGAGTCTGGGGAAATAGGGAGAGGTTGGTAAATGGGTACAAACTTTCAGCTGTAAGATGAATAAGGTCTGAGAAGCTAATGCAAAACATGGCAACTATAGTTAATGTGTGCGTGCTAAATCACTTCAGTAGTGTCCAGTTCTTTATAGTTCACCAGGCGCCTCTGTCTAGGAGTTTCTCCAGGCAAGAATACTAGAGTGGGTTGCCATGTCCTCCTCCAGGGGATTTTCCTAACCCAGGTATCAAACCCATGTCTCCTAAAGCTCCAGCCTTGGCAGTGGGTTTTTTACCACTAGCACTACCTGGGAAGCCCACTATAGTTAATAACACTGTATTTAACTGAAATTTGCTAAGAGAGTAGAACTTAAATGTTGTCATACACACGTGCACAAAGATAAATATATGAAGTGCTGGATGTGTTAATTAACCAGATAGTAGGACTCTTTTCACAATGGATGCAATAAAAATAATACAAGAAACAACTCTTATTTGAAGGAAGTTACTATGGTCAACTACACAGTAAATAAAAATCAGTAACAGAAAAGAACTCATAATTTATTTAAAAACCCTAATTTTAGTTGTATGCTTCAACCTCATTTTTTTAAAAAACAGTATGACCAACAGGAAAAAAGTTGCTGGTGTGAGTTGTCTTGGTTCCTTTTTCATTTTCTGCTCCTTCTGTTTCCCAGACAACAGTTGCGAGAAGGAGGAGAAGCCCAGCTGCTGAATATTTTAAAATATTGTAGCTTTCTCCCAGCAAGTAATTTCCAAGATATACTTTGGAATTATAGAGTAGAATATTCTTTCCTATATTGTTCATGAGCCATAATTCCACAATAGCTTTACTAATTATTGGGTTGGCCAAAAAGTTCACTGAGGTTTTCCAGAAGATGTTATGGAAAGATCAAACTTTTTGGCTAACCCAGTCCCTAAATGTCTGCCTTATTATAGGTAGAACTTTTACAGATATGTACCTGAGGTGATTTCAGCTTGTACACCACCATGATGCACCAAGCTGGTGGCTAAAGGAAGTCTAGAGTTCTCAAAATTAAGCCAGAGTTTAATATGCTTCACTGACCATTTTAGAGTAACAGAGTATAGACAATTAATTTCAGATTGGGAAGAGAGCATAGTGGTGCATCTAAATGATAAATGATAAATCTGTTGAATGTGAAAGGACACGAAAAACTGTCATGCTTTTAAGATATTTAAGTCAGATTTGAAAAGAACACCCCTCCCCTTGCCGCTGGGTTCTTTTACTACTTTAAAGTCTTAAATAAAAGGATAAAAGGGGAAAGCCAATTTTGGAGAATTATTATAAAGAGTTAAGTTTAAAAGTCAGAACAACTGCAAATAAGCCCTACTAAAACAAGCAGCTGGCAATATATTTTTAATTCAAAATTTAGATCTGCATAGGCTTTTAAAGTCATAAATGTCTAAAATGAAATTTGCCTCCTAAAGCTTTATATGTTGAGTTATTTCCCTGTAATAGACACCAAAGCTGTATGACATTCAGCTTTTTATTACCTTGAATTTTTAAAGTGAAAAATATAACAGCTTCATACATTGAACAGAACTTAGCAGCATCTGCAGCAATTCCATAGTTATAATAAAATAGCTCAACTTTTAGAATTTTCTTATGAAGAATGCAACCTGCTTTTTAAAAAAGGAGACTGGGCACGTGGGACTCAAGCACCAAGGGACTCTGCCACAGGGCTTCAGCTGCTCTTCTAAGCCCTCACTAGGTTCTCTACAATATCCTGGGAACTGGCTCCATTTGCAACGTAATATAGAACAATGTGCACCAATTTTTCTGCTCCTGTAGCTTAGACAGTGCTAGCATTCTTACGATATCACCATCGCGCTTTTTTCCCTGAACAATATATATCTCAATCATGACTCGGAGAACTGCAGGATGAAAAATTAAAGAGAGAATGTGCAATCTTGAGTCTTTTACGTTGTTCCTTCTGATTAAACATATCACACAAATGTTAAATTAAAAAAGAATGTAAAAAATGCACACGCCTTAATGCAGCTATTTGAAACTATGCACACATGTATGTAAAAAATAACTAGAAGGTGTTATGCAAGGGTAAATGTGATGGAATTAGGGGTGATTTTCCCCAGATTTATGGATTACGAGTACCATGCTTAAGGTTACAATGGTTGTGGTTTCAAAAGCTCACAAATCATTTATATAGTCCTTAACGTCCCACTGTAAGAATGTTAAGAGACCACCATTTCCATTTCATTCATAACTGTGAGCTCTCTATGTGTATTTGTTTGAATATATTAGTGAATGAACAGGTTATTGAACAAGTAGATAAATACAAACTAGTGAATAAACTTTCCACCATTTTTAAGAAAGCAAATCATTTTTAAAAGTTACAAAACACAAGGATACCAAATATAACCTAATCTTCCATAAGTATAGCTATTTTCCTTCAGAAATTTAAATTAACACATAAATTTAAGTTTAAAAAATCTAAAAACCTTGAAATGAATATTTTCCCAGGGAAGCCCATTCAACAAGGAACTGAACGTGTGTGTCAGTTATCAAGGACTGGCAACTTGGTCCTCTGACTCTACGGGTCCAAAGCAGTGTGTGGCACATACTTCTTCTCCATACATGTTGTGGCAGGAAAGAGCAAACGTCAGTGGCAATGGTGTCTCTTCTACTGCTTTTTAGGCAAGGAGGAATCACTGGGTATATCCTCTGAACACCAGCTATACTACTTCCACAGCAGTCATGTCCTTGCTCTGCCAACTCATCCAACCTAAACTGTCTACTAAGGTAAGCTCTTGCTACACATGTCCTTATTATACACATCATATATACTAGTCTTATACAGGAGTGTTTTATTTCTATAATAATCTGTGGCTGATACTGTATAGTTTGAAAACATAACTCTTAGAGGAACTTAGATAAATTCAAACGTGATACAGATATAGGAGTTTACTGAAAGTCAATCTATTTTACACACACCATAACCTTTGAGGGTGACATCATGGAGAGAATTATGAGAAGACATTGTCTCTGGCGTTACTGTAAGCCTGACTGATTATACCCACGCAGTGTTAGCATGACATAGGTTGTGCATTTATGGTGTGATGGAAATTAAAATTCACTGCAAATGTGCATTTCCTTTGTTCCCCTGCCAACCACAGATTATGATGTAGGACATTAGAAACATAAATATATACCCATTGCGGCTTATCTTCTTTTCTTAAGTATCTGAAAGTTACTGTAAGATATGTTTTGTGTAATGTTTATAAATAGCATATTTTCAAGAGAAACCCAAGATCTCAAACAATTAATAAGTATCACTTCAAAGGCAGATAATGAAAATACCTTGAAAAAAACGTTATGTACAAGTTTAAAGATACAGATTGATTAAAATCTTAATCGAGCCTTCAGATACTATAAGGCACCAAGGAGACAGGTGCTGCAAAGACATGATTGAGCAGGAATCTCTGCTTGCTTTGGTTAACTTTAAAGAAAAGTGATACTGTGTGTCTACAGCTATCAGGAAAGAAACTGACTTTTACGGAGGAAAACATCAGTCCTTTCTTAGCCCTTTGCCATTATGTCATTTTTAAACGAGCATTATATTTCTTCTGATCACAAATATATTTCCTATTAAATATACAAAGAATAAACAAACATAAAGAAGAAAATAACTTAAGCACTAGAGAGAACCACTGTTAACAGTATTTTACAAACTCTCTCGTTTTTTGACCACATAATGAACACTGCTCCTACATTCAATTATTAAATCCAATGCATACTGACATTAGATGATTTGACATAAAGATAAGTGATTCGTTAAAAAAACTGAGCTTCCTTCACTTACAACTTTCAATCTCATGCATATATAAACCACAGAAACATGGATTCTGAGATTCTTTCCTTAGAACTCGTCGTAAAAAACATAAGGAGCTATGTGGCATTTTCCTAATTTAAATGACATTTGGACTATAAGCCCAAGTCTCATGGCAGAATCCAAGTCTGTATGTGTGGTCCCTCACGTTTCAGATACTCCCTTTTATTTAAATTTCAGAGAGAAGTGTGATTTTAGGGCCTAAGATCAGTAGCAGAGGACTCTCGGCATCTTACCTAACATCTGCAGTGTCTCTCCCGTCTCCTGCTGTGGGGCTTCCCTCCTGACACCACGCTGCTAACACTTCCCCCCCAACAGGCTCGGCCTGGTACCACTCCTTAATGGTCCTCTGTGACCAACTCAATAGCCAGTGGGCAAATCCTTCCTCTGTGCTCGCCCCTCATCCCTGCCTCCAAGGTACAGTCCTGAGAAGCGTTTATAAGGCTTCTCAGGGGATAATCACACGGAATCAGGCAACCCGTCACATTCAGTGCTTGCCAGCAAAATAAAACATCTTCATATCAGCTCTCCTCCATTTTCTAGTTGACTTCTCTTTTCCCTCACTCCTAAAGCCTGGGGTTTAATCCTCTAATTGACAGTTCATAAGGATTTGGCCTCAGGCTCTGACGTCTGTCTGGGGACCATTTTATGAGAAGAAGGTGCAAAGCTGTTCATGCTGGTGGAAAGCAGGGGCGTGATCACGAAGATCACTGCTCTTCCTTCAAAGATGAAAAGCGGGTGGCTGAAAAAACAACACAATGACCAGTTATTAAATTATTTTAAATACCAGCTAGGGGAAAATTCCATGAAGTTGACAATTGCACTCATCTCATATGCTAGTAAAGTAATGTTCAAAATTCTCCAAGCCAGGCTTCAGCAGTACGTGAACCGTGAACTTCTTGATGTTCAAGCTGGTTATAGAAAAGGCAGAGGAACCAGAGATCAAATTGCCAACATCCCCTGGATCATCGAAAAAGCAAGAAAGTTCCAAAAAAATGTCTATTTCTGCTTTATTGACTATGCCAAAGCCTTTGACTGTGTGGATCACAATAAACTGTGGAAAATTCTTCAAGAGATGGGAATCCAGACCACCTGACCTGCCTCTTGAGAAATCTGTATACAGGTCAGGAAGCCACAGTTAGAACTGGACATGGAACAACAGATGGGTTCCAAATTGGAAAACGAGTACGTCAAGGCTGTATATTATCACCCTGCTTATTTAACTTCTATGCAGAGTACATCATGAGAAACGCTGGACTGGAAGAAACACAAGCTGGAATCAAGATTGCCGGGAGAAATATCAATAACCTCAGATATGCAGATGATACCACCCTTATGGCAGAAAGTGAAGAGAAACTAAAAAGCCTCTTGATGAAAGTGAAAGAGGAGAGTGAAAAAGTTGGCTTAAAGCTCAACATTCAGAAAATGAAGATCATGGCATCTGGTCCCATCACTTCAGGGAAACAGATGGGGAAACAGTGGAAACAGTGTCAGACTTTATTTTGGGGGGCTCCAAAATGACTGCAGATGGTGACTGCAGCCATGAAATTAAAAGACGCTTACTCCTTGGAAGAAAAGTTATGACCAAGCTAGATAGCATATTCAAAAGCAGAGACATTACTTTGCCAACTAAGGTCCGTCTAGTCAAGGCTATGGTTTTTCCAATAGTCATGTATGGATGTGAAGAGTTGGACTGTGAAGAAAGCTGAATGCTGAAGAATTGATGCATTTAAACTGTGGTGTTGGAGAAGACTCTTGAGAGTCCCTTGGACTGCAAGGAGATCCAACCAGTCCATCCTAAAGGAGATCAGCCCTGGGATTTCTTTGGAAGGACTGATGCTGAAGCTGAAACTCCAGTACTTTGGCCACCTCATGAGAAAACTTGACTCACTGGAAAAGACTCTGATGCTAGGAGGGATTGGGGGCAGGAGAAGGGGACAACAGAGGATGAGGTGGCTGGATGGCATCACCGACTCGATGGACGTGAGTCTGAGTGAACTCCGGGAGTTGGTGATGGACAGGGAGGCCTGGCGTGCTGCGATTCATGGGGTCACAAAGAGTCAGACACAACTGAGCGACTGAACTGAACTGAACTGAGGAGTGTCTATTCTCCAAAGTGAAAATCCCTCAGTCATGTCCTACTCTTCACGACCCCACGTCCATGGAATTATCCAGGTCAGAATACCGGAGCAGGTAGTCTTTCCCTTCTCCAGGGGATCTTCCCAACCCAGGGATCGAACCAGGGTCTCCCGCATTGCAGGTGGATTCTTTACCAGTTGAGCTACAAAGGAAGCCCAACCAAGGTTTAAATATTGAACCAATGGCATATATACAGCATTGTACTGGTTTGGAATGCACAAGTCTGGGTGTTCAAGGGGAGAGGTGGGATTGACTTTTCTCATCAATACTCCCAGTGGCCACTGTAGAATCTGTACTTCCTGTTCCCACAAGCTTACACTCTGCCAGGGTTGGGCTCCTAGGAAGATACTACGTCCTCAGGAGATACTGCAATGTTCCTCATACTTAAAGCTCAACAGACAAGTGAGTTACTACGTTATCAGGGGTAATCAACCTCAATCATCAAGAGGAGCTAGGGTTTCTGCTACACAGGAGGGGCGACTTGCTGGCATCTCATGGTGCATCTGTGATAATGGTAAATGGGCAACTGCAGCAGCTATATAAGCCACCAAAAACAAAGGGTTAGATCTCTAAGGAATGTGAAACTATTCACCAGGCAAGCAACCAAGACCGGCTGAATTGTCGTCCAAAGAGGAAGAGAAAGTCTAGGACTGACGCTGAGAGAAATCTCCAGTGCACATAAACTGCAGTGCTGGGATTGCCTGCAACAGTGGAGCTCACTACTTGCCTCACTATCCCTCCTGCCTCAAGTCTTCTAGAGATTGTGACACGTCATTACCTTAAGGGGCTACTGAGGAGGATGTCTGGTATTCTCAAAAAATAAAGCCCCTGTGAGACCTGGATAGCTTACCTCATACCTGTGTTTCAGCCTCTCCAGCCACCATGAGCTTTTCCACTGCACTAGCAGATACCACTCAGCACTACGTACGTGCAACCCAGAAGTGTGGGTCAGTTAACACCCTTTGGGTGGGCCTTTGGCCAGCAGGAAACAACAGCTAGCAGGTAACTCTTTCCCCTTTTCTCTCCTGCACTGGAAGATCCTGAGAGGCAGTTCCCGCTCTTGTGGACAAGCCTCTGAGACGGAGCAGGCCGCTGCACACGGGGCAGCCTGCTCAGCGACCCTTCCTATCTTTCCTGCCCTGCTCTTCCATGTCACTCATCCTGTTCCTCACACCTTCTCTCTAGGCTTGCACTTCCTAAAGAAGTCAGAGCAGACAAACCCTCTGTCCTATGCTCTGCTATAAGGAAAAGGGAGACTAAGAGCTTGAAACCAAAATACATAAAAGTATTTTCAAAAATCAGCATGAAAAAGACAGCCAGCATAACAGAAAACTGGGCCAAAGGCCTGAACGGAAGCTTCATAAAGAGAAAATCTGAATAGGCAAAAATTGATGAAACAATGCTCAATATGATTTGTAATCATAAAAATGCAAATTAAGATAACTGAGGCACTAAATCAAAATACTGTAGTTTGTCAAACTTGTGAAGCAACTTAGACTCTCATACAGTATCAGTGGCGCTTTCAGTAGATCTAATATCTTTGGGAAAAAAACTGAGCATTATCTAAAAAAGTGAAATTACGCATCCTCTATGAGCATCAATTCCACTTCTGATCATCCACCCTAGAGAAACTCACGTACAGTGGGTTACAAAACAAGATGTTCAGAGCATCATTATTCATAATAGCCAAAACTTGGAAGCAACCCATCTTTCCAGGACAGCAGAACAGAAAAATAAATTGTGGTTTATGTTTACAATAGAGTACTACACAGCAATGAGAATTAACAGCCACAACAAAACCCAAAACATGAATACGTCTTAACAACTTAGTCTGAGCAAGAGAAACAAACCAAAATAGTATTACTGCATGATTTTTTATATAAAATTCAAAACAGGCAAAACTAAACTATATTACTTAGAAATGCAAACGGTAAAATGACAAAGGAAAGTAAGGAAGTTGATTAGCATAGAAAGGAAGGGAATATGATCAGGAAAAGAAAGGCAGGAGGCTCCTGGAGTGCTGGTAATTATTTCTCTATATTTATGGGGTGTTTTGGGCAATAAAAAGGTTAAAATGTATTTTTAATTTGTTTTTTAATATGAGGTGGCCACTTTTTGGACAGTTATCTTCTGTAGCAGTCAGGTTAGTAAGTGCTATAGTATTTGAAAGACAAACTATTACATAAGAATCTAACCCTAACTTCTATCACCCTATCAAGTATTAAAATACAAAATAGAATGTAAATACATCTTGACAAAATAGTTAATAACTGTCATAGTAAATACTATATATGCTTACAAATAACTTTTATTAATATACAGTAATTCTTTCCATCACCATTAACAATATTAAAATTCAAAACAATATATGAAATCTAAATTGTGCAAGATTTCATGTAAAACGTAATATGAAAGCTGTATTTTCTACTTATTAACCAAAGCTTTTTGTTGATCTTTTCTAAACTTTACTCAAATTCACACCAACTTTCTCTGGGACTTTGTTCCTACCCTGCCTTTTCTGGGGTGACTCATCTCTCCTACTTAAGTACCATCTGTCTATTCTGAACAGTATTCAGGTTTCCTCCCTAGTGGCCTGTTTATCCTTTTGGAAAGAAAAAAAGTGCAGCGGTCTTCTGTCTGTAGGTACCTGTAGGAATCTGACAAAAAGAAGAAGTGAACAGTTAAGGTTCAGTGAGACAGTTCTTATCAAAAGACACTAATATTCCCACTAATCAGCAATCTTTAAAACAAATAGGTCACAGAGGTCATGGAATTTGATTACCTGTGACTTCCAAAAAAGTCTCAGGAACACACACAAAGGCTAAATGCTTTGCTGAGGGAAGAGAAAGTGAGAGAGACAGAGAGAGAGAGAATGAACGCTAAGCATCAGGAAATGAACCTGTTTAATACACTGAAAACTTTAATTTCAAAGAGCTTCACCCATTAAGGAATCAAGAAATGAGATTTATTAGCAGTTCTGCTTTGTTAATATCTTCTTTTTATAATTTTAATTTTTACTTTACTTTGCTTTACAATACTGTATTGGTTTTGCCATACATTGACATGAATCAGCCACGGGTGTACATGAGTTCCCAATCCCGAACCCCCCTCCCACCTCCCACCCCACATCATCTCTCTGGATCATCCCCGTGCACCAGCCCCAAGCATCCTGGGGGCTGGTATCGAACATAGACTGGCGATTCGTTTCTTACATGATAGTATATATGTTTCAATGCCATTCTCCCAAATCATCCCACCCTCTCCCTCTCCCACAGAGTCCAAAAGTCCGTTCTAAACATCTGTGTCTCTTTTGCTGTCTCGCATACAGGGTTATCATTACCATCTTTCTAAATTCCATATATATGTTAGTGTATTGGTGTTTTTCTTTCTGGCTATCTTCACTCTGTATAATATCTTCTTAAAACGTATTTACTTTTGGCTGCTCAGGGCCTTGGCTGCTGCACGGCTCTCTTCCGCTGCTGTAAGCGGGCTGCTCTCCTCCAGCAGCCATGGGGCGTGCTCCTCGCGGCAGCAGCTTCCCCTGCGGAGGCCAGGCTCTAGGGCGCGGGCCCAGCGGCTGCGGCGAATGGGCTGAGCTAGTCAGAGGCACGTGGGCTGTTCCTGGACCAGGGATCGAACCGGTGTCCCTTGCACTGGCAGGTGGATTCTTTACCACTGAGCCCCAGGGAAACCCTTGGTTTTTCTAGTGTCAATTCACAAGGTTCTTAACAGGATTAATCTTTAGTGTTCTATATTTGGATATTTGGCTATCAGAAATGCTACATTAAAAAAGCAACTTACAATATTAGTGATTAATGAAGTATTTAAACCAGCAAAATTTTCATAAAATAAACTTTTAATTAATGTTCAGTTCAGTTGCTTAGTCGTGTCCAGCTCTTTGCAACCCCATGAATCGCAGCTCGAGGAACTGGGTTTAAGTCCTGGCTTTGAAACTTAATAGTCATGTGATTTTGGGCAAACTCTTCTACATGTGGAACATTCTGGGCTTCAAAGCCTTGTTAAATGGAAAGCAATATATAAAATCTGCTACATAATTTATTAAAGTACTACCAGTGCTCATAATTATTATGCTAATTTAACTTCATATTTAGTATTCCTGTAATATGGACACAGAAGCAAAAATCAGTCTGCTAAAAGTTAATTAGTAAAAATTTTCTATATGGTATTGCCAGATACCAAACTGCACAGCCATGTGATCCCAGAGTGTAAAGTATACATTCTCTGGAGCACCACCTTTTCATCTTTACAAAGAGAAAATGGTAAGAATTACCTCAAAAGAGCTATTACAGTGATGAAAGTGAGATGTCAAAAGCTGCTATGTACAGAACCCAGAACCGTCGAACTCTTAGAGGTCGCCATCATTGGTCTAATCTGGATCTTGCTGCATTTTGCGTGCCATCGTTCTTTCTTACAGGTGTGTGTTCCTGTGCATTCTGGTCAGAATGGCACAGCCTGTGACAGATGATGATGAGTGTTCCATTCATTCCAGCCAAGGTCAATGGCAGCATCACGGCTACACACAGCAAATCTGAGAGTGATATAGGATCCTCCTCAACAGAGTATTGAAACTCTTATTAATTTATCAGAAAAATGGATTAGCACATGGAAACCACAGAGATTATCAAAAGCGTACCTATACAATGTAGAGCAGAGATTTATCTGCAATAAAAAGCATTCATTGTGTCATTCTGATCATAATAGCCCTGACAAGGAACATGAACAACTCACCTGCAAGGGGACCACCACTGAAAGAGACGACTGTGTCCCTTCATTCTAAGAGCACAGCAGAATTAAAATTACAGTCATAAAAACAAAAACAAAAACAAAAAACAGATGTGAGAAATGACCTGCATTGAAAGCACCAGTGCTGAACGAATTAAGACATCGCAACCCCCGGAGCAGCGCAGTGGGCGGCGCCAGTGGGCACAGGAGCCTCGATGTTTGCAGCGCTTTTGTGTTTATAAATGTTTCAGCAAGATGACACATTATGTTACTGAACAATAAGTCAGCAAAGTGCCATGGCATTCTGACTTTCATGAAAATCACACTGGCAACCTATGACTCGTGTAAACGCAGCAGAGACTGAGAAGCACACATTTAGCAGCTTCATTAAAGCCAGAAAGAAAAACACCAATACAGTATACTAACACATATATATGGAATTTAGAAAGACGGCAACGATGACCCTGTATGCAAGACAGCAAAAAAGACACAGATGTGTAGAGCGGACTTTTGGACTCAGAGGGAGAGGGAGAGGGTGGGATGATTTGGGAGAATGGCATTGAAACATGTATACTATCATGTAAGAATCGAATTGCCAGTCTATGTCCGATGCAGGATACAGCATGCTTGGGGCTGGTGCACGGGGATGACCCAGAGAGATGTTATGGGGAGGAAGGTGCGAGGGGGGTTCATGTTTGGGAACGCATATACACCTGTGGTGGATTCATGTCAATGTATGGCAAAACCAATACAGTGCTGTAAAGTAAAATAAAGTAAAAATAAAAATTAAAAATAAAATAAAATAAAATGCACAGAGATACATGGACAGCTCAGGGTGTGTTTGTGTGTTTCATTTTCCCAATTATACGTAGCTGTTCATTAGGATATTTATTTCCACATAGTTTAAATATAGGACTTTTTTCATTCTGGTATACCATGATCATTTTAAGACAATTTTCATTCATTTCAATTTCATGCAGTAGGGCTTTAGTTTTATGCTCCAGCCAAAAGAGCAGTATGTGATACAGCTCTTATTTTAGTGACAGACATTCCATATGTATCATGTATAAAATGTTAAAAAAAAATCAGAAAACATCCAGTATTTCCAGCCTGTGTAATATATGACAAGATTATAGAGTCTACTGATGTATAGTTATGTTCCATATATGATTCTGTGATAAAGTGAATTTGCTGTTTTTTGAAGAGGAGCCTGGCAGGCTACAGTCCATGGGATTGCAAAGAGCCAGATAAAACTGAGCACCTTTCACTTTCACTACAATAAAGATCTTTTTCATAGATCAAAGATGATAAAGAAATCAGAAACGAAAATGTAAACTAGATGGGCAAAAAAAATCTGACTGTAATCTGACTTATTTCCATAGGGTTCAGCAATACTGGAAAGGCATTAGCATGTTTCACTTCCAAACGAGCAAAAAAAATTTCAAGAGGTAACGTCTTTCTCTTCCTCGAGGCCCTTCTGCCTATCCTGGAGACTTTGAAGCTCAGGAGCTCCCCCTGCAGCATTCCAGAGAAGCACATGCAGCTCTGCGCTAAGTGCCCTCTTAGAGTGGGGGACGGAGGGGGGTGTCCTGCTGTGCCTGGCACGTAGCCTACAAGCGCACCCCCAAAGCTGAGGTGACGAGTGAGAGACAGGGAATTACTCTGAGAAAGGGCCATAATGAGAAGGCTGAGCAACTTTTTAGTTCATATTAGTTCTATCTTTATATTTCTCATATTACCCAATATAGTACCTTATAATATCAAACTACCAATATAAGCCCTTTAAATGAATATACTGATTAATAGTTAACAAATCCATATTTATATTTAAGTTGAAAAATGTCAAAGCCAAATTTGAAATATTTGTTGCCCACAATCATCTGCTATCAATGTAAAATTTGAAAACCTGGTTTACAGTTATAAGTGAGATATACAGTACAGTATTTAAATAACCGATAGTGGTAATGTTTAAAGAGAGGAGACTGCAATTTTCACCTAACAACTACACTGTCATTAATTTAGTTATTTATTTTAATCATCTATTAAAGTTTAACATATTTGAATTGATATACCTATTTTACAAAAGCCTTGCAAGTCAGTTTTAAACATTATGATGACACAATTTATGAAAGTACAAAGGTTTTTCAAATGAAAGAGAATAGCAAGAAAGAAAACAACGTCCGAGAGCAGACAGAGAGACGGTATAGATTTTAAACTGGAATACTATGCAGTAGCTAAAAATGAACTTGCGTTTCACCATCGCAACTCAGGAAGTGAACCCACACCTCCTACTTGGCAGGCATATTCTTCACCACTGAGCCACCAGAGAAGCCAGGGATCTAACTGAATCATTTATACAGTTCTGCTTCTAAAATGGGAAATACACTCTTACATTACTGATATTTTTTTTCAAGTACTGCATACCTAGAAAAATTGACTGAAAGCAAATACATATAAATATTAACCAGTGGTGAACTACCAGTGGTTAATAAGACTATCAGTCTTTATTTTTTAGTTGGACTTTTTTTTTTCAATTTCCACATTAGCCTCCCAACTTTTGAAAGTAAATTAACATTAGGAAATTACACATACATTTTCAACATCAGACAGAGTAATCAGGTATGAACGAGACGACTCAGCTTTCCATCAGCGCCACCAAGCACTATGAGGCCATCCTTCAATGTCCCTCAACTCTCTTAGGAGAAAAAAATGCAGTAAATTGAAACTTCATTGCCCTAATTCCAGGAAATTTCTTTGCCAGTTTGAGATAACCGCTCTTCGTGAGAAGCAACCATTCTTTCATCTTCTGTCTTGATGCATTTAAGTTGCAAACATGACCTTAAACCTTTATGAACTTGATTTTTACCTTTCTCTCTCTTGATAATATTCTCATGTTCCAAAATGATCTGAGTTTTAATGAATAAGGTTAACCCGCTTCTCCTGAAATGTTATTCTTCTCTTCCTTCTAGAGAGAGACGCATGAGGTAATGATGCTTGTTTTGAAATTCGACGTGGAATCAGGGCTCATACGAGACTTGATACAGATGTGGGGGAAGGGGACGCGAGGAAACAGCCGTGTTTTATCACAGGAGCTGAATCAGTTAGGCTAGGGTTTCGGGAAAGAAAATGGATTCGAACGCTTTTAAGTTAGAAAGTTAGAACACGACACTAAGAGTTTGAGAAGTCTCTGGCCAGGCCAGTGGGGCTGGGTTCCAGAATAAGACGGCAGAGCTCTCCCCATATCGCCGTTAGGGATTCTTGGACCCCAGCCGCATGGGCCTGGACCCAGATCCACAGGCCTGGAGGTCACAGATGCCTCTGCTTCAGCTCTTGACACCTACCCAAGCAGCACCCTGGCCACAGAATGAGGTAAGAGAAAAAGCAAACGAGACCTCTCCACAACGTATTTGCCAATATCACCAGCACTGCAGAAACACTACCCCCACAGTCCTCTCCCCTTCCAGATCTTATCTGAATGAACATGGAACAGGCAGGACCATCACGTCCAGAAATTAAGTCTAAAGAAGATTGCAAAACATCCCTAGCCCTCTCCCCTATTGGTATCATAGCAACAATACAATCAACACTGATATTCAATTAATATTCTGAAGCAATATATTCAAGCACTCTGAATTCTGCTCTGTGTTTTATTTAAAAAAATAAAAATTCTCAGAGGTCCACAGTGAGATAATGTTTCCTCTCTAGCTTGCTTCCTTTCTGGTTTTGGTCTCTGCCAATTTGCATGCGGAGCTGACTGTGTCACAGTCACCATCTGTTTGAATAACCCACATCTCAGAGACTTACACGGCTGCACGTGTCTCAGCAAACCTTTCAGTCTGTGATCTAGGTCATTCAGCCTAGATTTTTTACGGAACAGTTGGCTTTCTTACAGAAATAACTGTACTTAGAATTCTGGAGTGTTCGTTGTCTTTGCCAAGTTCTTGGTCATCTGCATGAATTTCAATCATAACCAGCAGCATAGCGGAGGAGAAGCAGCACGGGCACTGAACACAGGCGCCGGCGGGGCTTCCTGGTTCATGACCAGGTTATGTAACTGGCAGACTGACTTTGAATCTCAGAAAACAGTGAAAGAAATTGTTTTCTTCTGCCTTTTCTTAAGATACAAGAATGCTTCCAGTGACTCCAGAAGGCATCTTCTTATCAAGCTTGTAATTTCCTGGAGCTGTAATTTCCTGATTTTTAAAACTGAGAGGTTATCACTATTACCTGACAAACTATTAGAAGAATCACTTAAAAGCCTGTCCTGTTTCAAAATGGGCCCCCTTCTACGATGTCTGGGCAATGTCCTCATTCCATTAGCAAATCGCAATCAGACATCTGAAAACACAAATCTAAACAATGGGAGGGAAGTTCAAAAGGAAGGGGCTGTATCTACGCCTGTGGCTGATTCATGTCGAGGTTTGACAGAAAACAACAAGATTCTGTAAAGCAATTATCCTTAATAAAAAAATTTTCTTAAGAAATATTCAAAGCCAGAAACAATGCTGCTATTGAAGTAGGGCTGTGTTAGTTTCTGGGGTGCAGTCACGTGACGAGGTGTGCCGTGCACACCCCAGGCTCCCAGGCCCCCCTCCCCCTCCTCTGCGGTGGCCACCGTCTGCGCTTTGTCTGTGAGTCTATTTCATAGACGAGTTCCCTTGTGTCGCGCTTACACTTCCACATATAAGTGACATCACATGGTACTTGTCTTTCTCTCTTTAATTTGCTTCACTTACTATGATAATCTCTAGGTCCATCCATCGCATTATTTAATTCGTATCACATCTTCTTCATTCATCTATTTGTTGGTGGACTTTTAGGTTGGTTCCACATATCTTTCTGAATTACAGTTTTGTCCGGATACTTGCCAGGAGTGGGACTGCTGAATCTTACAGTCATTCTGTTTTCAGTTTTTTTGAGGAACTCCATACCGTTTTCCACTGTAGCTACAGCAATGCACATTCCCACCAACAGTACAGGAGGGTCCCACGTTCTCCACTCTCTCCAGCATTTGCTCTCTGTACTTTCCAATGATGGCCATTCTGACTGGCGTGAGGTGGTACCTCACGACAGTTCTGATTTGCATTTCTCTAATAATTAGTGATACTGAACATCTTTTCATGTCCCTACTGGCTATCTGTATGTCTTCTTTGGAGAACTGTCTATTTAGGTCTTCTGCCCACTTATTGGGTTTTGTTGTTATTCAGTTTTATGAGCTGTTTTTGTATATTTTGGAAATTAAGCTCTGTCAGTCATATTATTATCAAGTATTTTCTCCCATTCCACAGGCTGTCTTTTCGGTTTATTTATGGTTTCCTTTGTTGTACAAGTGCTCATAAGTTTGATTAGGTCCCATTTGTTCACTTTCGCTTTTATTTCTATTGCCTGGGTAGACTAACCTAAGAAAATATTGGTATGATTTATGTCAGAGAATGGTTTGCCTAACTTCTCTACCAAGAATTTTATGGTGTCATCTTATATTTTAAGCCATTTTGAGTTTATTTTGAGAGTGTTTTCTAAATTCATTTATTTACACAGAGCTGTCCAGTTTCCTAACACCACTTTCTGAAAAAACTGTCTTTTCTCCATTAGTTATACTTGTCTCTTTGGTTGAAGATTAATTGACCACTGGTGTCTGGGTTTATGAAAATACCTATTTTGAAAGACATTGTTGTGCTCTTTATAAAAATCACCTTCTAATGTTTTTGCTTACAAGCTGTACATATAAAACTGACAGTTCTGTTTCTAAACTATCTGACATCAATAATACTCTAAACACAGGTTCTGTAACACTCCTCTCCTCCAGTGAACACCTCCAGTCCACTTGGGAATTAAATCCAGTCAAGAGTAGCTCTCCAATTCATTAAGTTTAGCCGTTCCCAATTATATCCAACAATTCAAATAGGGCTTACAGAGGCTGAGCTAAATGCCAAACATGGAAACAGGTGCAAAGGACAGAAGGATAAATACCATGAAATTCTCATCCTTAGAGCACGTGACATCTATTAATGAACACACCCACAAACACACAGTAAACATACATTCACATGTATGTTTGCATGTACACTGCAAACAAAAATACAATAATGAGTGCCATACATGAAGTATGAAAAATAAAGCTATACAGGTGCTCTTAAAAGGAAGTAGTTCATTAGCAATGGGGGCCAGAATTAGTGGAATTAACCGTATTTTGACACAAAGATGGAATAGTTGTATTCTATGATCATTAATCACTTCTGTCCTGTGAAGGGTAAAATCACTTTCAGAGACAATTTCCCTTCCTTCCTTCCTCCAGCTCATCTGTGCTTGGTTTGTGCATCCTTCAGTGTGCGGCATCCGGCGTTATGGATCTGATGGCTCAGGGCAAAAGCTGATTGGCAGAGACAGCTTAAGATCTGCAGAAGTGGTCCCACTGTTGCTATGGAGACAGAGCTCCTGCTTCCAGCGGGTTCAGTCAGGGTGTGAACCTGCAGTTACTGGGCCAGGAATCCAGGTCCTTCTGAACCTTAGCCTGACCTCACTCTTTCCCCCATTAGTATCCATTATCCTACCCTGACTTCTCAGGTCAACATACACGATCAGGAGAAGGGGACAACAGAGGACGAGATGGTTGGATGGCATCATCGACTCAATGGACATGAGTCTGGGTAAACTCCAGGAGATAATAAAGGACAGGGAAGCCTGGCATGCTGCAGTCCATGGGGTCACAAAGAGTTGGACACGACTGAGCAACTGAACAACAAAACATGATCAGTTCAAGCCTACGACTAAACTTACTTCAAACAAAGGGAGGTGTGTGCAAGTTGTATTCATTTCAGGCAAATGACAAAACCTCATCTCTCTGGGCCAGCCCCTCTGTTGTAACGCCCTACGGGTGCCATTTACACGAGGCTGTGCTCCAGAGGCGCCGTTCACTAGGGCACTCTGAGCGTTCTCCCCATTGAGGTGCCCTACATTCCTGAGATACCCTACTGGCACTGAGTTCATGTTTCAAGGCATTTTACAGTCCTTTCTAGAACTCTCTAGGATTGCTTTTTTCCTATGAAAGGAGATCTATCATACATACATATTTTTAAATTTTTCTATAGTCACTTTGAAACCATCCCTTTTTATTCTCCCTCTAATTTCTTCAGAAAGGAAAGGACTGAGTGCTTTTTCTGCAGAAGGCAGAGACTTCTTTAAGATGTCTGGTAAGCCTTGCTGAGAAAATAATCAATCATAAATTCATAGCACTTAATAAATACTTACATATTTAGTTCTCTTAACTATTTATTCACATAGACCTAACAGGGTCTCTGTCCATAATATTACAGTGTAATAATACAACATATAAATTGTACATTTATTTGAATGTTATAGAAGTACATTTCTTTTAAACTTTTCATTAAAATTTTTAATCATTGAGAAAGGCCTTTCTCAAATTATTCTGAACTATTTAAGTGTCACTGCAAGAGAAAACAATCAAACAAATGTTCAATCTCCAAACTGTTTACTGAAACTCATTATTGCATAAATTTGTGAAATTCAGTGATTATGTGGGTTTATGCTGATACCCTCTTCCCACACAAAGTAGGTTTGCATGACTGTCCAGTGGAACACAAGTGACTTTAAAGTCCCCAAGCATCTTCTCTATTGATCACAGTTTAAAGCACTGTACCATTCATACAGAAGGGAACCAAAAGCAAAACTCTTGCCTTTGTGAACACCACCATCTCAGTTGGGAGAAACAAAGCATACAGAGGAATGACCTAAAAACATTATTACAGCTACTGAAACATAAAGTAACAGAATAACTCAATTCTTTAAGTTCTAACACCAGAGAGCTTCGCCATAAAAAAGTTTTCTCTCTTTCTCTGAGTAATACTACATCCCAAAATTAAGTAATTATTACCCATAATAATTAAACATTGCCTCTCAGTTCAGTCGCTCAGTTGTGTCCAACTCTGCGACCCCAGGGACTGCAGCACGCCAGGCCTCCCTGTCCATCACCAACTCTCAGAGTTTACTCAAAACTCGTGTCCATGGAGTCGGTGAGGCCATCTAACCATCTCGTCCTCTGTGCCTCTGGCAATACTGAATTAAAATCTTTCCAGATTCACATTTGTATATGTACATATATTTTTATATGTATGTAGCCTTTTACAGGCGAAAGCAATGGCACCCTACTCCAGTATTCTTGCCTAGAAAATCCCATGGACGGAGGAGCCTGGCAGGCTGCAGTCCTTGGGGTCGCTAAGTGTTGGACACGACTGAGCGACTTCACTTTCACTTTGCACTTTCATGCATTGGAGAAGGAAATGGCAACCCACTCCAGTGCTCTTGCCTGGAGAATCCCAGGGACAGGGGAGCCTGGTGGGCTGCCGTCTATGGGGTCGCACAGAGTCGGACACGACTGAAGCGACTTAGCAGCAGCAGCAGCAGCAGCAGCAGCAGCAGCAGCAGCAGCAGCAGCAGCAGCAGCAGCAGCAGCAGCAGCCTTATCCATGCTTGCTAAGTCGCTTCCGTCGTGCTGGACTCTCTGCGGCCCTACAGTTGCCCGCCAAGCTCTCCTGTCCATGGATTCTCCAGGCAAGAACACTGGCGAGGGTTGCCACACCCTCCTCCGGGGGTCTTCCTGGCCCTGGGATGGGGCGCGCATCTGTTGACCTCCTGCGTCGGCAGGGGGCGCTTTACCATTCGTGCCGCCTGGCTCTCACCAGTAAGAAGCAGTTTGTAACCATTTGGTCCTCTAAGCAACAATAAAAGTAAAATGACACTTTAAAATGTATGAAATGGTACATGCAGTGTAGAAGCCAAAGTTGAGAGAGACAAAGACTTCTGTAATATAAAATTAAAAAAGAAAAACGTGACTGAGTTTGATGCTGCTGCTGCTGCTGCTAATGACAAGTATTTAAAAATTCACAATTTGGGGAGGGCGGGGAATACCTAAAAACTGTATTGATTGCAAGTTAATACTGATTCTTTATCCTTTTGGAGCTGCTGAAATTTATCATTCCTTACCAAAATGAAAGTCACTGTAAATCTTATTAGAGGTAAATTTGAAAGGTAGGTACAAAGGGAAATAATAAAATGGCTTCAAGTTAGTGGAAATTGTAACAGGCAACTGGCTGAGTGAAACATTACCTCTAATCCCAGAAAATCAGTTTGCAGGGAGTCTCTATGATGTATTATGCTCCTAATGCTTTATGACATAGCATACCCACATGCCACTGTCTTAGTCAATGGATATTTTTCAGCCAATTGCTATAAGAACAAGCCAAGGACTTTTTTCAACTTATACTAGATTCCAGTTCAAGTGCTAAAAGCCTGAAGCCTCCAAAACCACAGCTGACATCTCCAGGATTCAAATACCTCATTTGAAGTACCTCATGGAACTTCATGTGTTGTATCCATAAAATCCAGTTTCTCAAAGTTTGTCATCCACATGTTAAAATCTTAATGAAAATTAGTTAGGAGATAATTTTCCGATAGTATATTGTGGGGTATGTGAGTACATCTCCTGAAAACGGAAATTCAGTCAAGTGGGGATTTTCATTTTAAACTGATACTTTCAATCTATCAAAATATTGTTTATAGCAAAAGGAACAGAGAAGGCGATGGCACCCCACTCCAGTACTCTTGCCTGGAGAATCCAAGGGACGGGGGAGCCTGGTGGGCAGCCGTCTATGAGATCGCACAGAGTCGGACACGACTGAAGCGACTTAGCAGCAGCAACAGCAACACCAAAAGCAACAGAAATATGCACTCTTAATTTGAAGACCCAATGCCTTACAGCAGGGGTCCCCAACCTCCAGGATCTAATGCCTGATGATCTGAGATGGAGCTAATGTAATAATAATAGAATGTAATGTGCTTGAACCATCCCAAAACCATACCCCCTAACTCGGTCCGTGGGAAAATGGTCTTCCATGAGATCAGTCCCTGGTGCCAAAAAGGTTGGGAACTGCTGCCTTACATACAGCCTTGGGAGGTTAAAGAGCCAAACTTATAATTGGGAAGGACTACAAGTAAACGCTGGGATTCCCTCATAGCTCAGTCTGTAAAGAATCTGCCTGCAATGTAGGAGACCTAAGTTCTGCAGGTTCGATTCCTGGGTCAGGAAGATCCCTTGGAGAAGGGCATGGCAACCCACTCCAGTATTCTTGCCTGGAACATCCCATGGACAGAGGAGCCTGGAGGCTAGTCTGAGTTGCAAGAGTTAGACAGGACTTAGTGACTAAACCACCACCACAGGTAAATGTTAACAGAAAGACGGCCAAAACTCACATGTTTAAGAACTTTGAATAAAGGGCCTTCTCTCTTAATATCTCTAGTGTTTAACCATGTTTATAACAGATAAGTTATGGCTATTGTCTGACCCTTCATTAACGGAGGGAGGGGATCAAGACGGCAGAACAGGACTGCCTGCAGCCTCCTGCCGGCAGTATCTGCCTCTGTGTGGCGCCAGGGGCTGCGGCTGCCGGGCTCCCCTGCCCCGGGGGTTCTCCAGGGGACCCCTCTGCAGCGGCTGCTGTGCCCTCTTCCAGGGGGCTTCCCGACTGGGTCCCCTCTGCAGCGGCTGCTGTGTGCTCTTCCCGGGGGGCTTCCCGACCAAGGGGCTGAGCCCTCATCTCCTGCGGCTCCCCCCCGCCCCCCGTGGGGGGACTCTACCCGGAGCAACCAGGAAGCCCATGGACGCCTCTTCCGTGGCTCCAAGTCCAGACAAACATCAAAAACAAATTCAAAAACAAAAAATTCACAAAGCTGGTAGAAAACAGAACTCGATCTAAGTGAAAAGGAAATACGTAAACGACAAAATCTAGATTGCTACAAAAAATGGTGAAGGACAGCTGCAGGGCTCGAGGAGTCGGGCGGGGGGGGGGGGGGGCCGGGAGCAGCTGCGTTGCTCGCGAGCGCCAGCCTTGTGCATCCGCGGCCAATGACCCCCTCGGGGCGACGAAGCCTCCTCACCCCCGAGGGGACCCAGGGGTGCCCCCACACCCCACGGAGCCTCCCTCACACCCGAGGGGGCCGGGTGACCAGCCGCAGGGCTCCGGGAGCAGGCATGTCCAGGAGAGTTCCCAGAGCCGGAGCCCGGGGCCCAGAGCTGGCCACAGCATCATCAAGCTCTTCCACCTCTTTCTCACACTCGAGGGGAGAGATGCACCAGGGGCTCTAAATCGTCTTAAACTCAGACAAAGGTGAAAACACAACGCTGAACTACCGTATGAAAAAGAGACCCAAACAGGACTCTCAAAAATAACCCAGTCCATAGCAGAGAAAAGAGAATAAAAAGAAATAATACATTCGGTAGAACAAATCACCCTTCATGTATATCATACATACAAAAAGAGATCTTAGAAATGACCCAAAATTTTTAAATTAAAAATTGGATTGGCTAAGAAACAAACGCAATGCAACAGTGAATAGTTAAAGAGAAATTAGTGCATATGTCCATAAAATACTTGTACAAGAATGTTCATAGTGATTTTTCTCAATAGTCCAAAACTTCATCAGTAAGTCTGGACAAACAAATTCTATTCATGTAATGACACACTTCTCACAAAGGAACAAACTACTGAGACAGGCAACACCATGAGCAAAAGCCTCACAGAAAGAAACCAGATGCAAAGGAGTGAACTGATTCCATGCATGTGAAATTCAAACCAGGCAAGCTCTTAGAATGGTGCTTTCCAGTGAAGGGCAGAGACTGCCTGGAAAGGGGCCCCAGGAGACCTCTTGGAATCAGACCACTGCTCTGTATCTTAATTAGTGTTAAGCACTTTGGATCTGTATGCTTTATTTTTACAGCATTTTATTTATTTGGCTGCACGGGATCCCTGATCTTCCTTGCGGTGTGCAGACTCTTTGTGGGCTGTGGGATATACTTTCTTTTGAGCAAAGAAAGTATATAAGAAAGCAGCAAAACAAGAAAAAAAAATCAGAGCTTGAACGAAAAACATGGAGACTTCAATGATGGATATAAATCTTTAAACACATATAATCATAATTCCTGAAACAGAATAGATAGAGCCAACTGGAGGAAATGTTTCAAAAAAAATTAACACAACATTTCTCAAATATAAATAAAGGCATTAACCCTCAAAATCAAAGAGATGATAAGTACAGAGGATACAGATGACAGTCAGTCTGGGAACACTAAGAATAAAAAGAAAGAAGAAAAAACCCACTAAGCTTCCATTATAAACACTGAAGAAAACAAAATCAGTATCAGGTTTAAACAGAATTCTCAATAATAATTGATACAAGAGGATAATGGAAATGTATCTTTAAAGTTATGAGATACACTACTTTGAACTTAAAATTTGATGCTCCTAAGCTATGTAATTTGTATGTAAAAGCAAAATAAAGATATTTTCAAGTATGTGAAACTCAAAGGTTATCACTCTCAGACACTATCTAAAAGAATTACTACACTAGAATGAAAAACAAATATAAGAGGAAAATGGAACATGGAAGTATGGTGAGCAAAGACAACAGTAAATTGTAAGGTTAAGTGCAAATAAATGCATATTAAAAAATTGTTTAATTGCAATAACAAATTTTAATTTAAATCCCAGGTGCAATCAACACGAGAAATGTTAAGGAAAGAAAGGAAGGAAAAACTAAAAGTTTCCTTAGATTCTGGTCTTATCTGGAGAGACTATAGCTTCTGAATAACTCATCATTGAAAGTAAAATGAGCGTTTAAACATTTGTTAAAAATGAAGCTTTTCCTACTAGAAAGAAGAAGGAATATAGTTTTGAATCATCAGCAGTTCAAATCTGGCTAGTGCCAGTATTTTGTCAGGACAATTCAGTTAATTTTTTTAAAAATCAAATTAGTTGCCAACACTTAAAAATAGAAGTATTTACATAAAATCCAGATGGTTTGGCAAATCAATTTCAAAAAAAGGAGGAAGGGAGAAGAAACAAAGAATAAAAAAAGGGAACACTAAAAATGGTTGTGAGGTTTATAAAAATGATAGAACATTATGAGAAGTTTTACTCAATACATTTGAAAATTGAGGCAAATAATTTTATTAGGAAAACATTATCAAAATTGGCATAAAATAAGAGACATTAAAAAGTTCAAAAACAATAGAAGAGATGGAACATATCTACCCTCAAAAAGTTAGCTGTTAAAACAGTTTGAACGAATTTCCATACTCCTTTCAGCAGAAGATAATTTCCAGCTTGCAGCAACTGTTCTGTGGTATGGAAAAAGTGAAAAGGCTATCATAATTATTTTATAATGCTAAAATAACTCCTATGCCAAAGCCAGCAAAGGCAATATGAAAACAAGTCAATTTTCTCTACAAACATATAGTAAAAAATGTAAAGGAAAAATAGTAGCAACTTGAATCAACTATACTTCAATAAAATTTATAAAAATCCTATAAAAATACTAGCAAATCAATTTCACCATAACCATTATTTATTCCAAGAATGTAATAGTGTTTCAATCTAAAAATGTGTTAGTGCGATTCACTATAACACATACAAAAGGAGAAAAATACCCACAGGAGGACCTCAGGCAACATTCTACAGCTCCCATCTCTGATTAAAAGGAAAACAAAACGCATAGCCAACTAAGAATACAAAGCAAACTAAGAAACGTTCTTGACTCAGTATGGAAGCTACAAGAAAACAAGTAAACCACATGTACTGGTGAAAACTAGGGCCGGGAATAAGAAACGGATACCCCTGTCTCTTCTGTTATGCAACAGCATGCTGAGCTTTTTCAAGTTGCCTTATAAGTCAAGAAAAAACAAAAGAGTGATGTAATATTGAAAAGAAAATTAACTGTAAGGCTGAAACTAATGGTTTCCTATACAATCATACTTTTTCTTTCTTCTTCAGTAACAAATTCCAGTTTGCCTAACGGACAAACATTGAGAAGTTAAATACAGACTGGCAAGGTGTATGAGACACGAGGAAACATACCCTTTCACTGGGGCAGGTGCACACTGGTATAGCCTTTTTAAAGGGCTATTTCCCCTGCCTGTTAAAATTTTAAAAATTCATACATGTTAGCCCAGAGATGCTCCTTAATAGTTCAGTTCAGTTCAGTCGCTCAGTCGTGTCCGACTCTTTGCAGCCCCATGAATAGCAGCACGCCAGGCCTCCCTGTCCATCACCAACTCCCGAGTTCACTCAGACTCACGTCCATCGAGTCAGTGATGCCATCCAGCCATCTCATCCTCGATCGTCCCCTTCTCCTCCTGCCCCCAATCCCTCCCAGCATCAGAGTCTTTTCCAATGAGCCAACTCTTCGCATGAGGTGGCCAAAGTATTGGAGTTTCAGCTTTAGCATCATTCCTTCCAATGAACACCCAGGGCTGATCTTCAGAATGGACTGGTTGGATCTCCTTGCAGTCCAAGGACTCTCAAGAGTCTTTTCCAACACCACAGTTCAAAAGCATCCATTCTTCAGGGCTCAGCCTTCTTCACAGTCCAACTCTCACATCCATACATGACTATTGGAAAAACCATAGCCTTGACTAGACGGACCTTAGTTGGCAAAGTAATGTCTCTGCTTTTGAATATGCTATCTAGCTTGGTCATAACTTTTCTTCCAAGGAGTAAGCGTCTTTTAATTTCATGGCTGCAGTCACCATCTGCAGTGATTTTGGAGCCCCAAAAAATAAAGTCAGCCACTGTTTCCACTGTCTATTTCCCATGAAGTGATGGGACCGGATGCCATGATCTTCGTTTTCTGAATGTTGAGCTTTAAGCCAACTTTTTCACTCTCCTCTTTCACTTTCATCAAGAGGCTTTTTAGTTCCTCTTCACTTTCTGCCATAAGGGTGGTGTCATCTGCATATCTGAGGTTATTGATATTTCTCCCAGCAATCTTGATTCCAGCTTGTGCTTCTTCCAGCCCAGCGTTTCTCATGATGCTCCTTACCAGAATCCCCCCTAAATACACTCACTGTATACATGGAGACAAATAAGAAAAAACTCAGGTGACATTGCTTGTCATTATGTAACCTTGGAAACATCCTAAATGTTCAGCAGGAAGGAACAGTTAAATAAACTTCCATATTAATCATTTATTCACAAATACTTTGAACACCAATTATGGGACCAGCTACTATAATAGGTCTTGGGAATGTATCAGTGAACAAACTCTGAAAGTAACTTCTACGTTGTAGCGGAGGAAAACAGACAGCGAAGAAATGAGTTTAGTGTGTGCCAGGCGTAGGTGTTCGGAATAAAAATAAAGCAGGCTAAGGAGATGCAGACTGAAGAGACAGAGAAAAAAAAAGGAGAGGAAGGAAGCTGAACTGGAGGTAGCTGGAGACGGAGAGGAACAGCAGAGAGCTTTGAAGAGGAATCTCTGGGTGGAGACCTCAATGAAGTAAGGGAGCGAATCAAGAACATACCCAGGGATGGAGCATTTCAAGCAGGAGCCAGGCAAGCAAGTATTCTCAGCATGTTCCAGAAACATTAAGGCACAACCAGTGGGCTGGAAAGAGGGCATAAGGAAGACAGAGAGATGGGGTTGCATACTCCACGATCCCATCACGGAAGGACACCGGACTTCATTTTCAGCTGACTAGATACCATCCAGCTGTGAGTCCCGATAAGAGTCTGAAGAACACACAGACTAACAAAAAAGGTACAGGACAGTACACGTCTGTAACATCTTGCATATTAAACCAAGACAAACACAAGACAAGCTAAAGTGTCCTGTGTGTGCGTGTGTGTGTACATATGTACATAAACCCAGTCTGTAAAAGCTGGAAGGAGACACTCCAAAGGGGAAACACACTGGGGACAGCTATGGAATGGGAGAAGCAGTCAAGAGAGATTTCAGTAAACCTATCCACATGTTTTTAATTTCTTTATAATGAGAAAGAATACATGTATTATTTGTTACACTGAAAATCAGACAAAGAAAAATACTGATCATTTTTAACCATTCAGCAAAACGTTGTATCCTGAAAGAACGAGTTCTGTGGCTATACTCTTCTCCAGATGGGATCTTTGAAATATTACAAGTAAATTTCCATATAAATGGTACACGAGTATGATAATTACCCATAAAAGGTGACCTTTTCTGGAAAATTCGACCTGACTTTCATTTGTGTGTGTGTGTCCTGTGAAAGGTGTAATACTGTCAGCAGGAGAGAGTAAGAAACACATGATGAAGAAAGAAGTGATGATGAAATCTGAGTGAGGATCTGTGCAAAGTGACAGTCATACAATTTACTGACGCAATAACGTATCCAACATGACAAAAGTTTCTAGGCTTATAGAAAGGTGAGTCACAGTGAGGAAGCTCTTCCAAAGATTCCTGACTCAGAGAAGCACAGAAATAGACCTAGAAGCCGTGTACCTTCATTAGAAAATAACCCTTTAGATGTACACTGATAGCTAAGAAACCACAGTCCCGTAAATCATACCTGAATGCATCAGAGTGAGGAAAAGTGATACATACAATATAAGGATTGGGTGTGGAAGGCTCTAGACAATTAATTTTCTTACTGCCAACTATTTCATAAACACTGTGCAGAGAGACAAAGATACACAGATAAATGACAAAATGTTTTTAAAACAATGACTTCTTCAAAAGTTTTCTGCAAACTCTTTGGAAATATCCATGACTGTCTTTCTACCAAAGCCACATTTTCCATTAAAGAATTTAATTCCTTCAATCTGGCACTCAGACATTTTGCAACTTTGTTGAAATACTTAAATAATTTTATTTACAACATTTCCAAGTAATCATCTTAATCACAAAAACTGGAATCTGTAACAGTATCTAATTCCTAATCTGCAATCTTGGCAATCAGTGCATGACATGAATATCTTCAGTCAAGCGTTAAGTTTTATGTCAACTTAGGCTGTAGTCTCTCATGATTATGGTCGCAAAACATATTTTTCAAATCTAGATTTAAACCTAGGTTCCTGACACTTAATAACTGTATGTCCTTTGGAAATTTATTTAGCTACTCTGTGCTTCAGCCTACCTCTTGAGTTATTATTACAGTAATCACAATTTTTTGTGAGAATTATATTAAGTGGTTACCTAACATATGAAAATGTTAACACCATCATTGGCATCTGTATGTTGGTTGCCTTCCCTACAGCATAACACAGATGAGGATTGAAAAGAAAGAGAGGAGGGAGCATGGACAGAAGAAAGCAACAGTGATTCTGAAATTCTTCTAAAAGACCCAGTGAAGGGCTTCCCTGGTGACTCAGCGGTAAAGAATCTGCCTGCAATGCAAGGGAGACGCAGGTTAGACTTGCATTGGGAAGATCCCTGGGAGAAGGGAATGGCAACCCCCTCCAGTGTTCTTGCCTGGAAAATCCCATGGACAGAGGAGCCTGGCGGGCTACAGTCCACGGGGTCGCACGAGTCAGATGCTGCTGAGCGACTAAACAACAAAACTCCCTCTAGGAGTTTATGGGTTGAGAGACACTCAAAGAAGACTCACTAGGGCAGCTAAAAGATAAAACGTGGCTCGATGGGTGGGCTGAGTTAGAGCTCCGGGACCCCTGGGTCCTCTACGAGGGCTCGCAGGGGGCCCAGGAGAAGATGAAAAGGTGCTCGTGGGGCGGGAAGCAGGAAGGGGCGTTGCTCAGTCGTTCCTCCATCCATGGGATTCTCCAGGAAAGAGTACTAGAGCAGGTTGCCATTTCCTTCTCCAGGGGATCTTCCTGACCCAGGGATGGAACCCGGGTCTCCTGCACTGCAGGCGGGTTCTGCAGCGGGGCTGGAGTGGGACCAGATGAGCGGTGTGCAGGGGCTTTGTGAGCAACGGCAGAGAATACGGGCCCAGCGTGGCAGCTGTCCGCGCTCACGTGGAGCCCACACTGTAAGTCAGGCAGACAGACTTCAGCAGCCACCAGTCCCAAAAGCAAACCAAGCTGGCCCCTGCACAGCAAGGGCCCAGCCACAGCCAAAGGCTGTGCACTGGTTACGTGACTCCCAGCAGTCCCATCCCTCACACCACCAGTCGCCGCTTTGGAGAGTTAAAGAAGGAAAGGAAGAAATACCTAAGAGATTGAATACTTTACTTCAAAAAGACTGAGCTATCCAAAATAGGTTATTTAAATCAGAAGATAATATGATACAAAAAAATGCCAAGTTTAAGGCTTACCTTTTCCCTTCCCCTGAGTCAAACCCAGCACAAACTCCACTACTCAAGGCAAATCAGCTCAAAAACAAGACATTCTAAGTATCTCCAATTTCTCGGCAAACATGCACACAGCGTGTAAATTTACAATTTCAATGCATAGAAACATTGAAGAGTATTTCTTTAAAGTTATCATTATTGATACACATGAAAATACTTTTAAACTAAATTTCCAATACTTTAATTTCTTTTTTTTTCTCCTAGTTGCATACCTCTTAAATCATCAAATAATTTTTGCTTTTAGATTTTTTCTTTACTGCTTATCATTTGTATGTTAAATCCTTTCTTAAACTGATGTAATTGAAAATGTATATATTTAACTTCTTTCATTTTTCCTTTTAAATGAATCCCTATGTTTCCTTAGAATTCAATTTTTTCCTGCTCTACATGTCATTTCTTTTAGTATCTTTCAAGTTTAGAAGCAGCTAGAAAGGAACACCTAGTGAGTGATGTCTCATTAAAATGGAGCAAAAAGAAATTATCCTTGACATGCCACATACCACACATCAGCCTTCTCAGCTACTAAATCACAGCATAAATGCAAACAGTATGATTTCCACCACCATTCCCATTTCCTTCATACTTAAATTTTCAGAGTTAGAGTTTAGCTGCCCCAAAACTTGTTGCACAAAAGTTCAAAAGAGCTTGCCTTTTCATTAATTTCCTGCAAATAATAGGATTTCTTTATCCAATGTAACAGTTTACCCAGTAAAGCTGAGTGAAGTGTATATGGTAAACCCCTGCACCTTCCTTTCAACCCTGCTTTCAGACCATAGCCTGTCAGGCTCCTCTGTCCACGGGATTCTCCAGGCAAGAACACTGGAACAGGTTGCCATGCCTGCCTCCAAGGGACCTTCCCAACCCAGGGGTCCAGCCTGCCTCTCTGACATCTCCTGCCCTGACTAACAGCACCACCCGGGAAGCCCCTGAACCTAAGGCTTCTCTAAAAATATTAAGCGTTAAAACAAACAAACAAAAAACGGAGTGGGTATCCTTCATGGGCTGGAAACCCAAAACCCCGATAGTGTGACAACCCCAGCCTCACTTTTCCTGCTGAAGCCTGTCTTGTCTTCCCTTTTTCTCCTGAAGGATGGACACTTGTATGTGTCATTCTGATCTGAATCCATCAAACCCCATTTCTATTCTAGCTCTATCACAGACATACCTCCATCTTTATTTGAACAACAATTAAGATCCTCTCAAAGTAGCTTTCAAGGAATTACTCATTAAAATATACCTTAGCAAGAAACAAAAAATCAGTACTATGGTCACTGGAAGAAAAGCATGTAAAAGCAGAACTGCTGATCCCTAATGGACCTAATAATCCCATGAATCTGGAAGCTCCCTTTACTACAAGAGGAGTCAACAGAATGAGCTGCAGGGGGCCCACCTCCAGCCTTATCAGGTGCCTCTGACAGAGAAACATGCTGGGCCTAATTACGGCACTCTACGTGCTGAGTGTGGAATTCCCACTAGGTTTCTCTTGGAAACCACTGACAACCTCATGGGTAGAGAAGAGAATACCGAGGAAAACTCACTTCTACTAATCAGTACTGTTTGTTACACAAATAGTACAGTGGTCTGTAACTTTCTAAATCAGCTAGAATACGTGCACAACATAGTCATCAGTATTCTTGCCAACACCTCCTAAAGCAAATACAATATATAAGTCATACTAGTGGTGATAGTGTTAGAACTTACTCTGAGGATACTGTGTTCAGAATATGGGGTATTCTAATTCTATTATCCCCTGCACCCTTCAGAACCAAGATTCTCAATACAGAAGGAAAACACAGATGTAATATACAAGAGATAAAATAAGAGCCACATAGTCCTAAATCTGAATTATGAGTATTAGTGTTAATTTATATATATTTATTATATATATGGGCTTCCCTGGTAGCTCAGTTGGTAAAGAATCCACCTGCAACGCAAGAGACCCCGGTTTCATTCCTGGGTCAGGAAGATCCCCCAGAGAAGGGATAGGCTACCCACTCCAGTATTCATGGGCTTCCCTGGTGGCTGAGCTGGTAAAGAATCTGCCTGCAGTGCGGGAGACCTGGGTTCATTATATATTTATTATATATATAAAATGAAAAAGCCTAGAAACAATGGCAAATTCTGTCTCAACAAGCACTACTGGGCCCAAATTATGATCCTGAAACAGCATTTACCACTTTAAAGAAACAGAACTTTTTTGGATAAATGATTGATCCCAGGTCTGGGACAGGAAACATATAAGAAGAGCCTAGAATATCTTAACAAAGCAGGTAACAAAGCAGCTATCAAAGACTATCAGGGTCATTTCAAAAGGACTTAGGAGCCAACCTAAAGAGCATCCTACTGGCAGAAAAAGGGGAGTGAAGACAACAGCTGGGACAGCAGGCAGAACCAGAAAAGAAGAGGACGAGGTTCCTGCGGTTGCTGTTCAGCCCCACGGACTGCAGCACGCCAGGCTCCCCTGTCCTTCACTATCCCCCAGAGACAGTGTAAACTCATGTCCCTTGCATCAGTGATGCCATCCAACCATCTCATCCTCTGTCGTCCCCCTCTCCTGCTTTCAATCTTTCCCAGCATCAGGGTCTTTTCAAATGAGTCAGCTCTTCACATCAGGTGGCCAAAGTACTGAATTTTCAGCTTTAGCACCAGTGCTTCCAATGACTATTCAGGACTGATTTCCTTTCAGCTCAGTTCAGTTCAGTCACTCAGTTGTGTCCGAGTTTTTGCGACCCCATGAACTGCAGCTCACCAGGCCTCTCTGACCATCACCAACTCCCGGAGTCCACCCAAACACATGTCCATTGAGTCGGTGATGCCATCCAACTATCTCATCCTCTGTCATTCCCTTCTCCTCCTGCCCTCAATCTTTCCCAGCATCAGGGTCTTTTTAAATGAGTCAGCTCTTTGCATCAGGTGGCCAAAGTATTAGAGTTTCAGCTTCATCATCAGTCCTTCCAATGAACACCCAGGACTGATCTCCTTTAGAATGGACTGGTTGGATCTCCTTGCAGTCCAAGGGACTCTCAAGAGTCTTCTGCAACACCATAGTTTAGAACCATCAATTCTTCAGTGCTCAGCTTTCCTTATAGTCCAACTCTCACATCCATACATGACCACAGGAAAAACCATAGCCTTGACTAGATGGACCTTTGTTGGCAAAGTAATGTCTCTGCTTTTGAATATGCTATCTAGCTTGGTTATAATTTTCTTTCCAAGGAGCTAGCATCTTTTAATTTCATGGCTGCAATCACCATCTACAGTGATTTTGGAGCCCCCCAAAATAAAGTTTGACACTGTTTCCACTGTTTCCCCATCTATTTCCCATGAAGTGATGGGACCAGATGCCATAATCTTCGTTTTCTGAATGTTGAGCTTTAGGCCAACTCCTTCACTCTCTTCTTTCACTTTCATCAAGAGGCTCTTTAGTTCTTCACTTTTTGCCATAAGGGTGGTGTCATCTGCATATCTAAGGTTATTGATATTTCTCCCGGCAATCTTGATTCCAGCTTGCGATTCCTCCAGCCGAGCGTTTCTCATGATGTACTCTGCATGTAAGTTAAATAAGCAGGGTGACAATATACAGCCTTGATGTACTCCTTTTCCTATTTGGAACCAGTCTATTGTTCCATGTCCAGCTGTAATTGTTGCTTCCTGACCTGTATACGGGTTTCTCAAGAGACAGGTCAGGTGGTATGGTATTCCCATCTCTTTCAGAATTTTCCACAGTTTATTGTGATCCACATAGTCAATATTCAGGACTGATTTCTTTAGGATGGATTGGTTTGATCTCCTTGCTGTCTCAGGGACTCTCAAGAGTCTTCTCCAACACCACAGTTCAAAAGCATCAATTCTTCAGTGCTTAGCCTTCTTTATGGTCCAACTCACATTCACGCACATCTACTGGAAAAACCATAGCTTTGACTAGACGGACCTCTGTGGGCAAAGTGATGTCTCAGCTTTTTAGTACGCTGTCTAGGTTTGTCATAGCTTTTCTTCCTGGGAGTAAGCGTGCTTTAATTTCTGCTGCAGTCACTGTCTGCAGTGATTGAGGAGCCCGAGAAAATATGACCTGTCACTGCTCCCACTTTTTCCCTGTCTATTTGCCATGAAGTGATGGGGCTAGATGCCCTGATTCTAGCTTTTTTTAATGCTGAGTTTCAAGCCAGCTTCTTCACTCTCCTTTTTTACTAGGTTTTGGGAAGCATCACTATTTAATGGACAAGTAGAGAATACTTTACTAGAGAAGAAAGAGACTAAGAGGCAAAGGTAAAAGAAAGCAGAGAGGATGTTACATCACGGAAACTAATGGAAACAAGTGTTTCAGGGACAAAATGGTCATCCGTTTCAAATATTCCAAGAATTCAAATAAGGTAGGAATTGAAACATATCCAGTTGATTTAGCACTTTGACACTCTTACCCGGGGCTATGGTATTAATAAACTGGTACATGGCTCAACTAAAATATATGAACGCAATATATAAACAGAACGTCACAGGGCTAGACGTGTGATTTGTATGGCAAAATATTTCTGAGACAAGTATGATTCAATCTGGTGTGTGTGGCGTGTGTGTGTGTGCGTCTTAGAAGAGGGGGAAGGAGTAAAAGACTTACACAGAAAATTAGTCCAACCAGGCCAATCTGTGAAGGCCTAATGAACAGCAAGACAGAACTCATAAGAAATAAAGACCAAATTCAAGTCTGGATGTTTCAACTCTGCCAAAAATGTGAAACACTTTGAAGATTCACAGAAATAGTGAACATGTCTTCAAACCCATAAGAATAGTTAAAATGGACTCCAAAATCTATTCCTGATGTAACCTACAGGAAGAGATAGCTCATGAGTATAAAAGGTAAAAAAGTCTAGGTCTGAAGAATGGATCAACTCTAATTCAGGATAAACGTGTCCCTTGTGGGTACACAATGGTGTCTCCACATGTGTCCTGAAAATATTTGTTTAGGGAAACTACCACTCTACCAAACCATTATTCCATTACCTCTGGACTGCCTTTCACAAAAGGCTGCTAACGACTGGTCTGCCTGCTCCACTCTGTCTTCACTCCAATCCATCCCGCTAAAAGACATCTAGCCTGCACTGCTGAGACACTGTCCCTGGCTCAGAAAACCCCAGGGGCTCCATCACCTACCAAAACCTTTCAGGGCCTTCTAGCTAGAGGTCTATTCCAGAACTTGCATCTGAAAAACTCCTTTGACTTCCCTTGCCATTTCTTTTACACGTGCCATTTCCTCCACCTGTCAAAACTGATGCAGTTATTAAAACCCAAGAGGAAGCTCATCTGTTACAGGAGCATCTCCTGTTCATCTCCTCTCTGCGTGACTGCCCCTTTTTCTGCACTGTTGTGTCATTTGTTGTCTTTGTAGTGAAATTTATATGATACAGCTTTATTTCATGTTTATCAGACTATAAAGTTTATCTCTCCCTACAAAATTTCACATTCCTTGAAGCCAGGGCAAGCATCTTACTCTCATGTGTACACTCCATAATAAACAGTAAAAAGCTTGAGTGTGTGCCTGCTGGATAAAGCCTTATTAAAGTGAATAAATAATATGTGCATAATGAGAGGAGCTAAATTTTAAGAGAGTCCTTGGAAAAAGACATAGAGTGTACTTATAGGGCTTCCCAGACAGCGCTAGTGGTGAAGAGCCTGCCTGCCAATGCAGAAGACGAAAGAGATAGGAGTTCAGTCCCTGGGTTGGGAAGATCCCCTGGAGGAGCGGATGGCAACCCACTCCAGTGTTCCTGCCTGGACAATCCCATGGGCAGAGAAGCCTGGTGGGCTACAGTCCACGGGTCACAAAGAGTTGGACTTGACTGAGCGACTTGGCATACATGCATACTTAGAGGACCAAAATTATCTGACTACCCATGAACATCATCAATGCATTTTGATTCTCCAAAGTAAAATATAAACCTGAAAAGACAGCTTGATAAGCAAATGCCCAGATAAAGACACAAACCAGCCAGTAAGCTATCTATGTATAGACCCATGCAAAACTCATTTTTTATTCCCAATCAACATTGCATTGGACCTGGCAGACAGCAGGATATCAGTAAGTTATATTTACTTAGAAAACTGAGTAATTAACTCACTCAAGTTTCTACTGAACATATCAATGTTCTAGGAGTATCCTCGGTGCTTTGGTTACAGCAGTATATAATTACAGGCAAGATCTTTGCCTTCATGGGGCTTATAGTCTCAAAGCAACTCACCAAGCGAAACAAGGAAACAAACAAGAGAATTTCCAGGTAACTATAAGTATTAAAATGAAAATTAAACCAGAATGGCAGGAAGGGGACTAACACAGACTGAGTGGTCAGAGAATCCTCACTGATGAGAGGACATTTGTTCTGAGGGATGACTGGAAATAATAAGCCTGCCACACAAAGATCCGGTGGCAAAGCTGTCCAGGGAGAAGGAGCAGTAATAGGCTTGGCAGGTTCAAGAGACAGAAAGGACAGTGTGCCTGGGCCTGTGGCCCAGGGGAGAGTGGTAAGAAGTGAGGACTTAGATGGGTGGGCACAGTGTAGAGTGCACTGAGCTCTGAGGGTCACAGTTTGGAATTTATTTTGAGCATACTGGGAAGCAATGGGAGAGTTTTACAGACATTAAGAACAATGTGGTCTGGTTCACATTTTTAAACACTTAGTCTGTAAAAAATAATATATTAGAGAGGCCAAAAAACTGCTATAATGCATCTGAGATGTGAGAGGCTTGCTTGGAATTGGGCTGAGACAGACAGAGAGCTGGTGATGGGGTCTGGAGAGGCAGCCTAGTGCAGAGCAATGTGGCGGGAAAGAACTGCAGTGGTGAACAAGCCCCGAGCACCAACAGTCACAGAAGGAGTGAGCCGCAGTGTTTCCTAAAGAGTCCCAGTTACTGACTGTCCCCAGTCAGGCTTTCCTGACCACTCCACTCAGTACCCGGATGAGCTCATATATTTCCTTTATCTTCCCCACTTCATGCAAACTTTATATAAAATGTCAGGTCACAATGAAAATTATGATATATGTAATGTAATTAAAAGATCAATACTGCCTTGAAATCACTAGCTGTATTTATGAAATTGATTTCACGTAGCAGACATGGGAAACTAAGTCAAACACGTTTCTACCAAGTGGAAAAGAAAAATCACCTGGTGTAGTCAAGAATCACCCTTGAAAGTGTACCTTTCAGAAAGGTAGTGACGCTGAACTGTGATCTCTTTGTGCCATCTTACTGCTCTGCCTGCTTTAACTTACCTGCCTTCTGGATTCATGGGATTCACTTATACTAGAAACAATCCAACTAGAGTGCTAAATCATCATTGTCCACACTACAAAAAAGACTTATCCTAATAGGTACTTCCACAGTAAAGAGAAAGCCATAATACAAATCAATCAAATCACAAATATTTGCCTGTGTGCTAAATGCATACACCTTTAACAAACAGAGTGATAATTGCAAAGCATTTATTTTGAAGTGCTTTTTCATTTCTCCTCAAAATGACATAACCTAAGAGGGAAATTATTCACAACTGTAGCATATTATTAGGCTAAATATATATAAATTGTATTAATAATGGTACCTGCCCTATTGCACAACCCATTTCACTGTTATTGATGAAATATGAAAAGCCACATGAAAGCAAGTTAAGTGGGTCGTTATTTATCTTTTAGATTATGCTTACCCATCTAACCAATATGGATTTAAAATTGTTTGCTTACACTTTAGACAGATTTCTTTCTGACTATAGTCTCCTGACCTCCCTTTCCTTAGAGAATTTACTTTAGAAAATCAGACACATATTCAAAAGAAGAATACTGAGTTATAACCAAAAATATTGGCACATATAAGATTACCAAGCAAGAGCTGCAGATGAAGACAAGGAGGCTGAGGGGGCGCCTACACTCCAGGGAGAAACAAAGAAGGAAGCACGAGTGAAGGACAGAGGAGCGCCAGTGAGGGATGGAGGGGATTTCACCAGAGACAAGGTGTAAGTGGGACCAACAGAGAATGTTTTGTTTGATCAAAGCCATTCAATGCCAGAAAGAAGTCAACAAACATAAACAATAGAAACAGTTCTGTTAAATCTCACTAATAAAAGGAGACTTAAGTGTGTAAGTTTTAGTGACCTAGTAAGGAAAGAAAAGACCCTGATGCTGGGAAAGATTGAAGGTGGGAGGAGAAGGGACGAGAGAGGATCAGATGGCTGGATGGCATCACTCACTCAATGGGCACAAGTTGGAGTAAACTCCGGGAGTTGGTGATGGACAGGGAGGCCCGGCGTGCTGCAGTCCATGGGGTTGCAGAGTCGGACGCGACTGAGCGGCTGGCTGCCCTGAGCTAACTGCACTGGCCCAGTCAGGCAGGGTCAGGTTTCCCTGGCAGCTCAGCGTAGAGTCTGCATGCAGTGCAGGGGGCCCAGGCTCAGCCCCTGGGTCGGGAAGATCCCTGGAGAAGGAAACAGCTACCCAGGCCAGTTTTCTTGCCTGGAGAATCCCATGGACAGAGGAGCCTGGTGGGCTACAGAACAGGAGAGAATCAAGACTGACCCAGGTGGAAAAAAGAATGAGAGACCAAGATGAAGAGAAAACAAGTGGACTGATTTTTCCTTCAAGAATGTTAGCCATAAAACAAAAAAGGAGACACACTTATTGAAAGGTCAGGGCGAGGTCAGGATGAAGGTCAGGGCAAGGTCAGGCATGCCTGGGCATGCCCCAGCAGAGGGCGCTGCAGACACACCCCGGAGACGGGCCGGCAACCAAGCCGACCAATCAGGAACTGACACGGAGCCCTTGAACACCAATCACCGCTGAGCCCGCGTTTTCTTCCTTATATGGGAGCCCCCGCCCGGGCTATAAAACCCCTTCCCCACCCTTCACACCTCGCAGACTCCACAGACTCCCTTTACCCCGCTGACTCCCTTTGCTTCGCAGACCCCCCTCGCTCCCCTGCTTATCCGCCCCCGGGAGTTCTGCCCGAGAGCGACCGCCCAAAAAAAGGCCCTGTTCAACGGTCCATAGGGGTGGTTCCTTCTTCCTGCGGTGTTTCTTACACTTATTTTGTCCTTTAAAATTTTTTTCAGCTATTATTTATGGTAATATTAAAAGAATTTATAGACAATGTACAAGAATATATAATTGATAGCTTCTTGCAAAATGGCTTATAAATTGCGCTACTTTCTTCATAGTTCATCTAAAGGTTTCAAGAATACTTTATGTTGCTTTTGATCGATCTTCAATTGGCATTGCTTCCTAACACATCAGTTTTATATTCTTCTACTCCCAGAACTTGTCAACTTGTTAACGATCTATAAAATCCCTCTTTCACATAAAGGAGTTCACTCTTAAATGAATGTCATGGGAAATACTTTGATAATGTGAAGCTCTTTTGAAATACTTTAAGTTAGTTTTATACAATGTAAATTTTGTGAATCACACTTTCTAAATGGGTACCAGAACAATTAGGAGATCACACATATGGCTATGTCATTTTTAAAAATTACAATATCTTCTAATTGCACGGAGCAATACATGTGGGTCACTGTCACGACGTGGTGAAGAGAACTCAGGGCCGTCTCCCTTTACCCACGTCCCATCCTCTAGAGAACGCAGACCCTTGTCACCCCCAGTGCACTGTTGGAAACCTGCCCATGTTGCCTTCAGGATTCTTCCCATGGATATCATGAGCTCAGTAAGAACAACTTTGGGGACAGTTGGGTTAAAATCACTCTTTTTTTTTTTCTATACTTCAAATCAAATTACACTAAGAGGATCCATTAGTTGCTGCAATTTTTCCCTGGGCTGCACTCAGTTTGGAAAGAATGATTAGTCAGTATAAAAATACATATGGCTATATATGGAGTGTGTATGTGTTTGTGTTCTAAGGATGAGAAAACTTACTTTAAAAGGATCATTTTTAATCTTTACATTCAGCTTTAAAATCAGTTAGTTCCTGCAATACTGCAGATTCCAATCCATCACCCACATAGCCAAAAATACCCTGAGGAGGCTGGTAAAACAGTGCTGGTAAAGAGGAAGTGAGCTTTTAATGAGAACACCATCAGAGACTCCAAATGATCATAAGATGATGATGATACAATGAATCCATAAATGCAAAGCTTCCAAGGCTAAAAAGATAAACAAATAACGGGAACTTTACAAACACAGGTTGGGACTCTGGGGATACAAACATAATTCAGCTCTTGTCTTCATTCCCAAGACAGGCTGAGCTAAGGTGCTGTAGAAATACTCTAAAAGAGGCAATAGAGAGCTTAGGGAACTTTAGCTAATAGCTTTTTAAAGGTTCCACGGCATTTACTCAAACTATGACCTAGCTGAAGCTATCAGCAAAGATAAACAGCTTGGTAAACTCTACCAAGAAATATACAGAAAATTAGAAAATCAACCTCTCTACACAAAAATAAACTTGCTGGGCATGAGTCCAAGAAAACACACTCAGATTATAGCCAAGACTGCTGCAACATTTTCTCTTCGTAAGGAGAAATATAACTGCTTGGTGGCAGTCCTCTCCTCTCAGCTAACCAAGTGAGTAAACCTGATGGGGGTACTGAGAGTGTGAGTTGGGCAGATCATGGTTACTCGTGAGCCAGAGGAAGTGGCTCCGCTGACCATCACGAGCGGTTCAGATAAACCCCCACTGTGCTATCAGACCTTCAATAACGTCAATCAGAAACCCACTTCATTTACGTCAGGGAATTCCACTAAACAGCCCCAAGTTAGAAGACACAAAAAACACTCTGATTTTTTTTTCAAAGTTCTAAGTAAAGGTTGGACAAGGTGCAACTTCAGAGAAATTGAGGCTCTGTTGGGCTCTTTCACAGTCACAGAGCCCGCTGCAGTGTTATTGCTACAGGGAGCTTCAGGTCCCCCCCCAGCACCTGATGCGGGCCCTCAAAGTCAACACAAGCAGCTGCACGGGCTACGGAAATGGCCCCTAGGAGCTACCGCCTCAGAGGAAAACAGGGAACTGAGGCCAGTGCCTTCATTACTCAGCGAACCACATACTTAGTTTCATTTTTACCACCATCACCCAAAGAACTGTAGAGGCCAATGTTGGTGCAACGCTGAGTAATTAGCAGCGACAATCCCTTTCCCGGTAGATGCTGGCAATCTAAGGACTCAAGAGGAGAAGGAATGAGCAAATGTATTTCTGAGAAGGGATTTCTGAATCCTGAGAGAAAGCAATCTCTTGGTTCCTCAGTTTTTCTCAGAAAATGCTAATTTTTCATACCCTACATGAACATCATATATCTCTGCCACAGTTTAAAATTTGTATTTTGATGTTAACATGAGTTCATGTCATCACAAAGTAAGATGGAGTTAAACACATCTGTTTCTTGGGTTTCATCAAGGGTGTCAACCCTGCTCACAACGTAGAAGAGGATTCCAGAAGAGAGATCCACGGTCACCTTGCACCCCGCAACGCGAGGGTCCCAGGGCCACGGTCCACACCAGCCTCCCGCAGGGTCTGCCCACAGTGACCTCCTTTTGGGTCTCACATGCTCCCCACCCTGATTCTCATTCTCTGTCAGCCTCTCTTTTTGTGTCAGTCTCGTAAAATGAGTTAATCTGATGTAGCAACATAGCCAGTTACATCCCAGGAGACAGAACTAAAGCCCTTGCCCTCAACTTCCAAAACGGACCTTGACTACATTTGAGAACAGAATTGGAGTCCCTCCCATCTCTGTGTGCAGAAATAGTCTAGAAGAAGAGCATTCACATTAGGCTTCTAGTTTGCATAAGCCAGATTAAATGTTCAGATCTTAACCTGACCATTTTGCCAAGAGTTCTGTATCAGAGCAGCCTAAGTCTTCTGAAATGCTTTCCAGGTGAAAAGAAAAGAAATTTATTATTTAAATAACTGAAATTTATTTGGAAATTATTAGAATAATGAACTGACCTGTCATTATGCAGCTTAATGGAGTTTGATAATGACAAAAGTGGCAATGCTACATCAATAACTATCATTATGTTAAAGGCAAGTTCCTTATCCAGTCCTTATTTTGAAAATCAGATGAAATATCAGTGTGCATAGAGGAACACAAAATTAGAAAATTAAAGTGGAAATTTCTGGCACACATTTTTGAAAAATGAAAAAAAATGTACAAAATCTACTCAGTAGATATATCTTTTTAATTATCTTTTTAGACTTCCATAAAATAAATGCTATCAAGATTATCACAGTGAAGCATTTTAGCAAACGTGCTATGCTCATTTCTGTTCTTTTCCTTGTTTTAAAATATCATGTTTCACGCTTATCAACATTGAAGCTGCTGGCTATTTTGAACTGGCATTGTGTTCCCCTTTTCTGCTTCTTTTTAGGGAAAAGTAAGTAGCAGAACACATAACTGTCGGAGTTCTCCAGGTGACAGGCCTGGGAAAAGCAAATGCTGACTGACCATCTACTGAGGCAGAGCTGCCCGGCCCTGTCAGGCCTGGCAGTGTCCCTCCTCCCAGCGCCCAGGGCTAGTGGACAGCCAGCACCGCCGTGGGCAGGGAGAACCACTCAGAAACGCTGCCAGAACCCAAGGTGCTTCTGGAGGATGGTCAGAGGCAGGAACGATGGTGCAGAAAAGGCACATGGAAATACCACCCACACAGAGCAGAGCGTGCCCCTTCACATCAGAGACGCACACATTACCACCGCGAATGTATGCCTGAGTCTGTGTCTGTGTATAGCCATTTAATCAGCAAAGTCAGGATGACATAAAAGAAGTCTCTGTGGACAAGGGAATAGGCTTCACAAAAATAAGGAAAATAATGCAAATGCAAATACAATTCACAGACTGAGCTCTATCTCTTCATACATTATCTACGCAGAGCTCTCACCAATATAGGTAGCTGCTGCTGCTGCTAAATCACTTCAGTCGTGTCCGACTCTGCGACCCCATAGACGGCAGCCCACCAGGCTCCCCCGTCCCTCGGATTCTCCAGGCAAGAACACTGGAGTGGGTTGCCATTTCCTTCTCCAAAGTATGAAAGTGAAAAGAGACAGTGAAGTCGCTCAGTTGTGTCCAACTCTTCGCGACACCATGGACTGCAGCCTACCAAGCTCCCCCGTCCCTGGGATTCTCCAGGCAAGAGTACTAGAGTGGGGTGCCATTGCCTTCTCTGAATACACCACTTGCTATTGATAAGTAGTTGTCAGACTGGTGAAAACTTGTAGACTACTGGAATTATTTTTTAGTCCATGCAATGCTACATCAATAACTATCATTATGTTAGGGGCAAGTTCCTTATCGAGTCCTTATTTTGAAAATCAGTAGAATCAAAGACAAAACAATTTCTCCAGAAAACAAACAAACAAAAAAAAACATGCAGTGAGTCACAAAATATTTAAATTTTTCTAGCAAATTCTTTTTATAAGCATTACATCACAATTAACTTACTATAACAATATTATTATTATTATTATGACTAGTCATTAGCCTGTTGCTAAGAATGTCATTACAGATTTTTAACATTATGAATATATTCTTGGGCTTCCCTGGGGGCTTAGTGGTAAAGAATCTGCCTGCCAGTGTAGGAGATACGGGTCTGATCCCTGGGTCGGGAAGATCCATGGAGAAGGAAATAGAAACCCACTCCAGTTATTCTTGCTTGGGAAACCCCATAGACAGAGGAGACTGGCAGGGAACAGTCCATGGGGTTGCAAAAGAGTCAGATACAACTCAGTGACTGAACCACCAGCAACAAATGCAGGCTCACTGAGACCTGTGAGTGAGGCTCATAGAATCTTGTTCTACTAACTCCACTCCATCTGCTAACTCCAAAGTTCTCCAAAAGTGCTTTTCCATTTAAAGTGGTTAAATGGAGAGATCCAGGGGAAATACAGAAGAAGATGCTGGTCTTGAACACATACCATGAAGGCCTAAGTAGGAACGTGTCTTATTTGTGTTCTTCCACATTTCCCCATACTAAACGAAACCATGTGAGAAGGCACTATTCTCTCCGGCTCTGTGATGTGCCATGCCATTCACAGCATGAGCCCCACATCTCTACATGCAGATGGTGCTTCAGCAGCCAACAGTCAGAGTCCCCACGTGAATCAACCAAGAAGCCAAGGCAGGCGAAGTGACAGAGCTTAAGATGCACCTCCAAATGGGTCCATTTCTGGGAAGCATGCAGCTAGGCATGGGGAGGGACCCCCAGAGTCACCACGAAGATGATGGTGCCTTGGCTCCCACAACCCTCTGCCCTACCCCAGATGCTTTCTGCCGCGCTCACATGAACTGAGAAGTAACACAAGCAGAAAGAAAAAGAAAATGCAAATATATGCAGGAGTTTGGACCCACAGCTGGTCCCTGCTCTCTCCCATCAAATCTGACTCCCTTATTGGCAAGGATCCATGAACACAGAAGAGCTGGTGAGCCTCAAACCCAAGGCCACAAAGTCACACACTTACACCACACAAAATGAGCTGAAAAGTACAAACTTCCTCAGGACACTTCTGTACCAGGAATTCTTCCCTCATGAACACACACTGAAGCTTCCCTTCTGTCACAGTTACATATTACATTCTTCCTTATTTAGACTTGATATTTAGAAGCATTTGAAGGCTAGACAGAAAGGGCAAAAATTAAAGGCAAATGGAGACAATTAAAGAAAAGCACAGACATCAAAAAAATCAGAGAAAGAAAAAAAGCTCTCTCAAACTGAATCCTCATAGCTGCCATTTTTCATTTTAAAAAGAAGCTAAATGCAGAGACGGGCTTCCCTGGTAGCATCGCTGACTCGATGGACGTGGGTTTGGGGGGACTCCAGGAGTTGGTGATAGACAGGGAGGCCTGGCGTGCTGCAGTCCATGGGGTCACAGAGTCGGACACGACTGAGCGACTGAACTGAACTGCACTGAACTGTACTGAAGAGATGGCTGGGATTAACCAGCCTTGCCTCCCTTCTAGGCTTGTGACGTGTGGCCATGCCAAGCACATGGCGGTGTCTTATTGGGCAGCTCCTTTCCGTCACGATCTCCGTTGGCTTGCTTGTTTCCTACTACCAGTGCACTTCTCTATTTCCAAGGCCAACCTGGACATTCCCGCAGACAAGGCCTCCACTGGACTGAACGCTCCTGGAGAAAGACCAGAAAATGGACGCCTCTTCCTCTGGAGTGCTACGGCTTGGTCGGTGACTGGATGTCGCTTGTTTTGGTCAAAAGCCTTTGTCCAGCAAACAAAAGATTACTAAGAGTAAAATATACTCAGATTATTCACAATGCAAGAGCCTTTCCACTGGTAATAGAACTATCACCTCAGGAAAGTGAACCTGAGAGAAGTGGAAAATAGAAAATGCAGTTACCCATATTTCTTAAAGACAGAAATGTCCACCACTCTTGAAGCTCAAATTTTATCTAAGCTCAGTTTAGTTCAGTTCAGTTTAGTCGCTCAGTCATGTCTGACTCTTAGCGACCCCATGAATCGCAGCTCACCAGGCCTCCCTGTCCGTCACCAACTCCCAGAGTTCATTCAGATTCACGTCCATCGAGTCTGTGATGCCATCCAGCCATCTCATCCTCAGTCGTCCCCTTCTCCTCCTGCCCTCAATCCCTCTCAGCATCAGAGTCTTTTCCAATGAGTCAACTCTTCGCATGAGGTGGCCAAAGTACTGGAGTTTCAGCTTTAGCATCAGTCCTTCCAAAGAAATCCCAGGGCTGATCTCCTTCAGAATGGACTGGTTGGATCTCCTTGCAGTCCAAGGGACTCTCAAGAGTCTTCTCCAACACCACAGTTCAAACGCATCAATTCTTCTGCGCTCAGCCTTCTTCACAGTCCAACTCTCACATCCATACATGACCACTGGAAAAAACCATAGCCTTGACTAGACGGACCTTAGTCGGCAAAGTAACGTCTCTGCTTTTCAATATACTGTCTAGGTTGCTCATAACCTTTCTTCCAAGGAGTAAGCGTCTTTTAATTTCATGGCTGCAGTCACCATCTGCAGTGATTTTGGAGCCCAAAAAATAAAGTCTGACACTGCCGGGGTCCAGCCCCGGTGGATCCAGGGAATTCGAAGGGTGGACGGCGTTGGCGTGGAAAGACTTGTTTATTTATTAATATAAGATTAGATTAAGAAACTGTAGTGCAGTAGGAAGATTAAGTGGAGAAAGAGGGCTGAATAGCTTGGTTTACGCGGAAGACCAATAAAATTCCAGACAAGGAATTTGCACCATCTACGTTGGGCCACCGGTGCCCGCTTGAATATCTAAGGGTGCCTCGCCTTAAGCTCCCTTTCTCGCGGATCTTAATAACCAGGGCAAATAAGTAGACCTGGCGAGCCTCCGCGCCCCAGATGGAAATTCAGCCTGAAATTAAAGTAAAGAGCAGAGGGAAAAAAAGGGAGAGAAAAAGAGAGAGAGAGAGACACGGGGGGAGCCAGATTCCCAAGAAACCAGGCCGAGACTAGTCCGAGAAACTGGTCTGAGAATCTGGTCCGAGAATCTGGTCCGAGAAGCTGGTCCCGTCCTTTATTGTTCAGAAGGCCTTTTATACTTTTGATAAAACATGGAGATCAATGGGTAACACAAAGTTATGCAGCGTTAGCAGTCCAGACTCTTATCAAAACCAGGCTTTTTTCTCTGCATACCTAATTGTATACACAAGTCTTAGGTAATTTACATCATCTTCCAGCCAAAAGGGCCAATTTAACATTTTACAGCCTTTTTTCTGATAAGGGTTTGTCAACCACAAGACTTATTTGTGTTGATCTTCCCAAGGTCTGGTGCCACTCTCAGAAAGCACTAAATAAAGTTACATTCTTACACAGCAAGGATACAGCAACTTATAACAAGTCGAGGGAGTACAGTGATTTACAGCAGAAGAGAAGCAATTAACTCAAAAGTCTAGTGTTGCTAACATCAAAACTACTATGTATCTTTTTCTACATCCTGCTTACATTAACATCCTTCCAGGTGCCTAAAAGATAAAGAATAAGGAGGTCTGGCAGCAATCCTTGAGTCAACAGTGAAAACCCTCTACCAATATAATTTTTAACTCTTTAGAAAAGGCTCTGTATCTTTAAGATGCTTTTAAGCTTTGTGCCTCCGGCGGTTGGGGGGCTGTAAGCAATTCACAAGCTGTAAGAGGTCTGGGGAACCTGTTAGGCAGGCTAGAGAGCTATCAGAGGGGTTTAACTGAAACATCCCTTTCAAATGCAGAAGACTAAAACCCTGAATTGACTTTTTCCCAGAGAATATCAGAAAAGCAGAAAAGCAGAGCACAAAAGCCGGCAGATTTTTGTTGGGGTACATGCTTAGGAATTTCCAGAGGGGTCCCTGAAGTCTGAGCATGCCTTGCGTATGTCAGCTTCCTTCCTCATGACCTTGTCACGGGCGGGATTCCTCACACTGGCTCCCGGCATGACACTGTTTCCACTGTTTCCCCATCTATTTCCCATGAAGTGATGGGACCGGATGCCATGATCTTTGTTTTCTGAATGTTGAGCTTTAAGCCAACTTTTTCACTGTCCTCTTTTACTTTCATCAAGAAGCTTTTTAGTTCCTCTTCACTTTCTGCCATAAGGGTGGTGTCATCTGCATATCTGAGGTTACTGATATTTCTCCCGGCAATCTTGATTCCAGGTGGTGTTTCTTCTAGTCCAGCGTTTCTCATGATGTACTCTGCATATAAGTTAAATAATCTAAGCTCAGTAGGCAACAGCAAAGAACATCCAACAATTTACTAAGTGAAAGCAGTTGACAAAAGTCACACTTCACTGAGTGGGGGCGGGGGGAGTTCTAGACAAAGAGGATGGAAAATATGAGGAAACTCAAGGACGGGGCTCAGTACTGCCTGGCACAGAAGTCGAAGGCCAGCATGGAAGATAAAACGGTAGTCAGGACAAAAGATAGTGGTGACTAGGAAAGGAAAACTGGAAGAAAAAAGAAGACAGAGACGGTAAAACAGGAACCAGGTAAGAATAGAGAGGATGAAAAATAAACCAGATATGAGAGTAAAAACAATGTTGAAGGGGTAGAGACAATGTACAAATAAGCAACAGTACACTGGAAAATGGGTTTCCCCAGTGGCTCAGTGGTAAAGAATCTGCCTGCAATGCAGGAGAGGCAGGAGACCTGGGTTTGATCCCTGGGTCAGGAAGATCCCCTGGAGGAGAGCATGACAACCCACTCTGGAATTCTTGCCTAGAGAATCCCCACAGACGAAGGATTCTGGCAGGCTACAGGGTCACAGAGCCAGAAGCTACTGAAGCAACTGAGCATGCACGCCCACACACTGGAAGACAGGACTGAGCCCTCAGCTGTGTGTTCATCTTTCTAGAATTAAAAAGCTGGCGCGTTCTTCTAGATCTCACATACATGTGTATATATCCAGATCTCACATATGATATTTGTTTTTCCTTTCTTAATTCTGTATGACAGACTTTGGCTCCATCCACATCTGACCCAAACTACGAATGACCCAGTTTCATTCCTTATATTGCTGAGTAATATTCCATTGTACATGTACTGCATTTTGAGAGTTTGTTCATCTGTTGACTGACACTTAGGTTGGGAGGCTTCCCTGGTAGCTCAGACAGTAAAGTGTCTGCCTGCAGTGCGGGAGACCCGGGTTCAATCCCTGTGTCAGGAAGATCCCCTGGAGAAGGAAACAGCAACCCACTCCAGTACTCTTGCCTGGAAAATTCCATGGACAGAGGAGCCTTGTAAGCTACAGTCCATGGGGTCGCAAAGAGTCGGACACGACTGAGCAACTTCACTTCACTTCACTTCACGCTCCAGCTATCATACACAGTGCTGCAATGAACACTGCGGTACATGGTTCTCTCTAGTTCAGATGAACCTAGCTCCAGGGCAGAAAGAGGTGAAGATGTAAAGGACGTGTGGACCCAGTGGGGGAGGGAAGGGGGATACATCAGGATGTTAGGTTTGACACAGATGCATGACCACGTGAAAACAGACAGCGAGCAGGGAGCTCAACGCTGCACTCCAGACAGCCAGGACGGGGGAGGCAGGGAGGAGGTCCAGGAGGAGGGGACACACGCACACACGGCAGAGCCACCGCGTTCCACAGCAGAAACCAACACACACTGTAAAGCAACTATGTGTCCAACTCTGAGACCCCAGGGACAGACAGGCACGCCGAGCCTCTCTGACCCTAACCATCTCCCAAAGTTCTAGTCCACTGCCTCCGTGATGCCATCCAGCCATCTCATCCTCTGATGCCCTCTTCTCCTTCTACCCTCAATCTGTCCCAGCATCAGGGACTTTTCCAATGAGTCAGCTGTTCGCATCAAATGACCAAAATACTGGAGCTTCATCTTCAGCATCATTCGTTCCAACAAGTATTCAGGGTTGATTTCCCTTAAGACTGACTGGTTTGATCTCCTTGCAGTCCAAGGGAGCGACTAAATGCCAATTTAAAAAAGCTGGCACTTAGGCACTAATAATGGATAACAAAATATAATAACAAAGTCACCAATTTGGGTTCTCTGATACTATTTTGAGGCCATTATCAGAAACAAACCTGATATTTAAGAAAACCCTATAAAGAAAACCTTTCTTTAAAGAAGTGCACCACACCATCAATCAGGTAGGTCCAGGCCAAAGGACTCTCCCAGCTCCCACAGCTCCCTGACCTACAGTCCCATCACACCTCTGCAGTGTGAGAGCACTCTGAACTGCCTGGGCCAGGTCCTGAATACCAAATTGGTGTGCTTGGCCAATGTGCTCATAATTTCATTATATCTTAGATATGGTGTCTGGGACCTAGTAAATTCAACATGGAATTCACTTTGAAGAGGCTACATGATAGTTTTAAGGGAACTGGCTTGGAATCAGACTGATTCCTAGACCAAGCTGCACCATGGCACTTCCTGCCTGTCTGACCTGACGGGGTACTGCTTGCCCCCGCTCTACTCCCCAGGTTAATAACACCTACCTGGCAGGTTACTGTGAGTGCCGAGGACAATAAAGATACCATTCTCAGCTCATGGTACATACCTGTTAAAGGCCAGCTGCAATTACTGCATGTGATTTTGTCTACTCCACGAAAGAACACATGAGATATGCTTTTATGTTTTATAGAAACTATATGCATGTGTGTGCTCAGTCATGTCTGACTCTTAGCGACCCCATGGACCATCGGCCCACCAGGCTGCTCTGCCCGTGAAATTCTCCAGGCGAGAACACTAGAGTGGGCTGCCATTCCCTTCTCCATATAAACTATCTAAAAGCATATTAAAGTCAATCAACAATAAATATATTTATAAATTTATAAAACATTAACTATAACCCTGAAACAAATAATTGTTTGGGAAGATAAATAACTAGACAAAAACAATTATGCACATATACAAACACAAAAAGAAATGAGCATAATATGAACAGTGATTATTTCTGAGTAATGGGATTGACAGCAATTTTTATTGTCTGCCTTTTGTTTATCTATCATTTTCAAAATTTCTACACTCAAAAAAAATTGTTATAATTATTTAATGTTTAATACATTTAAACATACTGTATTTATTTGTAATAAATATACACAAAAAATATTATCTAAGTATAATATTTAGGTTATTCACTGCATAACCTTAGGAAAGAAGATTTTAAAGACAGCTCTTTCCAGTTTTCAGGCTATTGTTTCAAGCAAAGCAGGCAGTTTTAGGATTGCCTCTGTCCTTAGGAAGAAGAAATCTTTGAAGTTTTACAAGGTTGGGCTTTAACCCCAACTTCTTGACCTACAGTAGCTTTAAAGCCTCTTTCCTTTAGAACAGTTAGGAAAGGAATAGGAAATTAGTCACTTTTTCTCACAGAAACTGGCTTTTTTCAGGCAAGGCCTTAGTGGGGCCCCTGCTGCAGGAGGTGGAAAGGAGAACAAACAACAGTTCCCTCGCTTGCTTGCCAGCATTCTGGTGGGATCCAATCACACTTGCTATTTTAAAACAGTTTCTTTTGATTCAACTAGTACCTTTCTAATAATATCAGACTTTAAATTTTGATTTGTTTTCCAAAAATATGTTTCCTTGTTCACAACATCCATGCAGACAAGCTCGGGTGGCGCTCATACAGGAAGCAGCTCAGAGGATTTGGCAGGAATCCAAGACACAGCTCTTACGCACAGGGACACGCAGCTGACGATCACACCTGCCTCTCACGCTCCACTGCACTCCAGACAAATGGCTCTACCCACAACATGATTTGATCACAGGTCACAGTCTTTCGCCGGGACCTGAAGCCACATCTAGACTTTAAACCATCTCTAGATCAGGTGACAGTCCTGAGGGGGTACAGCAGAGAGAATCTCAGCTCTGTCTGATCTAAGAATTCATCACAGTGAGAACGGATTTAAACAGAGTTAAGAAGGAATATTTTCCTCTTCCACGAATCAGGCATAACACACGCGACGCCCACTGAGAGTACAGCAGCGTGCTGAACACGGTGAGTGGAGTGAGACGGAACAAAGTCATATCAGCATCACTTCAGGGCCTAACCAGTCCTGTCCATTCTTTCACTTGTTTTCTATAGATTTAAACAATCTCTTAAGTGGAACAAACATATAACCTGTCACATTAAAAAAGTAATAAAATGAGACTTATTGTGTCCAGAACCAAGAACCTGCTTTACCACAGTGAATGGTTCCCCACAGTGAGAAAATCTCCAAAGGGAAGAAAACATTTTAAAGTTATTACAATTTAATATCTGCCAAAGGACAGTGATGGCTCTGAGCAAATATGAAGATCATTAACTCAACACTTAATAACCATTCACTTATCTAAAAGTATTTCTCCATCAACATTATTGAATCTCCACTTGGTGAAAACACAAAGTGTGATCCCAAAGAGTCTTATAATTTAACAGAGAAAGAGGAGCCCACACTAATACATTTAAGAACACAAACAGCAGAAACATACAGGCAAATGAAACTGCCCACAATTACAGTAAAACCTGTTTTCTCGATCAGTTTGATCCAGTGTTTCCCACAATGTATTCACTAGTCCAGTGAGACAGTCTTCAGGGGAAGACAAAAACATTCCTAATCAAGTAAGTATGAGAAACAGTTCAAAACACAGTATACTGGAGCACAGTAAAGAATGAAATATAACCTATATGTCAATATAACATACATTAATGTATGTTTAATACAGAATTTCTCAAGTTTATTTAGACACATACCCCTTCTTTGGTATTACAATTATTAACACCCATGACAGTTTCATACATCAACTGTGTTAGACTGTAGCAGATTGCTGCTCAATTACACACCAGTCTTGATGTTTCTGTGAAGGCATTTTGTAGATCTCATTAATGTCTATAATTAGTTGGCATCAAAGTATAGGAGATTATCCTCAACAGTGTGGGCGGGCTTCATCACACCAGTTGAAAGCTCATAAGAACAAAACTGAGGTTTCCCTGAAACAGACTACAGAGTCCACAGCTGCTCCTGCCCGCCCTTCAGTCTGGGGCTAGACAGCCTCCACGTCACATAAGCCAACTCCTTGAAATAAATAAATAATATTTAAATATGCATTAAGTTTTGTAATATTTATAACTTAAATCCTTAAACGTGCATTTATGTGTGTGTGTATTAATTACTGGTTCTGTTTCTCTGGTCAAACTCATTGATAAAACACCTCAAGAAACTAACATTTTACATAACTTTCTTTAGAGACTACAATACAGTCCCATCTTCCACAGCAGTAAACTCCTACCTTCCACAGCATGACTGTAATCAGGCATCAGGAGTGTATTCCTGAACCCCACTTAACTTAAGGGACATAATAAACACTGCCAGCTGCTGCTCAGCCTCTGTCCTGTCAGCACCCACACCCAGGCTGGAACTGCCAGAATCCTAAAGGCAGACCCTGACTGTGTGCGCTCACTCACTCAGTCGTCCGACTCTGTGAGCCCATCAACCTCAGTGCTCCAGGCCTCTCCGTCCACGGGACTTTCCAGCAAGAATACTGGATTCGCACTAGTCAAAAACTCTTCTCTTCCACTTTGTCACATGATGTGTTCAAGTGAGCTGGCAGTATAGACTGAAGACAATAAATGCACTGGTGGCCTTGCCACACTGATTCTGCTGTATTAAGTGGTAGAAGGAAGTGAAGACCCCTACTGCCCTGGATGACAGCGGTCAGTTCCCAGCATCAGGACTCTGACTGCTACATTTTGCTACCATGAGGAATGCTGGCATGGAGACAAACCAACAAACTTAGGAGGGCAACACTGAAAGAAACGAAGAAAAACAACTGTGTTCCAAGTGAAACCACAGGTAAAAGCTGAACAACCTCTGGACTTCACTTACTTCAGCCAATTAATCCATTCCATTGGTAAAGACAACCTGAGCTGGCTTTCTTTTGACACTTCAATATATACCACCTGCATATAACAGTATCCTTTGGGGCAAGGCTACCCACTCCAGTATTCTGGCCTGGAGAATTCCATGGACTATACAGTCCATGGGGTCACAAAAAGTCAGACACCACTGAGCAACTCTGACTTTTCACTTTTTCTTTGGGGCGCCCCAGGTGGCACTAGTGGTGAAGAACCTGCCTGCAGGGGACATAAGGGAGGCAGGGTTCGATCCCCAGGTTTGGAAGATCCCCTGGAGGAGGGCAGGGCAACCCACTCCAGTGTTCTTGCCTGGAGAATCCCATGGAAAAGGAGCCTGGGGGGCTACAATCCATGGGGTCACACAGAGTCTGATTCGACTGAAGCAACTTAGCACGCACGGGTAACAGTATCCAAAGTAATTAAAGGGAACACAGAAGAGGTAAAAACAGTATGTGAAAATATAAAAAGCTCTGTTTAAGCATAAATATACCAGGAAGGGCAGCAGAAATGAGAAAAACGATATCCCCTAAATGATTAGATCAACACAAGCCTCGTGCTACCCAGCTCTCCAGAACAGATAAAGAATGCACGTTGTCTGAATGAATCTCAAACATCAGGGCTCCTTGAACATATTTGAAAACCTGATGAAAGCTGTGGTCACGTCCATCAGAAAAAAGACTGCACGTAATTGTTTTCAATTTCATGAGTCTCATGTTGTCCTACCACATAGGAGGTCTATGGATTAAAGTTAGGAACCACTACTCTACACATCTACACAGGGGTAGGAAAACCCATCAACACTCATGTTTGTGAGCAGATATGGAATAGAACTAGAAATGTGGTTTGGCTGAACACAGCTTATACAAACTACAGTTATTTGTGAGAACCATTTACTCCTGGGACTGATAACACTGTTCACATGACATTATACACACATCTAACAGAATCTTTGGAGAAGGCAATGGCACCCCACTCCAGTACTCTTTCCTGGAAAATCCCATGGATGGAGGAGCCTGGTAGGCTGCAGTCTATGGGGTCAGCTGAGAGTCGGACATGGCTGAGTGACTTCACTTTCAATTTGCACTTTCATGCACTGGAGAAGGAAATGGCAACCCACTCCAGTGTTCTTGTCTGGAGAATCCCAGGGACAGGGAAGCCTGGTGGGCTTCCATCTTTGGGGTCACACAGAGTTGGACACAACTGAAGCGACTTACCAGTAGCAGTAGCAGCAACAGAATCTTAAGTTTTATTTACATCAGTAAACTTTGTCTATGAATGCTCAGCATTTCATGGCACGAAGAGCATAGTTGTTACAGCTTTTAAAAAGGTAAGGGAAAATTGATCAGCAGATTGACAGGAGGTTAAGAGGTTTAGAAAGTGATATCAAAGAATCAATTTGGGAGGTAGAAGTCAAGTGGAACTCACCTGTTACTTTTTAATGGAATTACGAGGATAAAAAAGAGTTACAGGGGCGAAAGTAGAAGTTGTTTGAGAGAAATTTAAAACTGGCTGTGCTGACTCATGTCAGAGACAGCAGACTAAGAAAAGAAAATGAGATACAGCATTAAGTATTGTTAGCGTTGCATTCTTCAGCGCAGGCTTAAATATAGTCATGTGAACAAAAAAATAACATACTGTTCCAATTTTCCCTGTTACAGATAATGAAAATCTCTGCCATTTCTATCAACAATAAATAAAAGCAGTTTTTCTTATCAGTTAAAAGAATTCAAACCTAACTGGACAACTTATCAATAGAGTCAGCAAAACTACTGAGGTTAGGGAAAAAAGACAAAGAGTATTTATTTAAAAAAAAACAGATCTTGGCAATATTAACTGAAATTAAGAATAAATATCTAGCATGTTTCTCTTATAAATAACTTTTAGAATCAACAGCATCCCCAGCTGTAAGAAAACAGCCTTGATCTCATAACATCTGATGGCACCATAAGAATACCTCCACGTAATTTTTCCAGTTCAAGTACTGTTAAATACTGCACTAATATATTAATTCAAGCTGAAACTCTAATACTTTGGCCACCTGATGCGAAGAACTGACTCGTCTGAAAAGACCCCAATGCTGGGAAAGATTGAGGGTGGAAGGAGAAGGGGACGACAGAGGATGAGCTGGTTGGATGGCATCACCATCAATGATGGCATCTCCATCTCATCAATGGAGATGAGTTTGAGTAAACTCTGGGAGTTGGTGATGGACAGGGAGGCCTGGCATGCTGCTGTTCATGGGGTCACAGAGTTGGACACAACTGAGCAGCTGAAGTGAACTGAATATGTTAATCAATTCATCTGCTCAAACATTCAGCTTTCCTGGAGTCAGAAAGAACAAATAAAGCTACTTACTAACACTACAGTTTAACACAGGTAGCCATTTTAAAGTGGATGGGACACACACATCAGCTAGTTTCTTAATGAATTGTGTAAGAATGAGAATCTCAGCCCCCGCAAAGACCAAAAGGAACAGAGTGCATTCTAACATGCATGCTAAGACTTCTAAATGTGCTAACAATGCTTGCAGGGACAGAAGTGTTTTTCACAACATGAATGAACACTGTCCAAAATGTGAAAGAAATGGAGTGGAAAACATTATCCAATGTTTAATAGTTTTGCTGCATTTTACTTTTTAAGACTATATCCTCCTCAAAAAGAAAAAAAAAAAAGCACTATATAAAGTAGAAAATAGTGTCAATTTAAAAATCTCAATATTAACAGTTTCTTAGAGATTAAGAAATATTGTATTCTGAAATAATTCAGGAAAGCTGTTGAAGGAAGAAAGAGGAGTGGCTTAATTTAAGCCCTAGACTCTTCACTGACACTAGGGAAGGAAGTGTGTCACAAAGTCAGAGGCAGAGGCCGAGGTTCCGGTCCACTCCTACTGCCAAAGCTTTGGAGAGCCAGGAGAGACATGCGCCCTTTCTGTGCTCAATTTCTAAGGTGCTGCCCAGCTTCTTTTCTTGATGAAAGTGAAAGAGGAAAGTAAAAAAGTTGGCTTAAAGCTCAACATTGAGAAAACTAAGATCATGGCATCCGGTCCCGTCACTTCATGGGAAATAGATGGGGAAACAGTGGCTAACTTTATTTTTCTGGGCTCCAAAGTCACTGCAGACGGTGACTGCAGCTATGAAATTAAAAGATGCTTATTCCTTGGAAGGAAAGCTATGACCAAGCTAGATAGCATATTGAAAAGCAGAGACATTACTTTGTCAACAAAGGTCGGTCGAGTCAAGGCTATGGTTTTTCCAGTAGTCATGTATGGATGTGAGAGTTGGACTGTGAAGAAAGCTGAGCGCCGAAGAATTGATGCTTTTGAACCGTGGTGTTGGAGAAGACTCTTAAGAGTCCCTTGGACTTCAAGGAGATCCAACCAGTCCATCCTAAAGGAGATCAGTCCTGAGTGTTCATTGGAAGGACTGATGTTGAAGCTGAAACTTGAATACTTTGGCCACCTGATGCAAAGAGTTGACTCATTTGAAAAGACCCTGATGCTGGGAAAGATTGAGGGCAGGAGGAGAAGGGGATGACAGAGGATGAGCTGGTTGGATGGCATCACTGACTCAATGGACATGGGTTTGGGTGGACTCCAGGAGTTGGTGATGGACAGGGAGGCCTGGTGTGCTGCAGTCCATGGGGTCACAAAGAGTTGGACACGACTGAGCGACTGAACTGAACCGAATGAATATGTACCAAAGTTAAAGTTAGGGCAAATGAGATCTGAAAGCTACAAAATGATTAATATTTTCTAATTTTAATGCTCCTCTTATAAGAAAAACAAACTAAAAATTATACAGAAAGACAGTTAGCAGTTATAGCAGTTATTTTAAACTATCTCCCTCAACCATCTTTTTCGCTACAGATATTGAAAATCTTAAGGTTATTCCATACATTATTTTCAATATGTGAAATGCAAAAGGACAGCAGTTATTTACAAATATTAAGATCCTTCTTGGATCACCTCAAGCTCATACAAAGTCATGCAGTGTCTACTTCATGACTCTACGTTGTATGTAAGCTTCTCACTAGCCAAAGTAATGTGAACTTGATTCTTAGAAATTAACAGTTTAAGATATAAAATTGACACCAACTATCAGAGAAGGGAATCAAGTGTTGAAGAAACACTGACCAAGTTTATAAATTCAGTAAGACCAGTCAATCTTAAAGGAAATCAACCCTGAATACTCACCGGAAGGACTGATGCTGAAGCTGAAACTCTAATACTCTGGCCTCCTGATGCAAAGAGCCAACTCATTGTAAAAGACCCTGATGCTGGGAAACATACAGGGCAGGAGAAGAAGGAGGTGACAAAGGATGAGATGGTTGGATGGCATCACCAATTTGATGAACATGAACTTGAGCAAACTCTGAGAGACAGTGGGGGACAGGGAAGCATGGTGTGCTGCAGTCCATGGGGTCACAAAGAGTTGAACATGAACTGGTGACTGAACAACAACAAAGACTAAGTAAATGTTAATAAACTGGTGCTCAACAAATCAAAAGCATTAACAGGGTTTTCCAGGCTGGAAACTGCACTTGGAACCAGCAGGTGAAAGTGAGGACAGAACTCAGGGGAACACTGGGTTCTCAGTCCTGAGAGAGGTGTGTAAGTGACCACATGAGCTGTCCCAGGTCCAAGTCCTGATGGAAACATACAATATTCAAGATGAGCCAAGTTTTATGTTTTAATAGCTGAGCCTCTAGTTCACAACAAAAATCCCTGTGCCAGCTGCTGAGGAAACAACAAGCCAGGAGCTGGCAGGCGTGGGCACCTGGAAAGCCCACAGGTTTGGACACAGACGCAGAGTGGATACCATGGGAGTGGTGCCCGAGGCAGCTCCTAGATAAAGCCAAAGCACCATCACCTTCCCATGAAGTCAGCCTCAGAAATCCATCCCGAACAGCTGGGAGAGGAACAACACTGGGCATCTGAGAAAGAAAAAGCGAATCCCTCTCCTCCAGCTACACTTGCCCCACTAACCTAGATTAACTCAGGTTGGCTCCTGAGACACAGCACGCCGATTCTGAGGTTTGTGACCGAAGTCGGAAGGGTGTCAAAGTGGAGAAAAGGGGCATATGGGATTCTGGCAGGCTCAGCTGCCTTACCTGCCACAGCACAACAGACTGGGGGACTTAAACCAGAGGGTTATTCTTCATGGGTCTGAAGGTTAAGATCAGGGGCCAGCACAGTTGGGTTCTGGTGAGAGTTCGCACCTTAGCTTGCTGACAGCTGACTTCTCGTTGTGTCTTCATGTGGCAGAGTGCGAGAGCACGCTTTCCAACCTCTCTTCTCATGAGAGTGCAGATCAGATCACGAGGGCCCTGCGCCAAAACCATTACAATGGGGATGAGGACTTCAGCACGAGATCCATAGTGGGGACACAAGCATCAGGCCGTCACAAGGAAGATACAAGGAAAATGAGGTGGACCTGGGCTATGGTGGGACAACAGGAACAAGGAGAAGTCAGGTAACAGTAATAGGGAGGTGCTTGTGGGCTGAGGCGCAGCCAGCTCAGTCCTCGGCAAGCAGTGACCTTCCTTCCTTCCCCGCCTGGAGTCTTTCTTTCACCATACCGCCCCCTCTCTCTGCCATTAAACACAAGATGAGGACAAACAAACACTGGAGAATACTTCTTTTGACAGAGCATAAAAGTCATGACTGTGAAGTTAATGACCCTACTTAGAAGTCAAGTCAAAGGGTGACTTTTTTGATAAAGAAGTAGACAAAGAATTAGACATCCCAATAGATGATTTTTAGGTAAGAAGCACAAATAAAGCCCGACGCAGGGCGAGCTGCTCCGGCTCTCCTGCCTGCCTGTCTCCTCAACTCCTCCTCCACCCTCGGGCAGGCAGGATGTGCGTACAGGACATCAGGGCATCAGTACTTGCTCACACAGCCACAAACAGGGCATGAGTCAAGCCTTTTCAGAGTAGCTATTCCTTCATTACTTTTAAATTTAAATAATTTTAAATAACCCTTCACCATTTTTACTTCCACTAAAAGAAGTAAATAACAATAAGAACATGTCTCTAAAAAGAGATGAAGCATTTAAAAAGCACAAAATAAGAAAAAATTATTCAAGATCTTCTAGCACATTTATAAAGCCTTTGGAGCTTAGAGCCCTACTTACTCCAAAAGCTGTTCTGTCTCCTGAACACACAGTAAAGAACTAAGGCAATCATCTGGAGATTGATTGATAATCAACTGGAAGAAAACACAGATGCACAGATGCTTGTGGCTAGAAGGTAACTTTGAGGTAAATGATCTAATCACAGAAGGTCACATTATTCCCAGTCATTCAGAGGTGGTTGTTGTATAGTCGCTAAGCCATTTCCTACTCTTACAACCCCATGGACCGTAGCCTGCCAGGCTCCTCTGCCCATGGAATCTCCCAGGCAAGAGTACTGGAGTGGGTTGCCATTTCTGTCTCTTGGGGATCTTCCCAACCCAGGAGTCAACCTCAGATCTCCTGCAAAGCAGTATACTTACCGCTGGGCCACCATGAGGCCCTTTAAGACAGAGCAGCCTGATAAAAGACTGGAGCCCAGAATGTTACGAAGGACTCTGAATTGCAGAGGCCCTGCTGGTATGACTGACTCACTTAACAAATATTTAATGAGTGCTCACTATACCAGGCATTGCAATTGGTCTGAGGACACAGGAGTGAACAAAGAGACAGGACCAAGGTCTGGCCCACAGAGGCTCACACTCTAAACAGAGGGGAAAAGACACTGAATCAGTAATCGCACAATGTGCTGGTTTAGCAAAGGACCTGTGTAGGGAAATACCTCCTACCTTCTGCTCCACCTGGGGATGATACTGAGCTCAAGTGCCGACCCTGCGGTTAAGTGTCCTTACACACGTGACCTCCCTTCATCCTCATGGCAACCTTGAGATGGAGGCACCACCGATTTTCACTTCAGACGGAGGCCCACTGAGGGCCAGGCCCACGCCAGGGAGATGCGCCCGGCGCAGCGCCGACCTCACTGCGTCCCGCCCGCGCCCGCCCGCCGCCCTCAGCGCCCGCGCCCGCCCGCCGCCCTCAGCGCCCGCGCCCGCCCGCCGCCCTCAGCGCCCGCCTCAGCGCCCGCCTCACCGCCCGCCGCCCTCAGCGCCCGCCTCACCGCCCGCCGCCCTCAGCGCCCGCCTCACCGCCCGCCTAGGGCCTCCTCACCCGCGCTCACCGCCCGCCGGGCTCCCGGCCTCCGCGCTCGGCGCCCGCCTCAGGCTCCCGGCCTCCTCACCCGCCTCACCGCCCGCCTCGGGCTCCCGGCCTCCTCACCTCGCGCTCACCGCCCGCCTAGGGCCTCCTCACCCCGCGCTCAGCGCCCGCCTCAGGCTCCCGGCCTCCTCGCCCGCCTCAGGCTCCGCGGCCCCTAACCCGCCTCAGCGCCCGCCTCAGGCTCCCGGCCTCCTCACCTCGCGCTCAGCGCCTGCCTCAGGCTCTGGCCTCCTCACCTCGTGCTCAGCGCCCGCCTCAGGCTCCCGGCCTCCTCGCCCGCCTCGGGCTCCCGGCCTCCTCGCCCGCCTCGGGCTCCCGGCCTCCTCACCTCGTGCTCAGCGCCCGCCTCAGGCTCCCGGCCTCCTCGCCCGCCTTGGGCTCCCGGCCTCCTCACCCCGCGCTCAGCGCCTGCCTCAGGCTCCCGGCCTCCTCGCCCGCCTCGGGCTCCCGGCCTCCTCACCCCGCGCTCAGCGCCCGCCTCAGGCTCCCGGCCTCCTCACCTCGCGCTCAGCACCCACCTCAGGCTCTGGCCTCCTCACCTCGCGCTCAGCGCCCGCCTCAGGCTCCCGGCCTCCTCGCCCGCCTTGGGCTCCCGGCCTCCTCACCCCGCGCTCAGCGCCTGCCTCAGGCTCCCGGCCTCCTCACCTCGCGCTCAGCACCCACCTCAGGCTCCCGGCCTCCTCGCCCGCCTCAGGCTCCGCGGCCCCTAACCCGCCTCACCGCCCGCCTCGGGCTCCTGGCCGCCTCACCGCCTGCCGGGCTCCCAGCCTCCTCACCCCGCCGGGCTCTGCTGTCCAGGACGCCCTGCCTGCTGCCCCGGCCTTAGCCGGCCCCGAGTGCCTGCCTGCCCCGCTGTCCCCTGGCTGAGGCCGCCTGAGGGTCTCGCTTCCATCCCCAGGGCCCAAGCGGGCACTGGGCCCCCGCAGCCCCTCGGCCCGGGCCTAAACCTCACCCGCCCTGGGCGCCCTGCTCGGCCTGGACACGCCACCTCCTCAGAACCTCGAGACCGGACAGAACCGCACCGTGTGCCATGAATTACCCGGAGGATGTGCTCAGATTCCCACTCTGCTAACGTGGCATCCATATACATGACCGGTTCTGTTTATTATTACATGTTTAAACTGCAGATGGTGATTGCAGCCATGAAATTAAAGACGCTTATTCCTTGGAAGGAAAGCTATGACCAACCTAGACAGCATATTAAAAACCAGAGACATTACTTTGTCGACAAAGGTCCATCTAGTCAAGGTTATGGTTTTTCCAGTAGTCGTGTATGGATGTGAAAGTTGGACTGTAAAGAAAGCTGAGCGCCAAAGAATTGATGCTTTTGAACTGTGGTATTGGAGAAGACTCTTGAGAGTCCCTTGGACTGCAAGGAGATCCAACCAGTTGAATATTCATTGGAAGGACTGATGTTGAAGCTGAAACTCCAATACTCTGGCCACCTGATGTGAAGAGCTGACTCATTTGAAAAGACCCTGATGCTGGGAAAGATTGAAGACAAGAGGAGGAGGGGACAACAGAGTATGAGATGGTTGGATGGCATCACCGATTGAATGGACATGGGTTTGGGTGGACTCCAGGAGTTGGGATGGACAGGGAGGCCTGGCGTGCTGTCATTCATGGGGTCGCAAAGAGACACGACTGAGCGACTGAACTGAAATGAACTGAACCACTAGAGGAGGAGGCAATGGCACCCCACTCCAGTACTCTTTGTCTGGAAAATCACATGGACAGAGGAGCCTGGTAGGCTGCTGTCTATGGGTCACACAGAGTCGAACACGACTGAAGGGACTTAGCAGCAGCAGCAACAAACTGCTTCTAGAAACAGGTTACACTGAGAACTCACAAGTTAACTTCACTGAACATTTTTATTGCCTTCTGTGTTCACACAGAGGGAAAAGGGAGAGGAAGGACTCAGCCCTATGCTGCTGCTGCTAAGTCGCTTCAGTCGTGTCCAACTCTGTGCGACCCCATAGACGGCAGCCCACTAGGCTCCCCCGTCCCTGGGATTCTCCAGGCAAGAACACTGGAGTGGGTTGCCATTTCCTTCTCCAATGCATGAAAGTGAAAACTGAAAGTGAAGTCGCTCAGTCATGCCCAATTCTTAGCGACCCTATGGGCTGCAGGCCCACCAGGCTTCTCCGTCCATGGGAGTTTCCAGGCAAGAGAACTGGTGTGGGGTGCCATTGCCTTCTCCATAGGAACCACTAAAAATGTTTCCAGTCACAAAGAAAACTGCAGAGGCCTATAAGGAGGGAACCCTCCAGGCCAGGCTAATTTACTGAATTATATAGTTTGAATTTGGATACATTTAATAACATATCTTATTTTCTCACTGGCTGTCCTAACAGGGAGCTTTGAAGCAATAAGATTCACTTGAATGAAGAGGTAGCAGTGCATTTATATCCTGTTAAAGGTAACACTTGGACTGACTAGCTGTTACAACTAAAGAACAACTTTGTATGTGAAAGTCCCACATGGAAAGTTGTCATTTACTAAGTTAGAGTCACTAACTGTCCCTTCAAGACAGTACAAGAGGTAAAGCAGACCAAGCTTAAAAGGACAAACTACAGTACAATGAAAGGGAAAGTGCAAGCAAAGAACCTACTAAACAGTCCATGAAGACTGAAAGTGGGAAAAAGTCGTTCAAATACTGCATTAGAGTCACAACAAACGTGTGAACTTAACAGATTTGCGACCCCCTACTCTTCTCTGTTCTGGCTTGTAATATTAGTCAAATACTCTCCATGACATCAATCAAAGAAAGTATGTTTTTAACAAAAAATGCTACCACAAACTAGTAAAGAAAATGGTGGACACATTATATGCATTGCTTTTTTAGCAACTCATTGTAATCAGAATGTTGTCTCAAGTCTAGCTATTAAAAAAAAATTTTTTTTTTGCACCTGGTGAATTTTTCCACTATATCACCCTGAAGCATGACTTAAAAAGTAATTAACTGATGACAATGCATTTGTTAACCAAGTTAAACTCAGCATCCTGGCATGAATTGCCCACACCTCTTCAAGCCCTGACCATCAAACACTTTAGGAAAATGCAGTCAATAGCCTAAGCCAGTAGTTGACAAAATTTACCATGAAGTAAGTTGGGTATTTTGAAACTGACATTCTTGCTTATGAATTCTGGGTTCAACAACCACACACACGCACCCACAAAAACAAATGTCAAAACCAAAATTCATTTAACCCTCTGCTTGATGGGCAAACTGTATTCCTTTTCTCTCTCTCTCTTTTTTTTTTATTTTGCTATATGACTTTTTTTGGTTATAATGGCAGTTAAGCTCTTATCAAAACCTTTCATCAGGTAGTCTTAAAATGCATAACAAGTGCACATATGAGTCCACTTCCCCTTTTCTGCACAAAGTCACACCTTGCAATATGATTTCTTGTTTTCATTTTGATCTATATATTTGCTTTAAAATAATTTTCATAAAGTAAAAGGTTAGTATTTAAGTAAAAAACTTACTCAATAGCCACTTAAAACTACTATTCTTTGACCCAGTAATCATCAAACAAAATGTTTTGAGCACATGCTCCCAAACTGTGTATACTTATGTACATATAAATCCAACACACATGCTGTTGAACCAAAATGTGATGTTCTTTTCAAAACATTTATAAAACACAAAAATTAGAAAAATAAGTAAAAATAGATTCTCTTCTACATTCTTTTAACATCCCAATATATTATTCACCCCCTGGGTACGAACATCCCACTTTGGAGACCTCTGCTTTAGTTAAGATATGAGGGACTGCTTTACTTTAGTTCTAAAGTCTAATCAAATGAAAAAAATATATATTTTTTTAATGCTTAAAACAGTCTCAAAGGACCTTAGTTAGTCCACCTGTGATATATGCATGATAGAAGGATCATTCAACATGCAGATAATATATTAGTAAATAGAAAAATGAACTAAACTTTATTAATTAGAAGCAAATAGATTATTTAGCATATTACTTTTGTAATATCTATCATTTCAAATAAAGAGAAGAATGATCAATTGAAATTGATTTAATTATTACACACAAAATAAATGCACTCCAATAATCTTTGAATGTGAATGCTGATCATGATGTGGAAATTTTTTTAAATTTTATGGTATGGAAATTTAGCTTAAAGTACACCTTTCAAGTAGAGTTACTTCATTTTCAAAAGCAAGAATGATGAATGAAACTAACCAATGTACTATACATGTAAGAACTGCAACTGATTTAGTTTCAACAGATATAGAAAAAGGATGAGAATGCATTTAAAGACTGTGCCCACTGAAAACACTATCAGGTTGACATGTCCCAAGTAAAAGGGAGACTAAAGGTAGTTACTTGAATAAATGAAGCTTTGATGTCATTTTAATCTGAAATTTTCATGTATGTGAGGAGGAGAAGAAGTTTACCTTGACTGATCTATGTATTGGGTCAGCAAACCATGGGCTAAGGGCCTAAGATAGCAGCCACTTATTTTTGAACAGTCTGCAACTGAAGAATAGTTTTTACATTTTAAAATGGTTTTTAAAACTCAAAAGAAGAATAATATTAAGTGACATGAAAATTATATGAAATTGAACTTTCATTGTCATTAATAAAGTTTTCCAGTGGTCATGTATGGATGTGAAAGTTGGACTATAAAGAAAGCTGAGCACAGAAGAATTGATGCTTTTGAACTGTGGTGTTGGAGAAGACTCTTGAGAGTCCCTTGGACTGCAAGGAGATCCAACCAGTCCATCCTAAAGGAGATCAGTCCTGGGTGTTCATTGGAAGGACTGATGTTGAAGCTGAAACTCTAATACTTTGGCCATCTGATGTGAAGAGCTGACTCATCTGAAAAGACCCTGATGCTGGGAAAGATTGAGGTCAGGAGGAGAAGGGGATGACAGAGGATGAGCTGGTTGGATGGCATCACTGACTCAATGGACATGGGTTTGGGCGAACTCTGGGAGTTGGTGATGGACAGGGAGCCCCAGTGTGCTGCCGTTCATAGGGTCGCAAAGAGTTGGACAAGACTGAGTGACTGAACTGAACTGAATAAAGTTTTATTGGAACACAGCCATGTGCATTGGTTCCTATGTTGTCTGTGGCTGATTGCAGTTAATTATCAGGGTTGAGAGTTGCCAGAGAGACCTGTGACCCTCAAAACCTAAAGCAGTGCTATCTGTCCCTTTCCAGGCTCTTTACCCAGTACAGGCAGCTGATCTTAATCCCCTCAGTCCCACACTTCCCTTTCTTATCCTATCCATGGAGTGGAGGAAGGTTTGTTTGCTTGTTTGTTTTAAACCAACATGGTAAATTCTCTCTTACCCATCCCCCTCACTTATCTGCATTAAGAGTTAGAGGCAAATGTGTTCCACATCTTTACCCTAAGATGCAGCTGCTTCTATAGCCACCTTTCGTTCTCATAATGGTTACTTTCTGTTTTAAGTATAATTTTGGCTTTCAGCTGATACAAACTCAGCCATTTTTTTCACAGGCTTTCTTTGTTCTGATATCCACTTACTCTTCCAACCTTATTTCTCATTACAATATTCATACTTTATAAAATTTGCAAAATAAATTGTATACTCCACATTTTTCTGCCAAGTTTTGCCTTTTTTTTAGAATGCAGTTTCCACCTGGGATACTCTTCACCAAAGCTCTACCTCATTAAAATCCTGCCAGATTTCAAGATCCACCCCTCCCAAAGAAGACATCTCAATCTTCCCAATCAAAATGATCACTTCGTTGTAAGTGAAGTTGCTCAGTCGTGTCTGACTCTTTGCGACTCCATGGACTGTAGCCTACCAGTCCAAGGGATTTTCCAGGCAAGAATACTGGAGTGGGTTGCCATTTCCTTCTCCAGAGGATCTTCCCGACCCAGGGAGCCAAGCCGGGTCTCCTGCATTGTAGGCAGAGGCTTTGCAGCCTGAGCCCCTGCTCCCCTGCTGTGATTCTCGTTATCTCCACCTGGTGTGCACGCATGCCTGCACGCATGCTAAGCCCATAGGCTCTTCTGTCCATGGGATTCTCCAAGTATGAATACTGGAGCGAGTTACTGTGCCCTCCTTCAAGGGATCTTCCTGACCTGGAGATCGAACACACGACTCTTCCATTTCCTGCACTGGCAGACAGATTCTTTACCACTAGCACCACCTGGGAAGCCCCTCCATCTGGTATTAGTCTTATTTGTTTATCTCATATGAACTGTTGGTGCCTTATCAGTAAACTATGCATGTGGATGCCAAGCAGGGTTTTATTTATCACATTCATTTATACTCGGGACTTCCCTGGTGGCTCAGACAGTAAAGTGTCTGTCTACAATGTGGGAGACCTGGGTTCGATCCCTGGGTTGGGAAATTCCCTGGAGAAGGAAATGGCAACCCACTCCAGTACTCTTGCCTAGAAAATCCCATGGATGGAGCCTGGTGTCCATGGGGTCTTAAAGAGTTGGACACGACTGAATGACTTCACTTCACTATTCATACTCTAACATCTTCCCTGTCCACACTCTGTCCCCACACCATAAAGTGTCCAGTTCATAATATTCAAAAGATCAGACTTGTAACAGAGAGGACTTGAAGTGGCATGAAGATATGGAATTCAATAATAATAAATCAAAAGATGACAACATCATTCTCTTTTCAATTATTTTCAATCTTTCTGATAACATCAAGAAGAAAACCTCAATTTGTGCTACTATGGTTTAAACTCTCTAATCTTTGATAATCTCCCTTTTTAACAATGAGAAAAACAATTCTAGGCTTGGAGCCTTCTGGAGGCAAGCATTTCTGCTACAATTTAGTAAAAATGCTTTGTTCTTATTGCTTCTATTTATGGCATGAATACTGGTTTTCAATTTAATGAAAATGAGTAATCTCAGTAAGTAAATTTAGGTTAACCAAAAGGAGGTGATTTAAACAAAAATATTAACCAAATTATAGCACAAGGGTTATGCATATACAACAGAAATCAACGGTATTACATAAAAACGGAAGAAACATTTGATTGTAGCAAGTAATCAATAAAGCCAAATGACTTTAATCCATCAAACTCCTTGTTAACTATCCACATCACTAAAAGAAAATCATGCAAAAGACGAGCTTCCAGCTTCTGAGACAGGGGTTCTCCAAAGAAGAGGAGGTGACATTTGATAATGTCTAGACACATTTTTTTGGAGGAGAAAATGGCAACCCACTCCACTATTCTTCCCTGTCTGGCGGGCTACGCTCTATGGAGTCACAGAGTCAGACACGACTGAGCATACGCACACACAAACACACACACAGACACGTTCGGTAGTCACAACTGGCGGAGTAGGGTGAGGGCCTGCCTGCAGCTAATGGGTAAAGGCCAGGGATACTGCTAAACATCTCCCAAGGGACAGGATGGCCCCACAACACAGAGTTATCTGCCCTAAACCTCTACGGTGCCAAGGCTGAGAAACTGCTTGGAGAAAAAGAGCAAGCTGAGCACGCCCTGCCTCTGCCCACAGTTATGAGCCGCCCTCTGTGCAGCACGCTGTCCCTATTCGATCTTTGCCACAGATGAGACTGCTGAGGAAATCTCCCACCCAAACCTTTCATTACTTTACACTGCCCGCACAGCCGCTGCCCTCCATCAGCAATTAGGATTTTAAAAACAGACTGCACTGGGGCAGATCCTTTATATGCTAATATTAGGCCATCAATATTTAGATCAAATTTCCTAATTAAACCATGGAAGTTATGACATTTTCAGATGATCCTGCATTATCAAATAGATTTTTTAAAATAATTGAGGTAAAGATTAATACAACTTCAGTAAAACCTTGACTCTAACTGCTACTGATTTCATGTAGAGTTCTTTGACTTGAATTATATGCTTCATTGACTCAAATACTATATTTTGCAGAATAAACTTGACCTTGAAATTTTTTAATTCAATATTTTTTATTAAATGCATTAGCTTTCCTGAGAGGGAGTTTAAAGAGAACTACTTTTTAATCTAGCAAAAATAAAATCATTAACATAAAACAATATAACTGTTAGTAGCTGAAACAGTTCACTTGGCTACCACTCAGTACTTTATTCTCAAAACTATTATTGCAAATACATAATCCACACAGATGTGTATGAGGGTAAGTGTTTACAAGAAAGGTCTTTGAAGCTATTTTGTGGTTAGTGTTTTCGTTCTTTCTCTTTTTTTTTTCCAAGTAGAGTTCACCAGAGCAACTTAGAAGCAGACAGCACCTGGGTCTTTTTATGTTTTTTTTTTCCCAAATTTAAAGTTATTTTTACCCTTGCAACAGTATTTAAACAAGGAAAAATACTGTATTCTTAAAGTAATGATGCTATCATTATCTTCACTTGACTTAAAGGTTCTTTATAACGACAGTATTTCTAAATTTAGCATTTACTATTTATTAACTTTAGTAGCTGGCATACCTTGGAGGTATTTCATGCCTTTGAATTCAAGCTAGTTTAACTCTTAACTCTGACATGCCTGTGGTAAAATGATGGTAAAGGTGAAACTGAATCCTTTTCATTTCAGAGCCAGAAAGCACTTTGCCAACAGCAAAGCAGCATTGTTCTGAACAGGAAAAAGTTACAGAGGTGGCAGTTATCAACACTCACACTACCAAGAAAGAAAACCAAATGCTGAGTGAGATTAGGATCACGGTTGCATATGTTTTAGGGAGAAGATAAGCAGGTCACCAGATTATCCTTTCCTTAGGGTTCCCAGAACTGAGACGATCATAGCAGGACCCACGGTGCTGGCGCATTTTGTTACCATTCATCCATTCTCTTCAGAATCGTTTATCGAGCACCCGCCGGGTACTGAGCACTGAGGTAGGCAATGAGTACCCAGCAGTGAATCAGCCAGGTCTACAGACCCTCAGTATTGGTACAAAGAGCGTGTGCAGCCCCAGTTGCTATTCTCCCGCTTGCAATCCCACCTCGCTCCTGAGTCAACTGCCTGAGAAAAGAATCAGGTGCAGCTAGAACAAGAGAGGGCCTGAACAGGTACACTTTAAATTCTTAGTGAGATTAAAAAATAAAAACCACAGCATCCCCCAAGAGCTCAAGAAACCCAGCGCAGCGAGTGTGGCAGGAGGCCCGCGGGCAGCTGTGGGGCCTACAGACCAGTGTCAGAGAAGATGGAGAACTCTGGAGCCCCGGTGGAGAGTGGCGGAAGGGTGCAGACCAACAGAAGGGCAGGGCAGAGGGGGTCTGAGTCCTTCTCAGCCAGGAGCACAGGCTGCAGCCGTTCTCTTAGAAGAAGCACCTTCTGCTGTTCCCTTACAGGAAGCATTTGCTGACCATCACCCAGGAACAAAGTCAGGTGTTACTGAGTGGAATACAGCCCTGCTCAGGCCTCTGGATTCCTCTGCTTCACAGTGAAGATGCTCCTGGTCCAGCCTCCTGAAACGCTCAGTCAGTCCAGCAGATACTCCACTCTTCTCTTATAGAGACATCAGAGTTTTTCAAAGTGTTTGAAAAGGGAGACCCAATCATGCTGGAAATAAAGACAGGGGAATTTTTCTTCTCAGAGCTGTGCCATCAGGCAGGACTCAGTGTCACCAACTGTGTGCACGGCTCCTCTCAAAAGAACTGTCTTATGTTTTAATCCAGCACACACAGAGTTAAGCCTAAAACAGTCCTTTTAAAACTGAGTCACAACCTACTGGTGGGATGTGGAATCACATGGGTCCAGTCAATATATTTAAAAAACTAGGATAAAATCAAACAGCATAGAATAGGAAATATCAGAACACATTGTTCATAATAAGAATAAACATTATTTTATCAAACTTCCCCCCATTTTACACACACATATGACTCATTATCTAAATCTATTTGGTTCCTAAGCAAGGATACACATAGCAAGGGACCCTATATAATTATAGTTATATGGGGTTGCTATATAAGTTTTTTAAAAATTGTGAACCAACTCAGGGGAGGGATAGAGAAGGTACTGAAAGTCATTAGCCTGAAAAAATTATAGTGAAGTGGCATGAAAATTTATTAAAAGTTTTGATTCCAAAAAAATCAATTTCTACTCAAAATGAGAACAGAAGTAGATTTTTCAACCTTTTCCCAAAATACTTTAATTATGTGATTTTCACACTCTTATTCTTTTGTCCTAATTATCTTTCATTTGCTTCCCTGAACTTGTGTGTGTGTGTGCTGCAGGGTGGTGGAGGGACACACACCTGATCTCATGGCAAATACCCTTCCAATCTCACACCAAAGGCAGGAGCAGAAGCTGAGAAAGAGCTGGAGCCCGAACCACAGAGCAGCCCAGGCCAAATTCTGTCCCTCTGTTTGCCAAACCACCAGGCAGGATCTTGGCCGCAGGGAAGCTCACTTCTCCCTTGGAAAAACCTTTAAAACACCAGTTTCTCAAATCACTGGGCAAAGGACCAACCACTCTCTAGGATACGGAGCCCTGAATGGGATCAAGGCCAATTCATCTTTTTAAGTAGAACTGAATTTGTTGTGACCTCGGTTCTCATGAACTTTTAAACAAATTTTATAAACACAGCAGTATTTTCAAATGTGGTTTTTAGAAAAATAAATTAGCTTACCTGAAACTCTTAAATAATTCCTTTCAACACCTTTCCATTCCTGACTTACTCGCAATCTGAAAAAAGCAAGCTATGACATCTCCCCGGTCTGACTGTTTATATGTGGGTCGGTGCTGTGAGCACCACATGGGGAATCCAGGTGGTTACAGCCACGGGAATTTTGTTCCCGGAAATCCCCAAATACATCCTCAAAGTATGACGATGCCCTGATGGTCATATGTCCAATATTCTTGAAATCAGGAGTCACTAGCTTACAACAGGTAACTGCAATGGATTACTCTCTTACTTAATCTACACTAGTCTGCAGGGAACAGTGCACCCCCTGTAACTAACCATAGTGGCTCCACACAGCACCAGGGATATTGTTCTCTTACTCTGAATGACAACCGTGTTACTAGGAACTAAATGCTTGGGCTTTAGCATCACCACTGACAGGCAGACTTGGCACAAGACCGAGAGGAAAGAGAGGAAAGGCTTGAAAGCAACTGACTAAGCCTCAACTTTATCACTAGGGGGGTAAGGAAGCACACTTTGGTCACTCAGTCAATACCTACAATTATAATTCTGTTGAATTCTCTGGCTTTAGAGATTCTTAGCAATTATATTTGTAACATAGCTGTTTTTTGTTTTAGTTTTATTTTGTTGAAAAAAAGTAAGGTTTTGGAATTCCCTGGTGGTCCAGTGGTTAGGGCTCTGCTCTTCCACTGCTGGCTCAGTCCCCGCTCAGGGAACTAAAAGCAGTCGTGCGGCACCAAAAAAGCCAAGCAAGCATGCAAAGAAACAAACAAAATACTCTGATCATGAAGTGCCGGTATTTCTCAAAGTCTCAACCCAATGGAGTAGTACGCACCTCACCAATACTGCCATCTACAGAGAACTTGCCTAATGTTCTTGAATACTGAGAAAGAGGACAGAAAGAGCCATTTTTAACCTCTTCTCAAAATATTTTGATTCTGTGACTTTTACAGCAATCAAATGACTCGATGGCAGAGTGGCAGTCTGAGCATATATGACTGGTGTATATCCGGGCTCCAAAATTACTGCAAAATACAACACGGTTTTGAAAAGCAGAACAAACTCCAAATTCCTTAGGTTTTCCCTATGAAGTCTACCATTCCGTATATGTATGCAACTGGTATTTTCCCAATTTCCCATTCATTACATAAAAGAAAGTTTCCTGAGTTAACCTTGCAACCCTTAATCACACAGCTAATGTGTGCTGAGGTTAAGTCAGAGCCAATGAGGGACCTCTAAGGTAAATGTGACTCAAAAAACAGGCAAATTTGGTGGTGGGACAGTCCCTATACACCGTCAGGCGCTTCCTCGACTAGGCGGCAGTTTCTGAAACTCACCAATTTTAAGCATTATCACTTAAATCAGAAGTTTACAGGGTTCCACTGCAGCTCATCATACAACTATGTAGACTTCAAACCTTACAGAAGGAGATGTTTTATTTTCAGCTTTACTAAGGAATGCATTGCAATAGCAGACCTTTAGATGAACATTGAAAACCTTGATCAAAACAGGATTTTACATATTATTCAATGTTCTAATGTTCTGCAAACCTTTTCAAAGAGTGGCAATTTCTAAATTCCTGTCAGAAGTTTTGCCCTTCTTACACACCTCTGTACTCAGTGAGCCATTAACAGGCAATTCAGAGAGCAGAAGGGGCCCTTACACAGTCCCACTAAGGACCACCATCCAGAATCCCATAATGTGGTCTCCAGTGACACTAAATAGAAAATGTCTGCTAACTCTATTCCAGCAAAAAGAAAGAAAGAAAAAAGAAATCTGCAAAGAAATATTAAGTATAGAAGCTTCAACTTGTTAACGGTTGAAATTACATCTTTAGATTCCATATAATAAAGGGTCTGATTCTAAAATGAATATTGAAAAGAGGTCTCCCTACCTATGAATAACAGAAAGAAAGGAGGAAAAAGGAAGGGGAAAATATTTTTCAGTGGATAAAAATATAGGAACACACGGCATCATGCACATGGCAAGATCACTACCTGTTTGGATCTTCAAAGCAGGGATGAGGGACATTTCTGCAACCCCAGGGAGATGGTTTTCTGCATACATAATTAAACAAATCACTCCAGCACGTCAAAGAGCAGCAGAAGTCTTCTCACTAATTACCACTGCCTTTCCTTTAAAGCCACACTTTCATTATTCTGCCTTCAACTCCCTTAAATGATTCATTCCCCTTCACTCCTGAGCAGACTCTGCGGGGAAGCTGGTGTTTAAGTTTAATCTCCAGTGCCACTTGCTTTGGAGAGCTTGATGAGGGGAAGGAGGAAGAATCGAATCTAATATTTCTGTCAAGATTTGGAGAGGCATCGTCCTCCCCTCATCCCCAAAAAATAACTAGACAGACAGGACCCTCTGGCAAGCTATCATCGCGATCAGAGACGCCGCTTGGGCAAGCAGGGCCCACGTGCGGTGGAGCTGTCACCCACGGAGGCGGCGGCGGTGGGGAGGACCCGGGCTGCCGCCCGCAGCTGCACCGGCCCGGGCGCGCGCGGGGACGCCGGCTCGCTCGTGAACGGTCCCGCGCTCTCTCCCGGACCCGGCAGAACCCAAGGGCCGGGAGGCCAGCCCCGGTATTCCGGGGAGCCGGAGCCGCGAAAGGCAAGCGCCCGAAGCGCGCCGCGGGCAGAAGCCCCAGCCGGCGCCCAGGATGTCCGGCTCCTCCGGGTCCGAGCGCCTCCCGAGCGCCCCAGCCCGCCGCCCCCAGGCCCCCGAGCCGCCCCGCCGTACCGTCCCAGCTCCGACTCCACCTCGAAGAAATCGCCCAGAGCATCCCTGTTGGAGCCGTCGACCCAGTAATCCGGCACCAGGCTCCCGGGTCCCGGGGCCACGGTGGCGGTGACCGAGGAGCAGGACGAGGCGGAGCACGAGGGCGTCGTGACTTTGAGCATCTTCGCGGCGGGACTCCGCCAGCGCCGCCGCCGTTTGCCGGAGCGAGGAGCCCCCGCGCGTCCCCGCCCGCGAGCGCCGGCGCGAGCTGCGCCCTGCCAGCGCGCCCCCGCCGGCCCCTCCGCGCGGCCGCGCTCCCCTCGGCGCCCGGGAGCGTGCGGGGGCGCGAGGCAGCGGGAGAGGGTGCAGGAGGGCCGAGCCGCCCGCCGGAGGGGCGGAGGCGGTGGCCGGGAGCGGCGGTGGCCGGGAGCGGCGCCGCCCCGCGCTCCCTCCTCGCGCACCGCGCCGCCCTCCCCTCCCTCTTGCCCTCCTCTGCGCCGAGCCCGCGGGGCGGCTCCGGATGCGGGAGACTGGGTGAGGCCCGCGGCGGGGGAGCCGCGGCAGCCGCTCCGAGCGGACAGCGCCCGGCGCGCCCGGGGGCGCCTGGGCCGGGCGCCCTGCACGGCGGCGTCACGGGGACCCGGCGGTGGAGGTGCCACCCGAGCGCGCCCGGTGCGAGGCCCTCCGCACGGCGCCAGCCCACCAGCCGTCCCGCCGGCCCCCGTCAGAGGGCGTGTCGGTGGCTGGGGTGTCCGGCCCACGGCCGCCGGGCCTCCGGAGCCGCCGCGCACAGAGCCGGGAAGGCGGAGGAAGGGGCGCGCTGCCCTGACTCCCTCTGGACGAAGCCTCCGGCGGGGCCAGCTGCTGCCTTGCGCTGCCTCCTCGGCACTGCTGGAGCTCCTGAAAGGGCAGCTGTCTGCTGTGCCTGGCTGACTCCAGCTTCCGAAGGCTAGCGACAGAAATGATCAGAGAATTCCAGGTTTGGAAGGGGGCCTCTGGAAGCCAACTAGTCCAGCTCTCTGCCTTAATGCGGGACTTGGCATCATTCATGACAGAGAAAGCTGCTGTATTTAAAGCTCTTTCCTCTTCCCAGGAGAGCTGTCCCATCACAAGTCTTCTAATGTCTGCCCATCAACCTTCAGGCTATCGTTCTAAGCATTGGTTAAATTTACATTGAATATTTCTACCCTTGAACATTTTTCCTTTTAGATTTCAGCAGAGATGAACAATAACTAGTCATTATATTATGTAATGAATCTTTGTATATATAAAGACATTACATCACATCTTTCTGGCTAAATAACTTTGAGCCCTTTATTTAATCTTCAGTTCAGTTCAGTTCAGTTCAGTCTCTCAGTCGTGTCCGACTCTGCGACCCCATGAATCGCAGCACGCCAGGCCTCCCTGTCCATCACCAACTCCTGGAGTTCACTCAGACTCACGTCCATCGAGTCCGTGATGCCATCCAGCCATCTCATCCTCGGTCGTCCCCCTCTCCTCCTGCCCCCAATCCCTCCCAGCAACAGAGTCTTTTCCAATGAGTCAACTCTTTGCATGAGGTGGCCAAAGTACTGGAGTTTCAGCTTTAGCATCATTCCTTCCAAAGAAATCCTAGGGCTGATCTCCTTTAGAATGGACTGGTTGGATCTCCTTGCAGTCCAAGGGACTCTCAAGAGTCTTCTCCAACACCACAGTTCAAAAGCATCAATTCTTCGGTGCTTTGCTTTCTTCACAATCCAACTCTCACATCCATACATGACCACTGGAAAAACCATAGCCTTAACTAGACCGACCTTTGTTGGCAAAGTAATGTCTGCTTTTGAATATGCTATCTAGGTTGGTCATAACTTTTCTTCCAAGGAGTAAGTGTCTTTTAATTTCATGGCTGCAGTCACCACTGTTAGGACCAAACTGAAGCCAGGACAGGCTCTAAGGGGCGGGCTAGGCCTGAGAAAAGCTGAGGCTCTGGGAATTCCTGCAGGCAGTGTAGCTCGACCAATGAGAAAAAAATCCCCGTAGCCCACTTCCGGTGCCAGGCCTGAGCCAATCCGGATAGGGATGCGAGGTTTAAAAGTCCCGCGCGAGTGTACGGTTTAACCAATCAGCTATGCTGTTACAGAAACAAAGAACCATCTGTATAAAAGTATATGTGATTCAGAGCTCGGGGCCTTTGTCTGATTCCCCTGTGCTGGATGAAACATGGGTCCTGGCTCGAGCTGGTAATAAACCCCCTTATGCTTTTGCATTGCTGTGGACGTCTTATTCTCTCAGTTCTGGGGACTCGAACTCTGGGCATAACAACCATCTGCAGTGATTTTGGAGCCCCCCAAAAATAAAGTCTGACACGGTTTCCACTGTTTCCCCATCTATTTCCCTGAAGTGATGGGACCAGATGCCATGATCTTCGTTTTCTAAATGTTGAACTTTAAGCCAACTTTTTCACTCACTTCACACGTATTAGTCTTTTTTTTTCTTTCTCGCAACATGTACTAAACTCTTTTCAGTATGTCTCCATTCCTGATTATACCAGTAAACATGGTCCAATAGTTTCTTCTATTACTGATTAATTTATCCCTCTTAAGAGCTTTTGTAAAGAGGAGAGTGAAAAAGTTGGCTTAAAGCTCAACATTCAGAAAACAAAGATCATGGCATCTGGTCTCATCACTCCATGGGAAATAGATGGAGAAAGTGGAAACAGTGTCAGACTTTATTTTGGGGGGGTTCCAAAATCACTGCAGATAGTGATTGCAGCCATGAAATTAAAAGACGCTTACTCCTTGGAAGAAAAGTTATGACCAACCTAGATAGCATATTTAAAAGCAGAGACATTACTTTGCCAACAATGGTCCGTCTAGTCAAGGCTATGGTCTTTCCAGTGGTCATGTATGGATGTGAGAGTTGGACTGTGAAGAAGGATGAGTGCCAAAGAATTGATGCTTTTGTTCTTGAGAGTCCCTTGGACTGCAAGGAGATCCAACCAGTCCATTCTAAAGGAGATCAGCCCTGGGCGTTCTTTGGAAGGAATGATGCTAAAGCTGAAACTCCAGTACTTTGGCCACCTCATGCGAAGAGTTGACTCATTGGAAAAGACTCTGATGCTGGGAGGGATTGGGGGCAGGAGGAGAAGCGGACGACCGAGGATGAGATGGCTGGATGGCACCACTGACTCGATGGACGTGAGTCTGAGTGAACTCCGGGAGATGGTGATGGACAGGGAGGCCTGGCGTGCTGTGATTCATGGGGTCACAAAGAGTCGGACACGACTGAGCGACTGAACTGAGCTGAAGAGCTTTCGTGCTATATTGGTGGACTACCAAAATGAAAATAAAAAAGCAAAAACCCCAAAATCTAACTAATTAATGACAGGAATGTGACTCATCATTTGATTGAAAACTAAAAGTAAATTCAGAAACTAGTCTTCACAGATAATTTTATGAAGATCAGCATAGGATCAGTTTAGAAACGGCCTGAAGAACAGCAAGTACATGTAGATTCACACAAATTCAATTAATACCAGATTATATTCAGTAAAATACAAATGCTCACATGATTTGTAACTTCAGAGAACGAATTCCATAATCTTCATGTTAGAAAATGGAAGTTCACAAACAAAGCAGTCTGATGAAGCTCTTGAAAGTAAATTCTAGTTCTTACTAAGTAAGTTTCGTTTGGTTTGCTCTGACCGGTGGAAGGGTGGGCACGAAGCAGCAGCTAAGCCATGTGTTTTATTTACCCTTCCCAGAGCCCGGGCCTTTACTCGCCCCTCCCGGAACCCAGGCCTGAGTGGCAGCACTGCGTGCACAAGCTGTCTGCTGTGAGCAATTCTTTTGCAGCATAAGCTGAAAGCAACATGCTACACTAAACAAGCCGGTTAGCCTCTCCCTGCTGTTCCAAGGAACAGTGGCCAGGGAAACAGTATTTCATGGTACAAAGGTGACGGCGGAGTTGACATTTACCTTCAACACTGGTTTAGTTATTTGACACCTCGGCTTTTCACAACTGATTTTTGTAAAAGTGTTAGTAGCTGAAGTTTAAAATGAAGGTGTTTGATTTCATAAATGCAGTTTATGTTTATTTAAAAATTAGAGATGGCAGTTTGGTGGAATAGGAATAGAATCTATGCGGTTTATCATCACTCATTATTAAATACCATCTAAAATGACAGAAAAGGAACAAATCCATATATCCACAAAAAGAAGAGGAGAAGTAATATCAACTAAAACTTAAAATCTTGAAACAAATGAACAAATGGTCACTGACTCAGAAGACTGGATATACCTGAACCCCAGATTCACAACTGGGAGAAGCCAATATGAAGAAATATAATCCTTGCCACAGAGTTCCAGAAATGCTTAGGAATCAGAGTACTTACTAGATCTTTCTAAAAGTAGAGTGGAGAATAAGATATTGGTTCAATGTTTTTTTAATAAGAAGCCCTTAGTCCCAATATTTCTTCTTCTGCTATTCACAGCCAAAACCATAGTTCCTACAGTTCCCTTTGAAAAAAGATTTACTCTTGAGAAATGTTGAATAAAAAATGAAGTATGTCTTAGATTACAAGATATAGCTATGAATGTACTGAAAACAGAGGGATTTGTGAAACTCTACACAAAAAGCAGTGAGAATTCCAAGTCCAACAGGCTCCCAGGATGCTGAAGATCAGGCTTTTATCTATCACAGTCCCAGCTGTACTGAAATTAGAGGATTCCTCAATGAGAAAACTAAAGAACTCAAGGGGAGGGGATCTGTGAATACTAACAATTAGGATACCGCCCCACCCCACCCCCACCCCCACCCCCCATCCCCCCCCCCCCCCCCCGCCCCCGCCGCAACAAAGGAACTTGATTTCTGTCCACACCTCACAGTGAAGCCCATCGCTGAACAGGGTCAGGAACCTAAAGCTACTAATGAGCTCTCCTGCGTCTCACTCAAACAGAGATGCACAAGATGCCCTTCTGGTATGGCAGAGTCGCTGGTATGGCTAACCTTCCTGCACATACAAGTATTATCCCTGAACTAAGTATAAAATCGGTTATTTAAATGTGCAGAATGAACTACCAAAATCAGAAAATTGAAAGTGATGAAACCCATGAAAGAAAGGAACTCTTCTGAGTAAGCCAAACCCTTATTCAGCTCTTCCTCTGAGGGTGCAGAAGGCAGCACAGCTTTTAGCAGCTTGTGGTGTCAGAAAACAGAAATCAGGCCTGGCTGAGACTAAAAATCGAGGAGGGAGTTCCAGAAAGAAGAGACTTAAGTGGAAGAATCCAAAGATCTACATGTAAACTGTGTTCAAATACCAGGCTGATCTCTGAGCTATGTATACGTGTCGGAGCGTCTAAAGAACCCAGCAAAAAGGACACAGCAGTGACTAGAAGGCTGGACACTGAGAAAAACTTAAGTTCTTCCTCACCACTGGGGAGACACGGTTTGAAGTATGAGTTCTACCAAATGTAACTGTAGGTTAGAAGAAAAAACAAAAAATTCTCTTCAGGGAAAAGATAATGGAATCCAGAATCTCTCAAAGGCATCACTAGCAATCCACTATACGCACATAATGAACATACACATAGGCTGGACGCGTGAAGTGGTAGGAAAACACGGACCAGAGTCAAAAGAAAAATCAGTCAATAGAAAGCAACCCCAAGATGGCTCACAGGTTGATATGCATAGATGAATTATTTAAAACGGTTATTGTGAGTATATGTCCCAGGTTCCTTAGCTAGCAGTAAAAAACCTGCCTGCCAATGCAAGAGACGTAAGAGACACGGGTTCAGTCCCTGGGTTGGGAAGATCCCCTGGAGGAGGAAATGGCAACCCACTCCAGTGTTCTTACCTGGAGAATCCCATGGACGGAGGAGCCTGGCAGGCTACAGTCCATGGGGTCTCAAAGAGTCGGACACGACTGAAGCAACTTAGCACAGCACATTTTAAGTATGTTCTAATAATTAAAGGAAAATATAGTCACAAGTAGTGTGGGGATGGGTATTCCTATCAGAGATATGAAAATGATTCAAAATAAACAATTAGAAATTTAACAACTGAACAAGCAAACTACCTGAAACTTGGCGGGGGGATGGGGGGCAGGATCACTCGATCTGCTTCAGAAGCACGCAGACTGGAGGAAACAGGGCGAGAGGCCCTGGAAACAGAATGCGGCACCCAACCTCCAAGACCGCCCCGGTTTTCTTTTCCTGGAATTCATGCCTTTCTGAGCTTACCCACCACACTAATTTAGGGTTGACTTCTAGAATATGTCTATTTCATAATAAACAGAATATGGCGGAAGTGAAGGTATGTGGTTTCTAAGGTCACAAAAGCATTGCAGATTCTGCCTTGATCTCCTGGGGTGCTTATGTGATGGGAGTCACGACATAAGAACCCTCGAGAAGCATGTCACGCCCGTGGAGATGTGACGGGGAGGAGCACTCGCTTGCCAGCCACGAGGCCGCAACTGAAGCAGCTTCCTCAGCCCCAGGCAAGCTCTCAAGTGACTGCGTCTCCTGCCGACATCTGAGTGTAATGTCATGAGAGACCTCAGCTGAAACCAGTTTCAGAATTTCAGATAATTCAGAATTCTGAATTCATAGAAATTGTGAGAGCTTAATGGTTATTGCTGCTACAAGTCAATAAATGTGGAGTAATTTGTTATATAGCCACAGAGAACTAAATATAGCTACAGAAATTATCCAATCTAGAGAACAAAAAGGAAAATTATTTTTTTAAAAATATAAGCCATTCTGAGTGATTTTTTGGACAAATCAAGGTATCTTACGTGTAACTGAAGTTCCAGGAGGAAAGAAGAAAAAGTGACGTAGAAAATTTATTTGAAAAAATAATGGCTGAAATTTCCTCAAATTAGGTAAACATCAACTTACAGATTCAAGGATCTCAGAAACCCAAGCAGAATAAATAGAAATAAAACCACATGTAGATTCATCTAAGACAAATGCTTTCAACAATAGATTTGTTTTTAAGTTTTAAAAGTATCTTCTTCTGAGAGAGGGAAAGAAGGGAGAGGGAGAATATATTATACATTAAAGAAAGCAATATGACAGGTGGATGCCTCATTAAAATACTATGGGACAAAAAACAATGGAATTATATTTCAAAAGTTATTTAACTCTGATGATATTTAACAACTGAAAGAGAAAAAAAAAATAGATCCAGAATTCTATGCCAATAAAATATGTCTAGGCTGAAGGGAAATAAACGAGATAGAAAATCAGACATACAAAAAAAAAGAGAGAGAGCAAAAATGGGAGATATGTGTAAATAAAATGGCCACATTTCATATTCTTCTCTTATTTAGAAGACAGTTCATGGTTTAAAGCAAAAATTATAACTGAATTGTATGGTTTATAATATATGTGAAGGTAAAATGAGTATAATTCCTTCTAAATAATATTCAATAATACTCAAGAAGAGGTAAAATGAATTGACAGAATGCAGTGACTCAACTGCACAGTGACTGAACATGTGTTTGAGGGGATTTGAATGGTAACAGAAAGTTCTATATCTTGAGTTTGATGGTTATTACATGACTTCATACATTTGTTGAAACTTTTCAGTTACAAATACTTTTAAATTGATGAATTTTATTGTGTGGAACTGTATATCAATAAAGCAAAATAAAAACTGTAATAGTAGCATTGGCAATTCTTTGAATTAGGTAAAATTAAAAGTCCATAAATACTGAGAAGGAAGACATTAAACTGTTGCCATTTATAAATGACTTGATTTTTCCATAGTAAATACTAAGACTAGACTCCAAAAATTAATAAATTAATTTGACAAGGTCACAGGTTACAAGGTCAAAATAATCAACTGTATCTCTACATATGAGCAGGAAATTGGAAATGCAATAAAATACTTCACTTACAATACAATAAAAAACAGTAAAATAAGTATGAATTTAACAGAAGATATTCAAATTTTTTACAGTGAAAACTAACAAATATATCTAAGAGAAATTAAATAAGACCCAAATAAATGAAAGATATACTATGGTCACTTACTGGAAGTTACAATGTTTGCTAACAAATTTTCTCCTAATTGAGATGTAGACTAATGCTAGTAGGCTGCATTTGTAGAAATCAAAAAATTTATTCTAAAATGTGTTGTTGTTCAGTTGCCAAGCCCATGTCCGACTCTTAGCAACCCCATGGACTGCAGCACACTAGGCTTCCCTGTCCCTCACCATCTCTCAGAGTTTGCCCACGTTCATGTCCATTGAACAGGTGATGCTATCCAACCATCTCATCCTCTTCTCTTTCCACCATCAATCTTTCCCAGCATCAGGGTCTTTTCTGGTGAGTCTGTTCTTCGCATCAGGTGGCCAAAATATTGGAGCTTCAGCATCAGTCCTTCCAGTGAATATTCAGGGTTGATTTCCTTTAGGATGGACTGGTTGGATCTCCTTGCAGTCCAGGGGACTCAAGAGTCTTCTCCAGCACCACAGTTTGAAACCATCAATTCTTTAGTGCTCAGCCTTCTTTGTGGTCCAACTCTCACATCTGTACATGGCTACTGGGAAAAACATAGCCTTGACTCTATAGACCTTTGTCAGAAGAGTGATAGTTTTGCTTTTTAACACACTGTCTAGGTTTGTCATCACTTTCCTGCCAAGAAGCAATCGTCTTCTAATTCCATGGCTGCAGTCACCATCCGCAGTGATCTTAGAGCCCAAGAAGAGGACGTCTGTCACTGCTTCCACTGTTTCCCTTTCTATTTGCCATGAAGAGATGGGACCAGATGCCATGATCTTGGTTTCTTGAGTTTTAAGCTGGCTTTTTAACTCTCTTCTTTCACCCTCATCAAGAGGCTCTTTAGTTCCTCTTCACTTTCTGCCGTTAGAGTGGTATCATTCGCATATCTGAGGTTGTTGATATTTCTGCTGGCAATCTTGATTCTAGCTTGTAACTCATCCAGCCCAGCATTTCACATGATGTGCTCTGCGTGTAAGTTAAATAAACAGGGTGACATAAACCGCCTTACCCTACTCCTTTCTCAATCCTGAACTAGTCTGTTGTTCCATACAGGGTTCTAACAGTTGCTTCTTGACCCACATACAGGGTTCTCAGGAGACAGGTAAGACAGTCTGGTATTCCCGCTTCTTTAAGAGTTTTCCATAGTCTGTTATGATCCACACAATCAAAGGCTTTAACCTAGTCAACGAAGCAGAGGTAGATGTTTTCTGGAATTCCCTTGCTTCCTCTATGAATCAGCAAATGTTGGCAGTTGGACCTCTGGTTCCTCTGCCTTTTCTAAATCCAGCTTAGAACATCTTTATTTTAAGCCTGAATTTGCTATGAAGAGCTGATTTTCTGAGCCACAGTCAGCTCCTGGTCTTGTTTTTGCTGACTGTATACAGCTTCTCCATCTTTGGCTACAAAGAATACAATCAATCTGATTTCGGTGTTGACCCTTTGGTGATGCCTATGTATAAAGTCATTGCGGGGGGCGCTCCGCAGAAAGAGAGAGGCAGTGGAACTTCCCTCAGCAAAGCCAAGGGGTCCTGAGGAGAGGTGAGCCTGCTGTCTGCCAACCCAGCCCCTCAGCGAGCAAGAGACAATCAGACACTACAGGGGTTCCGTCTAAGCAGTTCCGCTTTATTGCCACACACTCTTGGTGTATATAGGCAAGCAAGGGGATTTTTCGAGGGTTGGACCAATCACATTAAAGGTCAAATTGTAATATGCCATAGTTGCACCAATCACGTTAAAGGTCAAGTCGTCATGCGGTTCATTGTAACAAGAGTCTATGGTGATCACGTGCTGTCCACGTGCACGGAAATCAAGAGAGCCAATCAAAAGTTTTAACAAACAACTTAGGCCACGCCCTCATGTCTTCCGCCAGGCGCCATCTTAGCCGTAAACCGCAAAGCTAGCCCTTCTCTTTTCAAGGTTTCCCGTTTAGGGCCCCACAGTCATCTCTTGTGTTGCTGGGAAGGGTGTTTGCTCTGGCCTGTGTGTTCTTTTGGCAGAATTCTGTTAGCCTTTGCACTGCTTCATTCTGTGCTCCTGGGCCACACTTGCTTGTTACTCCAAGTATCTCTTGACTTCCTACTTTTGCATTCCAATCCCCAATGATGAATAGGACATCTTTTTTTGGTGTTAATTCTAGGTTTTCTAGGTCTTCATAGAACTGACCAACTTCAGCTTCTTCAGCACTGGTGTTTGGGGCATAGGCTTGGATTACTGTAATGTTGGACAGTTTGCCTTAGAAACAAACTGAGATCATTCTGTCATTTTTAAAGTTGCACCCAAGTACTGCATTTTGGACTCTTTTGCTGATTAAGAGGGCTTCTCCATTTCTTCTGTGGGATTCTTGCCCACAGTAGTAGGTCTAATGGTTGTCTGAATTAAATTCACTCATTCCCATCCATTTTAGTTCACTGACTCCTAAAATGTCAACGTTTACTCTTGCCATCTCCTGCTTGAACATGTCCAATTTCTCTTGATTCATGGACCTAACTTGCCTGGTTCCTAAGCAATGGTGTTGTTTGCAGCATCGGATTTCACTTTCATCACCAGACACAGCCACAGCTGAACGTCACTTCTGTTTTGGCCCAGCCACTTCCTTCTCTCCAGAGCTATTAGTAGCTGTCCTCCGCTCTTCCCCACGAGCACATTAAACACCTTCCTCCCTGGGGGGCTCATTTCTCAGGGTCATCGTATCTTTCTGCCTTTTTATACTGTTTGTGAGGTTCTCATGGCAAGTATACTGGAGTGGTTCGCCATTCCCTCCTCCAGTGGGCCATGTTTTGTCAGGACTCTCTCCTATGACCTGCCCGTCTTGAGTGGCATGGCATGACTCCGCTTCACTGAGTTACACAAGCCCCTTCACCATGCCAAGGCAGTGATCCGTGAAGACGCTAAAATGTGTAAAGAAATGCAAAATATCTGGAATATAAAACCAAGCTAAGAGCAAAACTGAAGGTCCCATTCTATCTGATTTCAAAACGTACAATAAAGCTACAGAAATGAGAACAAACGGGAACTGGTGTAAGGAGTGAAAGAACAAAAGAACAAAACTTAGAAGTGAGATCACACACATGTGGTCAATTGATCTGTGGAAAAAATGTCAGGGCAATTTAATGGGCAAAGAAAAGTCTTTTCAACAAATCGTACTAGAACAACTGGATAAATACGCAGGGAAAATGACCTCAATGTTTTCCTTGTACCACAAACAAAAATTAATTTAAGATGGATCATAAACCTTAAAACTAAAACTACAGTAGCACTTTTAAAAGAAAACACTATCTTCAGCAACTTACAAGATAAAAATATCTTGGGACAAATGAGCTCTAAACATAAGAAAATATTAAAAATTGGAACTCATAAAATTTTAGCACTTAAGTACAAGAACAGAAAAGGCAATGGCACCCCACTCCAGTACTCTTGCCTGGAAAATCTCATGGACGGAGGAGCCTGGAAGGCTGCAGTCCTTGGGGTCGCTGAGGGTCGGACACGACTAAGCGACTTTACTTTCACTTTTCACTTTCATGCATTGGAGAAGGAAATGGCAACCCACTCCAGTGCTCTTGCCTGGAGAATCCCAGGGACGGGGGAGCCTGGTGGGCTGCCGTCTATGGGGTCGCACAGAGTCGGACACGACTGAAGCGACTTAGCAGCAGCACAGCAAGAAACACTGTTAAGAAAGTAAAAACACAAGCCACAAACTGGGAAAAAATACTTTCAGTAGAAACATCTGACAAACCATATGTAACTAGTGACTCAGGGACCTCAAACTAGGGCTCTGTAATAACCTAGAGGGCTGGGAATGGGCGGGAGGTGGGGAAAGGAGTCAAGAGGGAGGAGACATATGTACACCTACGGTTAATTCATGTTGGTGTGTGACAGAAACCAAACCAATATTGTAAGCCCATCATCAATCAATTAAAACAAAATACCTTTAAAAAGAATATGTAATAGAATATATGGAGAGTTCTTAAAAATCATTAAAAAAAACTAAAAATTAAAAGACTTATGGTTTTTGCTCAGGATATAGAGCACTACAAAAAACATTGCTCAAACCCTTACAATACATCAGTGAAAGGCCAAAATGCAAGGTCAAGACTTTTTTTGAACCCTTCAGAGGACAGACAACTAAGTAGGCTAAAATCTATGAGACAAGCATCTACAAGGAAAGATGGCAGTTGCTTACCTGCAGCAAACATAGCCACACACCAGTAAGAATTAGATGTGAAGATTAGCAAATTGGGGGTTAGTGAGTGTGGGCTAGAATAGCAAGAATAGCAAGAAGAGATAAGAAAGCCTTCTTCAGTGATCAGTGCAAAGAAATGGAAGAAAAGAACAGAATGAGAAAGACTAGAGATCTCTTCAAGAAAATTAGAGATACCAAGGGAACATTTCATGCAAAGATGGGCTCGATAAAGGACAGAAATGGTCTGGACCTAACAGAAGCAGAAGATATTAAGAAGAGGTGGCAAGAATGCACAGAAGAACTGTACAAAACAGATCTTCACGACCCAGATAATCATGATGATGTGATCACTAATCTAGAGCCAGACATCTTGGAATGTGAAGTCAAGTGGGCCTTAGAAAGCATCACTACGAACAAAGCTAGTGGAGGTGATGGAATTCCAGTTGAGCTACTTCAAATCCTGAAAGATGATGCTGTGAAAGTGCTGCAATCAATATGCCAGCAAATTGGGAAAACTCAGCAGTGGCCACAGGACTGGAAAAGGTCAGTTGTCATTCTAATTCCAAAGAAAGGCAATGTCAAAGAATGTTCACACTACCGCACAATTGCACTCATTTCACAGGCTAGTAAAGTAATGCTCAAAATTCTCCAAGCAAGGCTTCAGGAATACATGAACTGTGAACTCCCTGATGTTCAAGCTGGTTTTAGAAAAGGCAGAGGAACCAGAGATCAAATTGCCAACATCTGCTGGATCATGGAAAAAGCAAGAGAGTTCCAGAAAAACATCTATTTCTGCTTTATTGACTATGCCAAAGCCTTTGACTGTGTGGATCACAATAAACTGTGGAAAATTCTTCAAGAGATGGGAATACCAGACCACCTGACCTGCGTCTTGAGAAATCTGTATGCAGGTCAGGAAGCAACAGTTAGAACTGGACATGGAACAACAGACTGCTTCCAAATAGGAAAAGGAGTACGTCAAGGCTGCATATCGTCACCCTGATTATTTAACTAATATGCAGAGTACATCATGAGAAACGCTGGACTGGAAGAAACACAAGCTGGAATCAAGATTGCCAGGAGAAATATCAATAACCTCAGATATGCAGATGACACCACTCTTATGGCAGAAAGTGAAGAGGAGCTAAAAAGCCTCTTGATGAAAGTGAAAGAGGAGAGTGAAAAAGTTGGCTTAAAGCTCAATATTCAGAAAATGAAGATCATGCATGCAGTCCCATCACTTCATGGGAAATAGATGGGGAAACAGTGGAAACAGTGTCAGACTTTATTTTTCTGGGCTCCAAAATCAGTGCAGATGGTGATTGCAGCCATGAAATTAAAAGACGCTTACTCCTTGGAAGAAAAGTTATGACCAAGCTAGATAGCATATTCAAAAGCAGAGACATTACTTTGCCGACTAAGTTCCGTCTAGTCAAGGCTATGGTTTTTCCTGTGGTCATGTATGGATGTGAGAGTTGGACTGTGAAGAAGGCTGAGCACAGAAGAATTGATGGTTTTGAACTGTGGTGTTGGAGAAGACTCTTGAGAGTCCCTTGGACTGCAAGGAGATCCAACCAGCCCATTCTGAAGGAGATCAACCCTGGGATTTCTTTGGAAGGACTGATGCTGAGGCTGAAGCTCCAGTACTTAGGCCACCTCATGCGAAGAGTTGACTCATTGGAAAAGACTCTGATGCTGGGAGGGATTGGGGGCAGGAGGAGAAGGGGACAACCGAGGATGAGATGGCTGGATGGCATCACTGACTCGATGGACGTGATTCTGAGTGAACCCTGGGAGTTGGTGATGGACAGGGAGGCCTGGCGTGCTGGGATTCATGGGGTTGCAAAGAGTCGGACACGACTGAGCGACTGAACTGAACTGACCTGAACTGAACTGAGTGTTGGCTAACAAAAGAATTTGAGCCTGGGAGCCACATATGTGGGGAGAATTCATACCTTCTTGCAAGCTTTTCTCCACAAACTCTACTCCACACACAACAAAAGATGGTTGAAAGTCCTGAAGAAGCATGCCTGATTTACAGACCTGGAGAAGGAGAACAGCCACTGTGTCCACAACAAACAGTGCCTATGGGCATAAATCCACAGCAGATGGGGAAAGGGAACCAGAAAAATTCTTTTACTCTAAAGAGAGAGGCAGGAATATGTCCTCTAAATAGAACTACAAAGGGTGGAAAGGTAAAAGCTTCAAAAAAGTCACATCCTCAAGACCCAGGAACACAGGGTCTACCTAAGACTAAAGTTTATTTTTAAGAAAATTTTATTGAAATATAGTTGATTTATTGGGTTAATCAAAAAGTTTGTCTGGGTGTTTTGCAAGATGTTCTGAAAAACCTGAACAAACTTTTTGGCCAACCCAATACAATGTTGTGCTACGTTCTGCTGTATAACAAAGTCAGTCAGTCACACATATACATGTCAACTCTTTTCTAGATTATTGTCTCATATAGGTCGTTACAGAGGACTCAGCACAGCCCCTGTGCTATAGAGTGAGTCCTCGTTAGCAGCTACGTATCTCACATGCAGCACTGGGCATATGTCAAACCTTATCTTTCAATTTATGAATCTCCCTTTTCCCCCTGGTAAACAGAAGATTGCTTTCTACATCTGTGATTCTATTTCCGCTTTGTAGACAAGCTCATCTGTACCATATTTTTCAGATCACATATGTAAGTGATAGCATATGATACTGTCCTTCTCTGGTTTACTTCACTCAATATGACAACCTCTAGGTCCATCCATATTGCTGTGAATGGCATTAACTTGTTCTTTTTTATGACTGGGTAATGGGCATATTACTCAGGTGGTCCAGTAGTTCAGACTCTGCACTTCCAAGGCAGGGGCGTGGGTTCAATCCCTGGCTAGGGAACTAAGTTGCCATGTGCTGTGCAGTGTGGCCAAAAATAAAAAATGTGGAATAATCCATGCAATATGTGTATGTAAGGGCTTCTCTGGTGGCTCAGACAGTAAAGAATCTGCCTGCAATGTGGGAGACCTGGGTTCAATTCCTGGGCAGGGAAGATCCCCTGGAGAAGGGAACAGCTTACCCACTCCAGTATTCTAGCCTGGAGAACTCCATGGACTGCATAGTCCATGGGGTCACAAAGAATTGGACATGACTAAGAAACTTTCACTTCACAATGGGCATAAACCCTGAGAAAACCAAAATTCAAAAAGCCACATGTGTTCACTGCAGCACCACTTACAATAGCCGGGACACAGAAGCAACCTAGATGTTCATCAGCAGATGAATGGATAAAGAAGTTATGGTACATATATACAATAAAATATTGCTCAGCCATTATAGGGAATGACTTTGAGTCATTTGAACAGAGTTGGATGAACCTAGAGCCTCTTACAGAGTGAAGTCAGTCAGAAAAAGCAAAACAAATACTGTTTACTAATGCATATATATAGAATCTAGAAAAATGGTATCGATGAGCCTATTTACAGGGCTTCATGCTATTCTCCCTGTGGCTGTATCAGTTTACGTTCCCACCAACAGTGTAGAAGGATTCCCTTTTCCACACACTCTCTCCAGCATTTACTGTCTGTAGATTTTTGATGATGGCCATTCTGACTGGTGTGAGGTGATACTTCACTGTAGTTTTGATTTGCATTTCTCTAATAATTAGTGACACTGAACATCTTTTTATATGCTTTTTGGTCATTTACATGTCTTCTTTGGAGAAATGTCTATTTAGATTCACCACCCATTTTTTTATTAGGTTTTTTTTCATTATTGAGCTGCACGAACTGTTTGTATATTTTGGAGACTTTTCTTCTATTTGCTAATATGGGTGAAAAGGAGGTGTATTTTCGAATACACCCAAATGGACCTTGATATAGTATAATCTTTATGTGTTGCTTAATTAAAAATAAAAATAGCTCATGAGCAACATTGGCCTTAAAATTTTTTCCCTATGATGTCTTTGTTATAAACCAGTTTATCCTGGCCTCAAAAGAGAATGAGATACAGAAAAATCATACAGCCATCTCAATAGATGCAGAGAAAATATAGAAGCTCATTAATCATAAAAAGCAGAATGGCATTTTAAAACTAGGATAGAATCTGCAGCAAAAATCATACTTAATGGTGATCTGCTGAGAAATTTTATTCTGAGATTAGAAATGATGAAAGCAAGCACCACTACTTTTACTCAGTATTGTACAGATGTCTTAACCCATGTAATAAGGCAAGATTTAAAAAATACTAAGAGTATTCAAAAGAATCTGTCATTACTTACAGATGAAATGCTTGTGCTGAAAATCCAAAAGAACCTATAAATGAATCCTTAGAATTAATGAGTTTACAGTCACTAAATACAATGTGCAAAATTCAATTCAAAAATTGTATTCTTATATAATGGCAACAAACAACTAGAAAAGAAAAAACAAATTAAACTTCAGTTCAGTTCAGTTCAGTCGCTCAGTCGTGTCCGACTCTTTCGACCCCATGAATCGAAGCACGCCAGGCCTCTCTGTCTGTCACCAACTCCGGAGTTCACTCAAACTCTCGTCCATCGAGTCAGTGATGCCATCCAGCCATCTCATCCTCGGTTGTCCCCTTCTCCTCCTGCCCCCAATCCCTCCCAGCATCAGAGTCTTTTCCAATGAGTCAACTCTTCACATGAAGTGGTCAAAGGACTGGAATTTCAGCTTTAGCATCAGTCCTTCCAAGGAACACCCAGGGCTGATCTCCTCTAGAATGGATTGGTTGGATCTCCTTGCAGTCCAAGGGACTCTCAAGAGTCTTCTCCAACACCACACTTCAAAAGCATCAATTCTTCAGCGCTCAGCCTTCTTCACAGTCCAACTTTTACATCCACACATGACCACTGGAAAAACCATAGCCTTGACTAGACAGACCTTTGTTGGCAAAGTAATGTCTCTGCTTTTGAATATGCTGTCTAGCTTGGTCATAACTTTTCTTCCAAGAAGTAAGTGTCTTTTAATTTCACGGCTGCAATCACCATCTGCAGTGATTTTGGAGCCCCCAAAATGAAGTCTGACACTGTTTCCACTGTTTCCCCATCTATTTCCCATGAAGTGATGGGACCAGATGTCATGATCTTAGTTTTCTGAATAGCTTTAAGCAACTTTTTCGCTCTCCTCTTTCACTTTCATCAAGAGGCTTTTTAGTTTCTCTTTACTTTCTGCCATAAGGGTGGTGTCATCTGTATATCTGAGGTTATTGATATTTCTCCCTGCAACCTTGATTCCAGCTTGTGCTTCTTCTAGCCCAGCATTTCTCATGATGTACTCTGCATATAAGTTAAATAATCAGGGTGACAATATACAGCCTTGACGTACTCCTTTTCCTATTTGGAAGCAGTCTGTTGTTCGTGTCCAGCTCTAACTGTCTGACCTGCATATAGGTAGTACTTTAGTACCTGCATATAGGTAAGTTTACCTATACCTATAAGGAATAAAACTAATATACACAGAAACATGGATGAGCCTCAAAAAAAAATTAAGCCACATAAAAGAATTCAGACTGAAATAGAGTATGTATTGTATGATTTCATTTATTTGGAATTCGGGAAGAAAAAAGTAAAGGCAAATGGCCTACATCAAGATATATCTTGTTGTCATTTAAGAACACTGAAGTTTCAAACCAGGTTACCTACAAAGAAACAGCAGTCAGAATTTCATCACACTTCTCATCAGCAGCACTGGAAGCTGGAAGACAATGAAGCAATCACTCCAAAGTTCAAAGGAAAAAACTGATTTTGAACCTATGTGTTATGCCCAAGCAACTAGCATTTCAAATGAATCAAAATAACAGACATTTTCAAATATTAAGGGACTAGGAAAATGTATCACCCTTTCGATTCTCTCAGAAATAATCACTATAGGATTAACTGCAATAAAACCTTTAATATGTGCAAGAAAGTGAGTGATACAGAATACAATAGTGCTGAGGAAAAAACTATAGCTTTTTTTCTAGTTTAAAACTTATCAGTACAAAATATAATAATATAGACTAGTGTAACGTATTATTCTACAGAGGCAGCAGAGGAGAGAGGCGAGGATCAGAAAACACTCAGAAGCAGCTTACAAATCCCATCCCTTCCAGGCAAAGTATAGATGTTATGATTAAATATAGATACTGATAGAAAAGTTCTAAGATTAGACTCATATTCAAAAACGTAAGGATAACAATGAGAAGAGACTAAGAAATGGTAAGAGCTTTCAAACAACATAATGAACAGAGGGAACAGGACAAAGCAAGTTTCACAGACAAAAGGCAGAGGGGTTAGCAAAACGCTACCATCAAATATTTTAAGTGACACTACAGCGGATGTTGCAGTGTACACTCCAAGGACGCCTCACGCAAGTTAGCCCCCTCCCTGGGGGCGGCTTGCACCCAATTACTCATCTTAGGCTTCCTGCCTCAGTCCAGGGAAACGCTGAAGGCCCATCCCACCTTCAGAGTCGCCGTGGGACAAATGAATCACAGTTCAGCTCTCCTTCTGCCCAGTCCTTCCCTTCTCATTCGCTTGCAGGCATTATTCTGATTACCATCAAATAAACTGCATGCACGTCGCTTGTCATTTCTATCTCATTAAATGTTTCTAAGGGGACCTGATTTCAGACAGCTGGAGACAAGTGGTCCAATGAAGCAGACTTTAAGAATAGAATTTTGGAGCCAAATCACTCACCAGCTGGCTAACAATGAAGATCTCACTAATGGCAGTGATTATTTCTGCTTTCTTTGAAGCAGCTCCTGGCACACCATGACACCATATCATAATTATAAACTATTTCATAACAAGTAACCCAAAAGTTTAGTGGCTTAAAATAACTATTTCATTATTTCTCATGACTGTGTGCTCAACTGGGCAGTTCTTCAGCTTCAAAGAGGTCAACTGAATTTGCAATCAACTAGGAAGTCACTCGGGCTCATTCAAATAGGCTGATGCTGGCTTCAACTGCAAGGTCACCTGGGACTGCGACCAGGATGCCTACAAGTGGGATTTTCACAGAACGGCAAATGGGTTCTAAGAGGGAACACTCCAAGAACAAGTGTTCCAAAAGGGCGGATGTGAAAACTTCCAGTTAACTAAAATCCAGGTCAAGAGTATAACACATATCCTATTTTATTGATCAAAGAAATCACAGCTCTGGCCAGATCCAAGGGGAGAGAAAATAAGCTCTACGACATTTACATGCTGTAGAATCGGGATCATCTTAGGGAACCAGCCGTCACAGACTACAGCTGTTAAAGATTCACCAGTGATGAACTGAGGCGGGCACGGTAGGAGGAAAAGCCTTGATGGGTGCGATGTCTCAAATCTTTGAAAGGTTTGGGAGAAATAATCATAGCAATGATATAAGATGGATTTTGTTGAGTGCAGCTAGCCACTGGGAAAAGAAAAGTCCAATGATGATTAGTCTCCAGTTTAAAGCAAAGTGAAACCGCGCGTGGGCCTCCTTGATAGCTGTTGTAGAGACTCATGCCTCTGCAGCAGGATAGCAGAAAGAACTGTCAAGCAGGACTTGAGTATAAAGTTATCGAGTTGCATAAAAAAGTGAACTCTCAACCCTGGAAAGCCTGGCATACCAAGGTGGAGCCTTTGGCGGAAGGAATGGGACTGCAAGTCTTGCGGTGGAACCATCTCGGCTGATGCGCTGGAGAAGCTTGTAACCCCAGATGGCCCTGACCATACTGGGTGGCCCACCCCTCCTATTAAAGGCCGTTATACCTCCGCTGACGGAGATGGTAGTGAGGCCTCACCTTTGCAAGACAATATGCGTCTCATTCAGCGTCTATCCCCCAACCGTTCCTCTTGACCCAATAAGTAGGGTCAAGTCACAACATCATGAAACACAACAGGGAAGTGCTGGGCGTGCTATGCAAGGAAGGGAACTAAACCCTGAGGGGCTACCGGACCTAACCAACATGCACTGCCATGAATTTGGATCCTGAGGTTACTGAATCAAGAGAATCTGAACAAAAAATTGAATAAGGGAGACTTTATGGGCATGGAAACTGCTTCCTTGATGCTGGATTGAAGCCCTTAAATAAAAATTTGTGTGTTAAGTCACAAAGAAAGATCTCCAGTATTCATAAAAGAAATCACAGAGGACAAATTTTCTTATCAAATTGCAGTCAGATTAGAGATTAACACAAAAAATAGCAAAAGAAGTCACACGTGGAAATTGTTTAAACACCCCTCAGATAAAATTCAAATTATAAATTACAATTTATATCCTTTATAAGGAATGAAAATGAAGCACTAATTACAATAATCTGTGGAATATGGTCAACATAATACTCAGAGAAATAGTCATCATTTTAAATGTTAGTAAACAAAGTTTGAAAATAAATAAACTTATTATTAAGTTAATAAGTAACTGGTATGCTGAACTAGCAAAAATTGATAGGGTGCAAATATAAAGAAAATTCATTTTCAAATTCTTTTCACTATCTTTTAAAATCCATTCTACAGTCTCATTCTTTCCTCCTCCTTGGATAAAATACTGAGAAACGGTCATAGCTTTTCTGACTGCTCTTAAATGGGAATTTTAAAAAATCCTCCAGTCACTTCTAGTAATGGCTATGAGCTTGAAGAAGGAATTCATAGGGCCTGGACTCCATCTCAGGCCTGTTCATGATGATCATGGTAGACCACCTCTCCAGTGGACTCTGGACTCTGTGCTTACTGCCTATGGAAACTAGGACATAAGGATAAGACCCTCTCTGGACGGGGGAATCTTGAAGATCATATCCAGGTTACTCATCGCCTCAGAGAAAACATACACTGATCACCCGTGCCTCTGGACAGGTCATGAATATTTTCTGTATCTATCGGAATGTAACCTCAGACTTATTATTAACTGTTTGAACGCAACACATGAATGATGGGGTTACTGTGACTGTATTTACTCTTCCTTTATTTATGTAAGTCTCAAGGAATTTGGGATGGTGGGTTCAGACAAGTACCCATGGGGTATGAAAGATTTTCACAAATGCTGGTTGGGGTCCTTGGCTAAGAGGAGACTCTGCCTTGGGCCCACCGGTGTAATAAACGGCTCCCCACTATCTGCATTGTCCTTCTGAGTGAGCCTGTTTCCCGGAACGCATGGCTACAGCAAGCTTATTAACTAAGGGGCCCACTTTAGTGGAACCGTCTACACTGGCATTTGACGCGATGCTTCACTCCCCTTTCCCTACTCAGTCCGCCTCAGTCGGGACCCTGCTGGTGGCAGTGGGCACCAGGTGGGCTCCGTCTGCTCCGGGGGGCCCCTTGGCATTCGGGCCCGCACCTCCAGCTGCCACCTCAGGGCCCGGCGGGCTGGGGCGGGGCGGTCAGGCGGGTAAGAAGAGTCTAACACCACGGAGGGTGAGGGCGGCTGTGATGTAGTGACATGCTCTCTGGGTTTGCCGACTCTTCACGGCTGACTTCGTAAGTATTCAGTAGGCTTTCTAGAAACTGCTTTCCTAGAAACATCAAGCTGTGGCTCTCTGGATGTGAGCAGAGCTCTGTCTGGCCTGGCCACTAAGCCTCTGCCCGTGGGGTCCGTCTCTAGGGCTTCTCTCGTCTGTTCAGGCCTGGGACCCTGCATGACGGCGCCTGGTCCGGCCCACAGGCCTCCGTGCGGCTGTCTGCCGGGGAGGCGGCCTCCGGGCCTCGTCAGGCGGACGCTTCCTGCCTCTGAGGGCTCCTCTCGGTCTGTTCAGGCCTGGGACCCTCCATGACCGCGTCTGGGCCGCAGCACAGGCTGTCGGGGAGGCGGCCTCCGCGCCTCGGCAGGTCAGCTCTGGCAGCGCGCTCCCCCTGGGCCCCTCAGACACTGAGGCAAAGGAGGAAGGAGGGGATATGGAACCATCAGGGAGCGGTCCTCTAAGTCAGCCCAGCGAGTCCTGGGGTCGGCGGAAACCTCCGCGCGCACTGCGGAGGGACGGCGCGGAGGGAGGGACGGCGCGGAGGGAGGGACGGCGCGGAGGGAGGGACGGCGCGGAGGGAGGGACGGCGCGGAGGGACGGCGCGGAGGGACGGCGCGGAGGGAGGGAAGGCGCGGAGGGAGGGAAAGCGCGGAGGGACGGCGCAGAGGGAGGGACGGCGCGGAGGGACGGCGCGGAGGGAGGGAAAGCGCGGAGGGACGGCGCGGAGGGAGGGACGGCGCGGAGGGAGGGACGGCGCGGAGGGAGGGACGGCGCGGAGGGACGGCGCGGAGGGAAAGCGCGGAGGGACGGCGCGGAGGGAGGGACGGCGCGGAGGGACGGCGCGGAGGGACGGCGACGGCGCGGAGGGACGGCGCGGAGGGACGGCGCGGAGGGACGGCGCGGAGGGACGGCGCGGAGGGACGGCGCGGAGGGAAAGCGCGGAGGGACGGCGCGGAGGGAGGGACGGCGCAGAGGGAGGGACGGCGCGGAGGGACGGCGCGGAGGGAAAGCGCGGAGGGACGGCGCGGAGGGAGGGACGGCGCGGAGGGAGGAACGACGCGGAGGGACGGCGCCCCAGCAGCACCGGCTCCTCAGGGCCCCTGCGCTCCCCGGGTCCCCCCACCTCGATGCTTCCACGCCCTCAAGCTGCGCGTGGGACCAAGGGTCAGACGGCTTCTCCGCTCCCCCTCTGTCCCTGCACACAGACGAGCTAGATCGCCGTTTTGAAATGTAAGGGTCCTTGTAGCCTATGATGTTGGCCTTTGGGTTTCAGACAAGACCGAGACAGCAAATATCCGGTTACTCATCCTGCCACACACAGAAACTGAAGGGGCCAGAAAATATTGACAAAATAGTACAAAACCAACTTGAATTAATAAACACAAAAGCAGAAATTGATTATATAAATGAACTTCAAGCACAATAACTAAAATCAAAAGTTTCTTCTTTGAAAATCCCATTAAACTGAACTTCTGGCAATTATTAAAAAAAAAGTTGAACACACAGGTAAACAAAATTATAGACGGGAAAGGAATATAGGATTACATTAAACAAGATAAGAATTATAATAAAATATTATATTATATTTAGAAATCTATGTGAGGTGTATCACTTCATAGAAAAGTATATATTACCATTAATAATTCAAGAAGTATAAACATAGGAATAGAAGTTTTATTAGCAAAGAAATGGTCAAGGCAATTAAAATCTTCTCTTTAAAAGACTTTAGGTCCAGGTAATTTCACAGATTCTATAGAACTTCAAATAGCAGATATTTTCCACATTATATATAAACTGTCCCAGAACATAGATTTTAAAAAGAAGTTTGGTATGTAATTCTTTGACAAAAGCCAAACTCTACTATGAAAAAAGAACTAAAAGTGTATCAAGAGAGAAATATAACCCATTTTCTTCTCATGAGCATGACCACTATAACCTTAAAGTAAATATAGCTAACTCTTGAACAATGTGGGGGTTAAGGGTGCCATCTTTTTGCACAGTAGAAAATCCATGTGTAGCTTAGAGCTGGCCCTCCTATGTATATATGCGGGCAGTTCCTCTGAATCCAAGGTTTCACACCCTGGGATTCAACCAACCTCAGATCATGTAGTTCCATAATATTTACTATTTTAAAAATCCACGTGTAAGTGGAGCCATGCAGTTCAAACCTATGCTGTTCAAGGGTCAACTGTGTTAACATTCTAAACCCAGCAGATGGGAGCGGGGAGGGAAGCTCAAGAGGGAGGGAATATACATAAAATTATGGCTGATTTGTGTTGTTGTACAGCAAAAAACAACACAACATTGTAAAGCAATTATCCTCCAATTAAAAAACAGCAGAATTTAAAGAATACCATAATCAAGTAGAAGTTATCTCTGTGTTGGCATTTAGAAAAATTAGAAAATTTGCTTCTCTGGACACACACACACACAGTAAAGAGGACGTTAAGAAATTTAGGAAATGGGGTGTCACTCTATTGACCACTGAGTCTATAGCCAATATAATATTACACAATATTCAGATACTCTTACATTGGTTTCAGCCTTCTGTTGATGAGAAACTTTTTTCTTTCATGTATCTGAATTAATACTTACCCCTTTCTTCCCCACTCTATGTGAAGCAGTCTGATCTCAGGGTTTCTTTGCTTAAATACTATTTCTGGTTATCAGAAAATAAGTATACACATCACTATTAGCAGTCTAAGGAAAATATATATTTGACTATATTTAATGCTCTTTAGTGACTCAAAAAATCAGCAAGCATAAACTAAAGAGAAATATCCTCAATCTAAGGGATGCTTATATGAAATTTACAGAAAATACCACAGTTACCTGGCAAAATGTGAGAAGCACCGTGACTACAGACACAAGAAAAAGGATCTTCTACAGCTACTCAGTGTGATGAACACATGGAGAGAAAGAAACAGGAGGTATCAACATGAGAAGCCCAACAATAAAGCTAGCATTTCTTTTTATGAGCACTCTCCAGTAAGAAAAATAGGTCTTATTAAAAATATAAAATACTCCGAAAACATCCTTCATTCTGAAATGCAGGAGTCCTTGTCATGGATTATTTTGCTTTTGGCCCTTGGGTTTAAGACAAAACCAAGATAGCAAATATCTAATTCGCTTAATCAGAGTAAATTTTGATTTAATCCGAAGACTACTATCTATCTTTCTCTGAAGATGATCTAGAAGAACTAAAAATATCTGAAAAAGAATATCAATGAGACACGACTTCTAAATATATATGAATACATAGTAATTGAGCCTATGCTAATTGAGCCTATGCTAATTGAGCCTAGAGAGTTTAGGAACAGGGAAACAAGGTTGAATGGGGTACCTAAGCAGACTCAAGTATATTCAAGACTTTAACTTATTATTTACTTGGCCTTTTAGTCAGTAAGAAAAATCATGTGTTTATTAAATTGTAGGAAAGTAGCTCTCATATGGAAAAAGTGAAGCAAGATACTATCCATGCCTCATATCATTTACTAAAATTCCATATGGCTTAAAGTACCAAACATTAAGCAAAAATATAAATGTGTTAGAGGAAAATACAGAAAACTTTTAAAGCCTTCAGGTAGCAAAGGTCTTCTCAAGTGAGACCTCCAGCCCAGAAACTACCAAGTGTATGTCACAGATTTCTCCCAAAAACTCAAAAGATTTTGTATAACTGGAGAAAGAAACATAAACAAGTGGAAGAGATAAATTATTGCAACACATTTAGCAGACAAGATATTAATAACCAGAATGTATAAAGACTGCTATAAATAATTTAGGAAAAGGCAAACAACTCCACACTAAAATGAGTAAAGGAGGCTAGATGGCAGTTCTTACGAAGAGAAATAAAATGGCCAGTAAACACAGAGGATAGGCATTCTCACTGGCAACTGTGTGTGTGCATTTTCGTGTATCAGATAGCACAAACGTCAAATTTGGGAAAGATGTATAAAAAACCTGGTAGATTTGTATACAGTAGATAGAAGTTTTTTGGGAAGGCAATTAGGAAGTATGGATTTGAAGTGTTCTGTTCCTTTGGGCTAGCAATTCTGTTTCCAGTGATACCATTTTAAGAAATGTTTTCTCAAGTGTGCAATGATATATTCAAGACTATTCATAACTTTATGTATTAGTGTAAAACTGAAGTACAGAAATGTCTACAAATAGGGAAGTTGTGTCATTTGATTTATGATGTGTAAAACGAATGAGTTATACATATATGTATGTATTTACCTATCACACAAAAACTTTCCAACCATATTTTTTCAAGTTCAAGTACTAAGATGTGGCCACTCTGTGTTAAACATCAAGAAGCATATGTGTATATACATGGGGAAGGGTAGGAGAATGCATACTAGACACATGGCAGTGGTACCAAGTCAGCAATGAAAGTTCTGAAGCATACTACAGAGGTCACTCCAGGGTTTGCTCTTAGTCTCTGTATTTATAAGCTCTTTTGTAATAAGAATATATTCATGCACTAATGGAATAATTAAAAAGACAAACAACTAGAGAAATGAAGAGCAAAGACTTTCCTTTCTGACCCCTGGCCGCTTCTGTTTGCAATGGACAAATTCACCCCCAAATCTGGCCATTCCCTTCATTCTGGCCACTTATCACTCATGCTTTGAGATAGGGCTCAATTTTCAATGGGTGAAGAGGAAAAGAAGTAGCAAATTATTCACCAAAACGATCATCTCAAAGGACTTCCCTTTAGGTACACATTTCCTTACCTTCCACACTTTCTACAACTGGAATTTAGAATTTTCCTCTTGAAACTTCTAGTTGCTAAGCAGCCATTTCCTCCTTCCTGTCTGATGAGCTTGGTTGCCATAATAACTTCTCATCAGCTTGATCTTCCTCTTCCTTTCCTCCTAATCACCACCACCACCACCACCACCACCACCACCACCACCACACAGACACACACAATTTTCCAGAGCTATTCCACACACTAGGTATTTATTCATTCATTCATTTGCTTCATAAGAAAGTAAAGCCTTGTCTTTTTATTGTTGCAAACTCATAACCAAAAGATGAATTCCTGTTTCTTCTTCTAGGAAGATAGCCACCCCAGAGATGAGTTTTCAAAAAATTAAGACTAGAACTGGTTTGAGGGTTAAAGTTTTGAAGATGGACTCTTAGGTTTACACATTACTTTAGGGTGATGGCTTTCAGATGGCTAAGTCCTATTACAATTTCATTCAATAAATATTTATTACCATGATCCCTATAATTTACTGGATATTGAGAATGCAATGGTCAATGAAAACAGTCACCACTCTAAAGCAAGTTACATTCAGAGGATGGTGCTATATGAACACAATGTCTCCGCCTTCAATGCACTCAAACTCTGCTCCAGCTTCCAAATACTCCTTCCTCTGAGCTTAAAAATGGTTGTCAGGTGCAAAGCCTTCGACTTACCTGGATTCTAAAGTGGGTACAGGATGGGTCCTCCTTTGGCCAACAGAGTCTAAAGACCGGTAGTGGAGAGGCCTGAGGCAAGAATCTGAGCCCTGGAATTACTGGTGAGACTTTGGCCTTTGGAGAGCCTTGGTCCTCCTGTAGGAACTCCTGGTCGGCTTGGTCCTGGAATAGCTATTATGGATACACACACGAGGGATGCTCCTGTGGGCAGAATAGCATGTCTTCTTGCTGTGGGCAAAGACCACCTGGATTTAAGTCCTGACTCCATTGCTTCATAATTGTAAAAGCTTGGGCAAGCTTCTTAACACTTCTTTTATACAACGGAGATAACAGTGTATAAATCAAAGGCCACACATTTAACTACTGAGCACACACACCACAGCTACGGAGCTATAGCTGTGAATAGCTATTCCTATTATAATAGGAATCCTTGATTTTCACAAATTGCTTAGACCAGCACCTGAGGAGAAGGCAATGGCACCCCACTCCAGTACTCTTGCCTGGAAAATCCCATGGATGGAGGAGCCTGGTAGGCTGCAGTCCATGGGGTCTTTAAAAGTTGGACACGACTGAGTGACTTCACTTTCACTTTTCACTTTCATACATTGGAGAAGGAAATGGCAGCCCACTCCAATGTTCTTGCCTGGAGAATCCCAGGGACAGGGGAGCCTGGTGGGCTGCTGTCTATGGGGTCACACAGAGTCGGACACGACTGAAGCGACTTAGCAGCAGCAGCAGCAGCAGCACCTGAAACAACATGGTCAAAAACGTTGACTTTCTACCGCTTCAGCCTGACTCGAATTCTGTAGCTGATAACGGAAAGGAAAGAGGTTTTCTTAGAAAGAAGCCATGCTGGTCTAGCCTCAGTTCACAGGAGTGTATAACATCGTGTCTCCCACCACAAGACCCCCATCAGCCTGCGCCCTGAAGGCAAGAAAAGAGATGGATCCGTCACCAGAGGGAGGGGCAATAGGCATGGCCTGTGCTTCCCAACGAAACGGCTATTCCCCGGGATAAGAGCTTCTCATGGGGACAGGACACACATTTAACTGTATTAACAACAAAGCAGGGCTTCCCCGGCAGCCTAGTTTAAGAATCCCCCGGCCAATGCAGGGGACAGGGGTTCAATCTCTGATCTGGAAAGATCCCACAAGGAGTGGAGCAGCTGAGCCTGTGCACCACAAGTACTGAGCCAATGTTCTAGAGACCACGAGCCACAGCTACTGAGCACACACACCACAGCTACTGAGCACACACACCACAGCTACTGAGCACACAGACCACAGCTACTGAGCTCACACACCACAGCTACTGAGCTCACACACCACAGCTACTGAGCTCACACATCACAGGTACTGAGCGCACACACCACAGCTACTGAGTGCACACACCACAGGTACTGAGCTCACACACCACAGGTACTGAGCACACACACCACAGGTACTGAGTGCACACACCACAGCTACTGAGCACACACACTGCAACTACTGAGCGCACACACACTGCAGGTACTGAGCTCACACACCGCAGGTACTGAGCTCACACAGTGCAGCTACTGAGTGCACACACCACAGCTACTGAGCACACACACTGCAGCTACTGAGCACACACCACAGCTACTGAGTGCACACACCACAGCTACTGAGCTCACACACCACAGGTACTGAGCTCACACACCACAGCTACTGAGCATACACACTGCAACTACTGAGCACATACACTGCAGGTACTGAGCTCACACACCGCAGGTACTGAGCTCACACAGTGCAGCTACTGAGTGCACACACCACAGCTACTGAGCTCACACACCACAACTACTGAGCTCACACACCACAGCTACTGAGCACACACACCGCAGCTACTGAGCACACACACTGCAGCTACTGAGCACACACCACAGCTATTGAGTGCACATACCACAGCTACTGAGCTCACACACCACAGCTACTGAGTGCACACACCACAGCTACTGAGCTCACACACCACAGCTACTGAGCTCACACACCACAGGTACTGAGCGCACACACCACAGCTACTGAGTGCACACACCACAGGTACTGAGCTCACACACCACAGGTACTGAGCACACACACCACAGGTACTGAGTGCACACACCACAGCTACTGAGCACACACACTGCAACTACTGAGCGCACACACGCCGCAGGTACTGAGCTCACACAGTGCAGCTACTGAGTGCACACACTGCAGCTACTGAGCTCACACACCACAGCTACTGAGTACACACACCACAGCTACTGAGCACACACACTGCAGCTACTGAGCACACACCACAGCTACTGAGTGCACACACCACAGCTACTGAGCTCACACACCACAGCTACTGAGTGCACACACCACAGCTACTGAGCTCACACACCACAGCTACTGAGTGCACACACCACAGCTACTGAGCTCACACACCACAGCTACTGGGTGCACACACCACAGCTACTGAGCACACACACCGCAACTACTGAGTGCACACACCACAGCTACTGAGGGTACACACCGCAGCTACTGAGCACACACACCACAGCTACTGAGTGCACACACCACAGCTACTGAGGGCACACACCACAGCTACTGAGCACACACACCACAGCTACTGAGCACACACACCACAGCTACTGAGCACACACCACAGCTACTGAGCACACACACCACAGGTACTGAGCACACACCACAGCTACTGAGTGCACACACCACACGACTGAAGTGTGCACACCTACAGCCTGTACTCTAACAAGATAAGTGACCACAATAAGAAGCCCACGCACCACAAAACAGAGTAGCCCCTGCTCACTGCAACTAGAGAAAGCCCACATGCAGCAATGGACACACAGCACAGCCAAAAACACATAAATCGTTAAAGACAACAACAGCAAAATAATAAGAGCACTTAAGGGAACCTAGTCACCATCTAAAATATACTTTCTGGAAATAAGAGGTATGCTTTTTAATCTTTTGAAAACTGCATTGCATTAGATGAAATAAAGAACAGAATGATCAGTGCCAAGAACTGAATCATTGTCATGGAAAATCAAAGTATAGAAATTCTTCAAAAATGGAGCAATAATGAAAAGAGATGTAAATCCTGAGGGAGGAAGAAATGATTTGGAGAACACATGAAAGTTTAAATAAGCAAATAATAGATGATCCAGGACAGATAGAAACAAAGGAAGAGAAGCAATAATTAAGTACAAGAGAAAAATTCCCTGGCTTTAAGAGAGATTTGATTCTGCAGGTTAAAAGAGCTCACTGAATTTGAACAAGATTGACTTATAAAAGATAATATCGGTATATAAATCCCAAAGATAAAACAAAAGAAAACAAAACATTATAACCTTCTAGACAGAAAGAATTGATTACAAAGGAAAAAGGAACAGACACATCAGATTTCTTGTCTGTGACTGTGGAGTTTAGGTGGCAAGTAACATTCACAGCTCGCAAGAGAAAAGAAGTGTGAGCCAATAAACAAGAATTCACAGAAGTTATCAGCACACGTCTCATCTGAGGAGAATGTGTAATAAAGAGCTTTAGCCAAATGAGTGAAATCAGAACATAAATCTTAACATTAGCAAAGGTGAAGGAGAACAAGCATGGTTATGATTTTTGCTCTATGCAGGAAAGCGACTCAAAATAATTTAGGGTGTTGGAATAAAATACTACTTTCTAAAATAACACAAAATAAGTTCAGAATTAAAACAAAAAATAATTCCACCAAAACTTGTGTTGAGAATGAGGAGAAAGGGAGAGAACTAACAGAAACCCTGTCATAGCTCGGGGAGAGTAGGCCACTGGGACACTCATCCACCTAAAACAGGGGGAGCAGGGGGGAATCAGATGTGCCCTGCTCGGGGGACTGACTCCATTCAGACTGCACTAGCTGCGCGAAACTGAACGGCTCTGAACGGGCCTCGAGTTTCTCCTGGGACAGACACTGCGAGCAGCCAGTCCAGGCACAGCTCACAGGGCCACAGAGGCCTGGCTCCTGATTCGCTCTGCCCCCATTCTTGTGGCTGCTGTCATTTTGACACAAGGTGACTGCTCCACCTTCAGGCATGATGTATGCATTTTAGGCATAAAGAAAAGGAAGGGCAAAGGGCAAAACCAAAAGCCAGCTGAGTATATACACTATTGTTCTCCTAAGCCCCATCCAGTAGATTTCTCCATGCATATAATGAGCCAGGAAATGGTCCCTGGCCACTGCTAATCTAAATTAGAGAAATCAAGTTTGCAAGAAATCCTTCATCCCCAGAGAAATTTGCATTCTGATTAGTTCAGCAGGGAGAGCGCTACAGGTGGGTAGGTAAAAAACACTGTCCACAAAAGGAACAGTGAATATTTTGCTTTTGTATCACAAGTGAGGATTTGTATTCAAAATGGGAATATGGTAACCCCTGGTGCAATGGGAACAAAAAGCTGAACTTCCAAATTAACAAGAGAAAAAAAAGAGAATAAAGTGTAGTTTATCATACCATAAGAAACAAGGGAAAGTAAAGATGGAAATGATAAATAGTAAATTAATACTGCAGGGAGTACCTAAGCTCTTCTTTCACATGTAAGAGAGCCAAAATGCTCTAATTTTGTTTCAAAAACAAAACTCCAACCTTGAGGGCATTATGGTAAGTGAAATAAGTCAGACAGAGAAAGACAAACACCAGAAGATCTCATTTACATGCGTAATCTAAACACCAACCAGCCAACCAAACCCCAGAATGGAACTCATAGACACAAAGAACAGACCGGTGGTTGCTAGGGGCGGGGTGTGAAAGGGTAAACCGACTTTAAAGGTACAAACTCCCAGCGACAACATAAATAAATTCTGGGGCTGTCACGTACAGCATGGTGACTACGGCTAACAATACCATATTGCACGTTTGAAAGTTGCTAAGAGACTAGACATCAAAGTTCACATCACACAAAAAGAATCTGTCACTATGTGGGGTAATGGGTGTTAACTGGACTTACCGTGAGGGAGGAAACAGAACAGGCTCCACCTTGAAAGCAGGACTCCGACTGGGGCTGGACTGTGGACTTTGAGCTCTATGCCCAGTATCTATGGAAATAACACACCAACTGGAAAACCAGGCCTCCGGAGGAAGAGCCCCAGGGCGCTCTGTTGCTAAAAGAATAACCGAATAGAATCATACATTCTATTATGCTTACTAGGGTACGACCACAGGCCTATTGATAATTGTCCACTGTTCACTACCTAGGCTTAAGGCGTATGATCCTTGGTTAACTTTGACTGTATCTTTCTTTTTCCTTCGTTCAGACTAGTTTCAGGAAATTTGGGGAGGTGGGTTTAGGCGCATACACTTAGGGTATATACGGTTTTCACAAAAACTGGTCGGGGTCTTTGGCTGAGAGGAGACTCTGCCTTGGGCCCGCCAGTGTAATAACTGCATTCCACCATCTGCACCGTCCTTCTGAGTGAGTTTGTTTCCTGGACCGAGTGGCTACAACAACTGCAGGGATCATTTTGCAGTGTATACAAATATCAAATCATTATGTTGAACACCTGAAACTAATACACTGCTACATGTTAATCATAACTCAATAAAAAAGAAAAAAATGCAACTAAATGTTATTTGTAAGACATACGTCTAAAATGATACATTTTAAAATGAGAATGACAGAAATAATTATGGGCAAATACAAATAAAAATATAATATAAATAAAGGAATAAAAAGAATACATATGTAGGAATACATGTATGCATAAACCTACACATATAAAATAAGGTACGACTTAAAAATACAATCACTACTTAGCCACAAAGAAAGTGAAAGTGAAAGTGAAGTCGCTCAGTCGTGTCTGACTCTTTGCAACCCCATGGACTGTAGCCTACAAGGCCTCTCCGTCCATGGGATTCTCCAGGCAAGAATACTGGAGTGGGTTACCATTTCCTTCTCCAGGGGATCTTCCCGACCCAGGGAACGAACCCGGGTCTCCCGCATTGGAGGCACCAGGCATTTAAGCTCTGAGCCACCAGGGAAGCCACAAGGGTCACTATATAAATGAGAAAAGGCAAATTTTTTTTAACACAATGTAATAGGCTACTTATGGGTCAAACAACACAGTGAATGGTGACCACTGTTACAACTATAAAACCAAAAATTATAGAGGGAGATTTTAATATGTCACTTAAAAACTAGGTCAATCTAACAGAAAAGCTTATTTTCCAGCAGAGTTATTGGGAACAAGGGAATGGAATAGACAAGCAGACGGGAAGTAATAACACAGGGAAATAAGTGCTGTGATAGAAATGAATACAGGTTGTACCTAACCCAATTTCTTCTCTAATAGATGCTACACACACAAAGTAGGTTAAACAAAAATGGTGTCTGCCTTCCAGGAGTTCATGATTAGGTAATTCCATTCTGGAACACACTTCAAGGTCAACTTTCTGTTTATAAAGTTTTCCATGGTTTAAAAGTGATGATTTAACAAGTACATTATCAAAATAGCTTATGATAACTATATCAGTTCAGTTCAGTCGCTCAGTCGTGTCCAACTCTTTGCAACCCCATGAATTGCAGCACACCAGGCCTCCCTGTCCATCACCAACTCCCAGGGTTCACTCAAACTCATATCCATGAGTTGGTGATGTCATCCAGCCATCTCATCCTCTGTCATCCCCTTCTCCTCCTGCCCCCAATCCCTCCCAGCATCAGAGTCTTTTCCAATGAGTCAACTCTTTGCATGAGGTGGCCAAAGTACTGGAGTTTCAGCTTTAGCATCAGTCCTTCCAATGAACACCCAGGACTGATCTCCTTTAGGATGGACTGGTTGGATCTCCTTGCAGTCCAAGGGACTCTCAAGAGTCTTCTCCAACACCACAGTTCAAAAGCATCAATTCTTCGGCGCTCAGCCTTCTTCACAGTCCAACTCTCACATCCATACATGACCACTGAAAAAACCATAGCCTTGACTAGACGGACCTTTGTTGGCAAAGTAATATCTCTGGTTTTCAATATGTCATCTAGGTTGGTCATAACTTTCCTTCCAAGGAGTAAGCATCTTTTAATTTCATGGCTGCAATCACCATCTGCCATGATTTTGGAACCCCCCAAAATAAAATCTGACACTGTTTCCACTGTTTCCCCATCTATTTTCCATGAAGTGATGGGACCAGATGCCATGATTTTAGTTTTCTGAATGTTGAGCTTTAAGCCAAATTTTTCACTCTCTTCTTTCACTTTGATCAAGAGGCTTTTTAGTTCCTCTTCACTTTCTGCCATCAGGGTGGTGTCATCTGCATATCTGAGGTTACTAATATTTCTCCCAGCAATCTTGATTCCAGCATGCGCTTCATCCAGCCCAGTGTTTCTCATGATGTACTCTGCTTATAAGTTAAATAAGCAGGGTGACAATATACAGCCTTGACGTACTCCTTTTCCTATTTGGAAGGTCTGTTGTTCCATGTCCAGTTCTAACCATTGCTTCCTGACCTGCATGATAACTATATATGACTTTACTAAATAAAACATTTTAAAAAAGAAAATCTGATTTCCTTTTCAGACCATTGATACCATTGATTAAATATTTTTAATGAACCAAATGTCTGGGGACACTCTTCATCTCTCACTTATATGTGAGTGTATAAGGCGTCCACACGGCCTTTAACTTAATCGCTGTCCAGGGTGAGAGCTGGTGTGTGGTCTCTGCTGTTAGGCGCCCCTCCTTGACTGAGAGGAGTTCTCAGGGGCTCCCGAGACCGTGACTTCGTCACGGAGGTCACCCACTGCTCCTTTCCTACCATGTGCTTCCAATCATCCCTTCCTCCTCCAAGTTTAACCACTTTCAGTTTTTTCCTGGACTGACTCCGATACATTTACTATTATAGCTCTGAGGAGTACTCATTCTTGATTTGAATACCTCATAGTTACTGGAGCATATTGAGACCTTGAATCAAACAGAAAAGAGAACTGTGAACTATATAATCGAGTTTCTTTGGTAAAATGCCAATTTAGAAAGATGCTTATGAAATACCTACACAAAATTACGTACAAATCCTATGTGTACAACGATGAGATGCACAACTTCAGAAAGCTGTGTCATGTCCCACGAGACTGTGATTCCATCCCTGCGTCTCAGATCCTGCATTTTTTCCCTCCTGACTGCCTCACTGCCGTGGCTCAGTGAGTGATGGTCGTCCAGCTATCTTTCAGATTATTGCTTAAAGGTTTTATTCTTTGAGTCTGACTCTGGCAAGCTGATAATTAACATCCCTGACAGTGACTTTCAATGAAGGTTCTACCCCATCCTAGGGAGAATTCTCCAGATCTGAGGGGCTGCTTTGGGTCATTGCAGTGACTGAAGAGACCTAATTGAGTATAGTGGACAGGACAAGAGAGGTGAGGCATCCTGCAACATGTAACATTGAGAGAAGCCTCATAACAGCACAACTTTCCAATGTCCCACCAGATCCCTAAGCAATTGAAAGGCCAATTTAAAACCAACTTTGCTTAAAATATTTGGCATATAAACACATATAAAAATTTTTAATATAACCACAAAGTATTTTCTCATGGTCTTAATATTTTTCAAGAGCACAACCAGAATGTTGACCATCATTTTAGGAAATTATTTTATGGAGCAATGCTGTTTGTGGTTTTAAGCTGACAATATAATACACCACCGCTGAACTACATACTTATCCTTAGTTTATAGGCAAACATAGAATAGAGGAGACTGATTCTCATTCTAACAGATTTACAGCTAAATATTTGACACATAGGAATCATGAATTTATTCATAAAAGTTTTTAATTTTATATTAATATGAAAAAGCTCCTATGTAATTTCAAATTACAGTACAGGTTAAATCTAGGTAAATTACATATTAAAATTATTTCTCTGGGAGTTGTCCCTCTCTCTCCATGTCTCCAGTGTCCACCACACCACCTCTCTGTGGCCCCTGGGGTCTCCTACTGTCTCAGTCCAAGAATCCAAGACAAAAGATAATAGCCCATGACTGTCTGAAACACTATTCCCATATTAATTAAGTTAGGTTCATTTTATTGTACATGAAAACGTTTTGGCTACTGTTACTTATCCCAATGCTGGGTTTTGTTTTTATGTCCCCTGTGCCGCTCTTCTATAATTTTCCTGTGTTCTCATACTGAAAGTGTCAGATCAACTTCTCATAAACCCAAACTTATTAATTTTGAATAAAAGGAAGCAAATATTTGGCTTCATTATGTCCTCTGTTATTGTAATCTTATTCCGTATTTACATATTGAAACAGATATATATTTTTTAATTTCTTTTTATGTGTACCACCCGGCATGCAGGGTTTCACTTTTCTGACATCAGGGATGGAATTCACATCTCCTGCAGTGGAAGTGCAGAGTTTCAACGGCTGGACTGTCAGGGAAGTCCCCAAGGATGTAATTTTATGAACTATTTTCCATTTTAAGTAGATTTAGGATATTATGGTGGTCTTTCAAAAGTATATTTGTTAGATTTCAGTGTCTTTAAAGTTTAAATTAAAGGACAATGAATGGGGAATCCTATATGAAAGAACTGGGAGCCACAGACCTATGTAATTCTCAAAGATTCAGAGGATATGGGTATGAACATGATCATGGTTATGGATTTCGAAAAGGCAGAGGAAGCAGAGATGAAATTGCCAACATCCATTGAATCATCAAAAAAGAAAGCGAGTTCCAGAAAAAACATCTACTTCTGCCTTATTGACTATGCCAAAGCTTTGACTGTGTGGCTCACAATAAACTGTGGAAAATTCTTAAAGAGATGAGAATACCAGACCACCTGACCTGCCTCCTGAGAAATCTGTATGGAGGTCAAGTGGCAACAGTTAGAACTGGACATGGAACAACAGACCTATTCCAAATAGGAGAAGGAGTACGCGAAGGCTGTATACTGTCACCCGGCTTATTTAATTTATATGCAGAGTACATCATGCAAAATGCCAGGTTGGATGACACACAAGCTGGAATCAAGATTGCCGGGAGAAATAACAATAACCTCAGATATGCAGATGACATCACCCTGATGGCAGAAAGTGAAGAGGAACTAAAAAGCCTCTTGATGAAAGTGAAAGAGGAGAGTGAAAAAGTTGGCTTAATGCTCAACATTCAGAAAACGAAGATCGTGGGGTCTGGTCCCATCACTTCATGACAAACAGATGGAGAAACAGTGGAAACAGTGTCAGACTTTATTTTTCTGGGCTCCAAAGTGACTGCAGATGGTGACTGCAGCCATGAAATTAAAAGACACTTGCTCCTTGGAAGAAAAGCTATGACCAACCTAGACAGCATATTAAAAAGCAGAGACATTAAAGGCTGCCAACAAAGGTTTGCCTAGTCAAGGCTATGGTTTCTCCAGTAGTCATGTATGGATGTGAGCATTGGACTATAAAGAAAGCTGAGCGCCAAAGAATTGATGTTCTTGAACTGTGGTGTTGGAGAAGATTCTTGAGAGTCCCTTGGACTATGAGGAGGTCCAACAAGTCCATCTTAAAGGAAATCAGTCCTGAGTGTTCATTGGAAGGACTGATGTTGAAGCTGAAACTCCAATATTTTGGTCACCTGATGTGAAGAGCCGACTCATTTGAAAAGACCCTGATGCTGGGAAAGATTGAGGGCAGAAGAAGGGGACGACAGAGGATAAGATGGTTGAATGGCATCACTGACTCAATGGACATGAGTTTGAGTAACCTCCAGGAGTTGGTGATGGACAGGGAAGCCTGGTGTGCTGTGGTCCATGGGGTCACAAGAGTCAGACCGATGGTTATGGTTGTGGTTAACAGCTACTGTAAAGGTTATGATTACCTTAGGCTTATATCAGAGAAAGCAATGGCACCCCACTCCAATACTCTTGCCTGGAAAATCCCATGGGCGGAGGAGCAGGGTAGGCAACAGTCGTCCATGGGGTCGCTAAGAGTCAGACACAACTGAGCAACTTCACTTTCACTTTTCACTTTCATGCATTGGAGAAGGAAATGGCAGCCCACTCCAGTGTTCTTGCCTGGAGAATCCCAGGGATGCGGGAGCCTGATGGGCTGCTGTCTATGGAGTCACACAGAGTCGGACACGACTGAAGTGACTTAGCAGTAGCAGTAGCAGCAGTAGGGTTATATACCAGTATTAAACCAGAATAACACCTAAGTAGGCTGGGCAGGAAGAAGCACAGGCTGGAATCAAGATTGCCGGGAGAAATAATAATAACCTCAGATATGCAGATGACACCACTCTTATGGCAGAAAGTGAAGAGGAACTAAAAAGCCTCTTGATGAAAGCAAAAGACGAGAGTGAAACAGTTGGCTTAAAGTTCAACATTCAGAAAACGAAGATCATGGCATCTGGTCCCATCACTTCATTGGAAATAGATGGGGAAACAGTGGAAAGTGTCAGACTTTACTTTTCTGGGCTCCAAAATCACTGCAGATGGTGATTGCAGCCATGAAATTAAAAAATGCTTACTCTTTGGAGGAAAGTTATGACCAACTTAGATAACATATTCAAAAGCAGAGACATTACTTTGCCAAAAAATGTCCGTCTAGTCAAGGCTATGGTTTTTCCAGTGGTCTTGTAAGGATGTGACAGTTGGACTGTGAAGAAGGCTGAGCACCGAAGAATTGAGGCTTTTGAACTGTGATGTTGGAGAAGACTCTTGAGAGTCCCTTGAGCTGCAAGGAGATCCAACCAGTCCATTCTAAAGGAGATCAGCCCTGGGTGTTCTTTGGAAGCACTGATGCTAAAGCTGAAACTCCAGTACTTAGGCCACCTCATGCAAAGAGTTGACTCATTGGAAAAGACTCTGATGCTGGGAGGGATTGGGGGCAGGAGGAGAAGGGGACGATAGAGGATGAGATGGCTGGATGGCATTACCTACTCGATGGACGTGAGTCTGAGTGAACTCCGGGAGTTGGTGATGGACAGGGAGGCCCGGCGTGCTGTGATTCATGGAGTCGCAAAGAGTCGGACATGACTGAGCGACTGAACTGAACTGAACTGAACTAATCTACAACACTTGACAAATTATTTTGTGAATTTATTCTTCATTTCTCGTTCTCTATCCTTTTTATTTAACTGTACCAGATAACATTCTCCCTTCTCCCTTGTAAAATACTTCTACTTTCCAATCTTATACCATGCCTTTCGGTTCAGTTCAGTTCAGTAGCTCAGTCGTGTCCGACTCTTTGCGACCCCATGAATTGCAGCACACCGGGCCTCCCTGTCCATCACCAACTCCCAGAGTTCACTCAGACTCACACCCATCGAGTCAGTGATGCCCTCCAGCCGTCTCATACCTGGCCTTTAGTCAAGTGCTACTCACTTTACCTAGAATATGCTTCCCTCAATCTCACTTTTCCAAGATAAGGTAAAAAAATCTTACTAATTGAAATCTTTTTCCCATCACCTTCATTGGATGTAATTTTCTTTGGAGTCTGAATTTCCACAGCAATATTCTAAAGCAAATACCTGTATCTATGTGTGTGTGTGCTATATATACGTATACATCTTTGTCGTAATTTTCTAATCTGTATCTTGGCTACATGATTTATCATGGGAGTTCAAAAGTTCCTTGAGGATAGGATATTTGCTTCTACTATGTGGTTCAGTTCAGTTCAGTTCACTCACTCAGTCGTGTCCAACTCTTTGCGACCCCATGAATTGCAGCACGCCAGGCCTCCCTGTCCATCACCATCTCCCGGAGTTCACTCAGACTCACGTCCATCGAGGCCATGATGCCATCCAGCCATCTCATCCTCGGTTGTCCCCTTCTCCTCCTGCCCCCAATCCCTCCCAGCATCAGAGAGTCTTTTTCAATGAGTCAACTCTTTGCATGAGGTGGCCTAAGTACTGGAGTTTCAGCTTTAGCATCATTCCTTCCAAAGAAATCCAGGGCTGATCTCCTTAAGAATGGACTGGTTGGATTTCCTTGCAGTCCAAGGGACTCTCAAGAGTCTTCTCCAACACCACAGTTCAAAAGCATCAATTCTTTGGCGCTCAGCCTTCTTCACAGTCCAGCTCTCACATCCATACATGACCACTGGAAAAACCATAGCCTTGACTAGACAGACTTTAGTCGGCAAAGTAATGTCTCTGCTTTTGAATATACTATCTAGGTTGGTCATAACTTTTCTTCCAAGGAGTAAGCGTCTTTTAGTTTCATGGCTGCAGTCACCATCTGCACTGATTTTGGAGCCCCCCAAAATAAAGTCTGACACTGTTTCCACTGTTTCCCCATCTATTTCCCATGAAGTGATGGGACCAGATGCCATGATCTTCGTTTTCTGAATGTTGAGCTTTAAGCAAACTTTTTCGCTCTCCTCTTTCACTTTCATCAAGAGGCTTTTTAGTTCCTCTTCACTTTCTGCCATAAGGGTGGTGTCATCTGCATATCTGAGGTTATTGTTATTTCTCCCGGCAATCTTGATTCCAGCTTGTGTTTCTTCCAGTCTAGCGTTTCTCATGATGTACTCTGCATAGAAGTTAAATAAGCAGAGTGACAATATACAGCCTTGACGTACTCCTTTTCCTATTTAGAACCAGTCTGTTGTTCCATGTCCAGCTCTAACTGTTGCTTCCTGACCTGCATACAGATTTCTCAAGAGGCAGGTCAGGTGGTCTGGTATTCCCATCTCTTGAAGAATTTTCCACAGTTTACTGTGATCCACACAGTCAAAGGCTTTGGCATAGTCAATAAAGCAGAAATAAATGTTTTTCTGGAACTCTCTTGCTTTTTCGATGATCCAGGGGATGTTGGCAATTTGATCTCTGGTTCCTCTGCCTTTTCTAAAACCAGCTTGAACATCTGGAATTTCACAGTTCACGTCTTGCTGAAGCCTGGCTTGGAGAATTTTGAGCATTACTTTACTAGCATGTGAGATGAGTGCAATGGTGTGGTAGTTTGAGCATTCTTTGGCATTGCCTTTCTTTGGGATTGGAATGAAAACTGACCTTTTCCAGTTCTGTGGCCACTGCTGAGTTTTCCCAATTTGCTGGCATATTTAGTACAGCATTTTCATAGCATCATCTTTCAGGATTTGAAACAGCTCAACTGGAATTCCATCACCTCCACTAGCTTTGTTCGTAGTGATGCTTTCTAAGGCCCACTTGACTTCACATTCCAGGATGTCTGGCTCTAGATGAGTGATCACACCATCATGATTATCTGGGTCATGAAGATCTTTTTTGTAGAGTTCTTCTGTGTATTCTTGCCACCTTTTCTTAGTATCTTCTGCTTCTGTTAGGTCTATACCATTTCAGTCCTTTATTGAGCCCATCTTTGCATGAAATGTTCCCTTGGTGTCTCTAATTTTCTTTAAGAGATCTCTAGTCTTTCCCATTCTGTTGTTTTCCTCTATTTCTTTGCATTGGTCGCTGAGGAAGGCTTTCTTATCTCTTCTTGCTATTCTTTGGAACTCTGCATTCAGATGCTTATATCTTTCCTTTTCGCCTTGGCTTTTTGCCTCTCTTCTTTTCACAGCTATTTGTAAGGCCTCCCCAGACAGCCATTTTGCTTTTTTGCATTTCTTTTCCATGGGGATGGTCTTGATCCCTGTCTCCTGTACAATATCATGAACCTCATTCCATAGTTCATCAAGCACTCTATCTATCAGATCTAGGCCCTTAAATCTATTTCTCACTTCCACTGTATAATCATAAGGGATTTAATTTAGGTCATACCTGAATGGTCTAGCGGTTTTCCCTACTTTCTTCAATTTCAATCTGAATTTGGTAATAAGGAGTTCATGATCTGAGCCACAGTCAGCTCCTGGTCTTGTTTTTGTTGACTGTATAGAGCTTCTCCATCTTTGGCTGCAAAGAATATAATCAATCTTATTTTGGTGTTGACCATCTGGTGATGTCCATGTGTAGAGTCTTCTAAATAATCTGCAATCTCCCAGAAACCCTAATTTTTCAGAATTATAAACATAAAATAATGATCATTTTCAATATTACAATCAGCTAACTAGTCCTTAATTTAATTTGGCTTAAACTTGATGTACATAACATATGTATACTAAATAAAAACTCCAATACAAAAAGATTGAAATTTAGAGGAAAAATATTCGTGTTTCATGTAGAAATATTTATTTAGACCCTTTGATAACATTTCTGCTGAAACTTAAGTATTGTTCAAATTTCTGAAGGATGTTTCTAATAACAAAATGAGGAACAGTTCTTAATATCACAGTGGAAAGATCATACGGCACAATAGAGAGAATGGACATTTCACAGAGGAAATGCTACTTGGATTAACAGGATGTGGAAATATCTAGTCTAGTTCTCTCTTCAGCCAAACGCTGTGTGTTGGAACACACTGTACTTGAGAGCAGAACAGTATGAAGAGTGAATTCGGTGCATCTGTCATGTGTCGCTTCTGTTACGTTGAGACATGTTCCTTCTTTTCCTGCTTTCTGGAGAGTTTTTATCATAAATGGATGTTGAGTTTTGTCAAAGGCTTTCTCTGCATCTATTGAGATAATCATATGGCTTTTATTTTTTGATTTGTTAATGTGGTGAATTACATTGATTGATTTGTCGATGTTGAAGAATCCTTGCATCCCTGGGATAAAGCCCACTTGGTCATGAGGTATGATCTTTTTAATGTGTCGTTGGATTCTGATTGCTAGAATTTTGTTGAGGATTTTTGCATCTATGTTCATCAGTGATATTGACCTGTACTTTTCTCTTTTTGTGGCATCTTTGTCAGGTTTTGGTATTAGGGTGATGGTGGCCTCATAGAATGAGTTTGGAAGTTTACCTTCCTCTGCAATTTTCTGGAAGAGTTTGAGTAAGGATAGGTGTTAGCTCTTCTCGAAATTTTTGGTAGAATTCAGCTGTGAAGCCATCTGGACCTGGGCTTTTGTTTGCTGGAAGATTTCTGATTACAGTTTCAATTTCCGTGCTTGTGATGGGTCTGCTAAGATTTTCTACTTCTTCCTGGTTCAGTTTTGGAAAGTTGTACTTTTCTAAGAATTTGCCCATTTCTTCCACATTGGCCATTTTACTGGCATAGAATTGCTGATAGTAGTCTCTTATGATCCTTTGTATTTCTGTGTTATCTGTTGGGATCTCTCCATTTTCATTTCTAATTTTATTGATTTGATTTTTCTCCCTTTGTTTCTTGATGAGTCTGGCTAATAGCTTGTCAATTTTATTTATCCTCTCAAAGAACCAGCTTTTGGCTTTGATTTTTGCTATGATCTCTTTTGTTTCTTTTTGCATTTATTTCTGCCCTAATTTTTAAGATTTCTTTCCTTCTACTAACCCTGGGGTTCTTCATTTCTTCCTTTTCTAGTTGGTTTAGGTGTAGCGTTAGGTTATGTATTTGACTTTTTTCTTGTTTCTTGAGGTATGCCAGTATTGCTATGAACTTTCCACTTAGCACTGCTTTTACAGTGTCCCACAGGTTTTGGGTTATTGTGTTCTCATTTTCATTCGTTTCTATGCATATTTTGATTTCTTTTTTGATTTCTTCTGTGATTTCTTGGTTATTCAGCAGTGTGTTGTTCAGCCTCTGTATGTTGAAATTTTTAATAGTTCTTCTCCTATAATTGAGATCTAATCCTACTGCATTGTGGTCAGAAAAGATGCTTGGAATGATTTCAGTTTTTTGAATTTACCAAGGCTAGATTTATGGCCCAGGATGTGATCTATCCTGGAGAAGGTTCCTTGTGCACTTGAGAAAATGGTGAAATTCATTGTTTTGGGGTGAAATGTCCTATAGATATCAATTAGGTCTAACTGGTCTATTGTATCATTTAAAGTTTGTGTTTCCTTGTTAATTTTCTGTTTAGTTGATCTGTCCATAGGTGTGAGTGGGGTATTAAGGTCTCCCACTATTATTGTGTTATTGTTAATTTCCCCTTTCATACTTGTTAGCATTTGTCTTACATATTGCGGTGCTCCTATGTTGGGTGCATATATATTTATAATTGTTATATCTTCTTCTTGGATTGATCCTTTGATCATTATGTAGTGTCCTTCTTCATCTCTTTTCACAGCCTTTGTTTTAAAGTCTATTTTACCTGATATGAGTATTGCTACTCCTGCTTTCTTTTGGTCTCTATTTGCATGGAATATCTTTTTCCAGCCCTTCACTTTCAGTCTGTATGTGTCCCCTGTTTTGAGGTGGGTCTCTTGTAGACAACATATATAGGGGTCTTGTTTTTGTATCCATTCAGCCAGTCTTTGCCTTTTGGTTGGGGCATTCAACCCATTTACGTTTAAGGTAATTATTGATAAGTATGATCCCATTGCCATTTACTTTATTGTTTGGGGTTCGAGTTTAAACACCCTTTTTGTGTTTCCTGTCTAGAGAATATCCTTTAGCATTTGTTGGAGAGCTGGTTTGGTGGTGCTGAATTCTCTCAGCTTTTGCTTGTCTGTAAAGCTTTTGATTTCGCCTTCATATTTGAATGAGATCCTTGCTGGTTACTGTAATCTGGGCTGTAGGTTATTTTCTTTCATCACTTTAAGTATGTCTTGCCATTCCCTCCTGGCTTGAAGAGTTTCTATTGAAAGATCAGCTGTTATCATTATGGGAATCCCTTTGTGTGTTATTTGTTGTTTTTCCCAAAAATAAACAAATGGGATCTAATTAAAATTAAAAGCTTCTGCACAACAAAGGAAACTATAAGCAAGGTAAAAAGATAGCCTTCAGAATGGGAGAAAATAATAGCAAATGAAGCAACTGACAAAGAATTAATCTCAAAATTATACAAAGAACTCCTGCAGCTCAATTCCAGAAAAATAAACAACCCAATCAAAAAATGGGCCAAAGAACTAAACAGACATTTCTCCAAAGAAGACATACAGATGGCTAACAAACACATGAAAAGATGCTCAACATCACTCATTATCAGAGAAATGCAAATCAAAACCACAGTGAGGTACCATTTCACACCAGTCAGAATGGCTGCTATCCAAAAGTCTACAAGCAATAAATGCTGGAGAGGGTGTGGAGAAAAGGGAACCCTCTTACACTGTTGGTGGGAATGCAAACTAGTACAGCCACTATGGAGAACAGTGTGGAGATTCCTTAAAACACTGGAAATAGAACTGCCTTGCTGCTAAGTCACGTCAGTCGTGTCTGACTCTGTGTGACCCCATAGATGGCAGCCCACCAGGCTCCTCCATCCCTGGGATTCTCCAGGCAAGAACACTGGAGTGGGTTGCCATTTCCTTCTCCAGTGCAGGAAAGTGAAAAGTGAAAGTGAAGTTGCTCAGTCGTGTCTGACTCTTTGCGACCCTATGGACTGTAGCCTACCAGGCTCCTCCATCCATGGGATTTCCCAGGCCAGAGTACTGGAGTGGGTTGCCATTGCCCACTGCTGAGCATATACACCAAGGAAACCAGAAATGAAAGAGACACGTGTACCTGTTCATCGCAGCACTGTTTATAATAGCCAGGACATGGAAGCAACCTAGATGTCTGTCAGCAAATGAATGGATAAGAAAGCTGTGGTACATATACACAATGGAGTATTACTCAGCCATTAAAAAGAATACATTTGAATCAGTTCTAAGAGGTGGATGAAACTGGAGCCTATTATACAGAGTGAAGTAAGCCAGAAAGAAGAACACCAATACAGTATACTAACGCATATATATGGAATTTAGAAAGATGGGAATGATAACCCTGTATGCGAGACAGCAAAAGAGACACAGATGTATAGAACAGTCTTCTGGACTCTGTGGGAGAGGGCGAGGGTGGGATGATTTGGGAGAATGGCATTGAAACATTTATAATATCCTATGTGAAATGAATCACCAGTCCAGGTTCGATGCATGATACAGGATGCTCGGGGCTGGTGCACTGGGATGATCCAGAGGGATGGTATGGGGAGAGAGGTGGCAGGGGGGTTCAGGATGGGGAACACGTGTACACCCGTGGCGGATTCATGTCAATGTATGGCAAAACCAATACAATATTGTAAAGTAATTAGCCTGCAATTAAAATAAATAAATTTATATTAAAAAAGAGTAAATTCTCCGTAGAATGTCAACGATTTTGTGTACTTCTAGTTCCTTAATGTCCTGAATTTCTGAGCCTTATAAAATAAAAATCACTTATTAGGATTAAAGAAATTAAAATCAGACCCACAGGTTATATTTTGTAAGTTTATGGTGGGCCAGCCTCAGGAAAGTATTACCAGAGAGACACTGAAGGGGGAACAGTTGCAGCTGCATTTGCAAGCCTCAAGCCTTGCAAAACCCACTCTGAAGTATTAATACCATACACAGATTCTGTAAGGTAAGGCATAACCAGTACTAACCACCAAGAGGACTGTCCCAAAACTTTTTACAGAGAAAATGTATAGCCTGCCAAAAAGGACAAAAATCAAAGGATGAAAAAGGATGAAAATCAAATGGAAAGTTTTAGTTATTAGGCCTTACGTCTTAATGAAAACTCATACTAAAAAAAGTTAAGTCATCTCACGTTTTAAATTTTTTATTATATTGCATAATATAATTTATGAAGTTTTTATTATATTGTACATTATTTAAAATGTACATTTCTTTCCCAATCCCCCCAAAATAGGATTGCAGTTTAATTTTTTTCTATTTTGGATATTTTACTGCTATCTACATTAATAAACCTTTAAAATTTGTACCTTTTCCTTGATTTAATAAATAATGAACGTATCGGCCAGGATTCATTTATGAAGACAAGACATTTTAACAGAGTAAATATAATGTAAGGAATCGGTTACAGAGTTACTGGACAACTGAAGGTAACAGGAACTAAAGTAACACATAGAAACTCAAAAAAAGCAGCTCCTATTATTAAACCCGGAGGAACAAAAAGAAAGGATAAGATTATTAGAACTGATCAGCGGGTGCTGGCATCCCAGGAGCTTCAGAAGAGAGATCAACACAGCTGGGACTCAGAAGCCTAAGAGAAGGCCGCTGCAGGGCAGCTGCAAGCTGCTACCAGTGCCTCTGAGTAGGCAATGAGCTGTTCTGGGACCACGAGAGACAAACTGCTGTCGTCAGGATGAAACACCACTTCTGTCAGGACACTGGCAGGAATAGGAAGCAGAATCAGAAGCAGCAAGTCCCCTTTTCTACCTCCAGTTTTGCCTTCTGCCTCTTGGGCCCCAATTTGACAGGGAACCAGACGGCAAACACAAATGTGGCTTGCCAAGTTCCAGCACGTCTGCACACACACCCCCCCCCACCCCCCCACCCCCACCCCCACCGCCACCCCCCCACACACATTTTAAATAAATACTTGAGGTGCTCTAAGCTTTTCTGAGACCCACCACTTTCGATAAAAGGAAAGTTTTCCTTCACATAAGGCAAACCGGACAGTATTCCTGAGAAATGACATTCAGCATCATGTAACTGACCAACCTTTTATAACAATGACCAGACTCAAAACTATTTAAGAGATTCAAGACTCAAGCTCTACCCCTAAGAGTCTGAAGCAGAAACTGTGGTGGAAGGGGAAAGTTGCCTCTACCCTTTTGGAGTTCTTTTGGTGGGTCTAATAATTGAATTGACACAAGAAAGATTAACAGGAAAAAAACTGAATTTGTATATAGAGGGGTCTAATAGAAATAGGGCCTAAAGAAATGACCAAAGCAGGCAGCTTTAATAGTTTTTAAGCAAATAAACAATAAATTTGTGAAGAATTGACCAAAAAAAAAGAAAAGCTGGGTTTGGGCACTAATTAGCGAAGAATCGAAGCAGTTTGTTTAGTCTGTTTACAAAGCCTCCTCTGTCCTGAATTCCCCACCTCCGGGTGTTTTTCCACTTCCTGTTTCCAAGGAGACAGAGTAGGGTCCAGGTGTTCTTGCACTGGCTATTTCCTAGGCCACTTTAATTCAAAATAATCAGTATGCCTACTTGACATCTTTTGGGCCAGTCTGCCCTGAGCCTCAACAGAGCTCAGTGGATTTTCAGACTCTGTTCATGCATGCTTACAATGTCTCCAGATTTTTTTTTGGATCCATCTATAAATCTTAAATATCTTAAACTTCACCAGTGGGCTTACATACCTAATCTTCATCAAGTTAGTGAACATGCAACAATTTTCAATAGAAAGCTTAAAAGAAAAGAAAACCAATTTCTGACATTCAATATGCTAATTAGAAAAGCATGACTTGGTGGTGATGGGTGTAACAGAAGAGCTTGTAGTTGCTTCTAGGAAGTACAGGCTTTTCTGATACAACACTGGCTAACCTGCATTTTAGCTCAACCTAAGTAATACACAGAAACACGCTATATGCTCAGCGGCTAAGTCATCTCCGACTCTTTGTGACCTCACAGGACTGTAACCCAACAGGCTCAGACTCCGTCCATGTGATTTCCTAGGCAAGAATACTAGAGTGGGTTGACATTTCCTTCTCCAAACATAAACACCACCATATAAACACTAAAGAATTTTCAAAGTAAACTGTAGATGAAGGAGGAAACAGAACAGGCTCTATCTTGAAAGCAGGACTGTGAACTTTGAGCTCTATGCCCAGTATCTTTGGAAACGACATACCAACTGCAAAACCAGGCCCCTGGAAGGAAGAGCCCCAGGGTGGTCTGTTGCTAAAAGAATACTCAAATTATCTGTGTAACCGAATAGAATCATACATTCTATTATGCTTACTGGGGTATGACCACAGGCCTATTGATAATTGTCCACTGTTACAACAAAGGTCCGTCTAGTCAAGGCTATGGTTTTTGCTGTGATCATGTATGGATGTGAGAGTTGGACTGTGAAGAAGGCTGAGTGCCGAAGAATTGATGCTTTTGAACTGTGGTGTTGGAGAAGACTCTTGAGAGTCCCTTGGACTGCAAGGAGATCCAACCAGTCCATTCTGAAGGAGGTCAGCCCTGGGATTTCTTTGGAAGGAATGATGCTAAAGCTGAAACTCCAGTACTTTGGCCACCTCATGCAAAGAGTTGACTCATTGGAAAAGACTCTGACGCTGGGAGGGATTGGGGGCAGGAGGAGAAGGGGACGACAGAGGATGAGATGGCTGGATGGCATCACTGACTCGATGGGCGTGAGTTTGAATGAACTGCGGGAGTTGGTGATGGACAGGGAGGCCTGGCGTGTTGCATTTCATGGGGTCGCAAAGAGTCAGACACGACTGAGCAACTGAACTGAACTGAACTGAACTACCTAGGTTTAAAGCATATGATCATGGTTAACTTTGATTGTATCTTTCCTTTTCCCTTGTTCAGACTAGTTTCAGGGAACCTTATACACTTAAGGTATATAAGTTTTTCACAAAACTGGTTGGGGTCCTTGGCTAAGAGGAGACTCTGCCTTGGGCCTGCCGGGGTAATAAACTGCACTCCGCTATCTGCATTGTCCTTCTGAGTGAGTTTGCTTCCTGGAATGCGTGGCTACAACATAGACACTGTAACACTTGGATTCATATATCACTATTTATACCAAACTATATCCCAGACAGAGAATTTTAAAATGTAGGATAAGGCAAATGAGGGTACAAAGAGAAAATCTGAGACATTTGGAATTCTCCCTCTCTTTCTCTTTCAGCAATCAAACAAAACCCAGAAGCAATTAAGATAGATTTTCAAATCCCTAAAAATAAAACATTCTGCATAAACAAGTTCCAGTGATAAATAAAAATAAGAAAAGAATATATGCAAAAAAGATTATAAGAATTAACACTTAATATAATAAACTTGTATAAGTCAACTATTTAATAGAAAAATGAAAAGAAAAATCACAAAAAGTAAAATTTCAACAACACATGAAAAGATGCTGAACCTTATAATAAAAGAAACATCAACTAGTACTAAGTGATATTTCAGTTTTCAATTAGGTTAAAAATTCGAATGGGGGTTACAAGAAAATCAAAGTATCCATACATAGCCAGTGGGATTACAGCTGGAAAACCGGAATGTCTATCAATATGTTAGATATACACTCCTTATTGTTTCAGCCAGTACACATTTGGGATTTTTTTCTACAAATATTTACTACTTATATACAAATAATTATGTACTAGTATATATATTACTACATTGTAATAACAAAATGAAAACCACTTCAACATTGTGCACAACATAGGGATTTCTATACATTACAAACGATCACTATGATATCTAGCTACCATCTACCAACATACAAAGATATTACAATATAACTGAAGGAGTCTTTTGGGCCTAGAAAAGAAAACAACAGTTTCAAGGGCGCTTGCTGAATCATCTAACTTTGGAGAAAACAAAAGAGAACTTCAGGTCCTGCCCTGATGCTCCAGGCCGGTTGCATCTATCTGGGACTTATCACCCCCTGTCCAGAAACCTTCCACCCCCTACACCTGCCCAGAAGACTTATCACCCCCTGCCAACTACAAACGCCATCTCAACTAAAGTACACCCAAAACATCCCGCCTGATTAACGTTTCCCTTATCACTTCCACAAGCCTCCCTACAAATATGGAGCCTCCCTGACCCCTCTCTGTGCTCAGCCGGGTCGTTAGGTTGACTGTCACCGCTTCTTGCCTGAATAAAGATAACCTACTTCTGTTGAGGTCGTCTTTCCTCTTTCTGCCTCAGTCTGATCTATACCTTACAATAACTGACCTCATTTCCCATGCTCTGTATCCACCCTCTGACTCACTGTTTTTAAAGCAGAAGTCTGTACCTCTTAATCTCCCTCATCTGTTTCGTTCATCCCTCAATCCCCTTCCCCTCTGGTGACCACCTGTTCTCTGTATCCGTGAGTCTGTGATGTTTGTTCATTTGTTTTGTTTCTTAGATTCCACATACGAGTGAAAACATACAGCATTTGTCTTTCTCTGTCTGACTTACTTCAATTAACACAATACCCTCTAAGTCCATGTTGTCACAAATGACAAGATTTCACTCTCTTTCTTTTTAAACTAATATTGCATTGTGTGTGTGTGTATGGTGTCTATATACATAGATACACATATGTACACACACCACATAAACACACAGACACTCACATGTATATGTATACACACACCACATATATATATACACACACCACATTATATATACATACACATATACATATATATACACACCACATATATACATATATACACATACCACATACACACACACACATATACACACACACACCACATATATACATATATACACACACTACATTCATATATATACACACATGACATATATACATATATACACACACCACATATATACATATATACACATACCACATATACACACACATACACACACACCACATATATACATACATACATACATACATATGTACATACATACATACATACATACATACACACTACATACATATATACACATACACACACACCACATATATATACATATATACACACACTACATACATATATACACACACATGACATATATACATATATATGCACACCACATATATACACACACACACATATATATGCATACACCACATATATACATATATACACTCCACATATATACACACATCACATATATATACACACACATATACATAGACACACACCACATATATATATGTATCTACACACACACCAGATATATACATATATACACACACCACATACACACATACACACACATATATACACACACCACATATATACATATATACACTCCACATATATACACACATCACATATATATACACACACATATACATAGACACACACCACATATATATATGTATCTACACACACACACCAGATATATACATATATACACACACCACATACACACACACACACATATATACACACACCACATATATACATATATACACTATACACACGTATACATATATATACACACACTACATATATATATATGTATTCACACACATATACACACACCACATATATACATATATACACTATACACACATATACATATATACACACACGTATACATATATATACACACACTACATATATATATTCACACACATATACACACACCACATATATATATATACACACACACATATACACACACCACATATATATATACACATATCACATATACAGTCAAAAAAACAAGACCAGGAGCTGACTGTGGCTCAGATCATGAACTCCTTATTACCAAATTCAGATTGAAATTGAAGAAAGTAGGGAAAACCGCTAGACCATTCAGGCATGACCTAAATTAAATCCCTTATGATTATACAGTGGAAGTGAGAAATAGATTTAAGGGCCTAGATCTGATAGATAGAGTGCCTGATGAACTATGGAATGAGGTTTGTGACATTGTAGAGAAGACAGGGATCAAGACCATTCCCATGGAAAAGAAATGCAAAAAAGCAAAATGGCTGTCTGGGGAGGCCTTACAAATAGCTGTGAAAAGAAGAGAGGCAAAAAGCCAAGGCGAAAAGGAAAGATATAAGCATCTGAATGCAGAGTTCCAAAGAATAGCAAGAAGAGATAAGAAAGCCTTCCTCAGCGATCAGTGCAAAGAAATAGAGGAAAACAACAGAATGGGAAAGACTAGAGATCTCTTCAAGAAAATTAGAGACACCAAGGGAACATTTCATGCAAAGATGGGCTCAATAAAGGACTGAAATGGTATAGACCTAACAGAAGCAGAAGATACTAAGAAGAGGTGGCAAGAAAACATATAACAAAAACGATCTTCATGACCCAGATAATCATGATGATGTGATCACTAATCAAGAGCCAGACATCCTGGAATGTGAAGTCAAGTGGGCCTTAGAAAGCATCACTATGAACAAAGCTAGTGGAGGTGATGGAATTCCAGTTGAGCTGTTTCAAATCCTGAAAGATGATGCTGTGAAAGTGCTGCACTCAATATGCCAGCAAATTGGGAAAACTCAGCAGTGGCCACAGGACTGGAAAAAGTCAGTTTTCATTCCAATCCCAAAGAAAAGCAATGCCAAAGAATGCTCAAACTACCACATAATTGCACTCATCTCACACACTAGTCAAGTAATGCTCAAAATTGTCCAAGTCAGGCTTCAGCAGTACGTGAACCATGAACTCGCGGATGTTCAAGCTGGTTTTAGAAAAGGCAGAGGAACCAGAGATCAAATTGCCAACATCCACTGGATCATGGAAAAAGCAAGAGAGTTCCAGAAAAACATCTATTTCTCCTTTATTGACTATGCCAAAGCCTTTGAATGTGTGGATCACAATAAACTGTGGAAAATTCTGAAAGAGATGGGAATATCAGACCACCTAACCTGCCTCTTGAGAAATATGTATGCAGGTCAGGAAGCAACAGTTAGAGCTGGACATGGAACAACAGACTGGTCCCAAATAGGAAAAGGAGCACATCAAGGCTGTATATTGTCACCCTGCTTATTTAATTTCTATGCAGAGTACATCATGAGAAATGCCGGACTGGAATCAAGATAGCCAGGAGAAATATCAATAACCTCAGATATGCAGATGACACCACGCTTATGGCAGAAAGTGAAGAGGAACTAAAAAGCCTCTTGATGAAAGTGAAAGAGGAGAGTGAAAAAGTTGGCTTAAAGCTCAACATTCAGAAACGAAGATCATGGCACCCAGTCCCATCACTTCATGGGAAATAGATGGGGGAACAGTAGAAACAGTGTCAGACTTCATTTTTGGGGGCTCCAAAATCACTGCAGATGGTGACTGCAGCCATGAAATTAAAAGACGCTTACTCCTTGGAAGAAAAGTTATGACCAACCTAGATAGGATATTCAAAAGCAGAGACATTACTTTGCTGACTAAGGTCTGTCTAGTCAAGGCTACGGTTTTTCCAGTGGTCATGTATGGATGTGAGAGTTGGACTGTGAAGAAGGCTGAGCGCCGAAGAATTGATGCTTTTGAATTGTGGAGTTGGAGAAGACTCTTGAGAGTCCCTTGGACTGCAAGGCAATCCAACCAGTCCATTCTGAAGGAGATCAACTCTGGGATTTCTTTGGAAGGAATGATGCTAAAGCTGAAGCTCCAGTACTTTGGCCACCTCATGCGAAGAGTTGACTCATTGGAGAAGACTCTGATGCTGGGAGGGATTGGGGGCAGGAGGAGAAGGGGATGACCCAGGATGAGATGGCTGGATGGCATCACTGACTCAATGGGCGTGAGTCTGAGTGAACTCCGGGAGTCGGTGATGGACAGGGAGGCCTGGCATGCTGCGATTCATGGGGTCGCAAAGAGTCAGACATGACTGAGCAACTGAACTGAACTGAACTGAACCACATATACACACACAGACATCTATATACATATACCAACCACATCTTTCTTACCCATTCATCTGTTGATGGACACAGATTGCTTCTGCAGCTCAGCTACTATAAGGAATGCTGCAGTGAACATAGCGGTGGGTGCATGTATCTTTTCATATAACTTTTTTTGTTTTCTTTGGAAAAATACACAGAAATGGAATTGTTGGATCATACGGTAGACCTAATTTTAAATTTTAAGGAACCTCCATACTGCTTACACTCCGACCAACAGTTCCCTTTTCCCCACCCCCTCCCCAATCCTCGTTATTTGTTGTGTTTCTGATAACAGCCATTCTGACGAGTGTGAGGAGATATCTCATTGTGCTTTTGCTTTGTGTCTCCCTGATAATTAGTGATGTTGAGCATGTTTTCATGTGTCTTTTGGCCCATCTGTATGTCTTTAGAAAAAAATATCTATTAAGGTCCTCTACTATACTGTTTTAATGTAAAAGTGAAAAACACTGAAACTTTCATCAATAGGGCATATGCTAAATGCTGCTACACCAGTTACAGCTGTAAAATAATGTATTTCTAAATATTCACTCTTTTCTGTACATTATTAAGTAAAATGGAAGACTCAAAAATATGTACAATATTCAAACATTTGAGAAAAACTTAAAATTTAATTTCTGCGTGCATATACTGGCAAAGGATACACCATCTTTGGAATGATTCACAATATACTGGCTTTGCCCTAGTGCTTGCCTTTGGAGAGAGGAACAAGAGGTCAGTGATAGGCACAGACTTACTTTTATTGTGTACTTCTGTCCTTAAACTTTTTTTTTACTATATTAAGAAATACCCTTTGAAAGGAGGGGAAAAAAGAAAGAAGGGAAGAAAAGATGAATGGAACGGTGTTGGTTTTCGATTTTTAACAGGAGTGAACACTAAGATTCTTTTAAAATTTTATGACAGCTGGAACAGTCACTCCTCCAGCGCTGCTCACAGCATCATTTTTGTATTGAGTAGTAAAAAATGAGAATATGGTCAGCTCTTTTATTTTTAAAGTCAAACAGGACTCTTCTCTGTGAGTCAATACATGTAACCACAAATGCGTACAATCATAAACATGAACGGTCCATTTATGATCATCTGGTTCTCTTGCTTACTGTGTTGAATGAAGACCAATGTACAGTCCGTTGCAATGAACAGACATAGGACTTCTACATGCAAAGTGCAACAATCCATTGATTTCGAGTAAAGGAAAAGCTAATAATTTCATGAACAACATTTTATGAGTAGAAAGTAGTTCCTGGGATGGAATGTCTACACTAATTTTCAGGAAAAACAGGTGGTGAGAGTGTTGGGGATTTAGGACAGTGTGCCGCATACCACCATGGAAGGACATTTGCTCTCCTTGACATAAGACAGCAGCAAGTTTCTCTATTGCCATGTTCTGGCTTTTCCTGAATGAGACTTAATCTTATTTCAAATCTAAGCAAGTTGCTTAAAATGAGAATAACTGGGTTAAAACAGATAATGAGAACTGAACAGAAAAACTTGCACCTCCCATCAGATCCAAACAATTCTATTAGCACAGAACATAGTCAGATGGAAGATTCTCTGTCGACAGAGTCCTTTTTTAAGAAGTTCCTTCTGTCATTCTGCCTATATTTTGAAATGTACAAATTAATTAAAATAATAAAGATCTATTGAAAACTTGTGATGGTTTACCATGGGCTGGAGCTCTGATTATATAAAAATGAGTAAGTCATAGGTATTCTCTCAGGGGATGTTCAAAGTAGTCATGCAATAGATGAGTAAAATGATAATACTCTGGGAAGTTTCTAGCTGAAAAAGTTTCAAAATGTATGCATTTATCTTCACTCTCAATTGAAGCCCTAATAAAATGACAGTAAAGGACAGAGGAAAATTTAATTAAAAAAATTTAATGGTATAAACCTACACAGGAAAGTGTAACGAAGAAGAAATTATGGCCATAAAATTGATAAAGATGAAACACAGATAGATGAGTAATGAATAACTCTGCAAACCATAAATTCAAGATTATTCCAAAGGTTACCATGTTGCTGAACAGTTTCAGAACTCCCTGTTCAATCTGTCAAGGCTGCAATGTTGGAAGCTGACAAGACACAGGCAGCTCATATTGCCTATTAGAGATACTTCTTTTGACATTTAACTTAATTTTCTCAATTGGGAAGTATTTTTCATTAAAATATATTAATGTCTGCATATACCTTTTCTGGTTGAGTAGGTACATATTTAGGAGTGGAGACTAGCATAATAATTGACAGCAAGAGACGTTTCGGGTCTTCATTCCTAGGTTTGTAATATCTTTGCCTCCTACCAGAGTCAGGGCATGTGTTTCACAAACTGTATTTTATATGCTCCTTGAAAAATTCTAAAGATTCAACAATATCTCATCTGCCCACATCTCTCAGAACTGATGGTGGAAACAGGTCAAAATAAGATTGTGAAAAGTGAACTCATCACGACTGTATAGAAACCAGACTTACTGCCCATGGCTCGTGTGAGCATGAAATTATCTCTTCAAAAAAAAAATGGTCATGAAGAGGCCCATGAAGCTCTGTTTATATAAAATGATGAGCCTGGTTGGAGTTAGCCCATGCCATGAACAGATGGACAGGAAATGGAACAGAGAAGAAAAAGTTCCTACATTTTAAGGCTGACTGGTCCTTGTCTGTAGTTTGCACTTGTAAATAAGTAATCATAAATCCGGTTTAAACAAGCTGCTGCCAATCAATCAATCACACATCTGGTTTGGTACCCGACTCTGAAAATCAGCCAATCACTAAACTCCACGCTAAACATCATCCAATTCTTTAAAAAAAACCACTTCTGAAAATCAGCCAACCCCTACGCTTCATGTTGTCCCAAATTCTTTAAAGTTCCCTTTTTGTTTTGTTCAGAAAGACAATGGCTCAAAAACATATCTCTATCTTCTTCAGCAAGTAATAAATTTAACCTAGTTTCAGATATATTAGTGATTTTTGCTGTTGAAAGAACAGAGTAGAAAGTTCAAAAATAGAGCAAAATTCACACTGAGACTTAAGAAGTCATGAAAGTTGTATACCAAAAGCCCCAAATTGGACTCTTTAATATGTGATGTTTAAATAATTAGAACCTTATAGGAAAAAAGAAAACTAGCTCTATCCCATCAACTAAACATGAGTAAATTCTAAATGAGTCAAATATGTAAATATAAAACATGAAAAGCACAAGAAAGAATTCCTTTATAACCTTGAACTTGGAAAGGCCTTTCTAAGACAACATTTAGAAGCCATAAAAGAACAACTAAGTTAAAAAGAAACAATCTCCTCACTGGCAAATATATACCATAACTAAAACTTAGGCAAATGACAAACTGAGAATAATAGATATTTGCAACTCATAGCACAAGAGCCAATCCCTCTGATTATAAACATTTATAAATATCCATTTAAAAATTAAACAAGTTTATAGGAAAATAGGTAAAAGGCAACAACAGAGTTCACAAAAATAAACAACCATATACATAAGAAATTGTTAAACTGACTCATAAATGAAAAAATGTACATGAAACTATGCTAAACTATCACTTTATTATACTGTCAAAAATCCAAATTTTCAAACACATGTAAAATTGTGTTGTAAAAAACACTTGTGGCAAAGCTAGAGGCAAAAGCATTCTTTTTCTTAGGAGGAAGAAATTGTACGATCTATCTTGAAAGAAATCTGATGATATCTGTCAAAATTACAAATGCATTTACCCTTTGACCTACTAGTTACACTTCTGGGAACTTATTCTGCAACTAAACCAATACGTATACCAAATAAAGCGTCTGTAAGGTTCTTCATTGGAACACTGTTATAATAACAGAAGACGCAAACCAACCCAAGAATTCATCAAGAGGTGACTGGTTAGATAAACTATGACACATTCATATAAAGAAATACTGCTTAATATTACATCAGTGTTCAGGTGAAAAGATCTCAAGGCTGTATTATTAGGTGTTTTTTTTTTTTTTAAAGCAAAACTAAGGGCATTCTACATGTTGTGCTGATGTTTACATTAAAATGGAGGCAGTAAAGTCACATTTACAGATTTGCTTTTGTTTACTTTCTAAAAAGCTCCTGAAAGCTTACACAGGAAACTAGGAGAGGGGAAGAAGGAACATGAGTGTTGGCTGAGAAGACAGCAATCATTTTCAACACATGCTTTTTCTATCATTTTGATGTTGAACTATGATAATATTCAAAAATTATTCAGTGTTTAAAAACTTCAGAAAATTATGGGCCTGTGCCTAGTTTTACTATGCCTCTTTTTATTGGTTCTTTACACTACAACAAAACTAAACAAATCGTTCTCTGAGCTGTCCAAAAGAAAGTGTAAAATGCTTACATTTCAAAAGTTAGATGACATACATCTCAGAACACTGACTGAAAAGCCCCTATGATGTTAAGTCTTCACAGCTGAGAAAATACTTGGAAGAGTTGGAGGCTCCTGCTGTAGAAACCTCATATGATTGATTCTTTTCCTTTTCACATCAGTGAGACAGTACAGAGATATCTGTCTTCTTTTAGCAGCTGACATACTTGGATTAATGCTCTATGTCAACAGAGGCACTGTGTTCCTACAGTATGCACATATTCCTTCGCCCATGCTAAAATTGTAAACTTTGTAGATCCTAAAGCCACTTTGATTCTGGGAAAACTTACAGTTTTAGAAAAAGAAAATATGACACTCAAAGGAACCCCTTTTATGTGCAGAAACCATGCATACCCATGACTGCCTTGAGATGGACTGGCCTTCTGCTACATAAATTATCTGCCCCCACGGTGTCATATTCCCTAAATGAAAGCACTGCTGCATTTGGAATCAAAGCACATTAACATGGAGGATGTAATGATCCCTACATGCATGGTTGAAAGCCCTTCGAGATAAAGAAAGAATCTTAAGAACACGACTGTTTTCCCAAACCTCCCCATAGCTGCGATTGTGGCCATCAGGTTGCTAAAAAGTTGCACAAGAATTTCCAGGAAGAGTTTACACTCTTAACAGCACAGATTTCTGTGCCTACATACCTGAAAAGTCAGATTCTATCCCTGATTTACTGAGTTATACACAAAAGAAAATAAAAATATTGGACCTATTTACATGGACTGATAGCCTTTCAAGAAATTAAAGAATTAAAGTTATATATTTACCAATTTGGAGAAGAGTGATTTATTTAGTTAGGATGAAAATACATAAAAAGTATAAAGTTGTAACCTTAAATAAGTATGAAAGTGAAACTGAAGTCGCTCAGTTGTGTCAGACTCTTTGCGACCCCATGGAAGGTAACCTACCAGGCTCCGCGGTCCGTGGGATTTTCCAGGCAAGAATACTGGAGTGGGCTGCCATTTCTTTCTCCAGGGGATCTTCCCAACCCAGGGATCGAACCTGGGTCTCCTGCATTGCAGACAGACGCTTCACTGTCTAAGCCACTAAGGAAGCCCACATGAGCCTTTCCACCTGAGGCCTGTAGCTCGTACTTTGTATGGTATTTAGGAGAAGTCTAAGAAATGAAGTCTGAAGGATAAGAAATAAGGAGTCTTATGCTGGAAAGCATTTCCAGTGTGCCACGCAGAGGGAAATCCAGTGATTTCAGAAGTCTTGTTGAGGGGATGGGGTTGGAAATTCAAAGGCCAAGGCAGCTGGAATTAGGACTAGGGGAGAGACAGAAAGGAGCTTCATAGAGAGAGCCCTCAAGACCTCCCAAGGGGTTCCTCTGAGTCTCTGGATGAGTACTGATCAATGCATGCATGTGAAGAAACTACCTAAGTCTGAAGAAAAGGGCTGGAATTTCTACCAATCTGGATGAAAAGATTTCTTAATACATGGATCAGTGGATAGAGGCATCAGAAGTTTATCACTTTAATAGTGAAGCTAAATTAGCCCTAGACTAATCTTGCTCAGGACTCAGCTTAACCAAGCTTTAAAGCAAGCCTCAAAACAAGCCAACCCTTTCCAAATAAACTAACTGGCCCAGATTAAAGTTCAAACATAGTTAAAGATATAATTTTTAAAAACTTCATCAACCAATAATGTAAAATTAAAATATCTGGTATCCAGTCTAAAATTGTCAGGCATGAAAAGAGGGAAGAAAATAATGTCCCAGAAAAAGGAGTGAACTTAGTAATAAAAACAGGCACATAGATGAAAAAGATGGTAAAATTAGGAGAAAATTACATTAAAACAGCTGCTATATATAATACATGCTTGAAAGATATAAGAAAACATAAACATGACAGGAGAGAAGTGAAAGATATTTTTTAAAGAAATAAAACAAATAACATAAAAGTGAAATAAAAATAAAAATTTTTATTGAAAACAAAATACTTGAAATAAACTTTCACTGGATAGGATTAATAACAGAGCAGACACAGAAGACTGAACACACTGCTAAAGCGCATCGGTTCACCACAGGCCCTAATCCTGAGTCTAGGCACCCAATACAAGATGAAGCTGGAAAAAGACATGGACAAACCCACAGCAGTTAGAGACTTTAACACCCTTCTTTCCATAATTTATGAAGAAGAAGAAAACATCAGTACACATATATTTGAAACACACTGTTAAGCAATATCAGCTAACTGAAACAATAAAACACCTAAAATCAAGAGTGGAACAGGGTTTTCCTGGTGACTCAGTAGTAAAGAACTCACCTGCCAACGTGGGAGGGGCTTCCCTGAGAGCTCAGTGGAGCAGACACGGGCTCAATCTCTGCTCCGGGAAGATCCCATGTGCTGCAGAGCAACTGAGCCTGAGTGTCAAGAGAAGCCGCTGCAACGAGAAACACGTGAGCCGCAAGTAGGGAGGAGCCTCCACTTGCCACAGCTGAAGAAAAGCCTGCACAGGAGCAAAGACCCAGCGAGCCCCAAAATAAACAATCAGTTTTAAAATCGGTTACTTACAAAATACTTTAGAAGTAGAACAAAACAAATGGGAAGGACATAATCAAATTTAAAAGCTTTCACACAGCAAAGGAGCTCACCAACAAACCAAAACGGTAACCTGAATGGGAGAAAACATTTGCAATGTCCAATATGGGGCTAAATCCAAAATATATAAAGAACTCAGCAAAATCAAAAAGACAACTCCATTAAAAATGGGCAGAGGACCTGAAGGCATTTTTCCAGAGAAGACAAACAGATGGCCAACAGACTCCTGAAAGCATGTTCTAATCAGTAATTATCAGGGAAATGCCAATCAAAACAACTATGTTATCACCTCATAGCTGCGAGAATGGAGAAAAGGGAAACTTAGCTCACTGTTGGTAGAAATGTAAATTAATACAGCCACTGCGGAAAACAGTGCGGAGATTCCTCAAAAAATTAAAATAAACTACCATGCATTTCAGTTCAGTCAGGAGCTCAGTTCTGTCCAACTGCTTGTGACCCCATGGACTGCAGCTCACCAGGCCGCTCTGTCCATCACCAACTCCCAGAGTATACCCAAACTCATGTCCATTGAGTCGGTGATGCCATTCAATCATCTCATCCTCTGTCGTCCCCTTCTCCTCCTGCCCTCAATATTCCCCAGCTTCAGGGTCTTTTTAAATGAGTCAGCTCTTTGCATCAGGTGGCCAAAGTATTGGAGTTTCAGCTTCAACATCAGTCCTTCCAATGAATATTCAGGACTGATCTCTTTTAGAATGGACTGGTTGGACCTCCTTGCAGTCCAAGGGACTCCTAAGAGTCTTCTCCAACACCACAGTTCAAAAGCATCAATTCTTCGGCACTCAGCTTGCTTTATAGTCCAACTCTCACACCCATACATGACCACTGCATAGCCTTGACTAGACGACCTTTGTCAGTAAAGCAATGTCTCTGCTTTTCATATGCTATCTAGGTTGGTCATAACTTTCCTTCCAAGGAGTAAGCACCTTTTAATTTCATGGCGGCAGTCACCATCTGCAGTCATTTTGGAGCCCAAACAAATAAAGCCTGTCATTTTTTACACTGTTTCTCCATCTATTTCCCATGAAGTGATGGGACCAAATGCCATGATCTTTGTTTTCTGAATGTTGAGCTTTAAGCCAACTTTTTCACTCTCCTCTTTCACTTTCATCAAGAGGCTCTTTAGTTCCTCTTTCCTTTCTGCCAAAAGGGTGGTTTCATCTGCTTATCTGAGGTTATTGATATTTCTCCTGGCAATCTTGATTCCAGCTTGTGCTTCATCCAGTTGAGCATTTCTCATGATGTTCAGTTCAGTTCAGTTGCTCAGTCGTGTCTGACTCTTTGTGACTCCATGGACTACAGCATGCCAGGCCTCCCTGTCCATCGCCAACTCCTGCAGTCCACCCAAGCCCTTGTCCATTGAGTCAGTGATGCCATCCAACCATCGCATCCTCTGTCATCCCCTTCTCCTCCTGCCCCCAATCTTTCCCAGCACCAGGGTCTTTTCAACAGAGTCAGCTCTTCGCATGAGGTGGCCAAAATATTGGAGTTTGAGCTTCAACATCAGTCCTTCCAATGTATATTCAACTGGTTGGATCTCTTTGCAGTCCAAGGGACTCTCAAGAGTCTTCTCCAACACCACAGTTCAAAAGCATCAATTCTTTGGTGCTCAGCTTTCTTTATACTCCAACTCTCTCATCCATACATGACCACTGGAAAAACCATAGCCCTGACTAGAGGGACCTTTGTTGACAAAGTAATGTCTCTGCTTTTGAATATGCTCTCTAGGTTGATCATAACTTTCTTTCCAAGGAGTAAGCATCTTTTAATTTCATGGCTGCAATCACCATCTGCAGTGATTTTGGAGCCCAAGAAAATAAATCTGACACTGTTTCCACTGTTTCCCCATCTACTTGCCATGAAGTGATGGGACCGGATGCCATGATCTTCGTTTTCTGAATGTTGAGCTTTAAGCCAACTTTTTCACTATCTTCTTTCATTATCATCAAGAGGCTCTTTAGTTCTTCTTCACTTTCTGCCATTAGGGTGGTGTCATCTGCACATCTGAGGTTATTGATATTTCTCCTGGCAATCTTGATTCCAGCTTGTGCTTCTTCCAGTCCAGCGTTTCTCATGATGTACGCTGCATATAAGTTAAATATGCAGGGTGACAATATACAGCCTTGACGTACTCCTTTTCCTATTTGGAACCAGTCTGTTGTTCTATGTCCAGTTCTAACTGTTGCTTCTTGACCTGCATACAGATTTCTCAAGAGGTCAGGTGGTCTGGAATTCCCATCTCTTGAGGAATTTTCCACAGTTTATTGTGATCCACACATTCAAAGGCTTTGGCATAGTCAATAAAGCAGAAATACATGTTTTCTTGGAACTCTCTTGCTTTTTTGATGACCCAGAGGATGTTGGCAATTTGATCTCTGGTTCTGCTGCCTTTTCTAAAACCAACATGAACATCTAGAAGTTCATGGTTCACGTCTTGCTGAAGCCTGGCTTGGAGAAATTTTGAGCATTACTTTACTAGCGTGTGAGATGAGTGAAACTGTGTGGTAATATATATACACACATACATACATACATGTACATACATAATGACATATTAACCGTAACAAAGAATGAAATTTTTCCATTTGCAACAACATGAATGGACCTGGAGGATGCTAGGCTTACTGAAATATCAGACAAATACTGCATGTTTGTATTCCTATTCAGAATCTAAAGAATAAGACAAATGAGCAAACATAGCAAAACAGCAACAGACTCACAGATACAAAGAACAAACAAGTGGTCACCAGAGGAGAGAGGGGTGGAGAGAAGAGCAGAACAGGTGAGGGGGCTCGAGCAGCACAGAGCACCAGGCAGAAGGCACACTGAACGGTCGCAGCACACACACAGGGCACACGGGCCATGCTGCACTAGTTCCGTAGAGTGCGTTCGGTCGCTTCATCTGTGTCCAACTCTTCATGGCCTTCTAGACTGCAGCCCTTCAGGCTCCTAGTCCACGGGATTCTCCAGGCAAGAACATTTGAGTGTGTTACCATTCCTTCTCCAGGGCATCTTTCTGACTCAGGGATTGAAACTGTGGTTATTATGTCTCCTCCTAGCACCACCTGGGAAGCCAGCTTTGTATGGAGTATAATCTATAAAAAATATCAAATTATTATGTTGTAGCTTTGAAAGTAATATAATATTGTAAATCAATTACACAAACAAAAATTTGTTTTTATAAAAAAGACATGGAAAAAAAGAAATTATGAGGAGAAAAGGGCCTCACAATTCCAAATATTCCAATATTTGTGGAAATTTTCCTTCTCATTCTAAATATTCACTTTTACACCTTAAAAAAATAGTTAAAAAAAAACCAAAACAAAACATTTCCAGACTTTCAAAGTCTCAAATGAATCTCTCCATACTCACCCTTTCTTAGGAAGCTTTGAACGGAGATGTTCATTAGAAGAAAATAAACTAATAAAGGAGAAAACATAGGCCACATAAAATAGAGGATCCAATACAATGAGAGGGGTGGAATTCATAGAACCTAGAACAGCAGCTGAGCCCCTGACAGAGAGAAATGGTGTGAGAGCACAGTGGGCTCTAGGAGAGGGGGATAAACGGAGATGAAATTCACTGAAATGTCCGTTAAGTTTAAATAACTAACAGAAAGTTTTTAGAGTAGGTAAAGAGTGTACAGATGGCTTAGTAATCGCTACACAGAAAACTAAGACAATAAAATAAAACATAGATTATCTTCTCCAAGAAAAACGAAAGCTCATACAAGAAAGAGATGTGATCACAGCATGCCGTGCTGCTCAGGCACGAGCCACTGCCGTATTTATGCCAGAAGGGCTGTGGGAGATGTGTGCGCGTGTGTGTCTTCATTTGGTGGGCTGTGGAGAGAGCAGGAAAGAAAATTAAATTCGTATTTTCCACAGAGAGAAGACTGACAAATTAAGAAATGGCAGTATAAGCAATAAAATCTTGTCATGTGGGTATATGGAGTTAGAACCAAAAGACAAAGCCGCAAGGGTTGAAAGTAGTTGATTTAGACAGTGGGACGTTATTTCTCATAATAAAACTTGTGAAACTCTTTGTTTAAATTATATGCATGTATAACCTTGATGAAATTTTTAAATTTTTACAAAATAAATAGACTCTATTTGAGAAGTTCTATAAGAAAGAGCAACACTATAGTTCAGCAAGGAGTTGGGGCAGAGTTCAGGGAAATCTTCTCAGAGAAAGTAATTCTTCCAATTCTTTACCTCATTATAAACTGCAGTTAATGACCAGTTGAGGGACAGAAAGTCCTGTTGGGAGAGGAGAACTCCTGGGCAGCAGCTGAGCAAGATCGGCAGAGATGCTCCCCGGGCAGTCAGCGGCAGCACCATAAGCGCGGCAGGAGGGGCTGGAGGCATGCGCCCGCCCGGGTCAGACGGTGCTCCTGTGTGCTCAGAAGGGCACGGACAGGGCAGGTTTGCATTCCTGAGGCAAGAATGATCTTTCAGAGGGGATATGTGCTGGACTCTGAAAACACTGTGAACAACAGGTCACTTCTGAGGCTGGTGAGCTAGCTCAGGGCAGAGGGAGAAGCGGAGGGGTGGCCTGCGAGGCTGGAGGAAAAGCTGGGAGAGCGCGTTTCAGAAATCCGAGGAACATTTTCAAGACACAGGAAGCCGTAGACTGTGACAAACGCCACAAAAATGAGACAAGGACAAAAAATCTGTTCCGTGGATTTCACAGTAATAAAATAAAGGCTGACTTCGGTGAGGACAGCACTGCCGCTCAGCAACGACAGCGCAGTCTCTGTTAGAGCGAACTGGAGGGAGGAAGTGGATGGAGTAAGGGTGCTCTTCTTCCGACTGGACACAGTCCACAGAGACTCAGGTTATTCTGACCCATCTGACAGCTCATTGTGAACTAGCATTCGTTACATAATATATATTTTCTTAATACTCAAAGATTAATAGAAAGATTAATACTATGGACAGAGGTTCATGACATTGTACAGGAGGCAGTGATCAAGACCACCTCCAAGAAAAAGAAATGCAAAAAAGCAAAATGGCTGTCTGAGGAGGACTTACAAACAGCTGTGAAAAGAAGAGAAGCGAAAGGCAAATGAGAAAAGGAAAGATATAAGCATCTGAATGCAGAGTTCCAAAGAATAGTAAGGAGAGATAAGAAGGCCTCCCTCAGTGATCAATGCAAAGAAATAAAGGAAAACAATCGAATGGGAAAGACTAGAGATCTCTTCAAGAAAATTAGAGATACCAAGGGAACATTTCATGCAAAGATGGGCACAATAAAAGACAGAAATGGTATGGACCTAACAGAAGCAGAAGATTTTAAGAAGAGATGGCAAGAATACACAGAACAACTGTGCAAAAAATATCTTTAGGACCCAGATAATCACGATGGTGTGATCATTCACCTAGAGCCAGACATCCGGGAGTTTGAAGTCAAGTGGGCCTTACGAAGCATCACTATGAACAAAGCTAGTGGAGGTGATGGAATTCCAGTTGAACTATTTCAAATCCTCCAGATGATGCTGTGAAAGTGCTGCACTCAATATGCCAGCAAATTGGGAAAACTCAGCAGTGGCCACAGGACTGGAAAAGGTCAGTTTTCATTCCAATCCCAAAGAAAGGCAATGCCAAAGAATGCTCAAACTACTGCACAATTGCACTCATCTCACACACTAGTAAAGTAATGCTCAAAATTCTCCAAGTCAGGCTTCAACAGTACATGAACATGAACTTCCTGATGTTCAAGCTGGTTTTAGAAAAGGCAGAGGAACCAGAGATCAAATTGTCAACATCTGCTGGATCATGGAAAAAGCAAGAGAGTTCCAGGAAAATATCTATTTCTCCTTTATTTACTATGCCAAAGCCTTTGAATGTGTGGATCACAACAAACTGGAAAATTCTGAAAGAGATGGGAATACCAGACTACCTGACTTGCCTCTTGAGAAATCTGTATGCAGGTCAGGAAGCAACAGTTAGAACTGGACATGGAACAATAGACTACTTCCAAATAGGAAAAGGAGTATATTAAGGCTGTATATTGTCACCCTGCTTATTTAACTTCTATGCAGAGTACATCATGAGAAATGCTGGGCTGAATGAAGCACAGCTGGAATTAAGATTGCTGGGAGAAATATCAATAACCTCAGATATGCAGATGATACCACCCTATGGCAGAAATCAAAGAACTAAAGAGTCTCTTGATGAAAGTGAAAGGAGAGAGTGACAAAGCTGGCTTAAAACTCAACATTCAGAAAACTAATATTATGGCATCCGGTCCCATCACTTCACGACAAATAGATGAGGAAACAGTGGAAACAGTTGCTGACTTTATTTTTGGGGGCTCCAAAATCACTGCAGATGGTGATTGCAGCCATGAAATTAAAAGACACTTACTCCTTGGAAGGAAAGTTATGACCAACCTAGACAGCATATTCAAAAGCAGAGACATTACTTTGCCGACAAAAGTCTGTCTAGTCAAGGCTATGGTTTTTCCAGTGGTCATGTATGGATGAGAGAGTTGGACTATAAAGAAAGCTGAGCCCCGAAGAACTGATGCTTTTGAACTGTGGTGTTGGAGAAGACTCTTGAGAGTCCCTTGGACTGCAAGGAGATCCAACCAGTCCATCCTAACGGAAATCAGTCCAGAGTGTTCATTGGAAGGAATGATGCTTACGCTGAAACTCCAATACTTTGGCCACCTGATGCGAAGAGCTGACTCATTTAAAAAGACCCTGATGGTGGGAAAGATTGAAGTAGGAAGGAGAAGGGGACGACAGAGGATGAGCTGGTTGGATGGCATCACTGACTCAATGGACATGTGTTTGGGTGGCTCCTGGAGTTGGTGATGGACAGGGAGTCCTGGCGTGCCTTGGTCTATGGCATGGCAAAGTGTCGAACATGACTGAGCAACTAAACTGAACTGAAGGTTAGAATAAGGATTGAGGTTGCCTGAAGTCAAATGACAGAGCTGCAATTACTTAAATTAGGCTTTCTAGACCCTGTGCTCATAAGTGCCAATGTTTTAGGACAATGCATAGTTCCTGAGTCCATTTTCACATGACCTATACCTCCTGAAACAAGACATGAAGGAATCTCAAGGAAAGACTTAAATCATTCAATTGTGTAATGTTCAAGCTGAAGGGAACTAATTCAGTTATGTATACATGCTCAGTTGAACCAGGGAGGTTAGGTGAATTGCCCAAAACCACAGAACTACTAAACTTGAGGCTTGACAGTGCAAGTCCTACTCCATGCCTCTCAGTCAGTTCAACATATTTCTTAAATAACAATATCAAAACAGTCCAATGCACAGAACATACAGCTTTTCTTGTCTGAAAGAGCCAGAGCATTCCAACTAATCAGATATATTATCCAACTCTGTTTCAATACAACATACATCCCAAAGTTCAAAAATAAAATTACTTTGATCTGAAATAAGTTCTTGGACCCTGCTGCTGCTGCTGCTGCTGCTGCTGCTGCTGCTAAGTCTCTTCAGTCGTGTCCGACTCTGTGCGACCCCATAGACGGCAGCTCACCAGGCTCCCCCGTCCCTGGGATTCTCCAGGCAAGAACACTGACGTGGGTTGCCATTTCCTTCTCCAATGCATGAAAGGAAAAGTGAAAGTGAAGTCTCTCAGTCACGTCTGACTCTTAGCGACCCCATGGACTACAGCCCACCAGGCTCCTCTGTCCATGGGATTTCTCAGGTGAGAGTACTGGAGTGGGTTGCCATTGCCTTCATCTCCAAATCAGATTCTCCTAGGAAGAATGACAAAGATCCTAATATACTACGCCAACTTTCCTTGTTTAAAGCTGAAAAGGCTATCCAAGGATAGAGCTGGGATTGTATTATAAAATAGTCCAATTCTTTCAGTTCTGGAGACTCTGTAAGGCAGCCTAGGCTAGCGAGCAGACAACCCTGCATGTGGAACTGGGTGAGAACACAGCTCTCACCTCTGGACGCTCTCCCTTCTCCCCCCATCTCCCCCACCTGCCCACCTGCTCCTCTTTCTCTCCCCGCTCCTGCTCCTGCCGCTCTCTCTCCTCAATCTCGGTTCCTCTCTCCCTCCCCTCCTGCTCTTCCTTGTCTCTCTCCTCTCTCTCTCCTCCTCCATCTCTCCTCCTCTTTCTCCCCTCCTGCTCCTCCCTCTCTCTCTCCTCCTGCCCCTGCCTCTCTCTCCTCCTCTGAGTTCTGCTCCTGCCTCTCTCTCCTGCTCTGTCTCTCCTCCCTCTCTCTCTCTCCTCCTGCTCCTGCCTCTCTCTCTCCTCCTCTTTCTCCCCTCCTGCTCTTCCTTCTCTCTCCCCTCCTGCTCCTTCGTCTCTCTCCCCTTCTCCTCCTCTGAGCTCCCCTCCTGCTCTGAGTCTCATTCTGTTTCCAGTCTTTTCCTCTGCTCACCCTCCCTTCCTTTTATTCATCTTTTCCTTCCTTCTATTTCTCATTATCTTCTTAATTCTTATCAAAAATAAGTATACTGCATGGTGTTTTAACAACACTGAATTATGATCCTGAATGTCATCAGCAATGACACAATCTAGAAAAAACAAAAACAAAAATACCCAGACCATCAGTCTTATCTGGAGATTCCACCTCTGAGATAGGAAGCTTAAACTCCCTGTTGGTATCAACTTGTTTCCCTAGGTGGTCCACCTGTATACTGGCTTTTAGATAAGTTCACATTATTGTAAGTTTTTTTTTTTTGCCTATTATGTCAATGAATTTTACAGAGTCTATGCTTTGATTCTGCCTGCAAATTCACCAGATAAACTTAATAAGGCCTTTAATAAGGTGGAGACAAACTACCAAGTGCCTGGTTCTATTTTCAAAAGCTCTCTTCAGTTGTCTTTAGATAATGAAAATAAACACTAGAAAGAACTGCACAGACCATAAAGTTTTACGGATAGCCAAGGATAAAACACATTTTTTTTTCTAGTAAAGCTTTAAGACACAGAAATGTTTAACCAAAAAAAAAAAAAAAAAAAAAAGAACTGAAGTGTGAACTAAAGACTCAAAACAGCAATATAGTTCTAAGTACATCCATGGAGGCTGGCACAGGTTCTAACTCCACTCAAAGGCTCAGAGAACAGAACCAAAGGGGTGGGGGTGGAAAGGTGGGGGTGCACTAAAAGCTGTGTGACTCAAAAATAAACTCAACATGGATAAAAGACCTACATGAAAGGCCAGAAACTATAAAACTCTTTGTGGGGGACACAGGCAGAACTCTGACATAAATGGCAGCAAGATTCTCTTCAACCCACCTCCTAGAGTAAGGGAAATAAAAACAAAAACAAACATATGGGACCTAATTAAACTTAAAAGTCTTTGCACAGCAAAGGAAACTATAAACAAGGTGAAAAGACAACCCTCAGAATGGGAGAAAATAACTGCAAATGAAGCAAATGACAAAGGATTAATCCCCAAAATATACAAGCAGCTCATGCAACTCAACATCAGAAAAACAAGCAACCCAATCAAAAAATGGGCAGAAGACTTAAACAGACAATTCTCCAAGGAAGACATAGTGGTAGTTTAGTCACTACGTCGTGTCTGACTCTTTGCAACCCCATGGACCGCAGCCTGCAGGGCTCCTCTGTCCATGGGATTCTCCAGGCAAGAATACTGGAGGGGGTTGCCATTTCTTTCTCTAAGAGATCTTCCTGACCCAGGGATTGAACCCGGGTCTCCTGCATTGCAGGCAGGTTCTGTACTGACTGAGCTATGAGGGAAGCCCCAAAAGAAGACACACAGATGGCCACTAAACACAGGGAAAGCTCTCAACATCACTCATTCTTAGACAAACACGACTCAAAACCACAATGAGGTGACCCCTTACACCAGTCAGAATGGCCACCATTAAAAAATCTGCAAACAATAAATGCATGCTGGAGAGGATGTGGAGAAAAGGGCATGTAAATTGATACAGCCATTGTGGAGAACAGTACGGAGGTTCCTTAAAAAACTAGGAATAAAACTACCATATGACTCAGCAATCCCACTACTGGGCACATACCCTGAGAAACCCATACTTCAAAAGGTTATCTGTACCCTAGTGTTCACAGCAGCACTATTTACAATACCCAGAACACAGAAGTAACCTAGATGTCCATTAACAGATGAACAGATAAAGAAGTTGTGGTACAAACACACACACACACACGTATATACAGACACAAATATATACACACATATATATCATGGAATACTGCTGGTGTTCAGTTGCTAAGTCGTGTCTCACTCTTTGCAACCTGTCGGAGTCCAGCTCCAGCAGCCAGGGAATCAACTTGAAGGAGTGAGCGGTGTCGGTGAGAAACGAGACAGCCTCTCAGTCTTCTTGGACAACCTATTCATTTCAAGCTTATGATTCTCTTTTATACTTTTACAAAAGCATTAGGTCAGAGGTTTGACATTTTCAGTTCTCCCTGACCCAGATTTGTTGTCTCCATAAATCATTGTTGCCCCTCAAAAGGAGTTCTTGCCTCAGTGATTCTCTTATCTACTTCTTCTCATGTGCCCTTGTTGTTGGGAGCCGCGTTAGGCATTACTGACAGCAACCCCTGCCAGGCCCCTCTGTCCATGGGATTCTCCAGGCAAGAACATTGGAGTGAGCTGCCAATACTGGAGTGGTTCCTGGGGCACCTAGGGATTGAAACCACGTCCCTTATGTCTCCTGCACTGCAGGTGGGTTCTTTACCACTAGCGCCACCTGGGAATCTCCCAGAGTTTGCTCACACTCATGTCCATTGAGTCAGTGATGCCATCCAACCAACTCATCCTCTGTCATCCCCTTCTCTTCCTGCCCTCAATCTTTCCAAGCATCAGGGTCTTTTCAAATGAGTCAGTTCTTCGCATCAGGTGGCCAAAGTATTGGAGTTTCAGTTTCAGCATCAGTCCTTCCAATGAACATTCAGGACTGATTTCCCTTAGGATCCATTAGATTTGAGCTCCTTGCAGTCCAAGAGACTCTCAAGAGTCTTCTTTCTCCAGCACCGCAATTCAAAAGCATCCATTCTTCGGCACTCAGCCTTCTTTATAGTCCAACTCTCACATCCATACATGACTACCGGAAAAACCATAGCTTTGCCCAGATGAACCCTTGTCAGAAAGCAATATCTTTGCTTTTTAATATGCTGTCAACATTTGTCATAGGTTTTCTTTCAGAGAGCAAGCATCTTCTACTTTTGTGGCTGCAGTCACTGCCTACAGTGATTTTGGAGCCCAAGAAAATAAAGTCTGTCACTGCTTCTACTTTTTCCACATCTATTTGCCATGAAGTGATGGGACAAGATGCCATGATCTTTGTTTTTTGAATGCTGGGTTTTAAGCCATCTTTTTCACTCTCCTCTTTCACCCTCATCAAAAGGCTTTTTAGTTCCTTTCACTTCTGCCACTGGAGTGGTATCATCTGCATAGCTGATGCTGTTGATACTTCTCCCTGCAATCCTGATTCTAGCTTGAGATTCATCCAACCCAGCATTTCGCATCATGTACTCTGCATAGAAATTAAATAATCAGGGTGACGACATACAGCCTTGTTGTACTCCTTTTCTAATTTTGAAACAGTCAGTTGCTCCATGTAAAGTTCTAACTATTGCTTCTTGACTTGCATACAGTTTTCTCAGGAGACAGGTAAGATGGTCTAGTATTCCCATCTCCTTAAGAATTTTCCAGTTTGTTGTGATCCATACAATCAAAGGGTTTCACATAGTCAATGAAGCAGAAGTAGATGCCTTTCTGGAATTCCCTTGCTTTCTCTATGATCCAACAAATGTTGGTAATTTGATCTCTGATTCCTCTGCCTTTTCTAAACCCAGCTTGCCAGTTTGTGCATCTGGAAGTTCTTGGTTCATGTACTGCTGAAGCCTACCTTGAAGGATTTTGAGCACAACCTTACTAGTGCAAGGTGAGTACAACTGTCTGGTAGCTTGAACACTCTTTGGCATTGCCTCTCTTTGGGATTGGATTGAAAACTGACCTTTTCCAGTCCTGTGGCCACAGCAGAGGTTTCCAAAAATGCCGCTGTATTGAGTGCAGCACTTTATGGAGTACAACCCAACCATGAATGGAACAAATGTGATTCAGCTCTAGTGAGACGGGTGAACCTAGAGCCTGTTACACAGAGTGAAGTATGTCAAGAAGAGAAAGATAAATATTGTAATTTAACGCACGTACATGGAATCTAGAAAAATGGTACTGATGAACCTATTTGCACGGCATGAATAGAGATGCGGACATAGAGAAGAGACTTGTGGACACACTGGACAAAGGAGAGGGTGGGACAAATGGAGAGAGCAGCATTGAAACATGCCCATTACCACGAGGAGAACAGACAGCTGGCGGGAAGTTGCCAGATAGCACAGAGAGCTCAACCACATGCTCCGCAACAACTCAAAGGGGTGGGAGTGGGGCTCAAGAGGGAAAGGCCACATGTACACCTACAGCTGATTCGTGCTGTCGTGTGGCAGAAACCAACGCAATGGTGTAAAGCAATTACCGTCCAGTTAAAAATAAACTAAAAAGGACAGGCTGTGTGACTGGTGTGCAGCAGGAGCTGTTTCAGCAAGCATTACACCCTAAAAATAACATTCTCATTTCCACACAAGAGAAACAACAATTAGGTAAATTCAGCCCAGAAATTCATAGACACAGGGTGGCAATGGCTGAAACTAAAGATTAAAAAATATATATATCTCTAGTTGCAGCGTTGTAGCCATGTGTTCCGAGAAACAGACTCACTCAGCAGGACAACGCAGATGGTGGAGTGCAGTTTATTACCCCGGCGGGCCCAAGGCAGAGTCTCCTCTTAGCCAAGGACCCCGACCAGCTTTTGTGAAAACTTTATATACCCTAAGTGCACATGCACAAACCCACCTCCCCAAATTCCCTGACAATCAAAGTGAACCCGTGATTCATATGCCTTAAGCCTAGGTAGTTAACAGCGGACAATTATCAATAGGCCTGTGGTCATACCCCAATAAGCATAATAGAATATATGATTCTATTTGGTCACACAGATAATTAAAGTATTCTTTTAGCAACAGAGAGACCTGGGGCTCTTCCTTCCGGCTGCCTGGTTTTCCATTAGTTGTCGTTTCTATAGATACTGGGCATTGAGCTGAAAGTCCACAGTCTGGCCCAAGATGGAGCCCTGCTTTCAAGGTGGAGCCTGCTCTGTGTCCTCCTGCAGCAGGATCGTACACGTGGGCCTCATCCACGTCTTATGGTTTTCTAGTTCACCTAGCCAATCATTCAAAACCAAAACTTATTAAAGAGCCGCTAAACTCACAACAAAGACTACCCTGTAGAATAAATATGTACATACCCCCCACACACACACACGATTCTGGTTTTTTAAGTGAAAACTGAAGAGGATGGCTGGGTAACTTAGAAAGGACCAGTAATGGGAATGAGAAACAGCGAAGTCAGTGTCTATTCAAGAAGTTCTCAGTGAAAGAAGATAGAAAAGAGAATTGAAACCAAGAAAGGAATGGGGGAATATAAAGAAAAGACTTTTAGGGGCTTCCCTGGTGGCTCAGAGGTAAAGCGTCTGCCTGCCCATGCAGGAGACAGGGGTCGATCCCTGGTCCAGGAGGATCCCGCGGGCCACAGGGCCCATAAGCCACAATTGCGGGCCTGTGCTCGGGAGCCTGGGACCACCGCCGCGAGCCTCTCGCCGCAGCTGGAGGAAAGCCCTGCAGCGGCAGAGTCCCAGCAGACCACTAGACAGAGAGATATCGTCAAAAATCATGAAAAAGAACAGATTTAAAATACTCATAATGCCTCAATAGTGCTGTAAGACTTCCGGGTCTGAAAATCAGCTACCTTCTATCTCCATTTAAATCTGTGTTTCTAATCAGAAAAAAAGAGTTTGTCTTAACAGATAACCAAGAGATGGATAAAAAAAAATACCGAATCTGAAATTATAAACTATATGACTTATTCCCATAAGGCATAAGTAACTTATAGAGCCCTCAACTGACAGGGAAACAGACTCTAAGCCACGTTTGGAGTCTGCTTCACGAGGGGGCCTGCAGCTTGCATGGCCAGCATCATGGGCACGGGGGCCGGGACGCCCCTCACTGCACCCAGTGCTGCCAGCCTTACCAGCCAGCAGCGGGCAGGCAGGTCGGGTGCATCTGATGGCAGAGTGGGCTCACAGGTTCACAGTCTTGCTACACGGAGGCTGGGAAGGAAATACATGGTACCTTCAACCTCTGTATTTGAAGGTAGGTTCTCCTCATATCAAAACTCATGAGGTAAGAAATTCCTCAAACATAGAAAGAGGGCTGAGATACTTGGTAGGCTGAAAAACTGATAAATGCCTATCCCAGTAGTTACGGATTACTCCTGTATTTATGCCCAGTTATTCTCGACCTCCCTCAGAGGCTCCTGTTCCAAACACTGGCATTTCCTTCTCTGCGTGTTTTCGTCTGCACACATTCTCCTGAGAGTTCATCTGTTTCATAGTTTTATGGCTCCTAAATGTACCTCTTCAGCCTCATTCACATCATCACTGTGTAAGTCTGCTTAAAGTTTGCCAAAATCTATTACCCTTTTCTTCTGGAGAAAGCATTTAGCTTGGCATGAAGTTTCCCGAACATACAAGATTTCCTAGTCTTTCTTGAAGCTAGTTCTGACTACACTGCTAATTCCTCTTTAAAGGAATGCGAACAAATGCGATGAGTGCCACTTCCAGCTCTAAGACTTCAGCTGGCCACATCTGTTTACTCCATGTTTCATCTCCCTTCCCTTTTGTGAACTCTGAAGTCTGTGGTAAGCCCACCTCAGCCATACAGATGACAACAAAGGCAGCCTAGGAACCTGGATTGCTGAGAAGCAGACCTTCCCACCAATCTGAAGTGCTGAGTTTGAACTGATAAGTGAGACAGAAATAAAGGTCTATATTTTGTAAGCCACAAAAATATTTTGGGGGTGCGTAGTTAATAGCTTCTGTGCCTTTTGCTAACTTATACACACACACACATACACACACACACATTTCCAAGTTTCCCAACTTCCATTAGAAATTTTGGGGCTGGCTTAGATTTCTCCTTCTCCCTTATTCTCCCAATTCAGGATATCACTAAATTATTCACCTTTCATTTATTTGTCTTTCTGTAACCCCAAAGTGACCACCTCAGTCTGGGTTCTCGGTTTCTCTCTTGACGTGAGCTCACTGCTATATGCGCTCAGGTCACCAAGCAAAACGCCACCGCCTGGGAGGCTTAAACAGCAGAAACTCATGTTCGCACAGTGTGGGGGCTGCGAGTCCCACTTCCTCCTTGTCTCTTCTTGACCTAAACTCTGCGGCTAATGCCCCGTAAGTTTCAGCAGAAACCATGACATTTAAAACAGAACAACTAAGTTTCCTCAAGGAGAGCTTCCTGAGTCCTGAAGCTAGTCCTCAGGGGAAAGGGCTAATGGAAAAGATCCTGATGACAGCAAAGACATCCGTGGACTTCACACGAGACAATCACTCCTAGAAATGGCCTTACAGTTGGGATAGAAAGTAAGAGGAAAACAAAATTTAGATCCATTTTCTGGAGTTCTCCATGTCTGCCCTCATTTAAAATTTGTCACGTATCCACGTAAAGTAAGGCTTTAGTATGCTGCTTCCCTGTTTTCAGCATACAAGGTTAAAGCCCTGACCTTGCACACAGAAACAATAGAAAATTCCCATACGATGCTTCTGATTGGGAGGAATCAGCCTGTGTAAGTACCAAGTAACTCAGCTCCCAGGGGAGTGACTGATCTTTGTGATCTTTCCAGGTTATCACCATTGATCATGGCTAAACTTTTTCATGGAAGTCACGGTGGTTATCCAATTATAGAAAATAATAGGCAATAATGTCTCCTGTGGCCACACTGATCCAACTGTCTCATTTCACTTAAATTTTAACTTCTGGTCTTTTTTAAATGTGTTTAGGCTTCAACCTAATATAAACAAGGAAACTAAAGTCTATCAAAACTTGAGCAAATTCTCCATAATCACCCTATTTAGTTGGACAGTGGCAGGATTTACTAGAACCTAGATTTCACTTACTGATCCCTATGACTCCCTTTCAATTCTGCTTCATCTTACCATTAACCAACATTTTACAGGAGTTAGCTGAAAAGAGCAGAAAGTTTGAAGTTCAGGGTAAGTTTTGAACATGGTATTTCAAGTCATTTAAGCTCAGTTTTTTAGCTGTAGAATGGAATAATTAATCTGGATTCACAAGGACATGTGTAAGTAACTAGATTACAGCAGGTACTAAATAAATGTAAATCATCTTTACACCAATCAAACAGCTATGGTTTCCATTTAGCCAACAATTTACTGGCCAATTGTTAATAAAATATTTTGGAGTAACAAGAAAATTTTAAAAATCTGACTTCCTTTCTACTCTTTTCCTTCCAATCTGCACACACACACACATCCCTTCCTCTGAAAAACATCTGTGAAGCAGCTCCACGGTCCCTCTTCCAGCACGAGCACGATCGCTCACGCAGAGGCTATGTGTAGGCAGAGTGGTGGCTGCAAACACAGAGTGTTCTTTGGCATCTCAGGAGGAAACCTCTCAGATACACCATTAAGTACTCACCACCTCACATCTGTTGCCTGCCCAGCCTGCTTGCTTACTTCTGGGATATAAGACGTTATATATTGTGATTTCTCGCTTGTTAAAATAGCCTTACTTGGGAGGGGTTTTGCATTTGCCCTTTTAGGTTGGTACAAAAGTAACTGCAGTTTCAGACCATGAATTTTAAATCATATAACTAGGCTCCAACACATCTTTGTTAACCAAAATAAGAACCGTTACAATCAACACAATTTTGCCAATGAGAAATGTTTGCTTATTCCCATCGAGTAAAAATACGTGTTTCAGCATTCGAAGAACTCTTGGAAAGCGTTTTCTGCTTCCTGCTGGTTGTGAAAGTGTTTGCCTACAAAAATGCTTGCACAAGTGGCAGTTGGTTCCCTAGAGGTCAGGTGAATACGGCAAATGAGGCACAGCTTGTTCCACTTTTGAAGCGCTGGCTGTGCGACGTCAGCCGGGGGTTCGTGCAGACCTGGGCCCTCTCTATCGTTCAGCGCTGGCCGCAGGCGCAGCAGTTTTCCATGCCCCACATCAATCTGCTGAGCACACTTCTCAGATGCAGCGGTTTCACTGGGGTCGAGAAAGCGATCATGCATCACACCAGCAGCAGACCACCAAACAGTGATTATGACCTTTTTTGGTGCAAGTTTGGCTTTGGGAAGTGTTTGGAACTTCTTCTCCGTTCAACCACTGAGCTGGTCATCGCCAGCTGTCATACAAAAATCCACTTTCTGTCACACATCACACTCTGATGGAGAAATGGCTGGTTGTTGCTGCATACAATGAGAGAAGACAACACTTTAAAATGACGATTTTTTTTTTTAGTCCGCTCAGGAGGCACTCATTTATAGAGCTTTTCACCTTCCAATTTCCGTCAAATGCCAAGTGACTGTAAAATGGTCAGCACCTGAGTTCTCTGGCAACTTCTCGCATCCCTGTAGCGGGTCAGCTGGGACGACTGCTCTCCATCGGCCACTGTCACCTTCCGATAGCCGGCCACTGTGCTCCTCACCCTCAAGGCTCTGTCTCCTTTGCAAAACTTGAACCAACACTGCACTGTACCTTCGTTAGCAGCTCCTAGGCCAAATGTGTTGATGTCTCGAGTTGTCCCCACTGTTTTATGACCCATCTGAACTCAAATAAAAAATCACTCGAATTTGCGTCTTGTCTAACATCATTTCTATAGTCTAAGATATAAAATAAACAGCAAGCAATGTCATTAGCAAAAAAATAAAGCGAGAAATGTGCATTAAAATGATGTAAAACATAACCACATTTACTTAAAAATGTATTTATTCCTAAGGTTACGGCAAAGGTCAGCAATGCACAACCACAATTACTTTTGGACCAACCATGTTGGAGAAGACTCTTGAGAGTTCCTTGGACTGCAAGGAGATCCAGCCAGTCCATTCTGAAGGAGATCAGCCCTGAGATTTCTTTGGAGGGACTGATGCTGAAGCTGAAACTCCAGTACTTTGGCCACCTCATGCGAAGAGTTGACTCATTGGAAAAGACTCTGACGCTGGGAGGGATTGGGGGCAGAAGGAGAAGGGGATGACAGAGGATGAGATGGCTGGATGGCATCACGGACTCGATGGACGTGAGTCTGAGTGAACTCCGGGAGTCGGTGATGGACAGGGAGGCCTGGCGTGCTGCGATTCATGGGGTCGCAAAGAGTCGGACACGACTGAGCGACCGAGCTGAACTGAACTGAATGAATAGTTCAGTCTACTGGGTCACTCGGCGATCAACTCGGTCAGAAAGTTCGTCCAGCTGTACTAGAGTCTTAAAGGAAAAACAGGAGAGCTAATAATGACTATCGGTTAGCACAGTTATTGACAGTACTGTATGTCATAGAGTTCAAATAAAGAAATTAAGTAAGTGACCAAAGTCTTAAAAGATATCATCAACTCACATAAATATACAAATAGTGAAATGTAGTATGACTTCCGAGATTTATGAGAATATGTTTATCAGTTACAATTTGCAAATAACAGAGAACAACTCTGCTTCCTTAACCAGGAAGAGAGTGAATTAAAGCAAGAACGAGTGGCTGGGGAACAGACGAGACACTGGAGAACCAAGTCTGGGTGTGAGAGAGGAATGAGGCAGGGCTGAGCGCGCGCCGCGGGTAGACAGCATCTGTCCTTTCTGTCTGTGCACCCCCCTGCGTGAGTACAGGGAGAATTAATCAGCTGGCCTAGTTTGGAGCGAGTGCACAAGAATAAAATTCCTAATTTACAGCCCCACTAAAGCTACAGAGGCTAAGTGATTCCTCCACAGGAAGCGAGGCGGTTCCCAGGAAGAACGGGTGCTGAGCAGCCGTGTGAACCAGTGTATGTCTGCTTTAGAACACACGACAAGCTGGGCTGGTGGGAAGCGAAAGAGACCAATTTAGGGAAGACTTTCTTTGTATCAGATACTGTGCAGTTTCGCACATTGTGTCATTTAATTCTTATACCAATCTTGTAAATCAGATATTATTTTCCCCACTTTCTATCTGAGAAAACCATAGCCAGGTTAAGGAAATGGCTCCAGATCAAAAACCAGTAAGCATGTGGGCCGGGACCTGAACTCATGTCTGCGAGCTCTGCAGTTGCCCTGCTTTGAGCTGGGAGGTAAGGCGAGATGTGCGTGCTGCTAGCCTCCGGGGAGAGCGGGCTGTTTAGATGACACTGCAGGGGCCCGGCGGGACGCTGGGTCCTCCAAAACGAGAGCAGGCGAGCAAACAGGTGCTAAGACAGAACTGGCTCCTGCAGGGAGGCCCCTTCCGGGGAGTCTCAGAGGAAGGGTAGGAGCTACAGAAACATACTGCTATGCGGGCCAGTGATCAGCCTTTGATTTGCTTTTAAAAATAAGTAATCAACACAGAAAAATATACCTGACCTCCAGTTTGGCAGGATAAAAGGAGGGCAAAAGGCAAATGTAAAGGTGGAAAGGGGTCACAGAGCGTGAACACAGCTGAGGATCTGACTTAGCCCAGTGTCTGCGGTGTCGATAATTCTTGTGGATAGGCAGACACTTTGTCTTCTAATAATTTACCACTGAAAAATGCTTACGGAGTACATGCGCTACAAACTACAGTCATAAAGAGACTGGTGTAAATTGAGGTTTGAGAAAAGGGCAGGAAATCAAATGGGCCTGGTAGAACATGGGAAGGAGATGGAGACTGCTGAAGGACTTCAAACAGGAGAGTGACATGATTCCACTTTATCAAAATTACCCTGGTTGTTGGGTGGCAAACAGACTAAGCGGAAGAAGCGGCAGCAGAATATCTAGTTAGTCCCACTGAGTCACTTCCTGAAAGAGAAAGGCTTCCTTAATGGAACTCTGCCGCTTTGCTGTGTTCAGGGCAGAACTGTGCAATGCGCTTTCTGGCCCAAATACCCTGCTCGCTTTTTGTTAATGTCCGTCTTCCCTCTTCAGTCCCCATTTATGTCTACAAGTCAGGGGCTACCACCTTCTCTATTTCTGCTCCCCACTTCACCACCGGACTAGGAAGGCACTGCTACACCAACGACCTCCCACATTTTCAGGTGGCGCTTCACTTCTGGGACTGATGTTCACGTTTTAATCAGTGCCGTCCATCGAACCAACAAGAGCATTAATGCTAAGGCGTCAAGAAGTGAATGGGCGTATTAAAATATCTGGATTGGGAATTTCTCTTAGCATTCAAATCCATCACAAAGTATGAAAGTTCTATGACGGTATCTGGCCTCCACTGAAAGGTTATTTTTGATGTTGAAAAGCATCTTTTCATGAAGCGAAGTGAAAGGCAAATGAGAAAATGAAAGATATACCCATTTGAATGCAGAGTTCCAAAGAATACCAAGGAGAGATAAGAAAGCCTTCCTCAGTGATCAGTGCAAAGAAATAGAGAATGGGAACAGAATGGGAAAGACTAGAGATCTCTTCAAGAAAATTAGAGATACCAAGGGAACATTTCATGCAGAGATGGGCTTGATAAAGGACAGAAATGGTATGGACTTTACAGAAGTAGAAGATATTAAGAAGAGGTGGCAAAAATACACAGAAGAACTGTGCAAAAACTATCTTTAGGACCCAGATAATCACAATGGTGTGATCACCCACCCAGAGCCAGACATCGTGGAATGTGAAGTCAAGTGGGCCTTAGGAAGTATCATTATGAACAAAGCTAGTGGAGGTGATGGAATTCCAGTGGAACTATTTCAAATCCTGAAAGATGATTCTGTGAAAGTGCTGCACTCAATATGCCAGAAAATTTGGAAAACTCAGCAGTAGCCACAGGACTGGAAAAGGTCAGTTTTCATTCCAATCCCAATGCTCAAACTACTGCACAACTGTACTCATCTCACATACATTATTAGTAAAATAATGCTCAAAATTCTCCAGGCCAGGCTTCAGCAATACATGAACAGTGACCTTCCAGATGTTCAAGCTGGTTTTAGGAAAGGCAGAGGAACCTGAGATCAAATTGCCAACATCCACTGGATCATAGAAAAAGCAATGGAATTCCAGAAAAACATCTAGTTCTGCTTCATTGACTATGATAAAACCTTTGACTGTGTTGATCACAACAAAGAGTGGAAAATTCTGAAAGAGATGGGAATACCAGACCACCTTAGCTGCCTCCTGAGAAATCTGTATGCAGGTCAAGAAGCAATGATTAGAACCAGACATGGAACAACGGACTGGTTCCAAATTGGGAAAGGAATACATCAGGGATGTATATTGTCACCCTGCTTATTTAACTTATATGCAGAGTACATGAGAAATGCTGGACAGGATGAAGCACAAGCTGGAATCAAGACTGCCGGGAGAAATATCAATAACCTCACATATGCAGATGACACCATGCTAATGGCAGAAAGTGAAGAAGAACTAAAGAGCCTCTTGATGAAAGTGAAAGAGGAGAGTGGAAAAGTTGGCTCAAAACTCAACATTCAGAAAACTAAGATCATGGCATCTGGTCCCATCACTTCATGGCAAATAGATGGGGAAACAGTGACAGACTTTCTTTTCTTGGGCTCCAAAATCACTGCAGATGGTGACTGCAGCCATGAAATTAAAAGATGCTTGCTCCTTGGGAGAAAAGCTATGACCAACCTAGACAGCTTGTTAAAAAGCAGAGACATTACTTTACCAACAAAGGTCCATGTAGTCAAAGCTATGGCTTTTCCAGTAGTCATGTATGGATATGAGAGTTGGTCTGTAAAGAAAGCTGAGCACTGAAGAATTGATGCTTTTGAACTGTGGTGTTGGAGAAGACTCTTGAGAGTCCCTTGGACAGCAAGACGATCCAACCAGTCCATCCTAAAGGAAATTCAGTCCTGAATATTCTTTGGAAGGACTGAGGCTGAAGTTGAAGCTCCAATACTTTGGACACTTGATGTGAAGAACTGACTCATTGGAAAAGACCCTGATGCTGGGAAAGATTGACGGTGGGAGGAGAAGGGGATAAGATGGTTGGATGGCGTCACCAACTTGATGAACATGAATCTGAGCGTTTGGGGACTTGGTGATGAACAGGGAAGCCTGGTGTGCTGCAGTCTGTGGAGTCACAAAGAGTCTGACACGACTGAGCACCTGAACAGAACTGAATTCCATTCATGACCTTGACCTTTTATGATCTGGTGTATAAATGACCCCCCGTCTAAGCTGTGTCTTTTGCAGCACGAAGGGGCTTCCCATGCTGCAGCGTTCCTTTTCGTCATTTATCGCATGTGGATGTAGAGATCAGTGCAAGTGGGATAATAAGATCAAGTGTTCACGTTATAGGATGTGAGACCTTGAGCAAGCTATGTCACCTTTCTGGGCCTTAGTTTCCTCGTCTACACGTGGATATACTACTAACACCTATCTCATATCGACCTCTTAAAGAAGTTTTGAGGATTAACTCAAAGTGAAAAACCACTGAGCACGATACCGAGCACATAGCAGTCAACAAACAGAAGGGGCTGTGGGTGAATGTTTCTAGCACAGCAGTGAAGTTGCTATTTCACACCACTACTCTGCAGTCACGAGGCAGGTCTTCGGGCTCCCAGATGAGACGCTCCTTCGAAGTGTGATTCGTGGCTCATTTGACTTTACAGCCTCAGTGGAATAGCTGGCACTTGGTAAGTGGTTAGCAAATAACTGCTCAGGAATGAATGGATTTCTTGGACTTTGTGCTTCTAAATGTCTCTGTTTAAAAGTCATGTTATCTAAGTGGTTTAAAATGTTTGGAGGTTCCGTGGGACTAAAGAGGCAGACTCAGTGTCAGAATGATCATCAGAGTGTATCGAGCAGTGGGATGGGAATTCTAGAGGCTTCCGCGCCGTGCTGTCAGGCTTCTGAGAGCTTTCTCACACAGCGTATCTTGTACCCCTCAACACACCCCTAAGAGACAACATTTCCAGATAACGAACAAGAAAACAGCCATGGAAGCAGCCAGTTTGCTTGAAGGCGTTGCACCCCTAAGGGGAACAGATATACATGAGAAGGGTAGAGTGCAGTAGTCAGAACCCCAAACAGTTTGGTCCCGCCTCCTATCAGCTGGGTGACCTTGGGGGGTCCCTGACGCACTCCTGTCCGCTGCCTCACAGGCAGGAATGACAGTGAGGGCGTCGCCTCAGAGGCTGCTGTGAAAGCTACCTGAGGAAAAGGCCATTCAGGCTCCCCGTCTGAACTCACCTTCACACCGCAGGCCGCTGGGCCCCCGGCAGCGCCACATGGGCCCGAACTCACGGCAGTGATGCCCAAGGCCTCAGCCCCGGGTGACTCCCTCCCTGATATGGGCAAAGTCCAAAGCTTTCTCGTGTCCCTTTTACACAAAGAATACTTACTGGAAAATGACTAACAAACAGCAAAGTTGAATAAAGCGCAAAGTATGACTTTTGTGAGCTTATTTTTTTGAATATTTCTCTCTGCAGTGATGAAATGTGCCCATCACGGAGGACATGCACATACAGCAGCTTTTCTACACCAAAGAGCAGAAGCCTTCCTGGTTCCACAGATGATGTCCAGCAGGTGGCCGTCTGCTCGGTATCAGGGGAGACAGGTCCTTTTAGGCAACTGACCGCAACACGGACTAGTGTCAGCCACAGGCCAATGGGGCACTCTCATGCTGGCTGCACAACAGAATCACCTGTGAAACTTAAAATAGTCGATGCTCAGGTTCCACCTCAGACTAATTGAATCAGAATCTCCTGGACAAGGCTCAGGCATCAGTAATTTTTTTAACTACCTTAATGATTACTATGTACAGCCAAGACTGAAAACTTGGCTGAAAGCTTTGTGGCCACAGCAGCTAAACTCACCTAATTAGTTTTCCACTGGTTCCTCTACAAGATACCTTGTTTATCTGGAAAGTTTTTCTCATCGTAATTTATGTGTATATTCTTAATTCATATATAAATCATTGGCATTGTCTTGAATATTTTCTTGCAGCATTCAGTTCAGTTCAGTTCAGTTCAGTCGCTCAGTCGTGTCCAACTCTTCGCAACCCCACGAATCGCAGCACTCCAGGCCTCCCTGTCCATCACCAACCAACTCCTGGAGTTTATTCAAACTCACGTCCATCGAGTCAGTGATGCCATCCAGCCATCTCATCCTCTGTCATCCCCTTCTCCTCTTGCCCCAATCCCTCCCAGCATCAGGGTCTTTTCCAATGAGTCAACTCTTTGCACGAGGTGGCCAAAGTATTTAGCATCAGTCCTTCCAATGAACACTCAGGACTGATCTCCTTTAGAATGGACTGGTTGGACCTCCTTGCAGTCCAAGGGACTCTCAAGAGTCTTCTCCAACACCACAGTTCAAAAGCATCAATTCTTCAGCATTCAGTTTTCTTCCCAGCCCAACTCTCACATCCACACATGACCACTAGAAAAACCATAGCCTTGACTAGACGGACCTTTGTTGGCAAAGTAATGTCTCTGCTTTTCAATATGCTATCTAGGCTGGTCATAACTTTCTTTCCAAGGAGTAAGGGTCTTTTAATTTCATGGCTGCAGTCACCATCTGCAGTGATTTTGAAGCCCCCCAAAATAAAGTCTGACACTGTTTCCACTCTTTCCCCATCTATTTCCCATGAAGTGATGGGACCAGATGCCATGATCTGCGTTTTTTGAATGTTGAGCTTTAAGCCAAATTTTTCACTCTCCTCTTTCACTTGCAGCATTAATTACCACTAATTAAAAATTGCATATAAGCAACTAAATACTGATGCTTATATTACTATTCAAACATATATATCTCACTCTAAGTAAAATCGACTAGTAAAGGGTCAATATAACAATTGATCCTTCAGTGAAAGAAAGTGAAGTCGCTCAGTCGTGTCTGACTCTTTGCAACCCCATGGACTGTAGCCTACAAGGCTTCTCCGTCCATGGGATTCTCCAGGCAAGAATACTGGAGTGGGTTGCCATTTCCTTCTCCAGGGGATCTTCCCGACCCAGGGATTGAACTCCGGTCTCCCGCCTTGCAGGCAGACGCTTTAACCTCTGCGCCACCAGGAAAGCCCAGTAAAGGGTCAAGATTTATGACAACAATTGATGACAGAAAATACTGATTCCTATTCAATGCGCAAACTTCAGGGATTTCTGGTCGGAAATCCCCACCGGCTAGACAGGTGTCGCCATCTACTGGCAAAGTGTGATATCGCGCCTGATTCCCTGCATCCAGAGGAGACTCCCTCTGTCTTTAACAGGCGCTGTTACCCTCCACCGGAGAAGGCAACGGCACCCCACTCCGGTACTCTTGCCTGGAAAACCCCATGGACGGAGGAGCCTGGTGGGCTGCCGTCTATGGGGTCGCGAAGAGTCGGACACGACTGAGCGACTTCACTTTCACTTTTCACTTTCATGCACTGGAGAAGGCAATGGCAACCCACTCCAGTGTTCTTGCCTGTAGAGTCCCAGGGACGGGGGAGCCTGGTGGGCTGCCGTCTATGGGGTCGCACAGAGTCGGACACGCCTGAAGCGACTCAGCAGCAGCAGCAGCAGCAGCAGCAGCAGCTGCCCTCCACAAAGAAGCAATGCAGAGGAAGAGGGCCCCTCCCAGAAGGGCCCTGTGACCGGCTTCAGGGAAGACCTGTTTCTTCTGGCCCCAAGCCCAGATTTCCAAGTCCTGCTGGTCTTTCAAGGAGAGGCTAGCGCTAGCAACGAAAATCCGAAGCTGGGCCTCAGGCTTCCGTACCTAAAAAATATTTATTGAGAAAACTTTAAAATCTTCCTGTAGATTGAACTACAAAAGAGTTATCCAGAATATATCAGAAGGTCCTCCTGATTTTTTAAATTATCACTGAATTATGCTTTGAGCGTTACTGTCAGCCTGGAAGGACACTGTAAAAAGCACTGAGTGCTGCCTTCACCATTTCTGTTCACCCTTCCTCACTCACTATCAGACCTGCCGCTTTGCTCCAAGCTACAAACTCCGTGTCTGGCAGTCCATCCCCTCAGTCAAGGGTCTCCACATGACACGATTCCCACCAACGGGGTGTAAGGAACACTGGCTAGTTTTCTACTCAATAACCTCACTCGTTACTAACAGAGCCCAGTTCTGTTCACACTAGCAATATGCCCAAGAGTCGGGAATCCTGATCAGTCTCCCCTTTCACATTAACTTCTAGAAGCCTGAGCCAAATGTGTGGCTCTTCTCTGGTAAGAGCCTGCAGAGTGCAGTGTTTCTACTTTGACTTTCCATCTCCACCCAAGATTTCCATTTATCTTTTTCACCTACTTTCACAAATACTATCTTGCTGCCCTTCTCCCATTAAACCACCCTCAAATCTTTCTAAAGTAAACCATGTAGAAGCCTGAGCAAGGAGAGCCAAGAGAAACAGAGAAAGAGGAGAGGGAAAGCAAGAGAGAGAAAGAGGAGGCGGGAAAGGGCAGGAGGCAGACAAGGAAGGAAGGGGAGAGGGGAAGAGGAAAAGGGGGAAGGAAGGGAGGGAAGGTGGGAGGAGAGAGGGCCCAGCATGCAGACAGCGAGAAAGGGGGACGGACAGCCAGGGCAGAGGAGAAAGGGAAGGGAGGGAAGGTGGGGAGGAGAGAGGGGAAGGGAGGGAAGGTGGGAGGAGAGAGGGCCCAGCATGCAGACAGCGAGAAAGGGGGACGGACAGCCAGGGCAGAGGAGCCAGAGACGAGGGAAGGTGGGAGGAGAGAGGGCCCAGCATGCAGACAGCGAGAAAGGGGGACGGACAGCCAGGGCAGAGGAGCCAGAGACGAGGGAAGGTGGGAGGAGAGAGGGCCCAGCATGCAGACAGCGAGAAAGGGGGACGGACAGCCAGGGCAGAGGAGCCAGAGAGGAGGGCAGAGCGGAGAGAGCGGACGGACACGACGGGGTGAAGGGGAGCCGTGCGGGTCCAGACGGATGAAGGAACAGTGGCCACCGCGACCATCGGCGACTCACAGTGAGAGTCAGAGAGGCGGATGATAAAGGATACCAACAGGAGGCCCACTGCTTGCGGGGTACGAGTCCGGTTCCAAGCTTTTGAAACGTTTTTCTCTCAATTCCTGTTGCCAGGTGAGCAATCACCTTGAGACAGTGGTTCCTGTGGGTTCACTATCCAGAGGCAAGCGCCTGTGGCCACAGTGTCGCTCAACAATCAGCATGATAGCGTGATGAGCAGCGATGGTTTTTATCTGGCAGCGAATAGGTAGGGCCAGAATGAACGGCACTCATCAGTAGCTGATTTCAGCTCTCAGAAACACTGAGTTTCCCACGCAGAGCTCTGCCATGTGCTGTGCTGTGCTTAGGCGCTCAGTCGTGTCCGACGCTTTGCAATCCCATGGACTGCAGCCCACCAGACTCCTCTGTCCATGGAATTCTCCAAGCAGGAATACTGGAGAGGGTTGCCATGCCCTCCCCCAGGGGATCTTCCCAACCCAGGGATCGAACCCAGGTCTCCTGCATTGTAGGCAGATGCTTTACCAGCTGAGCCACCAGGGAAGTCCAAGAATACTGGAGTGGGTAGCCTTTCCCTTCTCCAGGGCATCCTCCCGACCCAGGAATGGAACCGGGGTCTCCTGCATTGCAGGCAGATGCTTTAGCAGCTGAGCCACCAGGGAAGGCCGTGTACGGCTAGCAATGAGAGATGTTCAGTGACTGCTCGCTCCCTCCCTCGCTTTCTGTGCTCACACGCAAACTCTCTACTTCCTTTATTTGTCTAACATATCTCAGGGGTCCCCAACCTACTTATTTCTGAACAAAGACAAGCTTCTTCCATCAGTTTTTTAATCTCACTCTCTATGGCAAAATGTAATATCCTCAAATAAAGGTTAAAATTCATATTATATTTGGCATATTTTTGTATCTTGACAATGTTCCTTTCTACATTCTGATATCAAAAGAGGGAAATGTCTAGCTTTGAATTTAGCTTCATGCCGCCCACTAAAATAAACACATAAAACAATTTTAACAGACGCCTCGTACACAGAATACCCATTATGTCCGTCTAAACTTTTATTTGGGGCTTTCCTGGTGGCTCAGTGGTAAAGAATCCACCCGCAATTCAGGAGATGTGGGTTCTATCGCTGGGTTGGGAAGATCCCCTGGAGAAAGAAATGGCAACTCACTCCAGTGTTCTTGCCTGGGAAATCCCACAGACAGAGGAGCCTGGCGGGCTACAGTCTAAGGGGTTGCAAAAGAGTTGGACATCACTTGGCAACTAAACAACAACAATATCCTTATTTGGCTTCTCGACATATTTCACTATGCAAAAATTCTCTTTTTTCAAAGAGGAAGCACTGAATTTCTCTAGCTAGCTCCTTGTAAATCTATACCAATTTTATACACAAATGGCTACAGTCCAACTTTCTCAAGTGACTCTTCTGTGAAAGGCACAAGATGATCTTGGATGGAAAAACTGAACTTTTACAATTCAGTAAATTGTTAAGCATTAGTTAAGTCTTTCTTCACTGTTTTCAATCCTAATACAGTTTCTAATCATATCCCTGCTTTCAATTCCTGATCCTATAAAAAGAAACAATGGGATAGCCAAGCTATTTCATCTATAAATAGATACCAGGTTATTTCTGCTCCCTCAGAATTTCTGTTTTCCTACAGGTGATTGTGACTCTCAGTTACTAGGGCTAAGCAGTTGACAGTACATTCCACTACAAAACAGCATGGAACAGTTTTATGTCCTAGTTCCATTTTTCTTTAGTCAAAATGATGATACATTTTTTAGATGAACCAGCTTCTTAGCTTCCAGCCATGGCTAAGAAATAGACAAATGCTCTGTTCTATGTTTATGTCATAGAAACCAAGTGTGGTTTCAAGAAGAAGCAAACTTTCCAGTCAATTGTTGTTGGAAGAGCTAACTATTAATAATTCACAATAAAATCATGGCTGATATCAGATACTTAGCATTCACATGGGCAAGAAAAGTAAAGGCTAACACTATGTAACCTACATGCTATGGTCCAGGCAGTAAAGAACTCTATTCAACAGGTCAATTAACTCAGCAATCTGAAAGCACATTTGATAATTTACTCATCTAAGGGTAAAGACTTCTGTCCAAAATCAACCACTGTATAGATGAGGTCTTAATCTGGGTTGCTATTAATAGCATATCATAGATGGGGCAGCTTAATAATAGTCCTTCCTTCCTCGCAGCGCCATAGGCTGGAAGTCCAAGGGAGAACCAGCAGCTCTGGTATCTGGTGAAGACTCTCTCCCTTTTTCACAGGCGGCCATCTTCCCTGGTATCTGCCCTGGCAGAGAGTAAAGAGAGAGGAAACTAGCTCTCTCATGTCTCTTCTTAGAGACTAATCCCATTAAGAGGGCTCCGTGGTCAGTGCAAAGAAATCGAGGAAAACAACAGAATGGGAAAGACTAGAGATCTCTCCAATAAAATTAGAGATACCAAGGGAACATTTCATGCAAAGATGGGCTCGATAAAGGACAGAAATGGTATGGACCTAACAGAAGCAGAAGATATTAAGAAGAGGTGGCAAGAATACACAGAAGAACTGTACAAAAAAGATCTTCACAACCCAGATAATCACGATGGTATGATCACTCACCTAGAGCCAGATATCCCGGAATGTGAAGCCAAGTGGGCATTATGAAGCACCACTATGAACAAAGCTAGTGGAGGTGATGGAATTCCAGTTAAGCTATTTCAAATCCTGAAAGATGATGCTGTGAAAGTGCTGTACTCAATATGCCAGCAAATTGGGAAAACTCAGCAGTGGCCACAGGACTGGAAAAGGTCAGTTTTCATTCCAATCCCAAAGAAAGGCAATGCAAAAGAATGCTCAAACTACCACACCATTGCATTCATCTCACACGTTAGTAAAGTAATACTCAAAATTCTCCAAGTCAGGCTCCAACAATACGTGAACCGTGAACTTCCAGATGTTCAATCTGGTTTTAGGAAAGGCAGAGGAACCTGAGATCAAATTGCCAACATCCACTGGATCATTGAAAAAGCAAGAGAGTTCCAGGAAAACATCTATTTCTCATTTATTGACTATGCCAAAGCCTTTGACTGTGTGGATCACAATAAACTGGAAAATTCTTCAAGAGATGGGAATACCAGACCACCTAACCTGCCTCTTGAGAAATCTGTATGCAGGTCAGGAAGCAACAGTTAGAACTGGACATGGAACAATTGACTGGTTCCAAATAGGAAAAGGAGTGTGTCAAGGCTGTATATTGTCACCCTACTTATTTAACTTATATGCAGAGTACATCATGAGAAACGCTGGGCTGGAAGAAGTACAAGCTGGAATCAAGATTGCTGGGAGAAATATCAATAACCTCAGATATGCAGATGACACCACCCTTATGGCAGAAAGTGAAGAAGAACTAAAGAGCCTCCTGATGAAAGTGAAAGAGCAGAGAGCAAAAGTTGGCTTAAAGCTCAACATTCAGAAAACGAAGATCATGGCATCTGGTCCCATTACTTTATGGCAAATAGATGGGGAAACAGTGGCTGACTTTATTTTTTGAGCCCCAAAATCACTGCAGATGGTGACTGCAGCCATGAAATTAAGACACTTACTCCTCGAAAGGAAAGTTATGACCAACCTAGATAGCATATTAAAAAGCAAGAGACATTCCTTTGTCAACAAAGGTCCATCTATTCAAGGCTATGGTTTTTCCAGTAGTCATGTATGGATGTGAGAGTTAGTCTATAAAGCAAGCTGAGCACAGAAGAATTGATGCTTTTGAACTGTGGTGTTGGAGAAGACTCTTGAGAGTCCCTTGGACTGCAAGGAGATCAATCCAGTCCATCCTAAAGGAGATCAGTCCTGGGTGTTCACTGGAAGGACTGATGCTGAGGCTGAAGCTCCAATACTTTGGTCACCTGATGTGAATAATTAACTGATTTGAAAAGACCCTGATGCTGGGAAAGATTGAGGGCAGGAGGAGAAGAGGATGACAGAGGATGAGATGGTTAGATGGCATCAAACTCCGGGAGCTGGTGATGGACAACGAGGCATGGTGTGGTGCAGTTCACGGGGTCGCAAAGAGTTGGACACGACTGAGCAACTGAACTGAACTGAATCATTCAAGGCTCCATCCCCTGACACCATCACACTGGGGGAAGTGTGTGTGGGGGTGGTTTAGGATTTCATCACATGAATTTGGGGGAAAGACAACTATTCAGTCCATAGCAGATGCTCTAGGGCATGGATTGGCTTTAGGAATGTTATTCGTGGTGTCACGTGAAGGTTCCCAGTTAGTGACAACTGACTTCAGCTGGCCATATTCCAGGCCAGAGTGTTTTCTTTTCTATTGAATGGGTGCTTGTATTTTTTAGGATTTTTGGTGCCCTGATAAATAACAACTGTTAAGAAGAGTACCCACAAAATAAAAAAAGCAAAAAAAAAAAAAATCACTTCATGCCTTTTGAAAGCCACACGAGAGCTTTCTGTCTCAGAAGCTATGATATCTAACAAGGGTCATTTGATATATGGGAAGATGACTTGGACCTGTTATCTACTTTTGATTAAGGCTCTGATTCTGTAAAGCTATTTATTTACTTAGAAAAGAGAAGTTACAATTTTTTTGTCCAGTAGAGATGCAAGTAATTTCTTTTCAGCAGAACTGGTATTCCAAAGTTTGAAACTTATTGCTCTACAGAACGTTAACTAGTTCTGCATCCAGCGGAGGAACTGGTCTTGGCCGTCTTTTACTTTCTTTCAGTCTCTTATATCCTCTCTGAACCAGCCTGAATTTCCTGTAAAGTAAACTGCATCTTTCACGTGCACTCATCACATATTTGTATGAATTACATATATTTTAAAATTATATTTTATCCCATCCTCTTCCCCACCCTACTGCAAATTAGGAAACGTAAAAGTTTAGCGAAACGGATGTGCTTAAAGACAATGCACTCTAAATATCTGCTTTCTTTACTGGAAAATTTGACTGCATATCACAGCTTCAGAGCTGAGGCCAAACAGTCTTGTCAGTATCTCACTCTTGAACTTAACTCACTTGTTCACGCGCTTCCTGGCAGAGCTGGACAGTTTCAGCCCTCTGTCTCAGCTCTCTAAAGGCAGGTCACTTTCACCATGTGGCAGACTGTAGATAATAACACCCTCTATCGGCTGAGGAGCAGAAAGAAAATCTGAGCTGAATGTGCACAGTCTCTCCTCCCATATCCATCAACCAAGGAAGGCATTCACCCTTCCCTGGGGAGGAGGTAAAGAGCAGGAGAGAAGAGGCCAGAAATGAGGACAGAAAGTTAAACCACTGCTGCCGCAACTCGGGACGTCTGATCACCCGGCTCCTCCGGGAAACGGAGCGACCCTCCAGCTGGAGAAAAGCACAAGCCGAGTCTTTGCCGTAACGAATCAAGTGACTGCTCTCTGCATGTTTAGCATCTTAACTATAAACCAAGCAATAACACAGAATACTTTTATATTGGGCTCTTATAAGAGACATCCACCAATTCATATAATATCAAAAGAAGTAAGTTTTATTCAACTTTAACTTCAAGCAAAGTCGGTACACAGGAATGTGTTAGATGAGCAAATGACCGGACAATGAGGCACAGGGCTATCTCAGCATGCCAAGGGAAGCTGAAGGTTCTTACAAGCGAAATAGAGAACCTAGTCAGACAGCAGAGCACATGTCTGCACCACGGCAGCCAATGAAGTAGTTTTTTGAAAGAATGGTGGCTAAATCAGCTTGGGGCTAAAAATAACATCTGAAATATACTGACTTGATCCTTCCCTGTGCCTCTGAATTTCATCCAAATTATCCCACATCAATCAGAATGAGTATCATTAAGGTCCTTCAGTGAAGGAAATGCCACATGATCTCTTGGAAGAGAATTTCATATCCCCCAAATCTTACAGCTGAGAATATTTAGAAGGCCATGTGAAATTCTCTCTGCTCCAAAACAAATGCAATTCTATTTTCTCTTCAGAAAAGGAATGAAGCTTTGTTAGAGAAATCTCCTCTTTGCAAAACATATTTTAACAATTTTCCATGAAATCTACCCCAGATAATCTGAATCTTTTTTAAAAAGAAAATCTAAACAAGCCCAAACTAGAAACAACCAGAAAGTCTATAAATGGAAAAATACATTGTTAGTAGATTCATATGAAGGAATATCAGATAGCAATAGAAAGAAAAAACTACTGATACCCAGAGAAACAGATAAATCTCAACACATTCGTTTAGTGAAAGCCAGACGTAAAAAAGCACACAATACCTGATTTCACGTCCATGAAATCTAAGAACAAGTACCAGTGGTCTATAGTCACAGAAATCAAAACAGTGGCGGTTTAGGAGATGAGTGTGTGGAGGAGGGGACTGAGTGCAGAGGGACGAAAGGTGCCATTTCTGGGGCGATGGAAATGGTCAATAGCTTATTTTAGTAGTTTTGTGAATTTGTATGATTGTCAAATTTTACTAAGCTGGGTACTTAATATCTGTGCATTTGAATTTATGTAAATAAAAACTCAGAAAAGAAAATACAGGGTTGTCACAGATACTGCCAACAGCCTTGCCAGCACTTTCCATAAACCAAGGACCCTGAAGTTTCAACTGCCCTCTCGAAAGTGGAGAAGATTATAGCTGAGCAAAAAACCATGTTCTGGCTGGCTGTACTTTTTCTCCTCTGTAAATAGTGAGCTTCACCCGTACAGGTAAAGTCAGGAAGTCAGTTTCCAGATAATTCCATACTCCAGGGTGTGCTAGGCTCTGAAGGGGACCAAAGCCAGTAATTAATGAGGTCTGCTCTTTATTAGCCAGGGTGCCTTTCTGATCTGCTTCCCAAACAAACAGATCTAGAGGGCTGTTGGGTATGACGTTTTCACATCTATTCAGGTACCAGATCAGCAAAATGGTTCTGTGGGTGATAATAAAATCAACAGATCATTTTTTAAATATCGGCACAAGCAGAGTTCTTTCCCCAAGGTAAAGAGGAGGAGGTTCCCAGCACTAATTAATCCCAGCCAGGACACCCAGGATGTATAGGATGTGCAGAAATACTCTACTCAATCTTAATGACACTGCACCAGTTTCCTTAAATGGACTAGGCTGTGGCGACTGAGACTGGCTTTCTAACTATACAGTGATCTTGGCCAAATGACTTCAAACGAGCAGGTACCAGGAGGGTGAACAGGATGATTATTTAGATGATCAAGTGAGGTCAATAATCATAAACTGAGATGAGAGTCCCTCCCAGCCTCCTCTCAGAAATCTGCATGACACATACGTAACTTGATTTCCTTTTGAGAAAAACACTTCCTCAGAAACAGAGCCTTTAATAAGCTAGTCCATTGTTTTACTAGGCCACTTGCTTCTGATGTACTGTAATTGCTACAGCAAATATCAAAATATTTGTAAGCATTCGGGAAGAATAAGGAAGTCAATCAGGTGGGTGATTCTTAATTACTACTGAGTTTCCCCTCCATCCTTTTTAGAAGTTTATGACTCTTGACTAATGGCAATACTGACATATAGTCCCTTTGAAGTACTGAGGGGGGTAAGGGGAGGTGAGTGGAGAGCAGTTGCATACCTAAGGGGTCCTTGGGCTACAAGGATAGAAACAAGGTCATGACATTAGGTGACGCGTGGAGGAGCAAGTGGGACGTGTTAGCAGATCTGAGATCCCTTTAGGATGACAGGTTCCTAGACTGCATTATCTGCTGGCTCCTGTCGAGGATTTCATCCATGTGAAAGCTGAGGTCGCTGATAGAACATGATGATCCGAGCTTCCTCTGTGCTGATATCAGTCAATAAAACCCATAAAAAAATTATGAAGCATCACTCTGGACGAATCAAATAGCTAAAGCAACGTCCAAGGGCTACTGCCTCTACGCCCAAACGAGAACTCCCCTGGGTCTAATCCATTTGGCTGATTAGTATGTTGGGCCCTTCTATCCAGACAACATACGCGACTTTTAGCCACCTGCACAACTTGAGAGCCACGACCCTCAGAGGGGTAGAAGTAAAGACTTTGTGTCCTACGTGGTATCACCGAAGGGCCTCTCCCACCGGGGAGCTTTCAAAAGAAGACACGTTCTGGGGATGCCCATGTGCCTCCTTCCCAAGCTACCCTAGTGCCTGTTTAAAGCGCCCATGGGCAATGGCCACGGGGGCAAGGGTGAAGGCAGTGCCCGGCTTCCAAGCAGGCACGGGCTGAGGGGACTGCTGCTGCTGCGTGCTGGTGCTGCGCCCAGCAGAGACCAGCGCTGAGCCCCCATACGCGTGCTTCCTGAGATCCAGCCAGCCACCCAGCGGCAGGTTAATTATACTGGGCTTCTTCCATCACGGAGGGACAGCAATCTGTCCTCGGGCATTTGCGCTCCTTGCTTTTAACACTACGCCAGCACCAGCATGCATGAACGTAGGGAGCGCCTTACGCACCTCCACCGCATTCCCACAGTATCTCGGATCAGGAAACGCACGCCACGGCAAGAGAAGTTCAGCAAAGGGCGCGCTTATGCAATTCACTGGTCTTGCCACGGCCCTGAAACTCCAGAAGGCCGTGACCTGACAGACTAGTCAGGCAGCTTGCTGAAGACTGCATTAGGACGACAGCTGAGAGAGAGTGCCCTCAAAGGACAGGGGGTACTGTGCCAAAGGCAGTACGTGTTTTGATCCAACAACCAACACACGGTGCTGATGCGCTCACACTCAGAATGTCTGAAGGTGATGATTAAGTGCTGGAAGTGGGAGTAACCCATTACACTGAAGAAGCCTCGCTCCGGGTGCTTGGTGCCCTTCCCCTCAACGCTGGGCGTTTCTGGTTTGGAAATCTTGGTTCTTAAGGGAGGAATGCTGCCGCCAGGGAACAAGGCAAATTGAACTGGAAACTGAGGAACAAACAGGCAAAAGGAGAGAAAGGAGATGCTCCACACTCTGGGTGACTTCTCGATCATCACCGGGAAATTGCTGCCGCTGCTGCTGCTGTCACTCCAGTCGTGTCCGACTCTGTGCGACCCAGAGACGGCAGCCCCCCAAGCTCCCCCGTCCCCGGGATTCTCCAGGCAAGAGCACGGGAGTGGGGTGCCATTGACTTCTTCAGTGCATGAAAGTGCAAAGTGAAAGTGAAGTCACTCAGTCGTGTCCGACTCTGTGCACCCAGAGACGGCAGCCCCCCAAGCTCCCCCGTCCCCGGGATTCTCCAGGCAAGAGCACGGGAGTGGGGTGCCATTGACTTCTCCGCACAGGGAAACGACATCGCTGCTAATTTCTAGGGAGTAGGAAGAACTGAAATTCCCTCCCGCGCTCCGGCAGGGTCCCCTAGCGAGAGGCTGCTGAAGGAAGACTTCAGGACGACGAGCTGCAGTGAAGAAGAGACACGCTCTTGCCGCTTCCTGCTCTAGTCAGCAGCCCTCCAGCAACCCTGCTCTGATCCGTCAAGTTACTCCAGAGGCAAGGGTGATTCCAGCTGGCAGTTTTTCCAGACCACTAGGACCTCATGATTGGAGAAGGCAATGGCAACCCGCTCCAGTGCTCTTGCCTGGAGAATCGCAGGGACGGGGAGCCTGGTGGGCTGCCGTCTCTGGGGTCGCACAGAGTCGGACACGACTGAAGCGACTTAGCAGCAGCAGCAGCAGCAGCACTCACTCAGAGGTGCCAGCAACAGTTGGCCAATGCAGCTTCCTTAGAGATCCATTTTATCTGTTTAGCAATCCTCCAGTGCCTTGTTCCTGAGGCACCAACATCAGTGAGGCTGCCCCGCTGTCCTCAGAGCTCTACGAATCCCTGCTCCTTGATGCCTCTGCTTCAGGCTTCTGTTTTAATAATTTCAATCTTTCTTCCCTGTTTCTCTGCTCCTACAAGTGGAGAGCTGCTGAACAGACTCAGACTGAATTGCTTGTCTGTAGTTGCTTTTTCAGTATAAACACACCTAAGGAAGCCTCTAATAATGAATAGTATTTTCTAAAATCTGTTTCCATCAAAACCTCTCAGATATTAAGGGCCGACCTTTGCATCAGATCCCCATGCTATATGCTATTTCAGACTTTTCACACAAAATTTTCATTGCTGGGGGAAAAAATGAATTAAATTAGCTGAAAATACTTGTTCATGTGTTCAAATTAAGCAGTATTTTTAGAAATAAGTAGACAACCTGAGGATAAAGTTCTGCACAAAACAAATAAACAAGAAAAAAAGAGGTCAAGGACTGACAAAACACAGGCAGATAAACTGGTGTTGGTGACTGGTCTCTATATCTAGGGCATAATGAAGGGAAAATCTCTGCTTCTTTGTATGTGACAAAAAAGTAATGTGGTTGGTCTATAATGAATACAGTATCAAGAATAAGTAAAAATAACTCCAAGGAAAGACAGTGCAGATTCAACAAAGACTAAGATGCCAGACTCCCCTATACATTATGAAGACAGAGGCTCACACAGGCAGAGGCACAGAGTGCGCACGACGGGGACAGGCGCACACAGCTGGCTGGGCCTCTGGCGGAAAGACCACCTCGAGGGAGGCGTTAGGTGAGCACCTGGGTGAAATAAGAACCGAAGGAAGAGGGGGTTTACAACTGTGAGAAACTCTGTAAATCCAGTCTTGTATGCTGGGTAACTTTTGGGGCATTGCAGACTTGCTGTTTCTCTCTCTCTGGAAAAAGGGGAAGCCTCACTCAGCGATGCCAGTGGGACTCAGCAATTGAGATCACCTATTTCTCAGATTGCTCCCCAATCCAGGAGGATCAGGCCTCTCAGAGCCCAGAATTTCACATGGAATAAACTCTCAAAATAACCTTATGAGGCAGGATTATTTTTACTCTCACTCTACCGATGAGGAAGTTGAGACTCAAAGAAACTAAGCTTTCCCAGCTGGCAAGTGGCAGAGCTGGAAGCAAGGTGTGTCTGTCTCCAAAGTCTCCTAATGCCATGCTTTGTGCCCAGCTGTAAGCTCAAAGTGGAGAGAGTTTAGTCACTGAAGCATGGCCCAGTTATGCTATTTGGGCATCAGGATTATTTTGAGCTAAAGACTTGACAGCAGGTAAAAGAAAGCTTTTCACCTTGAAAGCAGGCAATAAAACTCCCACGTGAACTATGTCCTTCTTATTCTGAAGGAAAGAAACGCTATCACAATCTGGGAGTCAAGGCTGAGAGAATTCTGCACAAGCAAACCTTGTTAAAATACTTCTCAACTTCCTTTCAGCTCAGTTCAGCTCAGTTCAGTTGCTCAGTCGTGTCCGACTCTTTGCGACCCCATGAATCGCAGCACGCCAGGCCTCCCTGTCCATCACCATCTCCCGGAGTTCACTCAAGATCACGTCCATTGAGTCAGTGATGCCATCCAGCCATCTCATCCTCTGTCATCCCCTTCTCCTCCTGCCCCCAATCCCTCCCAGCATCAGAGTCTTTTCCAATGAGTCAACTCTTTGCATGAGGTGGCCAAAGTACTGGAGTTTCATCTTTAGCGTCATTCCTTCCAAGGAAATCCCAGGGCTGATCTCCTTTAGGATGGACTGGTTGGACCTCCTTGCAGTCCAAGGGACTCTCAAGAGTCTTCTCCAACACCACAGTTCAAAAGCATCAATTCCTCGGCACTCTGCCTTCTTCACAGTCCAACTCTCACATCCATACATGACCATAGGAAAAACCACAGCCTTGACTAGATGGACCTTAGTCGGCAAAGCGTGTCTCTGCTTTTGAATGTGCTGTCTAGGTTGGTCATCACTTTTCTTCCAAGGAGCAAGCGCCTTTGAATTGCATGGCCTCCCCATATATTTAGCTGCTCTCCCACAGTTGCCTCTCTTTGTTCTACCTAATATAAAAGCATTTAGGTTTTGCCACTTCTTTGAGTTTTCATTTTCTTATGAGGATTCCCATGACACATAAAGGTTCCATGGAATAAACCTGCATGCTTTTCTTCTGCTAACTGGTTTTATGTCCATTTAATTCTCAGGCCAGCCAGAAACCCTATGAGTGGAGCACTAACTGCAACTGGCATCCAGCTTTGCACAGACAACTCTTTTCTGGCCACTGAAAAAGGCCCAATGATGTGGATTTTTAAGCGGGTAGTTCTCTGGTTTTTGAAGGGAGGAGAAGGAAGAGATAAATTTTTAAGTTGCTATGATAAGTTTAATGAAACATGGAATACTCTACACTCTATGTTATTTACATTTGTTTTCTTCAGAATTGACTTAAAAATGTAGCATCAGTTATTCTTGGAAAGTAACACGGCATATTTTCTCCCCCTAAAACATGTCATTTCCCTTTTTGTCGCTTCTTAATGGAAAGTAAAATTCATACTAATAGAAATGTCTTTATTTTTAAAAGTAAACATTCTTTTTTTCTGAATACAGAATATTGTCACGCAGTTGCTATTGAGATGGTTTGGAATCCAATATAAATCCCTGGAAAATGTTCTAAAATCTTCCCTAGCACCTTCTTTCTAATATCGCTACCTAACATCTTTAGATGAGGCAGGGCCAGCTCTATTTCCCATACCTTGACTGAAATGCCGTTTCAGCCCTTAGCTTTCACACGGTGCTGCCGCTTTCAGACGAGCTGCTGAGAAGCTGACTCACCAGCGCCTCGCCCCACACACTGCCTAGACCTGCCTTAGTGCCGGTCGGTCCAGGGGCTCCAGGCATCAGCAGAGGGCGCTCTGACCCAGCCAAGGTGCGGTGATGCCATCACGGCTCTCTGAGTGTGCACCAAACTCATCAAAGTATAGACATTACATGCAATTTTTTGTATCGATTATTGTTGCTGTTGTTGAGTAACTTAGTCATGTCTGACTCTTTAGTAACGCCATGGACTGTAACCCTCTACGCTCCTCTGTCCATGCGATTTCCCAGGCAAGAATGCTGGAGTGGGTTGCCATTTCCTTCTCCAGAGGATCTTTCTGACCCAGGGATCAAACCCGCATCTCCTGTTTTCCAGGTGGATTCTTTACCACTGAGCCACCTGGGAAGCCCATATCAATTAAACCTCTGTAAAAAATAATCATGTGAGCAGCTACTCTACTCATAATGACCTAGCAGAGTGAGGACATGAGTGGGATGGGGAAACAGAATAATGACATCACCTCACACCAGACCTTAATCTGAAGGAAGTCTGGAATTGCTACTAGAATGCAAATTTATATGAGAACATGGTCAGGTCTTGGCACAAGTGTCACCTTTGGCTTTGAATCTTCCCTTCTAGACTGTTTTCTAAGAGCCATACTGCTGCCAATTCTAGAAATATTGTGTTCATCACTCATAGCTACTCAGAAATGGTGAGTCAGGCTCACAAGGGAGAATAAGTGGGACTTATTTGGACCATTTTCATCTCTTAACATCCATTCACTTTTATTTCATATTGAAATATTTGACCACTGTTAAATTATATACCAAATGTCTTTCATTTAAATCGTATTTAACCCACTGTTGATGTTCATGCAGTCACGTCCAACTCTTTGTGACCCCAAGGGCTGCAGAAAACAAGGCTTCCCTGTCATTCACTGTTTCCTGGAGTCTCATGCCCACAGACACGATGACGCCACCCAACCATCTCACCCTCTGTCGTCCCCTTCTCTTCCTGTCTTCAATCTTTCCCAGCATCAGGGTCTTTTCCAGCAAGTCAGCTCTTCACATCCAGTGGCAAAAGTATTGGGGCTTCAGCTTCCACATTAGTTCTTGCCTTGAATACTCAGGATTGATTTCCTTTAGGATTGACTGATTTGATCTTGCTGTCCAAGGGATTCTCAAGAGTCTTCTCCAACACCACAGTTTGAAGGCATCAACTCTTCAGCGCTCAGCCTTTCTTATTGTCCAGCTCTCACATCCATACATGACAGCTAGAAAACGCATAGCTTTGACTGGACAGACTTTTGTCGGCAAAGCAATGTCTCTGCTTTTTAATATGCTGTCTAGATTGGTCATAGCTTTTCTTCCAAGGAGCAAGTGTCTTTTAATTTCATGGCTTTAGTCACTGTCTACAGTGATTTGGGCGCCCAAGAAAATAAAGTCTGTCACTGTTTCCACTGTTTCCCCATCCATTTGCCATGAAGTGATGGGACCGGATGCCATGACCTTCATCTTCTGAATGTTGAGCTTTAAGCCAATTTTTTTCATCCTCCTTTCACCTTCATCAGGAGGCTCTTTGGTTCCTCTTCACTTTCTGCCGTAAGTGTGGTGTATTCTGCGTCTCTGAATATCCTACAACTCAATAAAAACAATCTCCAGTAGAAAACAATGTAGTTTTTGTTTGTTTTTGGTATTATGAACCAAAGACGGTATCTATTGCCAATATAACAGCAATGCCTGCCATTTCTTCCCTTCTGATAGGATCCCAATTTCACATTTACATAGTGCTCACTGCTCTCTTTCCCAGTCCTTGGGGATGAATCATGTGTGGGTGCTGCTAGCATGCTAAGCCACTTCAGTCATGTACAATCCTTTGAGATTTTACCTCCTAGGCTCCTCTGTTCCTGAGATTCTTCAGGCAAGAATACCGGAGTGGGTTGTCGTGCCCTCCTCCAGAGTATCTTCCTGATTCAGGGATCTAACCCATGGCTCCTGCATTGCAGGCAGATTTTTTACCACTGAGCCACCGGGGAAGCCCAAATCATGTTTAGTCTAAGTTAATCATTTCTCTTTATCAGTGATGGGCCAAGTGGCAGTCATGTGAGCCAGTTCTATCTAATGATACTTAGGGAGAATCTGTTTTGAGTGGTGCGATTGGGGTCTTTCCTGTTAAAAAAACAAAACCTCAAAAGGATAAATAATTTTGCTTATCTTCCTTCTTTCACGCTTGGTAATGTCTGATGTCTGTTATGCCCAAGTCTCGAAATCTCCCAACGACCACCAGGGAGCTGATATCCAATGCAAAAGCAAGAGAGTTTTTTATTACCAAGTTCGAGCTGGGGCTCCCACCGTTACCAACGCAGCGGCTATAGGGAAGAGCCCCGGGCTTTGGATTACATAGCTTATATAGGGAGTATACATGGAAAAAAAGGATTTCTAGGTAGGGGGACGTCTGATTGGTCACTTTCTTTTGAAGGGTTGTGTGTTGGTTCTTGATTGGTCCCTATTGTCTAGGTAGACCACAAGTTCCTGAGCGTTAAGTCAGGAGATTTTGGTCTGGGGTCTGATTGGCTCATGGGTGGTCAGGTGAGGTCAGGGGATTTCCAAAGGCTCTTTTCCCGGAACCTTATAAAATGGAGTTTTTCTTTTAACAAAATGGAGAAGCTTAGGTTCTTCAATGTCTACAGTTGTTGGCAGCCACCTTTAAACCACAAAATGAAGACATGAGGAACTTTAAAATGAAACAGGGAAAGCCCAGGGTTGGGGTGGGGGAGGGGGGCGGAAATCCCTATTTCCTTGGGGTTTTTAAAGTACGTTTAATATTAATTTCTGATTTAAATACTTTCTTCTCTGCAATTACCCTCAGTGGGGTTTTTTTTTTCCTGTCTTCTAGCTTTATTGAGGCTTTCAATGGCTTAGTCAAATATTTCTCTTGGTAAATGTCACTCTGCACTTGAAAGTATGTCTTTTGATATTGATTTCTAACATAGTTCTGAGAGGGTAGGTAACAGGCAGGAAGGCCAGGAGTCTCCAAACGGAGGAAACAGCCTCCAAGTGTCAGACATTTTTATCTCTCTTAAGCGGCAGGAGGAAACAAACTAGAGATATTTTTTTCCTTCTCTATACAAATTTAAAAGGAGGTTTCTCTTAAAATTCTGTGTTGCCAAAATGACACCTGGTTTCACCTGAAGTTAACCAATGCCTTTTTCTTATGGAAATGTTTATCTTAAGCTATGCTAATGTACTATGCATTTACCCCAAACTCTGTCTTCAAGTCAGTGCGCCTTTTGGCTCAGAGCCTCCTTGACAAACCAGTGTGTTACACTCAGATATTGTTCCCCTAATTTATGTAAATGAAACGATTTGTATGGTGATCTGCCTTCTTCAAGATTCAAGTTGATTATTTTATGGCCCAGGATGAACCATTTGGTGCCAAGATTATCCCACAATGCATCTTATGGGTGAGGGGCCTGGTGCCATTCTGAGTTTTAAGACATTCCTCTCTTTCATTAACAGACTGCTAGTGACTATATAACATCCAGGTGAAGACTAGCAGGGGCGTACTCTTTCTGCCCCTTCTGATGCCTATGTCAGAAGCTTTTTCTATCTCCTTTATACTTTAATAAAACTTTATTACACAAAAGCTCTGAGCGATCAAGCCTCATCTCTGGCCCCGGATTGAATTCTTCTCCTTCAGGGCCAAGAATCCTGGAGTCGTGATTCAACAACAACCTTTCAATTCCATAGTGATAAGAAAATAGACACCATATGATTTCAATACTTTTAGACATGAATTTTTGCACCTTGTTTTATGTCCCTGCCTATACTCCAGTGTCTCCTGGTTTATAGTCTATGGGAACTTAGAATAGAATTTGTATCCTACTGTTCTGTAAAAATTGTATAAATCTTAATTTTGAATTGGTTCAAAGTGCCTTTCACTTCTACTGTGTGCTGTGCTTAGTCGCTCAGTTGTATCTGACTGTGCAACCTCATGGACTGTAGTTGCCAGGCTTCTCTGTCTACAGGATTCTCCAGGCAAGAATACTGGAGGGGGTTGCCATGCCCTCCTCCAGGGTATCTTCCCAACCCAGGGATCAAACCCAGGTCTCCCGCAGTGCAGGTGAATTCTTTACGGCCTGAGCCACCAGGGAAGCCCTCAGTTCTACTATATCCTTCTACTTTTCTGTATATTCATTCTATTAAATGTTGAGAGCTTGATATTGGGGAAAAAAATTATATCCTTTACAGCATCACTGAATAATTGAACCAATGTGGGAAAAGTTGCCTTCTCTACACATGTTGATGTATGAGAAAAGTCCCCATTTGGTCCAAATCATGGTTAATTGGGATTTTCTGTTGCTTAATCCTAAAGACATTTTTAACTGATAGATAACTATTTCTCTATTTAGGGGAAAGGATGAGTGTGTTTTTATCTGCATGACAGGCAGCATTTTATTATTGTTGCTAGGAATAAGGGTGTGTGTTGGACAGCCAAGGGAAGAACTATGGGAATATCATTCCTACTTTTCACTCCAATCATTGACTGAAAACTCTATGTTTGGAAGATTTCCCACTTAAGTCTCTGCATTCCCAACACAGAATCCAAAACCTCACTCTCTCGGCTTCTCTTGTGACTTGGGTACAGGCATGAGCTTTAGACTGTTCCAACTGGATGTGCCTGCACAGTATGTGCCTACAATATGAATTGTAAGTCACTGTTGTGGAGGAGGTACGGTACAGAAGCCATTTCAGTAAGAGTGGTGGCCAAGATCCACAGTCTTCAGTGGTGCCAGAGATACACCCAACACCCAGGGCTGGCCATGCAAGTGACTTGGGGTGATCTGGACATCTTCTTAACCACACAGGCCACATAAGATTTGTAAAGATTTTTTTTTTTTCTATTGAAAATACCTGAAACTGATTATAAACACCTGGACTGATACATTTCATTATCTTAACAGTTTAAGCATTCTTGATTTATCACTTCTTCATCTTAGCCTAAAGTCTGCCATCTAGTCCTCACTGAACTCAACAGACAACTGATTCCAACTAAATCTGACACTGAACAGGCCCTCAAAATGTTAGTGCCACCCTGGCCCCACTGGCCCTCTCCAAAAATCTATGAGTAGTATTGACTTATATTCCATATCTTGGAAAATCAGGTTTTAAGGCATTTTCAGATATAAGTATAGCTTACTGCATAGGATATGCTAGCATCTCTTGGTGAGATTATGTATTTCTTTAGCCAATTAATTAGGGCAGTAATTTTCAGCATTTTTGGTCTCAGGACTTCTTCACTCTGAAAAATTATTAAGCCCCACCCCAAGATTTGGTTATGTAGATCATATCTATTAATATTTCCTGTATTTGAAATGCTGAGATCAAAAAGAGTCAATTAACTTCTGAGTCTTATTATGAAAATAGTTTTTCATAATATTTTGCTGATCCTCTGAAAAGATTTCAGGAATCCCCAGGCAACTCTATCACTCTATGAAAAGCATGGAATTAGGTATTTACTGCACACTTGTTGTGTGCACAACACTGAAATAGACTTTATACCAAATTTGGAAGTTCAGCTGAAGGCAATAACACAAACAGAGGCAGAGCCATGAGAACAGGAGTGGCATGTGAGAAGAAGAGGAGGAAACCAACCAGGTGGAACACTGAAGACAAGGGAAAACAATGAGAGACACTTTCCCATAAGATCTAAATTTACCCTAAGTGTCTCTGGGCAATGTTACTTGTTCAGTGGTCTTGCTACATAAAACTGTAAGAAAAAAAAAAAAAACAACCTTTTGTTTCCAAAAAGAATAATCTCTTAAGGCTCAGTATTTTTTTAAAGATAAAATTAGTTTCAAGTTTCAAACTAATTAGTTTCAATTACTTTAAAATTAGTTTGTTGTTCAGTCACTAAGTCGTGTCCAACTCTTTGCAATCTCATGAAGTGCAGCACGCTGGGCTTCCCTGTCCTTCACTAGCTCCCTGAGTTTGCTCAAACTGAAGTCCATTCAGTCAGTGATGTCATCCAACCATCTCATCCTCTGTTGCCCCCTTCTCCCTTTGCCATCAAATTTTCCCAGCATCAGGGTCTTTTCCAATGACTAGTTATGGTATGTTTGTTGAGAGACTGTCATTTCTCAGCAGGAAAGGTAATGGTAATTTCCTTGTGGGCTCTAGTAAAGGGCAAAGAGATAAGCTAATATGATACCGTGTCTTTTTTGCCATTTAGTTCATGAGGAATCAAGCGAGTTGTTTCTCCTTATCACTGAAGGAGAGTGAAACTCTCCATGCCAATATTCCTCAAGCTTCCTGGGAAATCTGAGGCACACACTACACCACTTATTTAGGTGAGGATCTTTGTGTTAGTTGCCCTTCCCACCACTTCCTGAAAGAGCTCCAGGCTCGGCCCAGTGCCAGGTGAGTCACAGCCATTTCCACGGGTCTGCTACATCTCAGCTCTTGTTAGCCAAGTGTAGGAGAAGACGGGACCTGGAGAGTATCACTTCCTCCCAAAGAGCCAATGCTAGAGACTTTCACTCCTCAAGTGAGTGTCATCAGTCAAGTTTGGAGGTTTGGAGGAAGGTCCAATGCTTGGGCAGAAAGTACAACTGTAGCTACCGGGGTCGCTTCCAGAATGAAATGCAATTCTGGCCAGTCACATAGGATATATGCACATAATAGTATGTGTGCACGTTGGACGGATGGGTGACAAGCTGTCTATCCATATGTATGTGTGCAAATATGTGTGTGTGTATATATAAATTTTATTTGAAAAACTAAATGAAAAGTTAAAAAGAGTTAAAAAACAAAACAAAACAAAACCCCTAAAGAACACTGAAATGCAAACAAACCAACATGCAGAATCAAGTTAATTTTTTATCTGATTTTGTCTAATTTTAAGTTAAATACGTAAAACATCACAAAAAACTTCACTTCGTTTACACCCAAGGACCAGTGGCCTCCACACTCCCCGGAGTAACACAGAGCATGCATTCAGTCACCCCTGACTTTCCCCTGCCTTTTTCTCTGCCCCAGGTTCCTGAATTCTTGCCTCTCTCTACCCACCAACCCCCTGGCCACCCACCTGTCTTTAGAGCTCTCCTGACAGCAGTCCTCTCAACGCAGTCTCTCCTGGCTCCACAGAGGCAGAGGCACTCCTCCTGTGCGGCTCATCTCGTCGGAGTTTTGGGTTTGGGCACCTTGTCCCGTTTGCGCTGGTATCCCCAACACTCTGTTGAACCCCACCCAGGATTCTGTAAGAACCACTGAGGAGAGGGTACAGGGGCGGACTGAGAGAAGCACATGTGCCAACGTGTGTCTGTCTCCTCGCTGGTTACAACCCCGGCTGTCGCAGCGACCTTCACCTCACCTCCGTCCCCGCCTCCGCCTTCCCGTCACGCCGGAACGTGTCCACTGCGCCAGGAGCTGGAGCGGGCACCACAACCCCTGGAGCCTGGCCCTCGGATCCAGGAGCCCCGTCACACAGGCACGGTTGGGCTGACGCCTTGCTTCTACTCCCCCCAAAGGTCGTCATCTAGCACCAACCTGTTGCCTCCCTTCAGAGAACCTACAGGTGGTGCCTTCTGAGGAAAAAGTGTGTTGTTGTTGTTGTTAAAGTTATTTTTCTTTCGCGTGCCTTGCGTTTCTAAGTGATAACCAAATTCCCTCAGAAAGGAATGGCAGCTAAGCAATCACGCGCTTCCTCATGTCGCACTTCCTGTCACGCGGGTACTGCACACGTTTAGAAGGGACTGGAGATCTGCTGGCGGCAGGCACGTACGCAGCGTACGCAGGCACGCACATGCGCATTCAAAACAAGTCCGTAGCTACCGGTTTTGAGAAGTCTGAGGGTGTGGAAACGGTCTAATGTGTGTTTGCACTAAACAAGAGCAAAAGAAAATGGCCACCAACAGAGTATGAAAGGACGAGTTTTAAAACAGCTCCACAAGAGTCCATGTATGTTTTGTTTTCTATAGTATTTCAAGAGCATAAAACAGCACCTCAGAGCGTAGGCACTAAGTGACTAGCATTCGATGAAGCAGGATGAGTAAGTCAGTGACTGGAGAAAGGAGTGAAACACTGCTGGGTGGGAGGCGGTCACCTTTCCGTGTATTATACTGCTTAGAGACTCAGTTCAGACGGTGAACTGAATTCAGGCTGGAAAATGCTCACACTTGCCACTAATTCAGCCACTGCACTTGCATATTTCCTCTGGAGAGAGCAGGGTGTGTTCACAAATGAGGAAAACAAAGCCAGAGTTACAGGATGGAGGCCAGACTTGTAAAGTTCAGCTAGGGGAAAAGAGCCAAAATAAGTAAGTTTTAAAGACTGATTAGTCAGAGACAGTGGAAAAAATTAAAACGGTAACAAAACCTTTTGATTTGAAATATACATTCCTGGGTGCAATTGCAAATAGATGATATTGCTAACAATTGTCTAGGATTTATACCATCATTTTTTCCCTTGAACTTTAAATCAACTATCTGCATGCTTTTGGTGTAGATAAAAACTAAATACTGAATATTATGTGTACTTCTTTAGAGATGTCTAGTAGAATTCAGCTGGAATTGGAAATTAGCATAACTGGAATTGGAAATTCAGCCTAAAGTAGAGACACTGAAAAAAATCCCTACAGAATTTTTTATATAATGGCCTAAAATCATCCTAAACCCTCATGCCACTGATTTGAGGGATGGGGGAAACAAATTTACCAAATAAAAAGTATCTCAGTCGCTTTTGCATTAGGCTCTTTTGAATACATATTTAGTGGAATTATATGTTCTGATTTTCTACCAAATCTATTTCTTTCTTAGTGGTTCAATCTACTCCCTTCTTTCCAAGAATGCATATGGATAACAGAAAGCCTTCTGTGTTGCCAGATCCTTCTCTCCTCCTCCCTCCACCCACCACCACCATTCCATTTAGCACGTGCCTCAGTTAGCCTGCGTTTTGCTGGAGCAGCCGTGAAGAGATACGCCAAGTCCAAGGTAAGAGAAACCCAAGTAAGACGGTAGGTGTTGCAAGAGGGTATCAGAGGGCAGACACACTGAAACCGTAATCACAGAAAATTAGTCAATCTAATCACACTAGGACCACAGCCTCGTCTAACTCAATGAAACTCAGCCATGCCCGGGGGGCCACCCAAGATGTGTAGGTCATGGTGAAGAGGTCTGACAGAATGTGGTCCACTGGAGAAGGGAATGGCAAACCACTTCAGTACTCTTGCCTTGAGAGCCCCATGAACAGTATGAAAAGGCAAAATGATAGGATACTGAAACAGGAACTCCCCAGGTCAGTAGGTGCCCAATATGCTACTGGAGATCAGTGGAGAAATTAACTCCAGAAAGAATGAAGGGATGGAGCCAAAGCAAAAACAATACCCAGTTGTGGATATGACTGGTGATAGAAGCAAGGTCCGATTCTTTAAAGAGCAATATTGCATAGGGACCTGGAATGTCAGGTCCGTGAATCAAGGCAAATTGGAAGTGGTCAAACAGGAGATGGCAAGAGTTGACATTCCAGGAATCAGTGAACTAAAATGGACTGGAATGGGTGAATTTAACTCAGATGACCATTATGACTGCAGGCAGGAATCCCTTAGAAGAAATGGAGTAGCCATCATGGTCAACAAAAGAGTCCAAAATGCAGTACTTGGATGCAATCTCAAAAGCGACAGAATGATCTCTGTTCGTTTCCAAGGCAAAAAATTCAATATCACAGTCAGTTCAGTTCAGTTGCTCAGTCGTGTCCGACTCTTTGCAACCCCATGAGTCACAGCACGCCAGGCCTCCCTGTCCATCACCACCTCCCGCAGTTCACTCAGACTCACGTCCATCGAGTCCGTGATGCCATCCAGCCATCTCATCCTCTGTCATCCCCTTCTCCTCCTGCCCCCAATCCCTCCCAGCATCAGTCTTTTCCAGTGAGTGGACTCTTCGCATGAGGTGGCCAAAGTACTGGAGTTTCAGCTTTAGCATCATTTCTTCCAAAGAAATCCCAGGGCTGATCTCCTTCAGAAGGGACTGGTTGGATCTCCTTGCAGTCCAAGGAACTCTCAAGAGGCTTCTCCAACACCACTGTTCGAAAGCATCAATTCTTTGGCGCTCTGCCTTCTTCACAGTCCAACTCTCACATCCATACATGACCACAGGAAAAACCATAGCCTTGACTAGACGGACCTTAGTCGGCAAAGTAATGTCTCTGCTTTTGAATATGCTATCTAGGTTGGTCATAACTTTTCTTCCAAGGAGTATGCATCTTTTAATTTCATGGCTGCAGTCACCATCTGCAGTGATTTTGGAGCCCCCCAAAATAAAATCTGACACTGTTTGCACTGTCTCCCCATCTATTTCCCATGAAGTGATGGGACCGGATGCCATGATCTTTGTTTTCTGAATGTTGAGCTTTAAGCCAACTTTTTCATGCTCCTCTTTCACTTTCATCAAGAGGCTTTTTAGTTCCTCTTCACTTTCTGCCGTAAGAGTGATGTCAACTTCATATCTGAGGTTATTGATATTTCTCCCGGCAGTATTGATTCCAGCTTGTGTTTCTTCCAGTCCAGCGTTTCTCATGATGTACTCTGCATAGAAGTTAAATAAGCAGGGTGACAGTATACAGCCTTGACATACTCCTTTTCCTATTTGGAACCAGTCTGTTGTTCCGTGTCCAGTTCTAACTGTTGCTTCCTGACCTGCATACAGATTTCTCAAGAGGCAGGTTAGGTGGTCTGGTATTCCCATCTCTTTCAGAATTTTCCACAGTTTATTGTGCTCCACACAGTCAAAGGCTTTGGCATAGTCAATAAAGCAGAAAGAGATGTTTTTCTGGAACTCTCTTGCTTTTTCCATGATCCAGTAAGTTCTCAATAAATATCTGACGACTCAGAGAATGAGGACTGTGACTGAACAGATAACTAAAAATGAGAAGAACAGAATGGAGATGAAGAAAAGGACCAATTCTTGTGGAATCCATGGATTCAGCAGTAGGTAAAGCCTGGACATTGTAGATACTCATATATTTGGGTTAGGTTTTGGTCACTTACAACCTAGCAATTAAAAAAAGGCACAATCCTAATATAATTTAACAAATTTAAAAATCTAGATTTACAAAGTCATAATTTGTAAGGATAACAGAGTTTACCAACACTGGACTGAAAAGAGATAGAAATTCCTATTACTTCAGTAACAACAGAAAAAATCAAGTAGTTAAACATCAACATGTAATAGAGACTTTATGCAAGCCTTTCTCCCCTTAAATAGCCAAGTTCAAAAAATTTATCAATGATAAATGAATTTCATGAGACAAAAGTATGTCAGTTTCACCTCACAAAAAGTGCTACTACAGAAGTCAAAGTGACTCTGTTAGAAATCTTTGAATAAAATTCACCTGAAAACCATCACTTGATAAAATTCTATCAGTTTGGTTTAGTCGCTCAGTCATCTCCAACTCTTTTCAACCCCATGGACTGCAGCACCAGGCTTCCCTGTCCATCAACAACTTCCAAAATTTGCTCAAACTCATGACCATTGGTCAGAGATGCCATCCAACAATCTCATCCTCTTTCCTCCCCTTCTCCTCCTGCCTTCAATCTTTCCCAGCATCAGGGTCTTTTCCAGTGAGTCAGTTCTTCGATTAGGTGGCCAAAATATTGAAGTTTCAGCTTTAGCCTCAGTCCTCCCAATGAAAATTCAGGACTGATTTCCGTTACAATTGACTGGTTTGATGTCCTTGCAGTCCAAGGGACTCTCAAGAGTCTTCTCCAACACCACAGTTCAAAAGCATCAATTCTTTGGCACTAAGCTTTCTTTATGGTCCTACTCTCATATCCACACACAAATACTGAATAGCTTTGGCTACACAGACCTTTGTCAGCAAAGTAAGGTATGTGCTTTTTAATATGCTGTCTAGGTTGGCGTAACTTTTCTTCCAATGAGCAAGCGTCTTTTAATTTCATGGCTGCAGTCACCATCTGCAGTGATTTTGGAGCCCAAGAAAATAGTCTGTAGCTGTTTCCACTGTTTCCCCATCTATTTGTCATGAAGTGATGGGACCAGATGCCATGATCTTAGTTTTTTGAATGTTGAGTTTTAAGCAAGACTTTTCACTCTTTTCTTTCACCCTCATCAAGAAGCTCTTTAGTTCCTCGTCGCTTTCTGCCATAAGGGTGGTGGTATCTGCTTATCTGAGGTCATTGGTATTTCTCCTGGCAACCTTGATTCCAGCTGTGCTTCCTCCAGCCCAGCATTTCTCATGATGTACTCTGCATATAAGTTAAATAAGCAGGATGACAACATACAGCCTTGATGTACTCCTTTCCCAATTTGGAACCAGTCTGCTGTTCCATGTCCAAATAACAGTTGCTTCTTGACCTGACTATAGATTTCTCATGAAGCAGGTAAGATGGTCTGGTATTTCCATCCCTTGAAGAATTTTCCACACTTTGTTGTGGTCCACACAAAGGCTTTGGAATATAAGTCAAAAAAGCAGAAATAGATGTTTTTCTAGAACTCTCTTCCTTTTTTTATGATCCAACTGATGTTGGCTTTTCGATCTCTGGTTCCTCTGCCATTTCTAAATCCAGCTTGAACATCTGGAAGTTCTCAGTTCATATACTGTTGAAGCTTGGCTTGGACAAGTTTGTGCGTTACTTTGCTAGCATGTGACATGAGAGCAATTGTGTGGTAGTTTGAGCATTCTTTGGCATTGCCTTTCTTTGGGGTTGGAATGAAAACTGACCTTTTCCAGTCCTGTGGCCTCTGCTGAGCTTTCCAAATTTGCTAGCATATTGAGTTGCAGCACTTTAACGCATCGTCTTTTACAATTTGAATTGCTCAACTGGAATTCTATCACCTCCACTAGCTTTGTTCATAATGATCCTTCTGAAGGACCACTTGACTTCACACTCCAGGATGTCTGGTTCTAGGTGAGTGATCAAAACACTGGGGTTATCTGGGTCGCAAAATTTTTTTTTATATCAGTTCAGTCCATCAGTTGTGTCTGAATCCCTGCGACCTCATGGATTGCAGCACACCAGGCCTCCCTGTCCATCACCAACTCCCAGAGTTTACTCAAACTCATGTCCACTGAGTCGGGGATGCCATCCAACTGTCTCATCTTCTGCCGTCCCCTTCTCCTCCTGCCTTCAATCTTCCCCAGCATCAGGGCCATTTTAAATGAGCCAGCCCTTCTCATCAGGTGACCAAAGTATTGGAGCTTCAGCCTCAGCATCAGTCCTTCCAATGAATACTCAGGACTGACCTCCTTTGGGATGGATTGGTTGGATCTCCTCGCAGTCCAAGGGACTCTCAAGAGTCTTCTCCAACACCACAGTTCAAAAGCATCAATTCTTCGGCGCTCAGCTTGCTTTATAGTCCAACTCTCACATCCACACATGACTACTGGAAAAACCATAGCTTTGAATAGATGGACCTTTGTTGACAAAGTAATGTCTCTGCTTTTTAATATGCTGTCCAGGTTGGTCATAACTTTCTTTCCAAGGAGTAAGAGTCTTAATTTCATGTCTGCTGTCACCATCTGCAGTCATTTTTGAGCCCCCCAAAATAAAGTCAGCCACTGTTTCCCCACCTATTTGCCATGAAGTGATGGGACTGGATGCCATGATCTTAGTTTTCTGAATGTTGAGCTTTAAGTCAACATTTTCACTTTCCTCAAAAGGCTCTTTAGTTCTTCACTTTCTGCCATAAGGGTGGTGTCATCTGCATATCTGAGGTTATTGATATTTCTCCCAGTAATCTTGATTCCAGCTTGTGCTTCTTCCAGCCCAGCATTTCTTATGATGTACTCTGCATAGAAGTTAAATAAGCAAGATGACAATATAAAGCTATGATGTACTCCTTTTCCTATTTGGAACCAGTCTGTTGTTCCATGTCCAGTAGTAACTGTTGTTTCCTGACCTGCATATAGATTTCTCAAGAGGCAGGTCAGGTGGTCTGGTATTCCCATCTCTTGAAGAATTTTCCACAGTTTATTGTGATCCACACAGTCAAAGGCTTTGGCATACTCAATAAAGCAGAAAGAGGTATTTTTCTGGAACTCTCTTGGTTTTTCAATGATCCAGCAGATGTTAGCAATTTGATCTCTGGTTCCTCTGCCTTTTCTAAAACCAGCTTGAACATCTGCAAGTTCACGGTTCATGTATTGTTGAAGCCTGGCTTGGAGAATTTTGAGCATTACTTTACTAGCATGTGAGATGAGTGCAATTGTGTGGTAGTGTAAGCATTCTCTGGCATTGCCTTTCTTTGGGATTAGAATGAAAACTGACCTTTTCCAGTCCTGTGGCCACTGCTGAGTTTTCCCAATTTGGTGGCATACTGAGTGCAGCACTTTCACAGCTTCATCTTTTAGGATTTGAAATAGCTCAACTGGAATCCCCTCACCTTCACTAGCTTTTGTAGTGATGCTTCCTCAGGCCCACTCGACTTCACATTCCAGGATGTCTGGCTCTGGGTGAGCGAGCACACCATCAGGATTATCTTGGTGTGAAGATCTTTTTTGTACAGTTCTTCTGTGTATTCCTGTCACCTCTTAGTATCTTCTGCTTCTGTTAGGTCCCTACCATTTCTGTCCTTTGTTGAGCCCATCTTTGCATGAAATGTTCCTTTTATCTCTCTAATTTTCTTAAAGAGACATCTAGTCTTTTCCATTCTATTATTTTCCTCTATATCTTTGTAGTGATCACTGAAGAAGGCTGTCTTCTCTCTCCTTGTGGGTGTTATCTTTCCTTTTTTCCTTTGCCTTTAGCTTCTCTTCTTTGCTCAGCTATTTGTATGTCCTCCTCAGACAGCCATTTTGCCTTTTTGCATTTCTTTTGCTTGGGAGTGGTCTTGATCACTGCCTTGGGTGGAATGTCACGAACCTACATCCATAGTTCTTCAGGCACTCTATTGTATATAATCCCTTGAATCTATGTCATTTCTACTGTATAATCATATATTTACCTCTAGTCTAAATATTTTTAAGTAGCAGAACTTAACCAAGGCTATCTACCAGAAATTCAGAGGATACATTATCCTTAATGGTGGAACAGTAAAAGCATTTCCACTTGTCAATAACTACAGAAACACAAACATCTCTAAGCACTGCTAGTATCCAACATTCTGTGCTGGACTGCTAAAGCAGTTCTAACTAAAAACAACTACGTGGAATGTCAGGAAGCATTTAACAGAAGGCTTCCTGTGTGCTCTTCTGGGTCTATCAGGAATTCTGTTCCTTATTAATTCCTGAATACTCACTCAGGAATTAACAGGAGAGGCAAGCCTCTCCAGGAGGCTGAGGAATCCAGGCATTTCCTTCATTAGTTTTTTTATACGGTGGTAAGTACCCTCTTCCTTCTTGTGAACCAAAAGGTAAAAGTGATTGTTTACAACTCTCTTTCTCCCTTTAATATGCATCACCTGTTTTGTTAAGTCTGGAATTTTAATCTTTATCTTTGCTGAGAACTACCTTGTAAGACAGTATATATGCCCACACCAAGCTGATTAAACACCTTTGCTCCATCAGAGCTCTGGTTCCCGTGTCTTTCTCTTTCTCTCTCTTTCAGGCTGATTCCCTGGAGCGCACAGGCTCTCTGATTTCACTTTCCTGCCCAGGCTTCTAAGACCCTCTTGAGAAGGCACTCTGCACCTTCACCCCATCAAGAGGGCGCCTGGGGCCTTTGTGAACAGAGCAAGCCTGATGCAGGGGCTTCATTGGCTTTCTGCATAAACCAAGGAATATCAGCCTCTCTCTCTCTCCTCTACTTTCTTATCGGTCGACTCCGGACCCCCAGGTTCCCGTCCATTAAAGGACCTCAACGGTGAAACATGAATGTGTGTGTGCTCAGTCATGTTGCACTCTTTGTGATCCCATGGACTGTAGCCCACCAGGCTCCTCTACCTGTGGAATTTTCCAGGCAAGAATACTGGAGCAGGTTACCATTCGCTACACCAGGGGATCTTCCTGACCCAGGGATGGAATCCATGTTTTTTGCATCTCCTGCATTGGCAACCAAGTTCTTCATCACTTTACCACCTGGCAAGCCCTGAAATATGAATACTGGATAAAAAAACAAAGGCTCATCAATTGCAGAAGATGGGATTCTCTTGGATTTCCTAAATCTATACTGACAAACTTCTAAGAGTTCTGCAGTGTCATAAAAGATCACTGTATAAAAAGCAAATTGCTTTTACTAGGACAGCAATAATCAATTATGAAATACATTAGAAAAAAGACAAATTTCACTATAGCAATGAAAATAAAATCCCCAGAATTAAATGTCAAAAAATGTATAATTATATAAAGAAATCTGATTAAATTAAGAGAATACCACTCCTGGTTTACTGAAAATACAGATTGTTTTCAAGTGAAAGGTGAAAGTCGCTCAGTCATTTCTGACTCTTTGTGACCCCATGGACTATACAGTCCATTTAATTCTCCAGGTCAGAATACTGGAGTAGGTAGCCTTTCCTTTCTCCATGGGATCTTCCAAACTCAGGGATCTAACCCAGATCTCGCACATTGCAGGCAGATTCTTTACCAGTTGAGCCACAACAGAAGCCCAAGAATAAGTGGACCACAGAGTTCAAACCTGTGTTTTTTAAGGGCCAACCCTGCAACAGTAGAGAAATAGTAGAGAAATACTATTGCAGGGTTGACCCTTAAACAACACAACACAGGTTTGAACTGTGTGGTCCACTTATACATTTTTTTTTCAAGTATGTACAGTCTGCAGTTAGCTGAATTGAGATCATACAGTACAGATGCAGAACCATGGACATGGAGGAACCACAAGTAAGGAGAGCCAACCATAAATTATACTCAGCTTTGACTGCATGAAAGGTGGCACCCGTAACCTTTTGCTTAAGAGTCAACTGTAATTCTCTTCAAATCAGTATTATGAATGTACTGCGACTACAATCAAAACCTCAAAAAGATGCTCACCAACAGCCAAGAAATTTCTGAAAAACATTAGGAATGCATCACTCCCACCATTTCTGAAAACATACCAGAAAACTGTAATTTAAACAATGCATTATTTATTAGGAAAATTAAATGCCTTAATTAGAGAATTTAACACATAATAAAACAGCACCCAAATCAGGAAGAATGGATTTCAACAAATAGTTTTTGGACTTTTGAATAGAAGCTTTGTATTTTGCACTCTTCACAGAAATTAATTCCAAATAGAGATCTAGATGCATACATAATTAACTTAGAAGAAAACACAGAACATGCTCTATCTATACTTTGTAATGAAAGTCATAAAAATATTTATCAATTTAACTATATATAAATATAAAACATCTGTTTAAAAAAGATACCAAAAGTAAAACTAAAGACAAGTGACCGACTGGGAGAAAACACTGAAACAGATGTAAAAATACTAGTATCTATATCCAAACTACATGAAAAACTCCTAAGCCATGAGATAAAAAGACAAATCATTCACAGAAAAATGAGCAGTGTTGGCAAAAGGCAATTCACATGGCTAAAGCAAATATATGAAAAGATGTCCATTTTTACCTTTACCTACTAGTAAAGGTTTTTCCTAAACATAAACAATAAAAATGACAAATTTTCACCTATAAATTAAAAAAATTTAATCACTGAAGTATCTCTTTAAAACTGCCTAACTCTGGCTCAGCAAGTCAAAGCTTAAGCATACAATAAATCCTTACATGCCCATATAATCATACAGGATGATACTCTTTTAGTATTGTTTGAAAATAGAAAAAAAAAAAAAAAAAAGCAGTAAACTACCCTAGCGTCCATTATAGGCTAAGTAGGTTGTGGAACACTATACAAAAATCAACAGGTAAGATTAGGTGAAATTATATTCAAAGAGACCACATAGAAAAGCTGCAGAATGATATACATATATCTATGTAAAAACTGAAGCTATACATTTCTTGTAGCAATTACATATATATACATTCTCAGAAAACATGGCAGTGACTAAATGGAAAGTTAACAATTGTTACTTCTAGGGAAGGTATTGGGATTGAGTGTTAATCAAAAATAGACTGATGTTTTTACAAGTAAAATGCAGTCATATACTACATTTGCAATTTAAAAGGTAAAGAAAAAGCAGCATGCACAAACTGATACATTTTACAAAAAACATATCCCCCCCAAAATTTTCCTTTGATGGCAAACATACAGGAAAAATTCTGAAAGGTTACCTGCCAAAATGATGCTTTAATACTATCTAAAGCTATCTCCAATAAAAACAATATACTGAACTCCTGTATTTTCATTTGAAAAAGAAAGTTCAAGATTTGTCACAGTAATACAATTTCAGTTTAGAACTCTTATTATTGTTTTAGATATTTACAATCTTCACATTGTACATAACTGTATACTGAAATTTTGCCATATCTTTAGAATATAGTATTTGGGGCAAGGGGAAACAGTTTTTAAAATTAGAACTTAAGTGATAATTAGGGCTTCCCTGGTAGATCAGCTGGTAAAGAATCTGCCTGCAATGCAGGAGACCCCAGTTCAATCCCTGGGTCAGGAAGATCCCCTGGAGGAGGGAATAGCTACCCACTCCAGTTTTCTTGGGCTTCCCTGGTAGCTCAGACACTAAAGAATCCGCCTGCAATGCAGGAGACCTATACAATCTTCACATTCTACATAACTGTACACTGAAATTTTGCCATATCTGTAGAATATAGTATTTGGGGCAAGGGGAAATACAGTTATTAAAGTCAGAACTTAAGTCATTATTAATATTTAAGTCAATGGCTTTACTAAGTTTATATACATTTCTAAAAGAACAGCACAAAACAATACTGGCTTATTTCTTTAGCAGTTTACTATTAATAATTCTACCTTTAACAAAAACACTTCACCATTAAACAAAAAACTTTGATAATTAAAGTTATCATTGATCAGCTTCTTGTGAAGACTATTCCTTCGGAGATTATTCTGTAAAACTATATCCTAATTAGAATGGTACTGGCATTCAGATACAACCAGCTGAATTTTATGAAAGACACTACTTTTAACTATAAAAAGTTTGAACTTTTTATATTCTTATTTTATTCTTAAAATAAGCTTTTAAGAATTGCTTATTATTAATTCACATATTGCTGAAGTCTTGAACCACACAAACAACAATGATGAAAAAAGGGAAAAGTGCCAGAGCTGTCTGGTTTCACAATGGTTATGATAGAAAAATGCAGTCAGCAGTTTCTTTTGAAATAAAAAGGTCATGAGTGGGGAAGAAAGATCTTTGAAGACTATCTTCAATGGAATTTGGAATTTCCCTTACCCATTCCAGGTATCTGTTCAACTGCCTCCTATAGCAAGTTGCCTTGTGAAAGCACCTCTCGTATTAAAAAATATAAGTTCCTTTAGAAAGGGCACAATGGAGAGAGGACTAGGCCAGTGTTCTAACTATGTTTTCATCAAAGGCCACTAAGGAAAGACACATGTCTTTTTACCTCATAACATGAAGGCACTTTTTAAACTATATATCACTTTTAACTTCAGTTTAACTTGGTAATACTTTACATGAGGTATACCAGCATGCCTCAGTATGTTACAAACATTCAAAAAACACAAGCTTGGTGATGACAATTCAAAAGAAGTCATATCCAAGTAACTGATGAAGAAACTCAGAAAATGAAACTCAGAGTCTTCACTGGAGAAGACTCTCTACATCTTTAAAACAAAAGGCAGGTGTAACTTTATTTCAAGAACGAATTCAGCATTTGAAGTGGACTCACAGTGGCTGACTAGTCAGTAGTGCTGGCATTTACTCTCCTTTCACACTGAAACTTGGAAAGCAAGGGTATGAGTTAGATTCAACCTCTTTAATGTAAAAGTCTTCGACTTAGCTACCTAACTTTATTTTTATAACAAAGCACTTTTAATATAATTTAAAACACACATGCTTTGATTAAAAAGTGACTGTAAATGGATCCAGTTTTCTTCCAACTGTGACGCCAACTTTGTCATTTCTTCCAGAAGTACTGGCTCTGAAGGAAGCATTTTCAGGTGCAACTGAAAAGAAAAGTGACAGCTGAACATTCAATGTAAGAAAAGTAAAATTTTGTTTATTCTGGATTTAACTGTTTTACAAGGAACCTCAGAAGACACTATTCTTGATTTTTTTCTTAAAGGCTGGTTAATTACACTCTCGCATCTCCCTCTCCTCTGTGATGAGTCTTCATGGTTCTGTCACTCTCTCAGTAAAACTGAAGTGATGACTCTCCTCTATTTAAGGAGAGTCCTGATACACATCCATAAACAAAGTCCCAGTCCTAAATTTACAACTGTGGTAAATTTGGGGAAAAATACAGGAACAATTTGCAGTATTTCTAATTTTTTAATCTACATACTACCATCTATAAATTTACTTTTTAAATAATTTCAAATAATTAAGTGAAAACTTTTTTAGATATTTATGAGATAAACTATCTGCTATCCCTGAAAATCAGCGTCATCTACCTCCTTCAATATGTTAAAGTTCTCCACTCTATTTGTCATAAAAACAACTCTGTTACTGTCAAATCGTTTGAAACTCCTTCAACCAGGACAGAAGTAAACCTTACTTTTTTCATGATCATTAAAAAAAAAACCGTGCCAAAATGTTATTAAATAAAAAAGCTAATAGGTTAATATACTGATCAAATGGATGACACAGAAGTCAGGGGGTTGAGTCAAAATTGTGCTGAGCTAAAAAACAGAAGTCAACAAAGAACGATGACAAGCTGTTGCCCCATCCAGCTACCTAGTATGGTAGTCACGAGGCCCAGAAAGCTGTTGAAATTAATTAAATTTCTATAAAATGAAAAACTCAGGTTCTCAGTCACATCAGCCACGATTCAAGTGCTCAGTAGCCACACGCAGTGAAGTGTGGATACAGAATGTTTCCATCTCTGCAGACATGTCTTCTCTGGAGGAGGGCAAGCTGTGAAGTGCTGTCTCACATCTTAGACTTACCTTCAGAAACAGGGCGAGGTATGCCTGGGCCAACTCAAAATCACGCTTTCTGTCCAACATCATCCCAGTCATCTTCAAGAAGCTCTTCATAATGTCTATTGAACCACCACAATCAGGAGACAAACTTCGAAGCTCTGTTTCAATTCCTGACGGGCCTAATTCTTTCAGAAGGTTAACAGCAGCTTCATCTACATTGTTTTAATAAGAATCCAGTTAGTATCGACAATCATTTAAGAAATTAGTTTTCATTTCAAACCCAACATATATTTAAATTTGCATTTTTAGCAAGTTCTTTCTATTAAGGCTGTTAAAATCTAATTAACACTTAGCACCAGACATTTTAACATGCTTATAAGTCAGAACAAATCCAATATAAGAAGGCTATAGAAGTATACACCAAGTTATTAATAGTATTTGCTAGTGAGAATAAGATGAGGTGAGGGAATTTATTTTTGTATTGTTTATAAAAATTATAAAAGTATCACTTGATCATTAACACTAATACTACAGAAATATACGTGGGGAAAGACTCCACCTTACTCACCACAAATCTACTTTTCCCTAGAAGTAAGCACTCTTGTTTCATATACATCCCATGAAAACATAGTCTATACACTTATATAAGGCATTTGATATTAAAATGGCAATGTCTATGCTTTTAGGTTTTTGCAAAAGGACAATACCATTGACAAGAGTCTAATACATTTTATTGATATTAAATAATAGTGCCCTCTCTTCTTTGTTCCCCCATAAATATAACAAGTTACTCCTTTTATAATCCTGCTGCTCTTTAGCTATCAGTACAAGAACCATTCTTTGACGTTTGCCAATGTGCACTCAAGTGATGCTGCTGGCATGAAAACACAGAGCAACTGGGTCAGAAGAGGGCAGTCAAACGGAAGAATGACTGTAATTGTTAACTGCTTACAGCTCTCATGATCATTATTAGCTATAGATTGTAGCTTTCAAAATTTACAACACTCAATTTTTTAAAAAAGCCTTTGTGTGTGATAATTTGGTATTATCTGAAATTACCTAAAACAACAGTCTATTGCAAACTACACTGCAAATCGCACTTGTAAATAGAAAGAAGCAGACGGAAAGAGAGGTTCTCAAAAGATTATCATCATCTTAACATCTGAGTGTAGTGTCACTCATCTACTGTAAACAAAGCAAAAATTACTTCAGATTAAAACCAAGATTTCAATCCTTTTGGCTTTTACTTTCAACTACTGAGAAATCTGCTAATATTTCACTCAATTCTCTTCATATAAAGTAACATAACAAGCTGAAATACTTGGTAAAATATTTTATAATTTAACTTACATTTATTATTTACCAGTCCTTCCTCAAGTTTCAAGCAGAAATCTGATTTTTGAGCCAAAATTCCAAGATTTACCACTTTAGACTTAAACAAAAACAAATATAAATTATTCAAAAGCCACAAATGTAACAAAAAATTTACAGTTTATAATTAAAAGCTAGCACTAATTTACTCTGTATCTGTAACACTGGGTCTTGGTTAAAACTGCAAATGTGCAACAGACAATGCACCCTGTGTTCCCCGAACGCTCCCTCTAACCTGGCTCTCACCTGCTGAGGATCACTGTTTTGTTCAGGTGCAGCATATCTGGGTACAAGACCAGGAACAGTCGGAATGAAAAATGGTGCTGATTTGGGTACTTTGGGTGGTTCCTTTGGTTTATTCTTTTTCTAATTAAGAAAAGTGAGAAAAGGAAAAAAAGACTAATAATTATCTTGCCAACAGTTTCTAACATTTAATTCCCACAAGCCCCAAAAGTAAAAAAAATAAAAAGAATTAAATTCAGATTAGGATACTGAAATGAAATCCCAAACAACCAATATACCACAGATATCCTTAAATTGGGCTTCCCAATGGAAACCTCTAGTACTCTTGCTGATAAGGCAAAGGGAAAATGACAGGGTTCAGGAGAAGCCCTGAGGCAAAAACAGCTCAATTTCCTGAAACATGAATATATAGGTGAAGAAGTAACAAGCAATTTTGAACTTCTTTTACACTGAAATACAAGATGGGCTAGAGAGCAAAATTTACATAGATGCTCAACAGTTTTTCAAATTTCTCTTCTCCAAAAGAAATCTGGAGCCACAGGTAGTCTCTTCCATTAAAAGTTAGTTAGTAAATTTTGTGTGTAGGTGTGACGCATTCCCCTAATTCTTCTATTTTATTGGGATTTTTATTTTTCCTTAGTACTTTGTGTTTTTAAAAAACAAGAGAATACTACCGTTCCTTCATAAACTATTTCAAGTGTCAGCAAAATTCTATCACAAAAATTGCACTGGAATCCCCATGGACAGAATTCAGTTTTGGTGACTACATTGTAACATATCACTATCTCAAGAGAATGTGATGGACTCTTAAGAAGTCTCACAATTTTACCTTACACTACTCATCTTCCATTCTTTAGGAACTGTGGGGAGATTTGCTTTTTGAAAGAAAGTCGGGGCTATCTGTGGCCTCCTGGAGCCCACAGCAATGCAAGCAAAGCCTTCTTTGTGATGGGGAAACTGTAGTAACATAGTAAGAGTCAGTTACCCTTCCTAACCCACTGTTCTTGAGTTAGAAGGCAGTCACTGAGTTGTAAATAAAAACAGAAGGCTTTGGAGCAGTTCCATAGGGCTCTGGAATTACCTAATTTCATAAAGGAAACCATAAGTATAAAAGTTAACCACAGGACAAAAATAAAAATTCTAATTTCTTTCATTCAGAAGGAAATTAAAATACTGGAGGTGTTATAAAGAGCATTCACTCACATTTCTCTATATTTTTATGCAGAGCAAACTTTATCTTAGCATGAAGAGTGCCCACCAAATTTAGCTCAATTAATTGGGCATTACTCTAACTGGTCCGCTCACACTCACCAACTTGTACTTTATGTGTTGCTTTTAAAGCCGCTCCATAAACTACTTCCTTTACAGCTGACAGACTAGACAGTGTGACCAGGCACCGAAACAACATAAAGCGAAAGTGAACGTTGCTCAGTCGTGTCCGACTCTTTGCAACCCCAGAGACTGTACAGTCCATGGGCTTCTTCAGGCCAGAATACTGGAGTGGGTAGCCTATTCCTTCTCCAGGGGATTTTCCCTACCCAGGAATCGAACCGGTGTCCCCTGCACTGCAGGCAGATTCTTTACCAGCTGAGCTATCAGGGAAGTCCTAAACAACATACCTTTATACTGAAGCCCAATCTTTCAAAAGGTGAGCAATAAAAAGGAGCACTTTCAAATTTTGAGTCAAATGAACATGTGAAAACTCCTCTCTTTTCTTACCCGAGACATGTGTGCCTTTTCTGGTGCCAATTTACTAGCTACGAAAATAGTTAGGACAGCATGTCATAGTTATCTGCCAGTGTTCCTTACACTTTTTTTATGCCAGCCCTTAATGTGACTTAGTACACACATAAACTCTAGTGACTCTACGTATGCTCAGTGCTGTGCTTAGTCACTCAGTCATGTCCAACTCTGCGACCCTGTGGGCTGCAGCCTGCCAGGCTCCTCTGTCCATGAGATTCTCCAACCAAGAATACCCAAGTGGGCTGCCATGCCCTCCCCCAGGGGATCTTCCCAATCTAGGGGCTGAACCCAGGTCTCCCGCACTGCAGGTGGACTCTTTACCATCTGAACCATCTGGGAAGACCAGGTTAAAGCGTCTGCCTGCAAGGCGGGAGACCTGGGTTCGATTCCTGGGTTGGGAAGATCCTCTGGAGAAGGAAATGGCAACCCACTCCAGTATTCTCGCCTGGAGAATCCCAAAGACGGAGAAGCCTGGTGGGCTACAGTCCGGGGGGTTCGCAAAGAGTCGGATACGACTGAACGACTTCACTTCCTATCTCTCATCAGGGGACCTTCCCAACCCAGGAATCGAACCAGACTACAGGGAGCTGCTTTACCAGCTGAGCTACCAAGGATGCCTGACTGTATGTATATATCTAACCAAGTTGAGTTTCATAATACAAAACACCCTAATTCTCAGAAGATAATCTCTGAAATTTTCTAGTCTGTATGTTTCAGTTGCTTTTGATACTCACAAAGAGGGGTCATGAAACATGCTTTGAAACAGATTAATTCATAGCATAACTGTCCACTTCTCATGTAAAACTGTACTCTTCAGGGACAAAGGGCTAAATTATTTTCCACTGCTATTATCTCAGGATGCTATCTTCTACCTAGTTCATATTAATTTCTGTGCCTGAACCCAAAAGCAAACCTTCCTGTAGCAGACAGAGCAGGGTGTGGTATGATAAAGAGCGACTGAAGTTTAATTTTAAAAAGACCAGTGAAAGTATTCTAGTCCCCAAATGTCCAGAAACAGAAACATCACACATTATGATGACTTCCCCCCTCATTTTGTAAGTTAAGTGAGGTCGGGCAAGGCTTAAAACACCCGATTTCTAACAGCTCTGTGGTTGCAGGCTATACTACTGCTACATTTGAAGGTCCTTAAGTACTCTCAAAGTAGATATATATACATGGAGAAAGTCTTGTAATAATACTAAATTAAACAGCATTCATCTTAGGCATTAACTACTCCACCTAAAGACCTCCAAGAAAGGGAAGTTATCTTTATTAAAGAAAATACTTTTGGAATATGTCTTCTGGGGCCAATATTAAGTGTACTATAGTATTACCTTAATAACATCAAGATTAAGAAGGTTTTTCCACCGGGATTCAGGAAGGAGTGACAGAGTTACCAACTGCTCATCCAGCTGTTCTGGGGAGTCATACTCTATCATTTCATCACTTGGTTCTACAGTTTCTTCTGATAATTCGACATCTTAAAACAAAAAATTTTCAGGTATAACAAATTAATGCTGAAATTTTTATCATATAAAAGCAACTCAATTACCTTCAAATCCATTAGTATTTCATAACGTTCACTCAATATAACTTGTAAACTCTATTCATTTTCTTATTTTCTCATATTAAGTACAAATTCCATCGCCAGACTCAAAATATTTCTCCACTGTTTCACATGAATACTCCATCAATTATGTCTTTGTTTATATAAAGATTCATGAAGTCATTCAAAATACTTCATTAAGATAAAAAAAATATTGTGATTGAATGCATTAAACGTTGCCTTCAGTGGCAATATCCTACAGGTTAGGTTTATTATATTATGCTTCAAAAATTACGAGTTTTTGATTACCTTGGGTTTGACAAGTACCAGGAAGCATCACTACTGAAGGAGCGTAGTCTGTGGGAAGTGGCCGTAATGAAACAACTGAATACAGGGAAATATTGGACCTGAGACATAAAGAACATAAGCAATATTACAAAATTTATTAAAAATGTTTCCAGAGAAGCTTTGATTACTGGTAACAAGCTCCATGATCTTGAACTTGGCTGCAAATTACAATCACTTGTTAAAGAAAAAGAACTCAAAAATAGATAGTATTAATTTCAAAATGCTTTGACTCGTATCCCAGATGTCATCACAAGAAAGCTGTCTGTAAGTATTATGAACAGAGACTTTATTTTTAATGTAGCACAAAAAAGTACTTGGGAGATCGGCAGTGGATACCATTTTTATAATGTAACGTAACGTCCACTCATTTATGCGGCTTTGACAAATGGCACCCTCCCCGGAGGGAACTGCAGCAGAAGGAGAGAGGCACTCAGAGCTCTAAGCCAGAGGGCGATTACGCGGGCAGATCTCGGGGGTGCCGAGCAGTCACGGGTCCCCGTCTCTAGAACGGTCCTTTAAGTGCTGCTTCACCCTGCGCCCTGGCTCTGGACCTGACTAATCGGGTCCACATCTGACTAAGCAAGATGTGAGTATCTGTCCCAAAGTGGGCTGATCACATTGTTTCCTGTGCATAATGAGTCGGGAATGGGAAATAAAAACTGGAGAGACCAAGCTCTGAGTTATGCTAGCAGCTGCACTATCTGCTCTGTTGCTGAGGCACCACACCACCATTCTTCTCTTATCTTGACTGTTCAAGCCTCTAAGATTCCAGGAGATACTCCATTCTGCTTATTAAGGTGACCAGAGTCTATTTCTATTATATATTAAATTTATTTTCACACCCTAAAAAGTCAATTAGAAAATCTTGTAAGTAGAAAAGGAATTCATTTTTTTCTCTTCCTCAATAATAAGAGTTTAATTTTAAACTCACTTATCCTTTCTGCAAATAGAAGTCAAATAGGGTAACAAAAATCAAACATGTTCAACTCTCTGCAACCCCATGAACTATACAGTCCATGGAATTCTCCAGGCCAGAATACTGCAGTGGGTAGCCTTTCCCTTTTCCAGGGGATCTTCCCAACACAGGGATCAAACCCAGGTCTCCTGCACTGCAGGCAGATTCTTTACCAGCTCAGCCACCAGGGAAGCCCAAGGATACTGGAGTGGGTGGCCTATCCCTTCTCCACGGCATCTTCCCGACCCAGGAATCAGACCAGGGTCTCTTGCACTGCAGACAGATTCTTTACCAACTGAGCTACAGGGAAGCCCTATTACCATCCTCTCTGCAGATAAAAGTCACAGATTAAAATCTGTGGCTAACAGATAAAAATCAAACACGTGTAGCTTAGAATATACACTTGAGCTGCTGCTGCTGCTGCTGCTAAGTCGCTTCAGTCGTGTCCGACTCTGTGTGACCCCATAGACGGCAGCCCACCAGGCTCCCCCGTCCCTGGGATTCTCCAGGCAAGAACACTGGAGTGGGTTGCCATTTCCTTCTCCAATGCATGAAAGTGAAAAGGGAAAGTGAAGTCGCTCAGTTGTGTCCGACTCTTAGCAACCCCAAGGACTGCAGCCCACCAGGCTCCTCTGTCAATGGGATTTTCCAGGCAAGAGTGCTGGAGTGGGGTGCGCTACCTAAATTATCAAGCAGAAGCTGATTCGACTGTAGACTTAGGTGAACTATGTGACACTTCCATTTTACAAGTCAAAGAATCCCAAAAAACTGAAGGGCAATGTTAGCAACTATGACTGTCTGACAACATCACCTTCCTTTTCTTCTTACCCCAGAAAGAACTGTTTATGAGAGAACTTACCACAGATAAACTCCAAGGTGGTCGACATGGGAGGTGGCCAGAAAGTCTCCAGTCGGGGACATAGTGACATTAAGAGGAGCCGAGTCCAACAAGAAGCTGTCTATAAGACTACAGAAAGAACCAAGACGTTAGTCCTTCAACTCTACTAAGAAGCACACAATTCACAAAATATCATTTTGCTAAAAGAACAAAGGGCAAGAGATGCAGAAAATGTTTGCTTTTAATTTTTCAATCACCAACACCAAAAAGTCATCACTAACAAAGAGCTTTGTCAACTAAGCTACAATGGAAAAATAATCTCCTCAATGAGAAAGACCCAGAACACTAAAGAGATCAATTAATTTGAGAGAGAGTTTCAATAACAGGGAGAATACAAGAGGCAATGCTGTTTTTCTGGAATGCCATTTTGGGAGGTTCGGAAACAATTCTAAAGATGTCACACATTTAAAATAAATCATCAGCACTCTCCTGCATTTGTTAATGCCAGTGAAAATAACAAAAGGGGTAGGCAACAGAAGAAAAGAATAAAATGGCCACGGGAGAATGGTAGTGGGGAAAAAAAGTTCGAGCAATTCTGTTTTTCAAACAGGTAACCGTGCGCTACACAGCAAACAGGAAATTGAGTCCATGCAGCACCAGCATAAAGCAGTTCACGGTTCTAGCCCCACGGACACTCCAGACAGCCGGGAGCAGGGGCTGTGAAAGCTGGGGAGGAAAGGGGGGCGACGGCTCCCCAGAAGATGACGCGCAGCAGGCTCCTCAGGGAGAAGCGTGTGCGATGAGCGTGCACCTCACAGACGAGCAGGACGTCAGCAGATGCGGATGGCCTGGGAGGAGGAATGTGGAAGGCGAGGCAAGGGGAGCCGTGTCCAGTGAGGAATGCAGTTTGGTCTTGAATGCCAAATATCTGAGTTTGTTTTATCTTTGAATCAATGGAAAGCCACTACAGGCTTTTGAGCAGATAGCAGTATTTCTACTTTCGTAAGAAAATCTGGCAGCAGAATGTGGAATATATCTGAACAGGAAGAACACTGAGATTATGGCAGCAGTCATCTAACAAGCAGGGAAGGTCTGAACTAGGATAGTGGCAGCGGGAAGCGAAACGAGGCGAATTTAAGAAGCAAACAGAAAGGCCTAACTCGTGGGCACACTGCAGACAAGGCTTCCTAGGCGGGCTGAGAGTGCGAGTACTCTGTGCACCTTAAAAGGGGGGTGCTAGTTTTAGTAAGACTTGTTTCAAAAACTACTTATTCACTGAAGACATTACATTATCCATGAGAAGCCATGGCAAAATGGCTGCAGTTCAGAATCTTCAGTCATTACATTATTTCAATAAAGAAAACAAGAGGGGCTAACACTTTCTTCAGTGTTCCATGCTAGGGGTATTCTGAGCACGTGTGACTATTAATTCAATCCTCACAGCCCCACGAGGCAGATCCACGCTTACTATACCTGTTAGAAAAATGAGGCCCAGTCATACTTGCTCAAGGTAGAAAGTCACAGAGACATACCTGTCACCAAGCAGTCTGCACACACGTAATCGAAAGAGCTCAGTAACAGCGCCGCTGACACTAAAGGTCCAGCAGACAGCACACACACCCAGGTGACTACAGCGCGACTCACGGAAACACTCTGAGCAGCTCAAACGCGACATGGAGGCAGTGACTAAAGGACCTGTCCATAACAAAATCTTTCTCGATTTGTTCAGAGTGATTAACAATCATAAACCTTAACTAATGAATACAAAATAGCAGGACAGGACCAAAATTAGCAGCACTACGAACAAACGAACGTGGGCTCAGAACAATGACTGATGTTTAAATTCTCACTATGGGAAAAAAATGCGATTAATAATCTGTCTGATTTCTGTTCAACCATTCCTGGAAACTCACAGGAACACCTGCTTGGGGGATCAAACAAATTGGGGACAAGGACATTTGCTAAACACTTTTTATATACCAGAGACTGTCAAATTATTTAATTCATTTAATACAAACAACCCAGAGAACAACCACTATCTCACTGTACACTGAAGACTAAGCCTAAACTCAGGAATTTTAGATCTCATCATCTCTTCGTCGTAATACTTCCTCACTAAAGTGTGTGTGACGGATGAAACTCCCTGACGTGTTCAGAATCTATCTGTTAAAGAGGAATCTACTGCTTGAGCAAATTTATTTCACTTGATACTGTAATTATTTTGACAAATTCACTGTGCAACATGGTTTCCACAGCTGTTGAGTGTGGGTAGACTGGCCTTCCATTATGTAAAAGCATCAAGTCGAGGAAGTGGTTTCCACATACACAGCATGTTTTACATGGCCACAGTTGCTCATAAAGCCTAAGCGTACAGGTTTAATCCCAGACCTAACTACCATATTGTCACCATTTTAACATTTTGAGAAAATGTTAAAAAAAATCCTCATTGTAAGGGGTCACATTTTTAAGCATGGAGTCCCATGCACACAGGTGACATTAACTCACTTCTGATCATCTTCTAAACCAATGCAGACCATGTCTAGATGTTCAGTCTCCCAAGTGATGGAACCCTCAATGAATGGAGCAAATGGACAGTTCTGCCTCAGTGGGAAATGCAAAACAAAACTCTGTTCCAGTTATGCTCACGCAATGCCCCTCAGAAAGCAGGGGCTGGGTGGACAAGACCGAACAAAACGCAAAATTCTATTAAAGCCGTTTAATTTTATATTTTTCTCACCCTGAAAAGTGTTCAATCTCAACTCTTAAGAGATTAAAAGTAACCATAAATAAAAGGTGGTAGCAGATGACAGATAATTTCAGGGACAAAAATTTCAACCTCACTTCTCTGAGAACACTACAAGCAGAAGGAAATTTTCCGCACTTAAAGAAACCCCTTTACAGGAAACAGTTCGGCACCTATGCCTTTGTTTTAGACAGACACAATTAATCCCAGAGGGCTGCATCTGCCTGTTACCACACCAAAGGTCTACTTACACAGCTTCACGTGCAGCCTTTGTAATGAGTGTATTCATTCTTCACATATTTAACATGCTATGTAAATGATAAAACTGCTTACTGAAGAAAAAACTAGGAATCCCCAAAGCTTGTCGTACTAACTATGTTTGAGAAAAGGAGTGAAATAAAAAAAGCCAATGATTACCTACCACTGTATGGTCCTTACTGTATCTTCTACACCAAGAAAACCAAACTATCCTTAGAACATAGCCAAGCAAGGCTGGTACCACAACTGCTGGGGAATCTTTCTGTCTCTTATGCTAACTACAGCAAAATATCACCGACCAACTATGCTGCCTTGGGCAAATCACTTAACTTCTGAGCCTCCATTTCCTCATTTGTGAAACGGGACTAAAACCAGTACCTCCCTAACAGAATATGAGACAAGATGAAAACTAAAGCACTCGAAGTGCCAGAAGTCCATGGAAAAAGTCGGCTGCAGCAGGGCGGCAGCAGCTGTGGGAGACTGCTCTTCAGCCTTCTCATTTGCTCCACTTCAAATCGTACCCAAAGAGGTCGTTATTTGTGTCTTTATTAAAAGCATACTTTGGTACAACCAGAGTAGATATTATCATCTTTTAACAATCCCTATGGGACTCATCTCTCGCTCTTGCGTTTCCCCCAGCTTAGTTTCTCTGTATTCACTTAAAACTGTCTGTGTTCACTGAAAAATAAGATACCAGAGTTGAATGTCAGATTTAAATGTGTTGATCTTTTTACTAAAATAAGAAATTCAGCAAAAAGCCTTATGCTGAGTCAAAGATCGGTGGCTCTGAATGCTACTTTCGGATCCTAATTTTTCCAATCCCCAAAAAACTGACCACTTTTAAAAAACATTCTATTCAGTACTATTGAACATTAACCTCCCTCTCTCATCTCATGTGAACCAAAACTACTAAAAAGGAAAATGAAAAGGGCAAAGTGTCAACTCTATTTCCTACACAACTTTCCTACCACAAAGCAATTCAAATTATGTTTACTTTTAGAAAACAGAAGTCCAAGAAGCAAAAGACTAATCAACATTTCTAATGGTATCTTAAAAAAAATTTTTTTGTTGCTTTTTTTTAATTAAGGAAGTACTAACTTGACTGAACTTTTTGAAGCTGGAGGATAGTCTACTAATTATTTATTTTGCTTGACTCGACTCTAAGTAAAAAAGAGATACACCTGTAGACAAAGCTGCCTGGTTTTTAGAGCTGGACCATCAGTGGCACTTTTGCTGTTTATATTCCAAATCCTGTACATAAGCTGTATAGACAGCTGTGTCTCATTCCTGAATCAAACTTGAAGGGAAGTACAGACACGAGGGTTTTTCCTTTCTAAAGGTCAAACTGCTTTCAGGTATGAGCTTATCTAATTCCTGAGAAGCAAGAGGAGCAGAACTGGACAGATCTTAACTTAGCAATATTCCTGAAGACTGAACTGCCTTCCCAGTCATCTTTCTCCTTCATCTCTCTTTCCTCACAGGTACGTTCCATTCCCATCACTCCTTTCACACTCCACCTAAGCAGTTCTTTGGTGAGTGATATGACTGCAAATTCTGTGTATTCCTACATAACTTTTAGCAACAAATTACTCTCTGTAGGTTTCTACTGATCAAATTATTTAACAGAATTAATGTTTTCTCTTCAAGTGCTGATTTAGTAGCACGTTTCAACCTATGACAGGTTTCTTAACACTGTTGGGTTTTATCCAAATTTTAAGACACACATTTCCATTATGTTAAGGTATCTAAATGTCTTCTTTCAAGAATTATGTTAGAAAATATATAATATACACAAAGTTAAGGGTTCTGACCTCTTAATTCAATATCAACAACAACAACAAAATACAAAAAAATGCTCAGAATAAGTTTGCAGTCCTAAAGTATATCTCTAGTCTGGAGTATCAAAAAGACCAAATGAGCTTTGTTAAGTGAGTTTATGCAACTCACTTCTACTTCTCAATTCTGCAGGAATAGAGAACCTAAGAGACTGGAACTTCCTCACTATTATCTCTTTCAGCACTAATCTCTGTGTTTGAGATCAAACACACTTCAAGGATAGAATATACGTCAGGTTAGAAAAATCTCCAAATGCAGTCAGTCAAAAAGTATATAATCTATTAACAACAGGTAAAAGTCACATGTGAAGACGATGACTGAGAAAACTTCTGATAAGGTTAGGGATTTAAAAACTCACCACCCAGATGGAAGGTCCCAAGTTCTAATAGAGCAATCCATTGAAGCACTTATTAACCAACGACCATCAGGGCTGAAAGTCTTTAAATTAAAGAAAAACATAAATAATATAGGTGTGTATACATGTACGTATGTATCTATGTATATCTGTATCTGTATATTTAACAGTCAGAGAATGTAAGAAATGAAAAGATAATGCACACTTCATTAAAAAGGCATGATGCATGAAATGTAGGCCACCTCATAAGAAAATGCCATCTCTTATGTACCCCTGACGATACTGATAAGGACTAGGCTTTTACATGAATTATAAAGCTTTTAAAAATGAATAGTAGTACATAGTTTTTAATTTTTACTCCATAATCTATCTATAGACAATTAACAAATGTTTGACTACTGTTTTTAACATAAATCTGTGCTGACAACATTCAATTAGAAATATTTCATTAGCCTAATTTCATTTATAAAGTATCTATGAAGCTTTGAACACAGCTACATTTCCAAGAAGAGTCTACTCCAAAATGATTTTAAAGAATGCAAATTCTCTTAATGTAGAGAAGTTACTGAAGAAGTCATTCTTACTTGCAGATTCAGTTAAAAATCTTTTCTTCCTTAATGATGTTTTAAATATAATTTAAAGCCACAATAATCATATTTTCAAAATAAATTTAAACAATAAACTACTTATGACACCATAAAGAAGTTGTTATCTTCTCTATAGATAAAAATGGAAAAATAACATGAGGTTTAAACCACGTCAAATGTGAAGGAAGACCTGAAAGGAAAAACTTTGAAGTTTATATTGAAGTAGATTGTTCATCCAAGAGATTAAACACACCACAGGGATTATGACCACTGGTTTAAGGATTATGAGCATTCATATTAGCAAATGATAATTAGAATAAGTGAGCTCCAACTTGGTCATCGGGCTGCAATGATACTATGGAAACTTAAACCTTACAGTACAGAGAACTCAATTTACAGAAGGACAGTGTAGATAATGAGGAATGGGAAAATGACTCTGACAGCTGAAGTCATGTTATAAAGGCTCATAGATTTAATTGAACAGGAGTAATTTATTCTTGACTAGGAGAAACTCCACACACACAACTCGAAAGGAAAGAAATAGGAAGAACAAGTTGGCCCTGACAGATGTTTTCAAAATTGAAACTTCATCAAAATTACTTCACTCCTGCCCTCGTCGCTATAGATGCTGTCACAACAAATTCTGTTGATGACTAGTTATGCCGATTTCTTATCTGCAGAACAACATAATTTCCTGGCCATCTCACCCCTATTTTTAAGGAAATGGGTACACATTGTAAATTCAGATTTTTGGTGTGAGAATTGGTAAGTAAATGCAGCTTGTGGGGGTGCCACTAAATAGCTAAGAATTTATTTGTTTCAAGTAAATCAAGATATCCGCAACTGATGTAAAGTCTTCAACATGCACTGTTTAAACTGAGTACTTCTTATCATATTTCCCACTGTAAGAACATAACAGTAAGATAAAATACATATTCACTAGTTAAACTCTTTTGGAATTAAGATAAACACTAGAAATAACACTAAACTAGAATAAACCAAGTATCAGATATGCCAGGTCTCCTACTATTAATTCATTATGCATGCAGGAAAAAGAATTGAGTTCTCTCAGCTTAGTTTAATACTAAGTCAAAAATGATACTTATGTTTCAACAAATCATTCTGGCTTTGTTTAGAGTTAAAGAGAAAAAATGAACTCTTGGATGTATATTTTAATCTAATGGCATTATCCTCTTGAGAAATATTAAAACTTCTTTTCATTCTAAATTTTCCTTAAAAAAACCTACTTTGAAAATTAGTCTCCAAATTATTTACTTTGAACATCTCATATGATGAGTTTAATGCTATTAAAATATAGCAGTTTCTATTATTAGGACATTTTTAACCTAAACAGAAATAGAAATGAATCAAGTTTTATTTTAACATCTAAAGTCTGTTTTACCATGTCATTTATTTGGCTTTGGTGTCCAGAAAACTCTCTGACAATCTTCCTAGTTTCTATGTCCAAAACACTAATGGAGAAGTCGTCCAAGGCAAGTCCCAGAATGCCACTAGCAAGACAAATACATTAGTTTTAATAAATGAACAAAAACCTCTTGAAACTAAAATCTCAGTTATTTAAGTTTCATTAATCAAGTACACCTGTGGGGGAGGTTAAGCAAAATGTTCTTTCATATGAAAAGTTTGGTTTTTGTTAAATTACATACAGCTGACCACTTTACAAGAGGGTTAGGGCACTAACCCTCTACAGTCAAAAGTCTGCCTATAATTTTTACAGTTGGCCCTCCCCGTCCACAGTTCTGTATCTGTGGATTCAACCAACAATGGATTATGTAGTGCTATCCTGAATTATTTAGTGAAAAAAAGTTGTGCATAAGTGGACCCGCACAGTCCAAACTTGTGATGTTCAAGAGACTACTGTACTTTACTTAAATTAAGAACTTTTTCTAAAAACATCAAGAAGAAAATCCATCATCATTAAAAGAAAAACTTTACCTGTCTCTATGTAGCAGCATCAAATTTGGAGATGAATTGAGGCTCATAGAATGAATTAAAACTTTGTTTTTAAAGTTCCAGAACTTGAGTACTCCTTCACTACCAGCTGTAATTGTCAACTGGTTTAATCCATCCACTGCAACACCTCTAACAGATCCTTTATGGGCTTTAAAGCATATGTTAAAAGAAAAATGAAATAAGGATTGCAATGGCCTCTCCAAACACTACACAAAGAGTGATTACTTTATTCGAATATCTAAGTTCCCACTACTCAACTTCCCTGAAATCTTTAATGTGGATTTTAGAGAACAGAGGGAAAATCATTCTACTACGTGAGTAATAACAAAATCCACCATCAGGCTGATGCCATGGAAGGTTTCAAAAATAGTTAAGATATTCTGTTTAATGCAAGGAGAAGGAACCAAACACTTAATTTCTATAATAGCCACTTTCCCTTAATACAGCTATGACTTCATTCTCTTTGAGTATTTCAATATGGTGTTCTGCCACATAGGGTTGACGATACCCCAGATGCAACTTTAGCAAAATGCCTGGAACTCAAGAATTTAATAAATACCAGTGACAGTTATTAGCCTTTTATCTATCTGTAATACTTTTTTAAAAAAAATAAGAAAAAGGAAAAAAAAGGCCGATACCTTGATCCCTGCCGAAACTTCCCCGGTGCATACCAGACTGCATGTTATACACATCAACAGCTCCCGATGAGAGACCAATCACAGCAAAGTTTCCACAGGAAGTTATATCTACGGCCTTAGGAAAAAAAAATTAACACAAAAGACACAGAAAGTAACTAATATTTTTATTGTACTTTACGGTTTCCAAAGTATTTATCAATTGTCTCATTTTTTAAAAACGATAATAAATGCATTACTTCATTAATTTTCTTAAACATAATTATTTTGGGGTATATTAAAAATATCTGCTTGATTCTGCCTCCCTTCTCTAAGTATGGAGAAATCCATATTTCCAAGACAGCAAAAATATAACCAAAATTAACTTGATTGAAATTTAAATGGCATATCAACTGGTATTAGATTTTTATTCACAACAGTGCTAAAGTCAAAGCATTCCATTGCCTGATTTCTTATTACCTTACTTTACTTTTGTAATTGCTTCCTAGAAGATACAAAAGTGAAACCATATTAGTTTCAGTTCAAGGGAAAAGTCCCAAGTATTTTAATTACAACTTTTCTTTTTTAAGGAAGGAAATATACAGAGAAGGAAATGGCAATCCACTCCAGTCTTCTTGCCTGAACATGCCATGGATGGGGAGCCTGGGGGGCTTCAGGCCATGGGGTCGCAAGGAGTCGGACAAGGCTAAGCACACAGCACACACAAGACAGCGTGGAAAACATCCAGTTCACAAAGTTTCTGTAAAACAGACTCCTATTTCACCACATAGAGAAGCGACAAGATACTTAACAGATGTCTTCTCTTTCTGTTAGAAACATGAGATTGGCTACATGGCGGGCACGGCCAGAAAGATCCTGCCCCGCCACGGGGCACAGGAAAGAGATGACTTCTAAGACCTAAAAGAAAATACTTACTATAGGATATCTGTTCAAAACAGTAAGACTGATACACCACTGAGTCAAGATATAGTTACACAGCATCCACATTTAACTGTGTTCAACTAATATATATTTTTCTAGATCAGTTCAGTTCAGTCACTCAGTCGTGTCCGACTCTTTGCGACCCCATGAATCGCAGCACGCCACGCCTCCCTGTTCATCACCAACTCCCGGAGTTCACTCAGACTCACGTCCATCCAGTCATCTCATCCTCTGTCGTCCCCTTCTCCTCCTGCCCTCAATCCCTCCCAGCATCAGAGTCTTTTCCAATGAGTCAACTCTTCTCATGAGCTGGCCAAAGTATTGAAGCTTCAGCTTTAGCATCAGTCCTTCCAAAGAAATCCCAGGGTTGATCTCCTTCAGAATGGACTGGTTGGATCTCCTTGCAGTCCAAGGGACTCTCAAGAGGCTTCTCCAACACCACAGCTCAAAAGCATCAATTCTTCGGCGCTCAGCCTTCTTCACAGTCCAACTCTCACATCCATACATGACCAATGGAAAAACCATAGCCTTGACTAGACGGATCTTAGTAGGCAAAGTAATGTCTCTGCTTTTGAATATACTACCTAGGTTGGTCATAACCTTTCTTCCAAGGAGTAAGCGTCTTTTAATTTCATGGCTGCAGTCACCATCTGCAGTGATTTTGGAGCCCCCAAAAATAAACTCTGACACTGTTTGCACTGTCTCCCCATCTATTTCCCATGAAGTGATGGGACCAGATGCCATGATCTTCATTTTCTGAATGTTGAGCTTTAAGCAAACTTTTTCGCTCTTCTCTTTCACTTTCATCAAGAGGCTTTTCAGCTCCTCTTCACTTTCTGCCACAAGGGTGGTGTCATCTGCATATCTGAGGTTATTGATATTTCTCCCAGTAATCTTGATTCCAGTTGTGTTTCTTCCAGTCCAGCGTTTCTCATGATGTACTCTGCATAGAAGTTAAATAAGCAGGGTGACAATATACAGCCTTGATGTACTCCTTTTCCTATTTGGAACCAGTCTGTTGTTCCATGTCCAGTTCTAACTGTTGCTTCCTGACCTGCATACAGATTTCTCAAGAGGCAGGTTAGGTGGTCTGGATTCCCATCTCTTGAAGAATTTTCCACAGTTTATTGTGATCCACACAATCAAAGGCTTTGGCATAATCAATAAAGCAGAAAGAGATGTTTTTCTGGAACTCTCTTGCTTTTTCAATGATCCAGCGGATGTTGGCAATTTGATCTCTGGTTCCTCTGCCTTTTCTAAAACCAGCCTGAACATCAGGGAGTTCACGGTTCACGTACTGCTGAAGCCTGGCTTGGAGAATTTTGAGCATTACTTTACTAGCGTGTGAGATGAGTGCAATTGTGCGGTAGTGTGAACATTCTTTGGCATTGCCTTTCTTTGGGACTGGAATGAAAACTGACCTTTTCCAGTCCTGTGGCCACTGCTGAGTTTTCCAAATTTGCTGGCATATTGACTGCAACATTTTCACAGCATCATCTTTCAGGATTTGAAATAGCTCAACTGGAATTCCATCACCTTCACTAGCTTTGTTCGTAGTGATGCTTTCTAAGGCCCACTTGAGTTCACTTTCCAAGATGTCTGGCTCTATATTAGTGATCACATCATCATGATTATCTGGGTCGCAAAGATCTTTTTTGTACAGTTCTTCCATGTATTCCTGCCACCTCTTCTTAATATCTTCTGCTTCTGTTAGGTCCATACCATTTCTGTCCTTTATCAAGCCCGTCTTTGCATGAAATGTTCCCTTGGTATCTCTAATTTTCTTAAAGAGAGCTCTAGTCTTTCTCATTCTGTTGTTTTCCTCTATTTCTTTGCACTGATCGCTGAAGATGGCTTTCCTATCTCTTCTTGCTATTCTTTGGAACTCTGCATTCAGATGCTTGTATCTTTCCTTTTCTCCTTTGCTTTTCGCCTCTCTTCTTTTCACAGCTATTTGTAAGGCCTCCCCAGACAGCCATTTTGCTTTTTAGCATTTCTTTTCCATGGGGATGGTCTTGATCCCTGTCTCCTGTACAATGTCACGAACCTTATTCCAGAGTTCATCAGGCACTCTATCTATCAGATCTAGGTTCTTAAATCTATTTCTCACTTCCACTGTATAATCATAAGGGATTTGATTTAGGTCATACCTGAATGGTCTAGCGGCTTTCCCTACTTTCTTCAATTTAAGTCTGAATTTGACAAGAAGGAGTTCATGATCTGAGCCACAGTCAGCTCCTGGTCTTGTTTTTGCTGACTGTATAGAGCTTCTCTATCTTTGGCTGCAAAGAATATAATCAATCTGATTTCGGTGTTGGCCATCTGGTGATGTCCATGTGTAGAGTCTTCTCTTGTGTTGTTGGAAGAGGGTGTTTGCTATGACCAGTGCATTTTATTGTCAAAACTCTATTATCTTTGCCCTGCTTCATTCCGCATTCCAAGGCCAAATTTGCCTGTTACTCCAGGTGTTTCTTGTCTTCCTACTTTTGCATTCCAGTCCCCTATAATGAAAAGGACATCTTTTTTGGGTGTTAGTTCTAAAAGGTCTTGTAGGTCTTCATAAAACCGTTCAACTTCAGTTTCTTCAGCGTTACTGGTTGGGGCATAGACTTGGATAACTGTGATATTGAATGGTTTGCCTTGGAGACAAACAGAGATCATTCTGTCGTTTTTGAGATTGCATCCAAGTACTGCATCTCGGACTCTTTAGTTGACGATGATGGCTACTCCATTTCTTCTGAGGGATTCTTGCCCGCAGTAGTAGATATAATGGTCATCTGAATTAAATTCACCCATTCCAGTCCATTTTAGTTCGCTGATTCCTAGAATTTTTCTAGGTAATTATAGCATATTTCTTAGAAAACGTTTTTATATAAGAAATTATGGACTAAGCTTAAAAAAGTATTCTGTCTTCCTAAGCAGAAAACTAACATAATTCTACCTATTTTGAATAACTCAGAAATGTACACTACGTTGTACAGTCATGCTCTTAGGAACTAATCAAGATACTAGGCTATACTGTGGTTGGTAGTCGCTACATCGTGTCTCTTTGCAACCCCACAGACAGTAGCCCACCAGGCTCCTGGGTCCATGGGATTCTCCAGGCAAGAACACCAGGATGGGTTGCCGTTTCCTCCTCCAGGGGATCTTTTTGACCCAGGGACTGAATTCACGTCTCTTGCATTAGGCAGGCAGATTCTTTACCATTCAGTCACAGCCTGTAAGCAATGACGGGCCTGAAGGCACTGCTACACATTAGTCCCCCACATCCCCAGAGAATGCGTTACAAGACCCTCCGTGGATGCCCTAACGGCGGGCAGCACCACGTCCTCTGTGTGCGCTTTTCCCTGCACTGCTGGGCAAGCAGTGTGTGCAGCACGGACGTGTTAGATGAAAAGAGGGTATCAGCCAGAGTGGGGCAGCGCTGCTCAGACGGCATACAATGTAAAATTTATAAATTGTGTCCTTCTGGAATTTTCTGTTCAGTATTTTCAGACTGAAGCTGAATAACTGAAACCACTGATGGGGGGACTGCTACACTTTTTGGAACCTGAGTTTATTTTAATAGGCTTTATTGTTGTTAACAGGATGGCTTCTAACCTATTTTTTTAAGACAGCACAACAAAGGAAAAATGAATAAGGTGAGAGGGTTATCTGTGAGTGAAAACTTATACTCTGTGCACTGGATTTCTAATGAACACTGGCTTATTGCATACTGGTTACCGCCCTTGCTCCAGAGAGCTAACTCTGCCAGACAAGTGACGCAGCACCAGCTAAGTATCATTGTGCTTGTCTCTGTGTATATATATTGTGTGTACACACACACACACACACACACACACACCCCGTTCTGTGGGTGATCACTATAGGCTAAGAGTTAAAAATATAGGTTCAAGAAGGAGTGGTCTCAGGTTCAAATCCCAGTTTTCCACTCAGTACTAGTTTTACTAACCTTGGGCATATTACTCATTATATTGAGCCTCAGCCTCCATTTTACTGTCTATAAAAAGAGGCTAACAATATTCCATATCACAGGACTGTTGTGAGAATAATATAAAATAGCGTGTGCCAGGCAGAGAGTCTGGAACAAAGTAAGCACACAAAAAATGTTAGCTGTAATCGTTATTTACACTACTATTATTATAATAGCTACTCAACTGTTCAGGTAAACTTGAGAAGTTTAAGATAGAATCTCTATGGCTCAAAAATAAAGGTTTAAGAGTGGAGTTTTGTACTATGGAGAACAGGGCATACACACTGACAAAAGAAAAACCTGTACAAAATAGGATCAAATCAATTATATTTCCATACGCTAGCAAAAAACAATCCAAAATTAAATTAAGAAATCTATTTACAATAGCATTGAAAAGAATAAAATACTAGGAAAAAGTTAACCAAAAAAGTATAAGACTTGTATACTGACAACTATAAAACACTGGTAATAGAAATTAAAAATCTAATTAAATGCAAAGTCATCTCATGTTTATGGATCAGAAGTAATATTAAGATGGTAATACTCCTCAAGTTGAGGTGTGTAATCAATAAGATCTCTTATCAAAATTCCAGCTGCTTTCTTTGCAAAAACTGACAAGCCGATCATACTGAAATGCAATAAACCAGAATAGCCAAAACAACCTTGAAGCAACAAAAAACTTGGAAGATTCAATTATCCTGATTTTAAAAAACTTTACTACAGAGTGACCATACTCAAGACAGTGTCATACCGGCATGAAAAAGACAAGACTCACTCAATGGAACAACCAAAGAGAACTGTGAGTCAGAAAAAAAGCCCTCATTCATGTCAGACAATTTTTGGCAAAGGTACCAAGACCATTCAATGGGAAAAGAATAGTGTTTTGGGCAAATAACACTGACATAACTAGACATCCAAAGGCAAAAGAATGAACTTGGACCCCTATATGATATCGTACACAAAAATTAACCTTAGAATGGTTACAGATCTAAATCATGAAACTCTCAGAAGAAATTACAAGAGTCAATCTTCATGACCTTGGGTAAGGCAATGTTTTTCAGAAAACGACAAAAATGGCTAGAGTTCAAAATTAAAACCCCTTTATGCTGAAACGATACCAACAAGAAAAGGAAACAAGAGCCCACAGAACGTGTGTGCTTAGTCGCTCGGTCGTGTCCGACTCTTCTTGTGACCCTTTGGACTGTAGTCTGCCAGGCTTCTCTGTCCATGGGATTTTCCAGGCAAGAATACTGGAGCGGGTTGCCATTTCCTTCTCCAGGGGATCTTTCCAACCCAGGGTTTGAACCCACATCTCCTCCATCCGCTGCACTGCAGGTGGATTCTCTACCCACTAAGCATCAGCCTACAGAACAGGAAAAACTATTTGCAAATCATATATCCAATAAGGGACCTGTATCCCAAATATATAAGGAGCTATTAGAATTCAAGAGCAAAAAAATAAATAACTCCATTAGACAATAGGCAAGTAATATGAACAGACATTTCTCCAAAGACATATAAGTGGCTAGTAAGCCACTGTGAGAGAAAGACCCTGATGCTGGGAAAGATTGAGGACAGGAGGAGTAAGGGGTGATAGAGGATGAGACAGATGGATGGCATCACCGACTCAATGCATATGAAAAGATGCTCAACACTGTTAAATCATTGGGAAAATATGAAACAGAAGCCAGTGATAAACTACTTTATACCTACTAGGACAACACCAAAAGCACTGCAGATGGTGACTGCAGCCATGAAATTAAGATGCTTGCTCCTTGGAAGAAAAGCTATCAACAACCTAGACAGCATATTAAAAAGCAGAGACATCACTTTGCCAACAAAAGTCCCTCTAGTCAAGGCTATGGTTTTCCAGTAGTCATGTATGGATATGAGAATTGGACCATAAAGAAAACTGAGCACTGAAGAATTGATGCTTTTGAACTGCGTTGTTGAAGACTCTTGAGAGTTCCTTGAATTGCAAAGAGATCCAACCAGTCCATCCAAAGGAAGTCAGTCCTGAATATTCATTGGAAGGACTGATGCCAAAACTGAAGCTCCAATAACTTTTGCCACCAGATGTGAAGAGCCGACTCATTGGAAAAGACCCTGATGGTGGGAAAGATGGAAGGCAGGAGGAGAGGGGGACGATAGAGGATGAGATGGTAGGATGGCGTCACTGACTTCATGGACATGAGTTTGAGTAAACTCCAGGAAATGGGGATGAACAGGGGAAGCCTGGTGTGCTGCAGTCCATGGGGTTGCAAAGGGGGACACAACTTAAGTGACTGAACAACAGGACAGCAATAATCAAAAGGAACAGACAAGCACAAGTGTTGCCTAGGACACACAGAAACTGGAACTCATACACTGCTAGTGGGAATATAAAATTGTACAGCCACTTTGGAAAACAGGTTGTCAGTTCCTCGAAAACATTAAACAGAGTTACATTATGTTAGGTGATCTAACAAGGTACTAACACAGAGACAGCAAAACACATGTCCACACAAAAGCTTGTGCAGGAGCATTATCTATAACACCCCAAACTAGAAACAACTATCTACCTATCAGCTGTCAATGGCTAAACAAAATGTGGTTTTATCTATAAAATAGAACAGTATTCAAAACGGAATGAAGTACTGATACAACCTACCACATGGATGAACCTTAAAACATGCTAAGTGAAAGAAGGCAGTCACGGAGGCCATGTATTATGATTCTATCCGTGTGAAATACCCAGAACAGGCATTAAGGTTGCCTGGGACGGGGAGATGGGTGGAAAAGTGAGAAAATGAGGATTATTGTTAGTGGGTAGAGGGTTTCTTTTTTAGTGAAGAGAATGTTTTAAAATTAGACTGATTAGATTTTGGTGATAACAGCAAAATTCTATGAATACACTAAAACCCACTGAAGTATACATTTTAAATGAGTGAATTTCATGGTAAATAAATTTTATATCAGTAAAACTTATTTTGAAAAAGCAGAGGCAACAATTCTGCAAACCAAATTTGACATCATTTCTGTATAGCTTAAAATCTGAATTCAATAGAAGACTTAATTATCAATAGAAAACAAAATAAAATATTAATAGAGTAAGAAATTATAAGTTAACAGTGGCATTTAGAAAACTATATTTAAAAAAGGCTTAGACAGTACTCAATCAGACAAATAAATAACTTCTACATCTTTAACTCACTGAAGATTTACCTGAATCTTACTCCTACATTGAAAGAGAAACGGAAGGAAGAAACCTTAAGATTCACATTCATTGAATATAATACTATATACTCAACATAATTCAGGTAAGAAAGTATATTGATAAATGCTGAAATCCCCCTCAAAGGGTATGCTCAGTGATCCTATATTAAACAGAAAATTTAAATAACCAATATACTATATCTAGTCTAGCAAAGCTTAACTTAAATCTATAATAAGTTAAAATCTTAAAGATTTTAAAATTTTAAAATGTTTTAAACAAAATTTATTTATTTTAAAATAAATAAAATATAAATTAAAACCTTAAAGATTTTAATAAAATTATAATAAGATTTTATTGAAATTCTAATAATTTTAAATCTTAAAATCTATAATAAATATATATTAATCCACATATATAATTTCCAGCTTCTCTCCAAGCTAGAAAACTTTAACACTATTAGGGAATAATTTCAAAATGTTAAACTATGTTCTTTGTTCTTTCAACGAATATTGCCAGTAATAAAACTGAGTTTAATAAGACAACCACAGGACAGTTTCACAGGAGGAAGCGCCCCTGCAAACACGCCACTCACTGTTGCCGTTGTGCTGTCTGTCTTCAGTCCTTCTGGCCTGAGAAAGTAAGCGCCTATGGTGGACCTCTGGTAGTTCCAGGTGGAGCAGGAGAGCTTACCCTGATGGCAAGCAACGATACCATCCCAGTCACTTTCACGAGCTTCCTCTAAAACATAATTAAAATCGCTCATTCATTCACCTATTTAATAAGCATTTAATATTCTATGTTATAATTCAGCACTAAGATACAGTATGGTAAACAGGTAATTCCTGCTAACAATGAGTTTCCAATCGAACAAGAAATTCTGATTAGAAGACAGTACAGTAAGATCAAGTGTCTTTAAGAGTATTCAGGAGGAGTTTACTGAGAGATCTGGGGAGAGGAGTAAATGGCTCCTTGAAAGAAGTAAAACAGGTAGAAAATAATGGATCGGGGGTGTGGAGAGGAGAGGGACTGAGACACACACAGACGGGCCCAAGCGTAACTTGAACAAAATTAAGCACAACAAGAAAATGCAGTATTTTTCTGAGGGGTGGGAGAAGGGCAAAGCCACTGGTCCACGTTACCAGCAGTCTTAAAAGCCATGTTAAGGAGAGAAGAGTCCATCCAAAAGAGGTAATTAAAGGGGTCACTGAAAGATTTTTGAGCATATGACAGAAGGGTACTTAAAGTAAAAAAAAAAAAAAAATTATTGTTCAGGTTGCTATAAATGGATAAACAATTATTTCTATGACAGTTTTCACTCAACAGTCTTATCATCTACCTACATTTTTCTTAAAATTGTTTCTCGGAATGATGCACTGCTCCAGTGGCACTGTTCACTAAGACCGCAGTGTGTTCAGATCCTAATTAAGTTAGCCAAAGCGCCATACTATCAGTTCTCACCTTCTACATGAGTGACTTTCTTATACCAGGCTTATGAGAGAATAAATTAGAAGAGTTACAAAGTAGATTAGTAAATATTGTTTATTATAGTTTAGAGAGAACAAAGCCTAGAATTCATACATAACAAGTTCCAATTATAACTAAGTCATTTTCGGTCTTCACACAAGACTTGCATGCATTTGGGATGCATCCTGGATTCTTACTACTGTTTGCTAAAACAGTTATTAAAATGGAAGAAATAAAGAAATATATTCGAGTGACCCTCTAGATGCTTATTAGTATTTGTAAAAACATTTTCTAAAATGGAGAAAAGAAAGAAACACACAGAAGGAAATAAATGACAGGGCAGAATTCGAAACACAACACGAAGCTTCTTACCAGCTGCAAACTCCGTGACGGGTGGAAGTCTCACTGACATGGTATTCTGAAGTCCTTTACGTTTGACTCTCTTTTTGTTTATTAACCCTGGGGTTAGGTGAGGGGAATATAGCTATGAATTCTTAATGAAAAATGTATATAAGAGAAAAGCTAATTCGTTGCACTTTATATGTAAATTCGTTGAACTCTATATGTGAAGTTTAAGATATTCCCATTTAAAAATCTTTAAAATAAAGATTATGTTATTACCACTATCTTAGTGGTATTGAAAACTGCATTAGAATAAAAATGAAGAGACTGCATTTACAATATCAGCAAAAAAATTAGCAAATTATATTAAAATATATAAAATACCACTGAGTAATCTAAAAAGTGCAGGACCAATAAGAGAAAAACGAAAAACCTTCACTGAGGAACATTAAAGACATTCCCTTGAATGGGGATGTATCATATTCCTAGATGAGACAATTCTTAAAGATATCAAATCTCTTCGATTTGATTCTAAAAATTATAATTGTGGACGTTGATTTAAAATTGGTTCTGAAATTCATCTGGTATATAAATATATGAATAGCCAAGATATTAACTTCCAAAAAAGTTTAATTATAAATAAGCCTGAATATTTTTGTTTAACAAACAAAATCTTTCATATGATAAAACCAAGGGCATGAATAGAGAATTAAAAAATCCCTTCAGGCAGAAAGATGGGACTCTTCTTACTTTGATGCTTCCTGTAAGCTCCTTTCCATCTTTAAATTCTGCATTCCACAGATGACACCACCCTTATGGCAGAAAGTGAAGAACTAAAGAACCTCTTGATGAAAGTCAAAGAGGAGAGCGAAAAGTTGGCTTAAAGCTCAACATTCAGAAAACTAAGATCATAGCAGGTGGTCCCATCACTTCATGGCAAATAGATGGGAAAACAGCGGAAACAGTGGCTGACTTTATTTTGGGGGGGCTCCAAAATCACTGCAGATGGTGACTGCAGCCATGAAATTAAAAGATGCTTACTCCTTGGAAGGAAAGTTATGACCAACCTAGATAGCATATTCAAAAGCAAGAGACATTATTTTGCCAACAAAGGTCTGTCTAGTCACGGCTATGGTTTTTCCTGCGGTCATGTATGGATGTGAGAGTTGGACTATAAATAAAGCTGAGCGCCGAAGAACTGATGCTTTTGAACTATGGTGTTGGAGAAGACTCTTGAGAGTCCCTTGGACTGCAAGGAGATCCAACCAGTCCATCCTAAAGGAAATCAGTCCTGAGTGTTCATTGGAAGGACTGATGCTGAAGCTGAAACTCCAATACTCTGGCCATCTGATGCGAAGAGCTGACTCACTGGAAAAGACCCTGATGCTGGGAAAGAGTGAGGGCAGGAGGAGAAGGGGACGACAGAGGATGAGATGGTTGGAAGGCATCACCAACTCAATGGACATGGGTTTGGGTGAACTCTGGGAGTTGGTGATGGACAGGGAGGCCTGGTGTGCTGCCATCCGTGGGGTCGCAGAGTCGGACACGACTGAGCGACTGACCTGAACTGAGCAGATGGCTCTATTTACATCACCAACGTCTTTCAGGTGGCAGCATCATGTCTTTACCACCTGAGATGCCTAACTCTTCAATCTTGCAGTAGCACCTGAACCACTTCTACAGAAATGCTGAGTTACAAATCTTATTGCTGCTCTTTCATATAAGGGAATTTTATTTTATCCTAAGAAAGAGGAAATTAAGTAATGAAACATCCTCTGGTTATCCCAGACTCTTTGAGACGAACTTTTTTATGACCAGTAGTTTTTTTTTTCCATTTTGCAACAACCTACCATGTCCCAAGCTCTTGTTAAATTTTTCGTGTACCGTGGAAAATGACTGAAGTGTTCCATCTTGACCTGTTGATATACACAGAAAATGTCTAATCAAGCTTCACTGAAACAATGGACCATTTGAATCATGACACTTATAAAATTAGATTCTATAAAAAGTTTGAAGTTAGTTGGCAGCACTTTAAAAGGAAGCTGATTGTAACTACCTCATTTATAATATTCAACTGCCTATGGAAAGCCATTTAGTAAAAACAAAGGATAAAATGAGGTGCTAATAAATGCCAGCAGATTATCTGAACAGGCAAGGGCCACATTTCTGGAATTTGTCCATTCTGACTCCAACGATGACTAAATAGAATGATGTTCCAAAAAAAAGTAATATCAGCTAGTGTTTCCTGAAGTATTCAAAAACAATCACCTCATTTTACCCAGATTTTCAAGTTACTCAAAGGGACATCTGAATCTAAAAATGTATAAATACCAAACCTAATAAATATCAGATACTTTGCTCTCATTACTTGCTGAATTAAACTAATGGCACAAAGCAGAAACTCACTTGCACTAAGAATTTGTTGTCCATTTTGTCCATAGTATCTTATTTTGGTAAGAGGAGCACTATGTCCCATTCTGAATCTCAGAAGCCGGGCTTCACCTGCGGGACCATCAAATATCCATATCTGCCAAGAAATGAAGAAAAGCAAAGCTTTCCCACAAGTGACCGGCAAGCAGTCAAACCACCTTCTGCCTAAATCTACTGGCACCGGGTGACACCTGCAGGCCGCTGACCCTGGAGCACAGGCTGGGGAAAAGATGAGCAGCCCAACTTTCCCCAACTCCAATGATCTTGCCTGGAAAATCCCACGGACAGAGCCTGGCGACTGGCAGTTCACGGGGTCACAAAGAGTCGGACACAACTGAGCACAGCACAACTCTCTCACTTCATGAAAATCAGGCAATCTGCTACGCCTTTTCTTTCATCTATATCAATGTCTTATCCCGTATTCCCTTCACCTGCTAGGTTTCAGGCTGATACATTAAAGCAGGCTTGTAACAACCCAAAGGGAGGTGGTAATAACCACAGTACCCTGAGAGCGTTGTCAGCACCGTTTGTGACCAGAAGGGGCTCTCTGTGGAGAAATGTTAGTCCGGCAATCGCTGTAGAATGTGCGTTTCTCATTTGATTGATTAACTTTCTGTCTTCTAGATCCCAGAGTCCAATATGGCCACACGGGCTTCCAGCTGCCATTACTGGGTGACCATCTGTTGTTAAGATAGAACACACCAAGAAAAACATGCACCACCAAACAACTAAACTTAACAATACTTCTCTCCACTCTTTTCATCCATAAATATAAATTTAAAATAAAAGACTATATACCAATAATCTACCAATATTCCTTCGGCTCTTTATATTCTAGTATTTCATTCATTTCTATTAAATTATAAACAAATATTAAGAAAATTTCTATGAACTTCAAAGTAATACATCTGAAGTGTTCTTAATTTTCATCCTTAAACAAGTTGAGAGTTACCTGTGCGAAATGAAATCGAAGTAATAGGTCCCCAGTCTTGACGAAACTTCATTAACGTTTCATCAAATTTAATGTTGTGAATGATAACCTGACCCGACATGAGACCAACAGCGACAACATCCACAGCTGGTGCCTGAAAATTAAATGACTCAACTTCTTATTTTCTTAATCACATAGCTTTAATACTGATGATCACATCATTATTTATGTGTTACCAAAATAAGTATTAATAATGGAATATATTTCTGGAGATGACAAAAACAATGAATACTGTCACTCTGGCATACTTTAATTGATATCTGGCATGGAAGTATTTAGGAATGATTTTTCCAAATTACTTCCCAGCTTCAGTCTGGTAGTCATCATCACTCCCCCATCCACAAACATAGTTAACTTGCTAAGAAAGCAGCCATAATACAAAAGGAGCTGATACGTGAAATCAATACAGGTCACTATTGCCTGAATGGAAATAGAAAAAAGACAACTCTTAGAAAACACATGAAGGCTGACCACATGCATGGCAACAGAAAAGGGCAACTACAAAGGAAGTGAAGAATGGTCTATCCAAAGAATACAAGAAAAACCTATAACCCATGCTAAAAGGCAAACAGGTTATACAATCAGTCTGTTCCAGCTCTAAGAGTCTATGATTTTAATCTTCCTTTTATGCAACAGTATTACATACCGCCTCTATACTATGTTTCTCTATTTAGGAACACAAGATCATGTCCAATACCATCACAAAATCGAATCAGGCTACAACATGTAATTAATTTGCCATCAAGTAACTACTATGCATGAGATCCTGTGTAGAAGCTGAGGATACTAAAACAAATATGACGGCTGGCCCTCAAAGACCCTAATCATCACCTTTGGGATCTTCTGGGTAGATAAAAGCAAAGCAAGGTGATGGAAGTGAGACAATGAGGAATGTGTATAAACCGAGCAGGTATCAGCAATGGATATGTGAAAAGACAAGGTACACGGCCTGTATACGTGTCCAACGTGTAAGGTTCTCTGCAGCAATACAGCCATTCAGACATACAGTTCTACAAACTCATAAAGACAAAAAGCAGTTATATCTGGAAGAGTCCAGCATCTAATAAATAGTTAACACTGGGCACCAATAGAAGGTAGGAGGAGAAAGGGATGACAGAGGATGAGATGGCTGGATGACATCACTGACTCAATGGAGATAAGTTTGAGTAAACTCCGCGAGTTGATGATGGACAGGGAGGCCTGGCATGCTGTGGTCCATGGGGTCACACAGAGTCAGACACGACTGAGCAACTGAACTGAACAGACCCATTAGCTCAAGCCAGAAATCTCAACACACTGACAATGTTCTCTGTATGACCTACAAACTCACTTGCTTCACTGGAAAAAAACCTCATCTCCACTCTGACCAAGGCACTGGACTCTCTATGCTTACAAAATGATTGGCAAACGTGGATCCACACCAATCACAGAATTAAGAGCCGAATTCTAGGCAAAAAGGTTTCCACAAATATTTATAGACAAAGGCATTGTTTTCAATTATTTTCAAAACACTGTTTTTTAGGGTAATATTTATAAAAAACTAGACTATACATTATTTTGCCTTTAGGTCCACACATATGGTTGGCCCCTGAAACTGAAATATCCTACTATTGCCTTCATTTCTTATCTAACTTAACAGAAAAATACTAACCTGCTGAAGCGCTGTCACTCCAACTTTCCATCCCGCAAATGTATATAGAAGTTTACTACAAAAGAAAAAATAGTTGAAAGCTATTTTTGGGGGGGGAGAAAATTAACTACACATTAAAAAATGATATAGTAACTATTTATTAAGTTCTTACTCTGCCCCACATTGTTCTAAGTAGGCATATTAATCTATTTAATACTCAAAATAATGCTATGACATAAACAGCATCATTTTTCAGATTAAGAAACTAAGAAACTCAATTACATGAAAAAGTTAAGCTAAGATTACAAGGCTAATACTGACAGAGCCCAGAGAGACTCAGATCCTAAGCTGCTAAGAACTACGATACTATGCAGCCTCTTGGAGAAATTAAAAAGAGAAAGAAAAAAAAAATACATCAGTAAAAACGATTTTACGTGACAGATACAAGTTAAAATAAAACCTTAGAATACAGGCAGATCTCACTTTTTACCGCAATGTGATATCGGAAACCTAACACAAAAAAGGACTCCTACTTGGGTGATGGACAGGGAGGCCTGGCGTGCTGCAGTCACGGGGTCGCCAAGAGTCGGACACGACTGGGCGCCTGAACTGAACTGACAAGACCACCTGCATGTCACAGGACTGTCACATGGCGACAGTGATGCTGCTCTGAACTCCAGAATCAAGCCATGGATGACAGTTTACAGAGCAGAGACACCTGAGATTGTCATAATGGTAATAAAGCATTTATTCACACATTAAATTCTTCAGGCACAGATTAGGTCACTCTCACAAGAAACCTAAAGAGATAACTTTGGGGCACAGAATATTTCCATCATTATTTCCTAGCCTATTACAGAATAGGTAGTCAATGATATTTGTTAAGTTGAACAGAAATACTGATTTAAAATTAATAATTAATAGGATAAACATTAAACCTCTGAAAATCTTATTTTCCCTTTCGAATCTGTAGGGCGTTGGAAAGGAAACTCTGGATGCTCAGATATTTCTGATGCTCTTTTAATGATCATAAAGAAAACTGAGCTGCCACTCTTTTCTCTGGATAAATGCACAAGTAACAGGGAGAGGTGTTCACCATCATTTATCTAGCCCCCTAGCTATAGACATCCATCATGTTTATGCTTGAAGATGAATGTGCTTCTACCGTGAAAACCATGCCTAAATGCTAGCACTAAATAAACACTGATTTGCGTCGCCATCTAACGTTTCAGTTTATTGAAAACTAAAAGCTCTTCAGTGACGATCTCAATTATTTTTCTGATCTTGTGTACTAAAGCCTTCATTACAGTTTCATGAATTCTTTATAGTGACTCAGGATACTAGTATATAGTATTTAATGAGCATTTATGAAGCTGCCATGTTCCAGGACCATATCCCAGTTTTCACATATGTGATTCCATGAGTAACAACCCCAGGAACAGGTATTTACTGAAAAATCTCCAAAAAAGATATAAAGGAGAACTGAGAGACTTCAAGAATGTTTTAGGGAGTAATAGACGAGGGTAAGGCAGGAATCACTTATGTTGTAAATACAGAGCTTACTTGGATTTTACATTCCATAACTGGAGGCTTCCTTGTTCACTGCCAAGAAGTATTTTATTCAAGTAGGTACTTGGGTGCAAAATTGCAGAAATTTTAAATACGGATTTATCGAAAGACAATTGCAGGTATTCTTCTACAAAAGTAAAGGTTATAAATAATACATAAAATAAAACAGTTTTATATTTTTCATACACCTGTATATTTAGCACTTAAAATCTATCATATCAAAGATTTATGTACTAATATAAACCAAAGACATATACTAACTTATAAACATTCCCTGAGAAATTAAACAAATGTGATAAGGGGCAACTTGCAAATTTAGTTAGATTATCAAGAATTTTCTAAAAGTTCTAATATCAATCCTACTTAAAATTTTACCCACTACCAAACTGGTTTATGGGATGGAAATAAGAGTTCAAAAAAAAAAAATGACACTAAGGGATCAGACTTAGTAGTTTTATAATTTGATCAAGAGGCAGCTAATGTTCCAAATCAAGTGCATGGGAGGGAAGGAGCAAATATCTAAAGAGCTTCCTCTGCTCCTCAAACATGTAAAAAGTCAGAGGAAAACTTAAATGAAACTAAAAACAGGGCTTCTCATAGTTACACAGGAGACCCTCAAGCAGAGGGGAGGAAAGAACTTGCAGCTGTGTTGAGTGGGAAATGGCACAACCTGCTGTCTTCTGCTGCAAGATCGAAACATTTTTTGGAACATCACATGCTTAAAATTCCTACATGTGAATTTTGTTTTCCACTTCACAGTTCATCCATAATGAAAACACTTTCTCACTTAATTTCCTAATGAACTTGAGTATCAGAGAACGAACACTTCTCTTAAACTTTAGTTTCATTCTATCTGGCTGCTGCATACTCCAGGAGTATGTGTATCCCAGTTTAAGGAGCATAGGTAACAGACAAGAATTACAGAATCTTTTACTTAAATATTATTTTAAAAGATCCTTGCCTCTATATGTAACTAGCAGTCTTACTTAAGATCACTACAAACTGCTCCCTGAAGACACCATGCTGCTCCAAGAGGAACATAGAGCTGAGTACCAGTATCAACAGAAAGCTGGCTGAACTCTAAGAGTCAGATTCTCTAACTTCATAAAAGGCCTTTTAATATCCACCTGCATAGGGACTATGTTTGAAATTCTGTTCCCTCCACTCAGGCAAAGGAAAAACAAGAGTGGCTAATCTGAACAAGAACATGGAATGACTGCCAGGAGGGCAATCCCTAAGACTTCTACTAAAAATAAACATTCTCCTCAAAAGATGAGTCAATCAAGAGGTAGCAAACGCTAAAAATGCACACAGATCAGAAACGTACAAGCTTTAACTCATGTCAGGCCCCACAGTCTTTCACCTACAAGAGCTGGGGTTACTCTGGTGATAAATTCCTAACCTTTGGTGATAACACGGCCCTACAAACATAGCACAGTGACAGAGTTTAAGAAAATCACAATTAAAGGACACTGACTCATATTCTTAGAAAAAAGATGTTTATTTTCCTTCAGATGACTGGATCTTCAAGTTTACTATTACAAGTTGAAAATACAAACCAAGTATTACTCAGGTGTAAGTATACACCAAAATTCTCCCCACAGAGAAAATATCACGTCATTAAACTTGGAGAGCTATAACGCAAAGCATTATGAACAGCTCCAATAGCTAATTAAAACTGCTTAGCAATTTTTTACTTAGAACCCCTTTCCCTTATACACATTAAAGATTCTTAAAAATTTTTTACTGCTTACAAGTGAAACCTCTGGTACAGAAGGTTTAAGTCATCCTTAAAGAGATATTTTAGTTACACACATACTATTCCAGGATAAAGTAATAAATAGGTTTTCTTACCTTCTGAATATATGTGCCAAATAATAAGAACGCTGTCGGTATCCACAGAGATAACGTGGTCCCCAAAGGGTTGCAAAAGATGGATTTCTGCCTTATGACCCTTAAAGGTATGCACTACCTGCAATGTCAAAATTCAAAAGAATTTCATATTATTCATTCATCATGTAATATTATTCATATCAACAACAACAAAAACCCCACACAAATCCGGAAGATAGATGCTCACATTAAGAAATGCCCAACTTTTGACTACCCAAGGTTAGATCAACAGACAGCAAGGAATCACATTTTCACCTGCTCCCCCAGAGAGTCCAATTAGGAAATATGGGCTAGGAACACAGAAATCAGATCTTTGAGGCTCAGCTTTTCAACCAAGCTTAGGGAGAAGGCACGCAAAGAGCTGGGTCCCTTAGCCAAGCCAGCCAACACAATTCCATGCATTTTGGAAAAGTGGGATGTTCTAGAAGGCTAACCTCTACAGCCACCACCAGCTGGCTTCCACAGAAACAAGGGAGGGCGATATAGGACACGTCTTCCCTACAGCTTTGCCTGGACACAGACATTCTTTCCCTGACAGCAGTCCCTGCACCCGCACTAATTACAGTCCCTTCCCCCACGGTTTCAGTTCTCAGCAGCCTCCAGGGACCCTGTTTCTTCTCCTTCTCCTTCTGGCCCTATGGATGGTTAACAGTTTCCTACAGTTCACAGTCTCTGATACCTTTCTACTCCTAAACTGTACATTGCTCTCTCAGAAAAACTACAAATTGCAATATTTTGAACAAAAAAAGGACCCTGACTTTCTACAAAGAAAAAAAAACTTTTATTGACTCTCAAAACAAAAACTCCCATTAAAGAACTTTAAGTTGCCTTCCTCTGCCACGGGTAGAGATGATGGAAAACGCTGGGAACAAACATCATTAGCCTGAGTCAGACTCTGAGAAGTACAGTAACTCCATCACCTGGCTATCTAGCTATCCCCACGGCCACATTCCCTTTCATTCTGGACCACTAGCGCCAGGTCATCTCTCAAATTAGTCATCCCAGGACAAACTGAGAAACCAACAAGCAGATTAAGACAAGAAAAGATCCTCCCTTAGGAGAGAGAGCAGACGACCTAACTTCTTCTATGTAGGCAACAAGCACCTGGGTCTTAGAAAATGAGTCATGGGCTATGACGCTCATAACAAAAAAAATCAATTCACATAAGGCAGTGGTACAGATGTGTATTTTCTTAGGAAAATATTTTCAAAATACTACTGACTGAATCCTACCCCAACCAAATAAACAAAGTAGAAAACTCCAGAGATGGGACCTGGTTGGAAACGAACAAGCTGCAGCAGCTAGCTGCCCAGATGATTCTAAGGTTGGTCCCAGGCAAAGAAAACCGAACCAAAGCATCACTTTTAACTGATTGATTATGAAAATTTGATGAAATCAACTTTCTCTTCCTCCAGCAAAGCGAATATACATTTAAAAACAAACAAAAAAACGTCGAGAGTGTCTCAGATGAAGAAGAGCAACATTAAAGTTCCCTCCCACACCATGACAATCAATCGCTGACTGCAAAATACAAAACAGTTCAATGATACAAACCTCTTTATTACGGGCGAATGCAGAGAAAACATTCCCATAAGCAGCAAAGACTAACCTCCCATCAGCTGCCATACAGCAGATGTCCTGTGGGAGAGAGTTACCTGGAGAAAAAGAAATATAAAATGAAAGAAGTAAACCTATTTTTTAAGAAATAAAGATATTTAAGATTGTGGAACAAATACAAACTTCAATTACGCATATAACATCTTTAATTTCTTATAACTTAAAAATACGTATGTATGACAATCAGAGCATAAAATTTAGACTTCAGTGTTATTTTAGACACCTAATGACAACAATCACATTGAAAATATGACATCACCTTGACTTTCCCTAAGATAATTAACGTCCAGTATCTGCAGACACGAGAACATAATCCTAAAGAACTGAGAAGAATTGAGGTTATTTGGGGACAAAAATCCTCACTCAGATACACAAAACCCTGGCAGATGGTCATCTAGTCTCCACGTGAACGCCTTCAGCAACATCAAACTCCTAACAACTTCAGAGTATTTTAAAAGTAGGTCAAAACTGAGAACTCTTAACCCCACCATTTGGAGTAACTTAAAAAAAATTCCATGATATTCTACACTCTGACCCTCTCAAGTGAATAGCACGGTTTCCACCTAGTCTTCTCCAAGGTAAACATGCCTGTCACCTCCAGCCGCTTCTCATCAGGATTTCTTGATTCCTCTCTCACTACCATGGTCACATGGGCTTGTACTTTTTATTTCCCATTTTGGGGGCAGGACCGTTAAAACAGAAGAGAATTAAGTGTCATTCACGCTGTCATTACATTTCCAAATACTATTTTTATAGGGTTATCATTTTAGTATTGCCCTTCTACAGCCTTCTATAATCTTTTTAAAAAATAAAATTTATCAGACATACACTCTAAATTCATATAGCTCTGTTTTTCTTACAAAGATCACAATTGATGGTGAAACTAGAATCTCTGTCCTGGCAAGCTCTTCATTCCATAAAAGAGTTTAAAAAAAAAATTCTTCCATTGCAAGAAAATATCAAAATGTGGGAAAAAGGAAAACTCCTTCTTACAATGGAATGACAGAATCAGAAAACCACTATTTGATAATCATCCTACTAATAACTCAGGTGAGAATCACGACTAAATGACAGTCAGCAGTACATGAAACTTCGAATAGTAAAGACTATTTAAAGTGAAAGTGATGTTGCTCAGTCCTGTCCGACTCTTTGCAACCCCATGGACTGCAGCGTACCACGCTCCTCTGTCCATGGGATTTCCCAAGCAAGAGTACTGGAGTGGATTGCCATTTCCTTCTCCAGGGGATCTTTATGACCCAGGGATCGAACCCAGGTCTTCCTCATTGTTCAGTTCAGTTCAGTCGCTCAGTCGTGACCGACTCTTTGTGACCCCATGAATCACAGCACACCAGGCCTCCCTGTCCATCACCAACTCCGGGAGTTCACCCAAACCCATGTCCATCGAGTCGGTGATGCCATCCAACCATCTCCTCCTCTGCCATCCCCTTCTCCTCCTGCCCTCACTCTTTCCCAGCATCAGGGTCTTTTCCAATGAGTCAGCTCTTCACATCAGATGGCCAAAGTACTGGAGTTTCAGCTTCAACATCAGACCCTCCAAGGAACACCTAGAATTGACCTCCTTTAGGAGGGACTGGTTGGATCTCCTTGCAGTTCAAGGGACTCTCAAGAGTCTTCTCCCACACCACAGTTCAAAAGCATCAATTCTTCATGCTCAGCTTTCTTTATAGCCCAACTTTCACATCCATACATGACCACTGGAAAAACCATAGCCTTGACTAGATGGACCTTTGCTGGCAAAGTAATGTCTCTGCTTTTAAAGATGCTGTCTAGGTTGGTCGTAACTTTCCTTCCAATGTGTAAGCATGGTAGGCAGATGCTTTACCGTCTGAGACGTAAAGCATCTACCTACAATGAGGAAGACTCGGGTTTGATCCCTGGGTCGAGAAGATCCCCTGGAGAAGGAAATGGCAATCCACTCCAGTACTCTTGCTTGGGAAATCCCATGGATGGTGGAACGTGGTAGGCTACAGTCCATGGGGTCGCAAAGAGTTGGACAGGACTGAGCAACTTCACTTTCACTTTCAATGTATCTTACCACATGCACTTACTAAATTTATTAGCTACAAGGGCAAGTCTTCAAAAGGAGCTGCTTGATAAATGTCACCTTAACCAAATGATCAAAGTTTTCACTGCCAGGAAAAAGCAACAGCATGTGCCTCCTGATATGGTTCACTGAGATTCAGCATCATTTCTTTGCTACTCTTGCAACACTGCAGAACCTGAATCTAATCATGAGGAAGTATCAGAAAAAGTCAAATTGAAAAATATTCTTTAAAAAAGACTAGCCTACACTACTCTAAAAATATCAATGTTGTAAACCACAAAGAAAGAGATGAATTAGTTTAAAGAAGACCAAAGAGAAATGACAACTGAAAGTAACAAACAATCCTGTCCTGGATGTTTTTGTTAGCTATGTACGTTTACCATAAATACACGCCTAAGTCTTTATGTTTCACAAGTCTTAAATTTAAGTCAGAATTTTAAAAGAATGTTAAAAGATACTAAACATGCACAAATTCAGGATAAAGTCTATACTTACTTACTGCAACCAGACTAAGTTTCTGAACCTGTTTTTAAAAAAGAGAACAAATGATTAAATTTTTACTAACAAAAATATTATAATAATTTAGCACTTAAAGATTAAACTCTAACCTCATACATAAATTTACTATGCGGTCCTTCCTTAAAAAGACACTTACTGATGATACTAATTTTCATTATTAGCAGATTAGTCGCTCAGTTCAGTTCAGTCGCTCAGTCGTGTCCAACTCTTTGAGGCTCCACAGACTGTAGCCCACCAGGCTCCTCTGTCCATGGAGTTCTCCAGGCAAGAATACTGGAGTGGGTAGCCATGCCTTTCTCCAGGGGATCTTCCTGACCCAGGGCTCGAACTCAGGTCTCCTGCGTTGCAGGCAGATTCTTTTACACTCTGAGCCACCAGGGAAGCCCATTCTCATTATTAGGAAAATTTATATTTTCTACTATTTCATCAGTGATGGAAGGGTAGGCATCATGTAGTTTTGTATATGGGTCATGTAATAAATATTTTAAGGCTTTGCAATCTGTGTGGTCTTTGTTGCAATCACTCAACTGATAATACATCACAGAAGCAGCCACATATGGTAAAAAAAAAATATATATATATGCATGACTGTATTCCAATAGATTTGATTTATGGATATATAATAATAATTTTTGAAACTGTCATATGCTGTGAAATATTATTTTTATTTTGATTATTTCCCGGCCATTTAAAAACGTCAAAACCATCTAGCTCAGAAGCATAGCGCACAGAAGGGTGTAAGACTAAAAGTGCCCTTGAAGATGAATTAAATAATCTATGTTTCTTAATTGAGAGTAGACACACAGACACAAAAATAAAAATGTGATAGGTCATACAAAAACAAAATGTTGGCAGAATTGGCTTGCAGGCTGTAGTTTGTGGTCCCCAACCTATGGTTACTGATCCAGCTATGTGACTTTGAGAAAGTTACTCAACCACTCTGTACCTCAAATTCCTCACCTATAAATTAAAGATTAAAATAGGTCCCTAATTTTATGCACTATTGTAAGGATTCAATGAGTAAAATTTGCGTGAAGAGTTAGAATGGAGTCAGTCATACAGTAAATCCTCAACAAGCGTTAGGTGCTATCACCAGCACCGCCTCCATCGCTGAGACGGCCTTCCCTTTCCGTTCCTCACTTGCTCTTCCACTAATTCTACCTGCTACCAACAAGCAGTTCCTCTTGCTAACAATCCACCTGATTTTCACAATACTTCAAGGAAAGCTTATATTTTCTAGGAGTACAACTTTACATCAGTTTCCAGGAAAAGTGCTTAATTAACACTGACTAGTTTTAACCTTCTCAAGTAAGGCCCCACCTTTCACAAAGCATACCTTCATCTAGAGAAGACGAAAGAAGAAACAGCAACAAAAGGCTATTTCAAAGACTGATGATATATTTTAGAGGAAAAACCATCAGTAACAAGCAGGAAGGCCTTGGGCAAGTAACAGTTTTTTCTGAGATCTAGTTTCCTAGTCCATGTAAGGGTGCTACAAAATAACGAACATTCTTCTTGGAAAGAAACGCGGCAAGGTTTCGAGGAGGAGGCACCGCTGAACTCTGTCATGGTGGCAGAAGACAGATGCTCAGGGGAAGTTTAGGGAAATCAGTCTAACAAATGTGGACAGCCGCGTAAACCGTAACTAATCTCACCCTCCCTTTTCCCAGTGGATTTTAGCCCGCATCTCTAACGCGGTTCTCCGCAGGAACTGCACAATGAAATGGCTTACGACTCTAACTAAAAGGGGGCGGGGGAGCAGTTTCCTTCACCGCCTGTATTTCCAACCTCTGCCGCAGAACTGCGACGTTCTCCGGGACCGCCCCCAGCCCGACCGCCGCCGGAGCTCGTCGCAGGCGGACGGCATGTGCGGTCCACACACGGACGGCCCGGGCGGACGGCGGCGCGACCCCGCGGCACTCACATCGTAGGTGTGGAAGCTCTTGCCCACGCACGTGGTCACGTAGAACCGGCGCTTCAGCGCACTGAACCGCACCGCGTGGGGAATGTCGCTGCTGAAGAGCCCCAAGGCCCGGAACCCGGCGAAAAGCGCGCTGGCGGTGCGTTCGCCCGGGCCCCGCTCCATCACGACCGTCGACGGCTGCCTCGCGCCTACAGTCCCTGGGAGACCGCGCGCCCGTGCCCCTCGGCGCGTCTGCCTCAGCACAACCCTCGGCCGCCGCTTCCGGCGCCCTGCCGCTTCCGGTGCTCGCTGCCAATCGAGCGAGCGGAGGCTGTCTTCGGTGCAGCTGAAAAGTAGCTCCCCGCGGGACGCGAAGGGGAACCAACACTTGGGTTCCGCGTTCCCGCCGGCCGCGACTAGCAGACACTGCGGTCGCTTTCCCGCGGGCCTGGAGCGGCGGGGCCGAGTGGGGAAGCCCGGCGGCCGGGGGAGTGAGGGGACGCGGAAGTCGTAGCCCAGGCTTTCCGGACGGACGCGTCTAATCAGATTGGGGCTGGGAGGCGTTTCTGAAGGCCCAGTGCCTCTCGGTGGCTCGGCTGGGGAAGAGTCCGCCTGCAGCGTGGGAGACCCGGGATCGATCCCTGAGTCTGGAAGATACGCTGGCGAAGGGACCGGCTGCCCCCTCCAGTGTTCTGGAGAATTCCAGGGACTGTGTCGTCCATGAGGTCTCAAAGAGGCGGACACGACTGAGCGACGCTCACTTTTTTAAACGCCCTTATCTTGTGGAGATACGTGTTTATGGATGAAATTATGTATCTGGGAATTTGCTTTCAAAATAATTGGAGATGAGGTCCAGGGTTTTTGATGACCTGCATGTTTTTTAATACTATAAACGTATTATCAGTTCAGTTCAGTCGCTCAGTAGTGTCCGACTCTTTATGACCCCATGAATTGCAGCACACCAGACTTCCCTGTCCATCACCAACTCCCGGAGTTCACTCAGACTCAGATCCATCGAGTCAGTGATGCCATCCAGCCGTCTCATCCTCTGGCGCCCCCTTCTCCTCCAGCCCCCAATCCCTCCCAGCATCAGAGTCTTTTCCAGTGAGTCAACTCTTCACATGAGGTGGCCAAAGTACTGGAGCTTCAGCTTCAGCATCATTCCTTCCAAAGAACACCCAGGACTGATCTCCTTTAGAATGGACTGGTTGGATCTCCTTGCAATCCAAGGGATTCTCAAGAGTCTTTTCCAACACCACAGTTCAAAAGCATCAATTCTTCGGTGCTCAGCTTTCTTCACAGTCCAACTCTCACATCCATACATGACCACTGGAATAACCATAGCCTTGACTAGACAGACCTTTGTTGGCAAAGTAATGTCTCTACTTTTCAATATGCTATCTAGGTTGGTCATAACTTTCCTTCCAAGGAGTAAGCGCCTTTTAATTTCATGACTGCAGTCACTATCTGCAATGATTTTGGAGCCCCCCAAAATAAAGTTAGCCCTTGTGTTCACTGTCTCCCCATCTATTTACTCTGAAGTGATGGGACCAGATGCCATGATCTTAGTTTTCTGAATGTTGAGCTTTAAGCCAACTTTTTCACTCTCTTTCACTTTCATCAAGAGGCTTTTTATATTAAAGACTGTTAATTGTTGAATCTGGGGGAATGGCTGTGTGAGAGATCCTAGCACTGCTCTTATGCTTCTGTGTGAAATTTAAATTTGCCATAGTAAAAATGTTGTTTGTTTTCTACAGAGTTTTCTTTAAGGTAAATTATAAATTGGAGTATTAATGGATTATTTTTTACCTATGAGCCATAGAAATATGTACAAATGGTTTTATCAGGTAAGCAATAAGAATGTTCTAAATTGTGTATAATGCAAATGCTGTGTTTATCATTGCGAAAAAAAGGTCTTCTGTCCATAATGGCAATTTGGGGGGAAAATTGAAGAAGTTTCCTGGTCAGGACTTTACAGTTCACAAAGCCTTTGATAATATCCATGGCTGATGATTTGAATGCAGAATTGATGCTTCTGAACTGTGGTGTTGGAGAAGACTCTTGAGAATCCCTTGGACTGCAAGGAGATCCAACCAGTCCATCCTAAAAGAAATCAGTCCTGAATATTCATTGGAAGGACTGATGCTAAAGCTGCAATACTCCTGAAGTGAAGAGCCGACTCATTGGAAGAGACCCTGATGCTGGGAAAGAGTGAAGGCAGGAGGAGAAGGGGACAACAGAGGATGAGATGGTTGGATGGCCTCACTGACTGGATGGACATAGTTTGAGCAAGCTCTGGGTGATGGTGATGGACAGGGAAGCCTGGCGTGCTGCAGTCCATGAGGTCACAAAGAGTCAGACACAACTGAGCCACTGAACAACAATTAGCTTAATATAATCCTCAAATAAGGACAGTGAGATATTTAGGGCAAAAATTATTCTTTTACAAATGAGGAAATCAACTCATTTGGGGATGAATGATTTGTCCAGTTCCCAGTTTATTTAGTGCCAAATCCAGGCTAGAACAAGCTTGAATAAGCTAGAATAAGCTTCCCTGGTGGCTCAGAGGGTAAAGCATCTGCCTGCAAGGTGGGAGACCTAGGTTCGATCCGTGGGTCGGGAAGATCCCCTGGAGAAGGAAATGGCAACCCACTCTGGTACTTTTGCCTGGAGAATCCCATGGATGGAGGAGCCTGGTGCATGGGGCCAACAAGAGTCAGACACGACTGAGTGATTTCACTTTCCCTTTCCAGGCTAGAACAAGGTTTAGCAAAGGTTAAGGAAAGATCTTTGGCATTGCCTTTCTTTGGGATTGGAATGAAAACTGACCTTTTCCAGTCCTGTGGCCACTGCTGAGTATTCTCAATTTGCTGGCATATTGAGTGCAGCACTTTCACAGCATCATCTTTCACGATTTGAAATAGCTCAACTGGAATTCCATCACCTCCACTAGCTTTGTTCGTGGTGATGCTTCCTAAGATCCACTTGACTTCACATTCCAGGATGTCTGGCTCTAGATGAGTGATCACACCATCGTGATTATCTGGGTTGTGAAGATCTTTTTTGTAGAGTTCTTCTGTGTATTCTTGCCACCTCTTCTTAATATCGTCTGCTTCTGTTAGGTCCACACAATTTCTGTCCTTTATTCTGCTGTTCGTTGCATGAAATGTTCTCTTGGTATCTCTAATTTTCTTGAAGAGATGTCTAGTCTTTCCCATTCTGTTGTTTTCCTCTATTTCTTTGCACTGATGACTGACGAAGGCTTTCTTATCTCTCCTTGCTCTTCTTGGAACTCTGCATTCAAATGGGTATATCTTTCCTTTTCTCTTTTGCTTTTCACTTCTCTTCTTTTCACAGCTATTTGTAAAGCCTCTCGAGACAGCCATTTTGCTTTTTTTGCATTACTTTTCCATGGGGATGGTCCTGCTCCCTGTCTCCTGTGTAATGTCACGAACCTCTGTCCAAAGTTCATTGGCACTCTGTCTATCAGATCTAGTCCCTTAAATCTATTTCTCACTTCCACTGTATAATCATAAGGGATTTGATTTAGGTCATATCTGAATGGTCTAGTGGTCTTCCCTACTTTCTTCAATTTAAGTCTGGATTTGCCAATAAGGAGTTGATGATCTAAGCCACAGTCAGGTCCCGGTCTTGTTTTTGCTGACTGTACAGAGCTTCTCCATCTTTGGCTGCAAAGAATATAATCAATCTGGTTTTGGTGTTGGCCATCTGGTGATGTGCATGTGTAGAGTCTTCTCTTGTGTTGTTGGAAGAGGAGGTTTGCTATGACCAGTTTGTTCTCTTGGCAAAACTCTATTAGCCTTTGCCCTGCTTCATTCTGTACTGCAAGGCCAAATTTGCCTGTTACTCCAAATGTTTCTTAACTTCCTACTTTTGCATTCCAGTCCCCTATAATGAAAAGGACATCTCTTTAGGGTGTTAGTTCTAAAAGGTCTTGTAGGTCTTCATAGAATCGTTCAATTTCTTCAGCATTACTGGCCGGGGCATAGACTTGGATTACTGTGATAGTGAATGGTTTGCCTTGGAAACAAACAGAGATCATTCTGTCATTTTTGAGATTGCATCCAAGCACTGCATTTTGGACTCTCTTGATGGCTATGATGGCTACTCCATTTCTTCTAAGGGATTCCTGCCCACAGTCGTAAATGTAATGGTCAGTTCAGTTGCTCAGTCATGTCTGACTCTTTGCAACCCCATGAACCGCAGCATGCCAGGCCTCTCTGTCCATCACGAACTCCCAATGTCCAGCCAAATCCATGTCCATTGAGTCGGTGATGCCATCAAACCTCTCAGTTTCTGTCATCCCCTTCTCCTCCTGCCCTCAATCTTTCCCAGCATCAGGGTCTTTTCAAATGAATCAGCTCTTTGCAGCAGGTGGCCAAAGTATTGGAGTTTCAGCTTCAGCATCAGTCCCTCCACTGAACACCCAGGACTGATCTCCTTTAGGATGGACTGGTTGGATCTCCTTGCAGTCTAAGGGACTCTCAAGAGTCTTCTCCAACACCACAGTTTAAAAGCGTCAATTCTTCGGCACTCAGCTTTGTTTGTAGTTGAACTCTCACATTCATATATGACCACTGAAAAAAACATAGCCTCGACTAGACAGACCTTTGTTGGTAAAGTAATGTCTCTGCTTTTTAATATGCTGTCTAGGTTGGTCATAACTTTTCTTCAAAGGAGTAAGCATCTTTTAATTTCATGGCTGCAGTCACCACCTGCAGTTATTTTGGAGCCCCCAAAAATAAAGTCAGCCACTGTTTCCACTGTTTCCCCATCTATTTGCCATGAAGTCATGGGACCGGATGCCATGACCTTCTGAATGTTGAGGTTTAAGCTAACTTTTTCAGTTACCTCTTTCACTTTCTTCAAGAGGCTCTTTAGTTTTTCACTTTCTGCCATAAGAGTGGTGTCATCTGCATATCTGAGGTTATTGATATTTCTCCCGGCAATCTCGATTCCAGCTTGTGCTTCATCCAGCCCAGTGTTTTTCATAATGTACTCTGCATATAAGTTAAGTAAGCAGTGTGGCAACATACAGCCTTGATATACTCCTTTTCCAATTTAGAACCAGTCTTGTTCCCTGTCCAGTTCTAACTGTTGCTTCCTGACCTGCATACAGATTTCTCAAGAGGCATGTCAGATGGTCTAGTATTCCCATCTCTTGAAGAATTTTCCACAGTTTATTGTGATCCACACAGTTAAAGGCTTTGGCATAGTCAATAAAGCAGAAATAGATGTTTTTCTGGAACTCTTGCTTTTTCAATGATCCAGAAAATGTTGGAAATTTGACCTCTGGTTCTTTTGCCTTTTCTAAAACCAGCTTGAATATCTGGAAGTTCACGGTCCACGTATTGCTGAAGCCTGGCTTGGAGAATTTTGAGCATTACTTTGCTAGCGTGTGAGATGAGTGCAATTGTGCAGTAGTTTGAGCATTCTTTGGCATTGCCTTTCTTTGGAATTGGAATGAAAACTGACCTTTTCCAGTCCTGTGGCCACTGCTGAGTTTTCCAATTTTGCTGGCATATTGAGTGCAGCACTTTCACAGCATCATCTTTCAGAATTTGAAATAGCTCAACTGGAATTCCATCACCTCCACTAGCTTTGTTTGTAGTGATGCTTTCTAAGGCCCACCTGACTTCACATTCCAGGATGTCTGGCTCTGGGTGAATGATCACACCATCGTGATTATCTGGGTTGTGAAGATCTTTTTTAACCTAACTTATCTAGGGACAATTAATGGTAGTGTAGCAATTTGAATTTAAGTGCTTCTGACAATTAGATTTATGTTTTAACCTACATCTTGGCAATGAGACAAAAATTTAAAGCTTAGAACTCTCATGGAAGGTTTAGTCATGATATCAATGAGACATGCATTTTAGCTGTTTTCCTGTGATCTTGTAAAGGCACTGTGTTATGGGCTTATTATGAGTTGCCTAGTTTTAACATTCTCAGAATACATTTCTTCCCATCAGCTGCCTCCCTGAGTTTCTTTCTGTTCAGCTATCAGCAAGGTGTTCAAATATGTGTTGGAGAAAAAGGAGCTAGTTATTGCTCTTTTTACTTTGAGATACCCCTAAGGATACTAGTCACAAGTTAGGATAAAGGAGAAGATGGGGAATTACCTGACAGTCCAGTGTTTAGTATTGTGGGCTTCCACTTCAGGGAACCTGAGTTTGATCCCTGGTAGAGGAACTATAATCCTGCAAACCATGAGGTGTGGCCACAGTGGGGAGAAAAGGTGGATGTAGTTGATCATTGACAAATGATAATATTCCATTTGATTCAATACATTGGTGCTTCAGAGAATTTTGGTAAATTAAAAATAAATGTAGCTATGTCAAATTGTCATCTCTAACTTTTTTAAAAAGTGTTAAATATGACTTTTTCTGAGTAGTTTATATAATAAAGACCATTTCTTTTTTGTTACCAGCTTCATATATTGTGATTACCAGCCTCCAAGATGCCCTCAATGGTGTTCGTGCCCTAGTGTAGTCCCCTCTCACACTGATTAGGGTTGACCTGTAACAAGGCTAGATAATTTTAAAAACTGAAGATTTTGACTTGCTCCTTCTTGGGTCGTTTGCCCTGCAGAAAGTCAACAGCCACATTGGGAAGATACTCAAGCAGTCGTATGGGGTGTTTCACGTGACAAGGAAAGGGAAAGTGAAAGTTGCTTAGTTCTGTCTGACTCTTTGCGGCCCAGTGGACTGTAGAGTCCATGGAATTCTCCAGGCTAGAATACTGGAGTGGGTTGCCATGCCCTCCTCCAGGGGATCTTCCCAACCCAGGTTGAACTCAGGTCTCCCGCATTGCAGGTGGATTCTTTACCAGCGCAGGCACAAGGGAAGCCCAAGAATACTGGAGTGGGTAGCCTATCCCTTCTCAAGCAGGTCTCCCCAACCCAGGAATTGACCGGGATCTCCTGCATTGCAGGTGGATTTTTTTTACCAACTGAGCTATCAGGGAAGCCCAGACATGTGAGTAAAGCATCCTGAAAGCACATTCTCCAGCCCTAGTAAAGCCTTCAGATGACTGCGGCCATGCAGACATCTTGACTACAATCTCATCCAAGACCTTCAGCCAGAATCACTCTCCAGCCACCCCTGGATTCCTAAGTCTCAGCTGTTCAACCTAGTAAATGTTAACTGCTGTTTTAGGCCACTTAGTTTGGGGTAATCTGTTACACACTAATGCATAGCCAGTACACTTATACTCACTTTGCTAATCGCATTTAGGGATGGGTATGGTTCGTTTCACTGTATTGGCAGAACCATGTCAGAAACCCAAGGAGGTTTCAAGACAGTGCTTGTCCACTCCCTTACTTCACAGATGAGTGAAGTACTAAGCACTACAACTGTGGAATTAGGTGGTGAAAAGGGCAAGCACCATATATCAACACTCTTTATTCTCAAGCTGAGACTTTCTACCTTGGGGAGCTGTTCATTCTGGCTACCCCAGTTTTTCCTCTGCTGGTGGAAAATGTGCAAGAACATGTCTGTTGCTGGTTGAATAGAACCACTAAAACACGTGTTTCACTGAGATACTGTTCAGCTCAGTTCAGTCGCTCAGTCGTGTCCGACTCTTTGCGACCCCATGAATCGCAGCACGCCAGGCCTCCCTGTCCATCACCATCTCCCGGAGTTCACTCAGACTCACGTCCATTGAGTCCGTGATGCCATCCAGCCATCTCATCCTCTGTCGTCCCCTTCTCCTCCTGCCTCCAATCCCTCCCAGCATCAGAGTCTTTTCCAATGAGTCAACTCTTTGCGTGAGGTGGCCAAAGTACTGGAGCTTCAGCTTTAGCATTATTCCTTCCAAAGAAATCCAGGGCTGATCTCCTTCAGAATGGACTGGTTGGATCTCCTTGCAGTCCAAGGGACTCTCAAGAGTCTTCTCCAACACCACAGCTCAAAAGCATCAATTCTTCGGTGCTCAGCCTTCTTCAAAATCCAACTCTCACATCCATACATGACCACAGGAAAAACCATAGCCTTGAGTAGATGGACCTTAGTTGGCAAAGTAATGTCTCTGCTTTTGAATATACTATCTAGGTTGGTCATAACTTTTCTTCCAAGGAGTAAGCGTCTTTTAATTTCCTGGCTGCAATCACCATCTGCAGTGATTTTGGAGCCCAAGCAAATGAAGTCTGACACTGTTTCCACTGTCTCCCCATATTTCCCATGAGTGATGGGACCGGATGCCATGATCTTCGTTTTCTGAATGTTGAGCTTTAAGTCAACTTTTTCGCTCTCCTCTTTCACTGTCATCAAGAGGCTTTTTAGTTCCTCTTCACTTTCTGCCATAAGGGTGGTGTCATCTGCATATATGAGGTTATTGATGTTTCTCCCGGCAATCTTGATTCCAGCTTGTGTTTCTTCCAGTCCAGCGTTTCTCATGATGTACTCTGCATAGAAGTTAAATAAGCAAGGTGACAATATACAGCCTTGACGTACTCCTTTTCCTATTTAGAACCAGTCTGTTGTTCCATGTCCAGTTCTAACTGTTGCTTCCTGACCTGCATACAGATTTCTCAAGAGGCAGGTTATGTGGTCTGGTATTCCCATCTCTTGAAGAATTTTCCACAGTTTATTGTGCTCCACACAGTCAAAGGCTTTGGCATAGTCTATAAGAGATTGGCTGAATATGTCAGGTCTATCTTTTCCTCAGGTTAGCATGTACCTTCCACTCAAATCTTGTAATGGTAATCCTGATCTGGAGTTTGGAGATGATAGGAAATGTTCAGTCAGCCTCCTTGAGAAATGTCAAAGTTGAAGCATAGAGAAACCTCTTTAGCAACAAACCGTTTATGTCTACTTTTTCATGTAAATCTTTTTTTTTTTTTTTTGTATCAAATACTGCTCTGCTTTCAAGGTAATAAAGAATTTTAGGTTGCGCCTGTGGCCAGATCTAATCATCTTTGATAATACTGCACTAGCCACAGAACTGCAATGCAGGAGACCCAAGTTCAGTCCCTGGGTCAGAAAGACCCCCCTGGAGAAGGAAGTGGCACCCCACTCCAGGATTCTTGCCTGGAAAATCCCATGGACGGGGAGCCTGGGGGGCTACAGTCCGTGGGATTGCCAAGGGTCGGACGTGACTGAGCAACTAACACTTTCACTTCTCAGCCGCAGAACCAGTCCTGAGAGTCCTCAATGTTGCCACATTTATGAAAGCATACCATGGAAATGGACGGTGGCTCCCTTTCGCAAGCTTGGAACAAGCTTTTGCTTAATTAGACAACAACAAATGAAACAGTTCTTTGTTGTACTGTGCGGGCACTGAGCCTGCCAGAAGCGCCAGCTCTCTGAAAGGAGTATGTTTAGGACTTGGCATCATTATATACACTCACATAACTTTCTCCTCTTCCATAGTTAGGCTGGAGCAGTTCTCTTTATTTTAAATATTCTTCCATTTCGTTTTTCAGTCATAGCGGGAACTTGAAGCTGAAGCTCCCCACAGTGATACGTTAGGATAATAGGATACATTGGCTGTCAGAATCAGATGACAATTCTGTAGAAACACCATTCAGTGTTCTGCTATTCCCTCGAGGGCGTTTCTAACCTGAGTGCCAGGAATTCAGGCTCCACAGTGACTAGTAGAGGATCTCCTTCCCAAACGACATCGCCTGTCACATGACAGCTTTCCCTAAGTATTCCTGATACTTAAAAAAAAAAAAAAGCAGTAAAGAAGCAGTCTTCCTCCTGAATAGAATATCAGGTGTGAGGCTAGACCCACGCAGGCTCACTCACAGGTCACTGTCTTGCTTTTAGCTTCATTTTTTAAAAACATCCTGTGCTATACTGATAGTAATAGAGACTTTTCTTCTCCATCCATTACCAGACCTTCCTGACCCTGAGGTACTAAGAGAACCAGGAGAAAAACACAAAACTGAAAGAATGGATAGGAGGAATTAACCGTCAATCACCGTAGAGGTTCTTAGCTTGCACCAGTTCTTCATAATGTAATTATCTTATCCAGAGGGCACTGTGAGCATGTTTTGCTATCTACTATAATTTGAGGTAATTTTAGGTACATAATAAACATATCACTAACCTCAGATATTCAGATGACACCACCCTTATGGCAGAAAGTGAAGAAAAACTGAAGAGCCTCTTGATGAAAGTGAAAGTGGAGAGTGAAAAAGTTGGCTTAAAGCTCAACATTCAGAAAACTAAGATCATGGCATCTGGTCCCATCACTTCATGGCAAATAGATGGGGAAACAGTGGCAGACTTTATTTTGGGGGGCTCCAAAATTGCTGCAGATGGTGATTGCAGCCATGAAATTAAAAGATGTTACTCCTTGGAAGAAAAGTTATGACCAACCTAAAAATTTCTGACCAGTTAAAAAGCAGAGACATTACTTTGCCAACAAAGGTCCATCTAGTCAAGGCTATGGTTTTTCCAGTGGTCATGTATGGACGTGAGAGTTGGACTGTGAAGAAAGCTGAGTGTCAAAGAATTGATGCTTTTGAACTGTGGTGTTGGAGAAGACTCTTGAGAGTCCCTTGAACTGCAAGGAGATCCAACCAGTCCATCCTAAAGGAGATAAGTCCTGGGTGTTCATTGGAAGGACTGATGTTGAAGCTGAAACTCCAATACTTTGGCCACCTGATGTGAAGAGCTGGCTCATTTAAAAAGACCCTGATGCTGGGGAAGATTGAAGGCGGGAGGAGAAGGGGATGACAGAGGATGAAATGGTTGGATGGCATCACTGACTCAATGGACATGAGTTTGAGTGAACTCCGGGTGTTGGTGATGGACAGGGAGGCCTGGAGTGCTGTAGTCCATGGGATCACAAAGAGTTGGACACAACTGAGTAACTGAACTGAACTGAACTGAGCTGAATAAACACAAAATGAGGTGTTCACCAACCAAGAGAATTGTTCAGGAGAATTGTGAGGGCATAATTTCCTATGCTTACCTTATTGTTACAGAATCAGCATCCATGGGTACAAAAATGATCTCACCAGAAGCAATACCCTGCCAATCAAAGACCTCTCCAAAGCTAGAAATTTTGCATTCTTATGGCTCCCTTCCTTAATTTTAAAATTTTATCCTGCTATAAATCTCAGTAGGCCCATATAAAACTGTATTTACAGGTCAGTTTAGATTTCTAAATAACAGTATGTGGCTGAATGCCTGACTAAATCATTGTTGCTGGTAGTGGGCAGTATATTAAAGTATCACTGAGGCCCTACCACCCAATATTCAGATTAGAAGGAGTGGGCTAGACTACAGGAATCTGTATTTAATAGGCTTCCCAGGTGATTCTGATACCAGTCCACCGTCCCCTTGGAAATCTATTGATCATTGAGGAAATGATCGGTGAGAAAGTACTAAGAAAAAAGTGATGCTGTTGGATATTGCAAATAGATGAGATCATGGAGTGTGTGCTTCTAATTCTTGTTATCAAGCCTTCAAACTCTCTGGCACCAGTTAAGAAAGGGCTTTACTGAAATTACATGATCTTGCATGATGGAAACTTTAGTCATATGTGATCTTGAAACTGGTTACCTTCACCCTGAAGTCTTCAAGGAAGTCCCAGGGAGAGGAATAGCTGAGTCTCACTGAAGAGTTACCTGCAGCCCTTCAAGAATAATGAGGCTGTTATTCCACTCTTCTAGAGACTAGCGTTTATCTTCTAGAGAAATGAACCCTTAGTAACCCTGATTTGGACAGCAGGCACTGAAGCACACTGCAGCTGGGACTGGCAGGTGAAGCTGACCATCACAGGCTGGCCAAGGGGCCTCCCAACGTCTTCCATACCCAGCTCCCCGAAAGTCAACTTTCAGACCCATGCATGTCCCCGCACAGAAGACTGCAGGAAAACTCAGGGAAACTGAACAGTTCCAAAGAAAAGACTTGACAGATGCTTCTGTTTGGTGATCTCGTGCCAAGAATGCCTGCCACATTCGATTCAGGAAGTATGTATTTAACAGGCAATAAATGCCAGGCACTTCTAGATGCTTCTGATATCACTGTAATCAAACAGATATGCAAAACTTGTTTCAGACATACATGTAATCAAAACATGCAGAAGCTTGTTTTCATGAAGTCTATCTTCTATAAAAGAGAGACAATAAGAAAAGAAATAAATAATAACTTTTAAGTATGTTGATAAATGTTGTGGGGGGGAAGTATAGAGAGGAATAAATAGTGTTAGTTATAATTTTAAATAGAGTTTGCCAGGTAAATTCTCATAGAAATGGTAATCTCTGAACCAATGGTCGTCAGAATCACAAAATATATTTTCTGTGTCCTACATACATTATGAATATATAGGACACAACAATATATTAAACTCATAACTAAATAAGACAATATTATTGAATACCTCATATAACATATATGGATTTCAAATAATGTTAATAAAACCTCCATGTAATCACCATTCACATAAAGAAATTAAACATTGGACTTCCCTGGTGGCCTAGTGGTTAAGAATCCACACTGCAATGCCGGGGACGCGTATCTGATCCCCAGCAGGGGAACTAAGATCCCACATTCCGGGGAGCAAGTGGGCCCAAGCGCTGCAGCTGCTAAGCCTGGGCACCGCGACTGGAGAGTCTGTGCTGCAACGACTCACTTGTCTTTGTGCTGCAATGAAAGGCCCTGCCTGACTCAGCAAAGGCCTCGAGTGCCACAACTAAGACCTGATTAATTAATTCATCCAAAAAGCCAAGTTAATTAATCCCAAAAGAAATCGAATGGTGATACTAACTTAGAGGTTTCCCAAGTAACTTTCCAATATTACATACCCAGTGCTTCTTATTCATAAATAATTGTTCCTAATTTTTGTGATAAGCATCTTCTGTTTTTTAATTTATTCATATACCATAATTTATTTAATCAGGTCTTATTATACAACAGGCTTTCCAGGTGGTTCAGTGGTAAGGAATCCACCTGCCAAGCAGGAGATGCGAGTTTGATCTTTGGGTCAGGGAGATCCCCTGGAGAAGGAAATGATAACCCACCCCAGTACTCCTGCCTGGGAAATTCCAATGACAGAGTTGCCTAGTGGGCTACAGTCCATGAGGTCGGAAAAGATTCAGACGTGACTTGGTGACTAAACAACAACAATTATACAACAACTAATGTTTTACTGTTACGAATTGGATCCCTGGGCTGTAATTCTAGTTAAGCTACTGTTTCTCTGGGTGACTATTACTCTCCAGTTTTCCTATGAACTTGCCCATTACATATCAAGAAATTACCTGGAGAGAGTAATAAGTGAATGAATGTGTGACTGTGTGAGTAAATATATTAGTGTGTGTTAATCATTCAAGTGAGTTTAACTCTTTGTGACCCCACGGACTGTAGCCCGCCAGGCTCCTCTGTCCATGGAATCCTCCAGGCAAGAATACTGGAGTGGGTTTCATTCTCTTCTCCTGGGGACCTTCCTGACCCAGGGTCTCCTGCATTTAAGGTAGAGTCTTTACTGTCTGAGCCACCAGGGAAGCCCAGTAAGCAGGTTAGATTCTCAAGTAAGTCATCTTCTTAACCTCAAGAAAATGTTGGTTGTGAAGTTACATGATATCTGGTCCTTAAGAAAGATAGCAAAAGTTATCCTGTGGTAAGTCCTCAAGCTACCTGAAAAATCTGATTCAGATGAGAGGAAAACGTGATAACCATTCCACTCCCTATGCTCAAAGGGACTGAAAATGAGAGATTCTTAAAAATTCCTTTTTGAAGGGAAATTATAATGATAATAAAAGAGAGGTCAGCTCTATTCCAAAAAGCTTGGATGGAGAAGCTAAGGTTTAAAAAAAAAAAAAAAAGGCAGAACACTCTAGGAGAGATTATCTTTCAAGATAAAGCTTTTATCAGAATATTTCAAAAATAAGAAACTGACTTTCTTAAAAAAAGCTCTTGTTTTGCCCCTCCCCTCCTCCTTCATCCCCCTGATACACTTTATTTCTGCATTTATTGGACACATCTGTGTTGGGCGCACAAAGAAAGAAGCAAACTGGAAGACAGAAGATCTGCCTAGTTTTGGGAGGGAAAGAATGGGAGCTTCTAGAGCTAAGGGAAAGTTAGAGAATCATGCTTCAACTAGGACAGTAGCCAGACCAGTTCCTATTTTTAATTTTTATTTGTGTATTTTTGCTCTCCTTGCCCCTGCCATCTCGCGTCTGCTCCTTTCGTGTCAGCGAAGGAAGCAGACCTGAAGAAAGCGTGCTGTTCAGACTGTACTCTTGGTCGTACTTCTTAAACTGTCCAGTGCCCTCTGTCTCATGCAGCTTGGCCAACTCTCGATCCCTCCCAAGATCCTGGTAATTACAGGTTATTCTGATCTCCCTACCTTAGATTTCTCCTGGGGAGACGGGGGCATTATTTTCAATATACTCTGCCTCATCTGCAAAGACTCTTAGGAGGATCTGCCAAGAATTGGCTTGCATTTCATGTAGGCAAGCATGGAGTTGAGTCTACAAGACCACACAGTTCAGCAAACTGACAGTCAATGGTCAGCCACGCTTGTACTTTAGTCTCCGTCATTGGTTTTTATGGGGGGAGCCACAAACTTAGCTTGGGAATTGGAAGTGTTGGGGAACTCACTTCCTGCCTTCTTGGTGAGTTTGGTGGGAAAATCATAGCTCTCTCTACATCCACAAATTCTCTTTGAAGAATCTTCTAATTACTCTCTGGCTTTCTCTTACTTTGGTTGTGATCCAGTTATACTCACTCAGGCTGGCTGGCAATATCTGAAGCAAGTCCTAAAAGAATGTCTCGCAAGTTGTCTGAAGAAGGCGCATGAGGAGAGGAGAGTTTTTTATCATTTACTGTTCTCAGCTTTGCAACTTTAGACAAATTTTCCTTCCGTAGTAGACTCTTTTCAAAAACTAGTCATGACAATATTGCCCATCCCACATGTTCTGGGCATCAGGTGAGCTTGACCTTGCTACTGCTGAGTCTTGAGATCACTCTCTCCTTCTCTTGAACCTGGCAGGACCTTTGACTGGTTCAGAAAGGGAAGTATGGTGAGCACGGTGCTATGTGATTCTCAAGACAGGATCATAAAAATTACTGGCATTGCCACCTTGCTTTCTGGGAAAGCTAACTGTTGGAGTCAGCCTCTGTTCAGAGAGAAAGTCCAGAATAGTTCATGTGGGGAGACCACATGGAGTATTCCAACCTGTCACTCAGCTGTGGCCTCAACTGGTAGCCAGCATGAACCACCAGGCATGAGAGTGAAAATGCCTCTAGAATATTCGGCCCACAGTGATTGAGTCACTCCAGATTTCAGTTCTGACCGCTGACACTCTGTCCCAGCCGGGCCCTTCCTGTATTCTAGACCAAGAGAACTCATAGCACAGTGCAGTGTTTATTTTAGGAGACTTAAGTTTTCAGCGGTTTATTGCACGGCAACAGTAACTTCAACAATCAAATCCCTTCCTATAACTGTCATGCCATTACTAAAACTCTTTTCTCTGCCCCGTGTCCTCAGAGCTCCCTTCTGGCTAACAAGCTTTCTTTCTTTCACCCCGGCCCAGTTCAAGTCCTGCTGCTGCCGCTGTTCAGTCGCTAAGTCATATGCAACTCGCCGCCCCATGGATCGCCCCCTCCAGGCTCCTCTGTCCCTGGATCCTCCAGGCAAGAACACTGGCGTGCGTTGCCATTTCCTCCGCCAGGGGACCTTCCTGACCCAGGGATCGAGCCCCCGGCTCCTTCATTGGCAGGCAGATTCTTTACCTTTGAGCCACCAGGGAAGCCAGTTCAAGTTCTGTCTCCTCGGCAAACGCTTCTCTGACTTTTCCGGTCCACAAGGCGCTCTCCCTTCTCTGAATTCCCGAGTACTACTTCACTTACTGATGGTTTCTGTGGTGCGTGCACTCTCTTTTCATTCTTAATTAACAGAATGCCCATGTGTTCATACAGCAGAGGGTCTTATGGTTTAGGAGGATTAATCCCCTCCTGTAGGTGAATATTAATCTGTCTAATATAATTATGGTAATTAATATTTTTCTCACCAGAGCTTAGGGCAGGCGATGGCTTCAGTCCTACTTCTAGCCAATGAAATTTGAAGAGAAGTCTTTTGGGAGGTTTTAGGGAAAGGTCTGTCTGTTTAAAAAAAAAAAAAGCAGGGAGGAGACATAGTTGAACATGGCTTTCTCCTCCTTAACATTATTGCAACTGCGTATAACACCTAGAACTTCTGCAATCACCTTACAACCGTGGAGAGAAAATCCTGAGGGAAAGACAACATGATGAAAAAGCAGAGCAGAAGACAAAAAGAATCTGAATCTTTGAAGATATGTTTAGACTAGCAAGTCACCAAACCCCGAAACCACCTTTTCTCTCCCACCGTCATATGAGGTGTAGGCCTCGTGATTTAAGCCAGCCGAACAGACTCTCTTACCGAGGTGGATTCTGTTTTCTCCTGAAAGTGTCAGAACACTCAGTTAAATGTGGCTTAAACAATAAAGCTAGTTACAATCTCATGTTTCAAGAAATGTACAGGTCCTATGACTCCAAAGTTGGCTCGCTAACTCAGCGACTTCATCACTGACCGAGATGCTTTTCAGCTTCCTCCTTCGCCACCGTCAGTCAGTCGGTGATATTGTCCCTTCACGGTTACAAGCGGACGCAGCCATGGCAAACACTCAGCGTCAGGCACTCAGCCGTGTCCAAGTCTGTGACCCCGGGACTGTAGCCCACCAGGCTCCTCTGTCCACGGAACTCTCCAGGCCGGAACACTGGAGGGGGAGCCTTTCCCTTCAGGGGGTCTTCCCAGCCCCGGGGCGAAGCCAGGTCTCCCTCATTGTGGGGGACTCTTCAGCGTCTGAGGCACCAGGGAAGCCCTAAGAATAGAGAATAAAGAGGGAAAGCTTTCCCAGGAGCCCCGCAGCCGACTTGCCTCGGGTGCCATTGACTATAACTACATTTTACACTCAAGTTTTAGTGTCAGGGGAGGCTGAGAAAACAACTATTTGGCATTTTTCAACATCTGTCAGTGGAGGCAGTCTCCGCCACCAGCTACAGTAGCAGCCTTGAGGCATAAATAAGATTGTTTTCCTGTATTCTGGCAAATTCGAGTCTAGAGAGCCTAAATATTTCCAACTTAGAGCTGCCATTCATAATAGGTCAACATGGAAGTCAAGCTGTGTATCTTTCACAGGATGAGATCTCAGGGGAAGAAGTTTTTTGTTGTGTTTTTTCCTACTTTCTCTTCTCAGGAAATTAAAACTAAAATGCCAAATTACAATCTTTAACAATAATTAATTTAAAATCCCCCTAAATTTTTCCATGTCTTGTTCTATCAAAACCTTAATGAATGTTAATTGATTTTCCTTCCTGGTATCTGCCACTCCTCTTTCATCAGAATGGCACCAGTCAGAATTACAGGTTACTTGCAGAAATTGTAATCATAGAATTAGCAACAGTATCTAAAACCTTACAAGAACCCTCAGACCAAAAAACAGTTCCAAAATCAGAATTTATAGTAAGAAACAAAAAAAGGAATTGATAAAATCTGTGATTATTTAAGTTCAAAAATTTCCTAGGGAAACCAGATTGTATTTGTGAAAATTTGCAATGTGATGTTTTATCAAATCACATTCTTTGGAATAGCTTATGACCAAGAGTGATCTCTTTTCCTCTATGGGAGCAGGAGTGAAAGAGCTCCTTGCTGTTTTTCCAAAACTCGTTTTGATAATATAAAAATTGCATTTTAAGGCTGCTGCTGCTGCTAAGTCACTTCAGTTGTGTCTGACTCTGTGACTCCATAGACAGCAGCCCACCAGGCTCCTCCATTCCAGGGATTCTCCAGGCAAGAACACTGGAGTGGGTTGCCATTTCCTTCTCCAATGCAAGCATGCATGCTAAGTCACTTCAGTCGTGTCCAACTCTGTGTGACCCCATGGACAGCAGCCCACCCGGCTCCTCTGTCCACGGGATTCTCCAGGCAAGAACACTGGAGTGGGTTGCCATTTCCAGTGGGTGGGTGAGCTGAAGTCCATGGATTGGTAAAGAGTCAGACATGATTTAGTTACTAAACAGCTGACAACTGAAATCTCATTGGTCAGCATTAGTAGCAGAAAGATATTTTATCCAACTTAATTTCACTTGCAGAAATGGAGAATTTGATATGATTTATCTTTCCCCTTTTCCTCTTTCTAGTAAAAAAAAAAATTGTTATATTAATTCTACCTGGGGAAAAGTGAAAAATACTTTCCAGTTGGCCTTCTTTTGCACACCAAAAATTCAATAAAGAACAAGACATTATTTTATTTTGCAGATTTGGGGTTCAGTTCTGACTCATAGTCCCAAGAAAGCATTATTACCTATTAAAACAAAATTATTTGTAACCCTAAATTTCATTGACAATGTTAGTCTTCATTCACTAGCACTAATAATCAGTTTAAACTGCAGGCTTGAGATAACTATAAGAAAAATGATAAGCATGATCAGCTCTGTAGCTTAAATAAAAATGTTTCTTTATAGGAACAAGAACTTTACATTTTTAAAAACTCTTCATACCAAGGCCACTTAAACAACTTTCTGGTTTTTTTCCTTTCTGCCAGTCTAGAAAAAAAGTTGAATAACAACATAATAGAAAAATTGGGGATAGGCTTTAGTCTTAATAATTACAATAATCACTTAAAGTAACTACGTTTAAGTTTGTAGTACCATAATTTCTCAATTCTAAGTTGCTAATTTTCCTGCATTTAAATTTTTTGGAGCTTGCAGTACACTGTACAATTGATTAGATTAGTGCAGACTTACATTGCTGTGTTTATGATGACAGCATTTTCTTCTCTTCTCTTTTTTAATTTACTTGAAAACCTGTAAACGCATGTTGTGCCTTGCAAGGAACTGAGCAAAGACAGGTGTCAAATGATGACTATCCAGTCAAGTTTGGCACTTATTATTTTGAGTATTCTAAATGACACACCTGTCCTATCCTTTGACCTTATAAGTAGTTTCTACAAAATACCTTGGTTCTCAGTCCAGAGATATTTTAGGAGAATTTCTCAGCCAAAGATTAAGAAAATGAGATATATTATTTCTTCTCTAGGAGTAGGAAAGGATGAAGCATGAGCAGATAAGCATATAGGAAGATATTAGCAGACCAGACATACTTTTATGACAGTTGTCATGAATATGCTTGACTGTGTAGTTAAAAGGCAGTAATGATAAACGTAATTTGGGTCAAAAGCCAAACCCTAACTATTTATATTTAACTATCACAAGTATTACAACTCAAGGTAGAAACTATCAAACCAAATAAAAAGAGGGATTTAATATTCACCAAAGCTACAGTTTAGGGTGAAGATTTAATCTCCATAAGCTTTTCTGTGTTCAGTATAAAACATAAAAATAGCATTAAAATAGATAAAAAGGGGATACACGTTAATGAGGAAACTGATGAACACAATTATCACAAAAATTTTTAGTGTTGATTTTGAATTCTAAAGAAGAGAAGCAAAAACTTGGAGAATTTTAACAAAAATATTGAGTTTAAGATAGTTATCATATATTATACACAGAATACATATTTGCTAAATGCCTTTGAACATTTACAAAAATTAATTTAACGGAAGTGATAAGAAAAATCATAATACATTTCCAAAGTTTTCAGGAAATTGTAGCAAAAATAAAAACAAACAAATAAAAAAACTTACATAGATTTCATAATTGAGAGTAAAATCCTTTGGAGGAAGGATTATTTTAATTTCAATCTTGTCCTGTAATGAGTATTGAGGTATATTCATTGCTATTATTTTTCTTCTTTCCGCATCTAATTAGACAGTTGCCTGGATCTCTTGAACATTGAAAAGAACTTGATCATTCCACCATCTGTGTTGCTAGTCTTGCAAACAGATCACTTAATCACATGGGCAGGAGTCATGGGTGGCGCCCTGCAGTACTCCTTGACTAGTAGAGGGCAGTGGGGCTGGTAAGGAAATTTCATTGGTGATTTTTACCAAAACAAGGAGGGGGTGGGAACAACTGAACCCTAAATTTTGAGAGATGGCTTTGGTTCTTATGACTTCTTTATCTAAGCTGGCTTATGTTATCTAAGTTGGCTATCATTTACAAGATGTAAACTTGAGTATGGGGTTTACATGTTTGATCCTGTGTGGAAATCAATTTCCTGGTCCTAAATAGGGTGTCTCAGGAATAGTAGAAGGGAATATCACCACAAACAATGTCCCAACAACATACCTCTGTATTATGGAATGCTTGGCTAGTTCAAAACACTTGTCTGGAAGAAATGTCAACAATATATTTCTCAGACACTTCTTAGGAATATGTTAAATATACTTAAACATCCAGTATCAACTCCATTCTATCCGTTTCTCTTTTAAAAATAATTTTTTCCTTTTTTAAAAATACTTTTTTCTATCAATTTCTGTTTCTTACCTTTCCCTTTCCACTTCCAGAAAAGTGTTTCTGTGTAAAAGTGAATTGTTTTTGTTCTATGAAATGTATACATTGAAGATGCAAAATTATCATAGCTTTCCTCTTTTACTTTACCACATAGACATTCTTGCTTTTTGTTAAAATCTGCTTCTGCATTAGGAAAATAGATGTTGCAGGATCATGGTAATTTAAATATCTTTCCCCTTTGGTCTACATTATATAACTGACGACTCTAGTTCTCTAAGGTGGATTAGTGTGTGGACATAGGAAATAGAAGAAAATCTGAAGGAGTCCCAGATGCTTCAGTCCTAGTCACCAGGAAAGAGAGCATGCGAGAGGTGCAAATAATCTGCGGGGGGGAGGCTCCCATTAACCGTAACGCAGGCCGACATATCATGTGATTCTCACAAACCGTCTAATGCATGTAGGGCATATGCAGGGAATATCCTGTGCCGAGTCAATATCCTCATATTAGAACCTAGACTTCTGGAGGGCAGAGAGCCAGGTAGAGGCATAATCTTCGCTGCAGACACCCCGGCGGCCACAGATCGAAGGGAAACTCGGCAGCGGGCGGACCAGCGTCGGCGCGGCCTGCCTGCGCCGGCGGTCTTGCTGCGGCGGTGACTCGTCACGGGCGGCCAAGCGGAGCCCTGCTTTGTCTTGTCCCAGACTGCACGGGAGAGCCTCAGACACACAGGCATGGGCACACACAGTTGGACAGGACGGATAAGCACTAAAGTCCTCCCGTGTAGATACAAGGACCTGTATTCAATAAGCTGTGATAAACCATAACGGAAAAGAAAAGAAGATGGACCTCTGAGTCACAGGAGAAGGGCAGGGCAGGGCACCGCTGCAAGGAGACTGAACTGAGCGTTGCCCGCTATCTGCCGTTTAACCCGCATCCCTTAAATCCTCCACGCCTGGGTTTCCTCTTTAACTGGTGCTCGTGGCTTTGCTTTCTATTGAAGGGGACAGTGCATATCCTTGAAACAGGTTTTCATCATTACAATAAAAAATAACCTTGAGTGGACTAGTTGAGCAGCATAGTGCGGAGGCCACTCTGTTTGATTGCCCTGGAGGGGAACTGCAAAGGGGTATTTCAGACTCCGGAAAGGGGAGCCCTCTCGGATTCCTGACGAGTGGAACTGATGACCTGGGGGAGCAAACTTGTCCTTACACTTGGGTAGCGGCAGTGGGCGCAAATAGTTCCTTGAGAAAAAAATCCAAGTTAAATGCTATTAGGCCCCTTAGACTGAAACGGTACTCTCCGAAAGTGGAAGTGACAGTCGTGTCCTACTCTTTGAGACGCCATGGACTCTACAGTTCATGGGATTCTCCAGGCCAGAAGACTGGAGCGGGTAGCCGTTCCCTTCTCCAGGGGGTCTTCCCAACCCGGGGATCAAACCCAGGTCTCCCGCATTGCGGGTGGATTCTTAACCATCTTAACCATTCTGAGCCACCAGGGAAGCCCAAGAATACTGGAGTGGGTGGCCTATTTCTTCTCTAGGGATCTTCCTGACCCAGGGATCAAAGCGGGGTCTCCCGCATTGCAGGCAGATTCTTGCTGAGCTATGAGGGAAGCCCTGAGGTCCTCTCAGAGGTCCTCTCTGAGGTCACTGTCAAAAGCAGACACTAAGAGCTCTAAAGAGGATCTCATCACGATGGGAAAGGGAGTCGGGCAAACGATGAGAGGCGAGAAGAGCCTGGGAAGGCTGGAGGCGGCGGTTATGGCAGGGAGAGCCGCAGAGGCTCCCCCTGGCAGAAGTCAGCTGCCCTCACAAGACACAGGTTTGGGGAACAAGCGCTGAGCACGTGGAGATGAACCAAAGCAGGGTCCCAAGATCAGAGTAGAGCGCACACAGAACCTCTTGTTCTTACGGTTTTATTTCCATATGCATTTCATTTATGAAAAAAAGGTGTTGACGCTGTAATAAGAGTTGGATCAAGAGACTAATATAACAAGGAAGAACGCACATGACCATATTCGCGCTTAGCAGTGGCAAAGAGGCCTTACCAATTATGACCAATTAACATGACTCTGAGTAGGTAAGCTCTTAGGTTTCTTTCAGTTCTAGAATATTACTGTTTTATTATGAAGATGAATAATTTGTCAGCTAATTTGAACATCTGACTCAAACATCCTTGAACAAGAAAGTCTTGATTTATAGTACTTGGCACAAAACACTTGGGATATTTGGGTAATTAAACAGCAGATGCTAACAGATTGATAGCTGTTATTTGGTTCTCAAACATGTTGTACTTACTTGAACTTTCATTTTTACCCAGGATTTCTCAACAGCAGTGCCCAGTTCTACTCATGTTTGAGGTTTGCCTTGATGGTGACCAAGATGCTAATTATCTTTAAATATTTATTCGGATTCAAAAAGAGAACAGCTTCTTCTTATACTATCAGCTTATTTACTAGGTTTATTTCATTTTATTTTAAATTTTACCATGAGAGCTATATGAATTTTGGAGAAATGTATGAATGTTAGCATATAAAATTAAAGTTTTTTAAAGTATATTATCTTTTCTTTATGGAAGTATCAAAGCTGCATTGCAGAAAGTGAACAAGACAAGGTTCACAAATGATAAATATCCTCTGGTATGATTTTAAGATTTTCAAATTATTCATGTTTTCAGCTGTGTACCCAGAGATGACATAGAATAAAGGCTCAATGGGTGTTTGATGCTTGAATTGATGCAAGTTTAATTTTTATTTTGCATTTGAGGGGCAGAGTGGATAGAGGAGTGTTGTTAAGAGAGAAGCCCATGGTGAATAATAGCAGACTGCAACAACACTGATTAATTTGGGGAGTGATAATTGTTTTCTTGCTACATACATACAGATGGAATGCAGGAGAGAAAGCAGGCGGCAGACATCAGATAGCTTATCTGATAGTTGCTGCTGCCAATTTCTGACTCATGATGGTCTTAAAAGAAACATGGATTTAACTTTTAATTTCCTTTTAATTCATTTACTCAGCACACTTACTGAGAATGCACCATGTGTTAGACATTGTACCAGGATTAAACGTGAGCTGTATTTGTAAGATTGCACCAGGTCTTCCTCAAACTCCACATCCATGTGATCTATTTACCTCAAGCTATCCTGTCAATTTCATACCGAAGACATCGGCTTCAAACACAGTCTAAACTCACCCTTGATGCAAACACACTTTGCAGTTCCTCCCACCCCACCGGCTCCAGCATATTAGAGGGAGTGAGAGAGGAAGGGGAGGGAGCAAGGTCATAGAAACTGTGCGTCCGTGAGCACATGCTTAGAAAGGAGCATCTTAGCTGTAATTGCCAAGATACTAAGATGCTGACAGGAAAGTTGTACACAGAGATCAAATTGCCAACATCTGGATTGTCAAAAAAGCAAGAGAGTTCTAGAAAAACATCTACTTCTGCTTTACTGACTGTGCCAAAGCCTTTGACTGTGTGGATCACAACAAACTGTGGACAATTCTTAAAGAGATGGGAATAACAGACCACCTGACCTGCTTCCTGAAAAATCTACATGCAGGTCAAGAAGCAACAGTTAGAACTGGACATGGAAAAACAGACTGGTTCTAAATCAGGAAAGGAATACGTCAAGGCTGTATATTGTCACTGTGCTTATTTAACTTATATGCAGAGTATATCATGGAAAATGCTGGGCTGGATGAAGCACAAACTAAAATCAAGATTGCTGGGAGAAATATCAATAACCTTAGATATGCAGGTGACACCACCCTTATGGCAGAAAGTGAAGAAAAATTAAAGAGCCTCTTGATGAAAGTGAAAGAGGAGACTGAAAAAGTTGGCTTAAAACTCAACAAGGATATTGGGGGCCACCTACTGGCTTGGATTAATTGAGATTCACCTCCAAAGCTGGGATCAATCCCTAAACTTCCTGTTGGATGGGAACTGGACATGGAACAACAGACTGGTTCCAAATAGGAAAAGGAGTACGTCAAGGCTGTATATTGTCGCCCTGCTTATTTAACTTATATGCAGAGTACATCATGAGAAATGCTGGACTGGAAGAAACACAAGCTGGAATCAAGATTGCCGGGAGAAATATCAATCACCTCAGATATGCAGATGACACCACCCTTATGGCAGAAAGTGAAGAGGAACTAAAAAGCCTCTTGATGAAAGTGAAAGAGGAGATTGAAAAAGTTGGCTTAAAGCTCAACATTCAGAAAATGAAGATCATGGCATCTGGTCCCATCACTTCATGGGAAATAGATGAGGAAACAGTGGAAACAGTGTCAGACTTTATTTTGGGGGGCTCCAAAATGACTGCAGATGGTGACTGCAGCCATGAAATTAAAAGACACTTACTCCTTGGAAGAAAAGTTATGACCAACCTAGATAGTATATTGAAAAGCAGAGACATTACTTTGCCGACTAAGGTCCGCCTAGTCAAGGCTATGGTTTTTCCAGTGGTCATGTATGGATATGAGAGTTGGACTGTGAAGAAGGCTGAGCGCCGAAGAATTGATGCGTTTGAACTGTGGTGTTGGAGAAGACTCTTGAGAGTCCCTTGGACTGCAAGGAGATCCAACCAGTCCATTCTGAAGGAGATCAGCCCTGGGATTTCTTTGGAAGGAATGATGCTAAAGCTGAAGCTCCAGTACTTTGGCCACCTCATGGGAAGAGTTGACTCACTGGAAAAGACTCTGTTGCTGGGAGGGATTGGGGGCAGGAGGAGAAGGGGACGAAAGAGGATGAGATGGCTGGATGGCATCAGGGACTCAATGGACGTGAGTCTGAGTGAACTCTGGGAGTTGGTGATGAACAGGGAGGCCTGGCATGCTGCAGTTCATGGGGTTGCGAGGAGTCGGACATGACTGAGGAACTGAACTGAACCGAACTGAACTGAGAAGTGGTGTAATACATGTTGAGAAGACAATTGCAACATCTATTAGGTTAGGGGCATAATTTCCATTTGGTAGAAGATATTTATCTCGAGCTGCAGTTTCAAGTAATGGAAGACACACATTTTGGAACCTGCTAGAAACTGCACTTACTGGTTTTGCTCCATTTGGTGTTTTACTTACTGAGCCTTTTCTTGCATCCGTAAGATGGGACTAGCGGCTAGCTAACAGAATTTAGGAAAGACTTAATAAAATCACAAGAGGAAAAAGTCATAAAGCTATCAATATCCGTTGACTTCATTTATGAGAATCCTTGTCTTTAATAATGGCATAAAATGGGCACAAATGTTCTTCCAACTCTTAAACTGTTTAAACAGAAGTTAATAGGCAGAAGTCAGCAATTAAGGCTCTCCAATGCTAAATTTATTTCTGCTTAATAGACAGGATCATGATTTTAAAATGAAAGAGTGTATAAGTAGTACAGGGGAAGTAGTTGAAGAGAGAAAACCGAAGTGCTAAGAGAGAGGAAGTTCTAAAAGGACGTTCCGAAGACCTTCACAACTCCTTGGGCAGTTTTTAAAATTTTCTGTTTTTAAGCAATTTGATTATGGTGAGTTTTAGAGTAGTTTTGTGGTTTTTGTACCTTATTGAACTTTTTGAAACTGTAGGTTTATGCTTTTTGTTAAATTTGGAAATTTCCATTATTTCTTTCTGTATATTTTTTTGCGCCTGTACACTTCACTCCTTAAAAGAATCTGACTACACACATGTTTCCCTAGTGGTCCAGGAGTGAGCGATGAGAATGAAGACAGAACAGGAAGTCTGGGGCGATGGGTCCCGATCTCTTGTGTTCGTCCAGGCAGTCCCTTCTGGGCTGATCTGGGGAGCAATCAGCGGGCGTGCAGGCAGCGCTCACGCCTGGCGGCCAACGGTGCTGCAAGGTCGATGCTTCCTGACCCCAGCCACACTCCCTTCTGTGCCTGGCCTTGGGGTCTGTAACAAGGAGATTATTCTTAAGAAAAACATGAAAGATGATCATTAACACGATTTCTTGCTATGTGCTGCTTTTCCAGGTGCTCTTTCTGTGGGATTTCTCAAGGCTGTGACGGTACATTGTTAGGGATCCCCGCTATATCTCCCCCTTTTTGTTTTCACAGTAGATACGCTGTCTGAGCAACTTCTTCATCAGTTCTCAGATAGTTTTTTTTTTTGATGTATCTGAGGACTAGACAGTTAAAAATATACATCCTGATATTATAGTACCAAGCAATCCTCCTCCTAAAGTTTTAATCCACAACATGGGGTTAACTGTATGTAAGCTTTCCTCAATTTCTTCAAATAAATCAGTTTCTTGGAGTTATTGTAAGTGAGCCTTCTGCATATTAGAAACAGTAGCCTGTAATTGGGAACTATCTAAGGGTTGATTATTATGAACGCATCCTCTCAAATGTTTGGATAATTGATCCCAAATATATGCACTTTGATTATACTTATGAGGTGTGACACAAAATGAAGAGATACTCCAGTCACACTTAAGGTGAATTTGTAATTGTAAATTTTGTACTTTGTCCTCTAGTAGGAGAGCTGCATTTTCTAAATCAACCCATCTTTCATTAATTGCTTGGTCTATGCCGGTCTGGCTTCCCAGGCAGAACTTGTATCTTGGCGCCCTGTTGTTCAAGTGTGGTTGTTCGTATGGTTGGATGCAGTGCTGCCCCAGCTACTGCTGAGGTCAAGGCTGTAGCAATAATTCCCACAACAGCTGCTCTAAGGAGTCCAATAAACCTTTTGGAATGTTGTAGTTGTTTCTTGATAACTTTTAAAAGAGCATGTGTTTCAGAACAGCCTTCCCAAGGTCTGGTTTGATTTACTGGAAGCCAGATCTCCAATATCTTTCTTAACATAACAAATGAGTGATTAGAATTATAAAGTAAAGAATTTAAGCAAGTATATAATTTGCAATCCTACCAAGAAACTTCTTGTACACTTTCATTGTTAGAAATTGATTCTTTCAAGAGCACATAAAGATCTCTCATGTAAGCCTGAATATAAAATGTCCAGTTTGTACTGGTATTAAATGTCAATGAATAATTAGTTTTATCGGGATAATGACTATCCCAAATTTGGAATTTTTTAAGACTTAAAGTCAATTTCCAAATCTCTCCTTGCCCTCTTCCTTGATCCAGTAGTGGGAAGGGGGTGACGTGCCACTCCCATGCCATATAATTAGACGATCTGAATGAGTGGTAATGTTAGTATGGTCAAAGACTTTACGCACCTGCCAATGCACCCTTTTGTGAGGATTGCAGGGCTGATTTTGATGAGAGCAATTAGAGACTGCATGCCCCTTAGGGGACCAGTCCCCTACCTTCCATAGGAACCATTAGTCAAAATTACTTCTTTGGTCCTGTGGCCATCTTCCCACTGAACCCAATCTTGTTTTTCAGTCCACTGCTTGCGATGCTCGCAGAAAGGTCTGTCTGATTCGCTGTCATTATTGGCTTCTGAGTCATTATAAGCAAAACTCAAACCAGAGAGATGTGAATGAACCTTAGTGAAGTTACCACTTAAAGAATTAATGGACAGCCAGGCTGGCGTAGATAATTGAAGAGATCCTGTAGCTGGTCCTACACAAACTGGCCAGGATCCATACCCATAAGCAACACTGAAGGGAGTCCCTTCCTCTTGTTTAAAAAGAGGAGGCCGTGTATCTTCAGGTCCTGGTGTCCAGGAAGAATCATCAACATAGACTGGGATCACAGAATGCCCCCAGTCAGCGGGTTTTAGTAACGGGGAGTTCGCTGAATGTGCCCCGTTAGTATAACTTTCGGATCTGGCTGTTGCTGGGGGCATGCTCACCGCGGTGGTGATGACGGCAGACACGGCAGCAGGCAGACTGCTGGGAGTGGAGCTTCCCTTCATTCCCGAAGGTCTCCTCTGGCTTCTGTGTTAATCTTTCAATTTGTCCCCAAGCAGGGATCTTGTTCCTCTTGTTCCAACGGGAGGGGAGTCATCATCTTTGTTTCAGACGCAGGCCTTTGAAGCTCATTACTGGGGGCCCTGCATCGCATGCGAAGTGTCTCTTCGGTGGGAGTTCATTCATGATACGGTTTCACATGGCACACGGGAATCCAAACGGGTGTTTCTGAATCATCTGGCGAAACACAAGCGAAGCCCCTGCCCCAGGTCATCAGACGCCCCAGGCCAGGAGTGTGCCATGGGGTCGCCCCACCAACAGCAGGTTTGGGGTGAACGTCTTCTTGTTTCTGTATAAAATGTTGTACTGCTGTAGTAAAACCATTATGTTGATGCAAAAAAATTAAAGGAAATGATGCTTCATGTAATTTTCGCTGTGGGGGAAGTGATATTCCGTCTCCCCCTTGTTAACGCTCTTTTGGACATCTGTTAGCTCATTCTACAGTAGCTCGTCCTTGTCCTTGGGGATCTTGGGGGATTCCTGTATGATGTTTCGTAGACCAAGCTTTTGAACAATCCCTAAAGGCAGGACTAGTGTAAGCCGGGCCACGGTCCGTGTTTATATTTTGTGGGAGGCCCATAGGACCAAAGCAACTAAGCAAATGTGAAGCAACACGTCTTGTGATTCTCCAGAGCGAGCAGTTGCCCAGATACATTTAGAGTTAATATCAGCCTTGACTTGTACATAAGCAAACTTCCCAAAGGATGGAGCATGAGTTACGTCCATCTGCCAGATTGATTTGGCTTCAGGCCGGGGGATTAATTTCCCCCCGTTTCTGGTGGAGACGTGGTTATGGCAACCATCTGACATGTAGGACAAGTCCTCAAAATCGGTTTAGCTTGAGCCCAAATGATGTGAAACTTGGTTTTTAAACATATTGAGTTACACTGTGTCAGGTCATGACAGATTGATGCCTCTGTAAAGGCTGGAAATAAAAGGGCATTGGCTGGAGCATTTCCTTATGTTAAAGCCCCTGGTAAATCAGTAAGAGCCCAAATGTGAGGAAAGTAGAATGGGAAACTGTCGGTGTCTAGTCACCTGTTGTAAATTTGTAAAAAGAGTACATAATGTGGATGGGAAACTATTCTTAATGATCGTTGTTTGTATATGATCATACAGCGGAAGTGAGAAATAGATTTAAGGGACTAGATCTGGTACCTAGAGTGCCTGATGAACTATGGATGGAAGTTCCTGACATTGTACAGGAAACAGGGATCAAGACCATCCCCATGGAAAAGAAATGCAAAAAAGCAAAATGGCTGTCTGGGGAGGCCTTACAAATAGCTGGGAAAAGAGGAGAAGTGATAAGCAAAGAAGAAAAGGAAAGATATAAGCATCTGAATGCAGAGTTCCAAAGAATAGCAAGAAGAGATAAGAAAGCCTTCCTCAGCGATCAATGCAAAGAAATAGAGGCAAACAACAGAATGGGAAAGACTAAAGATCTTTTCAAGAAAATTAGAGATACCAAAGGAACATTTCATGCAAAGATGGGCTTAATAAAGGACAGAAATGGTCTGGACCTAACAGAAGTAGAAGATATTAAGAAGAGGTGGCAAGAATACACAGAAGAACTGTACAAAAAAGATCTTCACGACCCAGAAAATCATGATGGTGTGATCACTCACCTAGAGCCAGACATCCTGGAATGTGAAGTCAAGTGGGCCTTAGAAAGCATCACTATGAACAAAGCTAGTGGAGGTGATGGAATTCCAGTAGAGCTGTTTCAAATCCTGAAAGATGATGCTGTGAAAGTGCTGCACTCAATATGCCAACAAATTTGGAAAACTCAGCAGTGGCCACACACTGGAAAAGATCAGTTTTCATTCCAATCTCAAAGAAAGGCAATGCCAAAGAATGCTCAAACTACTACACAATTGCACTCATCTCACATGCTAGTAAAGTAATGCTCAAAATTCTTCAAGCCAGGTTTCAGCAGTACATGAACCGTGAACTCCCTGATGTTCAAGCTGATTTTAGAAAAGGCAGCGGAACCAGAGATCAAATTGCCAACAACCGCTGGATCATGGAAAAAGCAAGAGAGTTCCAGAAAAACATCTCTTTCTGCTTTATTGACCATGCCAAAGCCTTTGACTGTGTGGATCACAAGAAACTGTGGAAAATTCTGAAAGAGATGGGAATACCAGACCAGCTGACCTGCCTCTTGAGAAATCTGTATGCAGGTCAGGAAGCAACAGTTAGAACTGGACATGGAACAACAGACTGGTTCCAAATAGGAAAGGAAGTATGTCAAGGCTGTATATTGTCACCCTGTTTATTTAACTTCTATGCAGAGTACATCATGAGAAACGCTGGGGTGGAAGAAGCACAAGCTGGCATCAAGTTTGCTGGGAGAAGTATCAATAACCTCAGATATGCAGATGACACCACCCTTATGGCAGAAAGTGAAGAGGAACTAAAAAACCTCTTGATGAAAGTGAAAGTGGAGAGTGAAAAAGTTGGCTTAAGCTCAACATTCAGAAAACGAACATCATGGCATCTGGTCCCATCACTTCATGGCAAATAGATGGGGAAACAGTGGAAACAGTGTCAGACTTCATTTTCTTGGGCTCCAAAATCACTGCAGATGGTGAGTGCAGCCATGAAATTAAAAGATGCTTACTTCTTGGAAGGAAAGTTATGACCAAACTTGATAGCATATTGAAAAGCAGAGACATTACTTTGCCACCAAAGTCCATCTAGTCAAGGCTATGGTTTTTCCATTGGTCATGTATGGATACAAGAGTTGGACTGTAAAGAAAGCTGAGCATGAAGAATTGATGCTTTTGAACTGTGGTGTTGGAGAAGACTCTTGAGAGTCCCTTGCACTGCAAGGAGATCCAACCAGTCCATTCTAAAGGAGATCAGCCCTGGGATTTCTTTGGAAGGAATGATGCGAAAGCTGAAGCTCCAGTACTTTGACCACCTCATGCGAAGAGTTGACTCATTGGAAAAGACTGATGCTGGGAGGGATTGGGGGCAGGAGGACAAGGGGATGACAGAGGATGAGATGGCTGGATGGCATCACTGACTTGATGGACATGAGTTTGAATGAACTCCAGAAGTTGCTGATGGACGAGGAGGCCTGGTGTGCTGCGATTCATGGGGTTGCAGAGTTGAACATGACTGAGCGACTGAACTGAACTGAACTGATATGTTTAGTGACATGTACAGAATATTGAGAATGAGATAAGATACTAATGCTTGGGGAATATTTTGTAATGCATGTTTAATAGCTAGAATTTCTGCTTGTTGTGCAGAATATCCAGGTATTTCAATAACTAACGTAAACGTGCCTGTATACCCTGCTTTTCCTCAGGCAGTGCCACCTGTAAAAATGAGAGGAGCAGAGGAATAGGGTTGAGGCTAGTAATTCTAGGCAAAATTCGTTCTTTTTTGTTTTAAAAACTGCAAGACAGGCACATCAGGATAGTGGTTGTCAATTTGCCCAACATAGTCAGCTAAAGCTAGTTGCCAAGATAACGAATTTTGAAGAGAATGTTTTAATTCTTTGAAGGTTCAGTTCAGTTCAGTTCAGTTCAGTCGCTCAGTCATGTCCAACTCTTTGCAGCCCCATGAATCGCAGCACGCCAGGCCTCCCTGTCCATCACCATCTCCCGGAGTTCACTGAGACTCGCATCTATCGAGTCAGTGATGCCATCCAGCTATCTCATCTTCTGTCGTCCCCTTGTCCTCCTGCCCCCAATCCCTCCCAGAATCAGAGTCTTTTCCAATGAGTCAATTCTTCTCATGAGGTGGCCAAAGTACTGGAGTTTCAGCTTTAGCATCATTCCTTCCAAAGAAATCCCAGGGCTGATCTCCTTTAGAATGGACTGGTTGGATCTCCTTGCAGTGCAAGGGACTCTCAAGAGTCTTCTCCAACACCACAGTTCAAAAGCATCAATTCTTCGGCGCTCAGCTTTCTTCACAGTCCAACTCTCACATCCATACATGACCACTGGAAAAACCATGGTCTTGACTAGACGTTAGTGTAGTGCAAATAAGGCAGGGGTCCTGTCCAGTAAGCTGTTGAACATGCTCTCTTCCTTTTAGAATAATGGCGGCTATCATATCTAAGTAAGGGCTGACAGATTTTGTTTGTGAATTAGCTAAGAATATCCATTCAACTATTAAAGGTGGGTTTGCATAATCAACCCAGTAGGGGAGAGAGAAGTAGGGAAGACAAACAACTGAAGAGGCTCTAGAGGGTTCATTCTGTCTGTTTGGCAGTTTTTTACAGCTTGTTCTATAATTGCTAGTTCTTTCTCAGCCTCAGGAGTTAGTTGTCGGGAGCTATTAAGCTCTGGATTTCCTCTTAATATAGAGAATAAAAGGGGTAAAGAATAAGTTGGAATCCCTAACTTAGATCGAATCCAGTTTTACTATCTTCTAGTAATTTTTGTAAGTCATTTAAAGTTTTAATTGAATCTCTGCATATTTGTACCTGTGGGGTTTGATTGTAGTACGGGTGACTATATTTCCTAAGTACTGAGAAGATTCAGTGTATTGTAATTTATCAGGAGCTATATACAAGCCAGCACATTTCAAGTACTCCTTTAGCTTTATATTATTATTATTATTTAAATTTAAATGTATTTATTTTAATTGGAGGCTAATTACTTTGCAATTTTGTATTGGTTTTGCCATACATCAACATAAATCTGTCACAGGTATACACAATGCTCCCCATCCTGAACCCCCCTCCCACCTCCCTCCCCGTACCATCCTTCTTGGTCATCCCAGTGCACCATCCCCAAGCATCCTGTATCCTGCATTGAACCTGGACTGGCGATTCATTTCTTATATGATATTATACATGTTTCAATGCCATTCTCCCAAATCATCCCACCCTTGCCCTCTCCCACAGAGTCCAAAAGACCGTTCTATACATCTGTGTCTCTTTTGCTGTCTCGCATACAGGGTTATCATTCCCATCTTTCTAAATTCCATATATATGCGTTAGTATACTGTATTGGTGTTTTTCTTTCTGGCTTACTTCACTCTATAGTAGGCTCCAGTTTCATCCACCTCATTAGAACTGATTCAAATGTATTCTTTTTAATGGCTGAGTAATACTCCATTGTGTATATGTACCACAGCTTTCTTATCCATTTATCTGCTGATGGACATCTAGGTTGCTTCCATGTCCTGGCTATTATAAACATTGCTGTGATGAACATTGGGGTACACGTGTCTCTTTCAATTGTGGTTTCCTTGATGTGTATGTATCCTTAACAAAATTCTAGCAATCAAAATCCTTTGGCTTTAAAAACAATTCCCCACAGAGATTTTATGGGGAGGGAGGTGGGAGGGGGGTTCATGTTTGGGAACACATGTAAGAATTAAAGATTTTAAAATTAAAATAAATAAATAAATATACATATCACACACTAAAAAAAATTTTTTTAAAAAAGAATTAAAGATTTTAAAATTAAAAATAATAAATTAAAAAATAAATAATAAAAAAATTTAAAAAATTTAAAAAAAAGAAAATAAAATGATCCAAAAAAGAAAAAATAAAAAAATAAAAACAATTCCTGTAGGCTATCAATTTCAGGTAAGGCACATAGTATATCATCCATATAATGAATGATAAATGCATGAAAGAATTGCTGTCTCACTGGGTTTACAGCCTTGGCTACAAAATTTTGACAAATAGTGGGACTGTTAAGCATACTTTGAGGTAATACAGTCTACTGAAATCTTTTATGTGGCTCCTTTAATTTCATGGAAGGAACTGAAAAGGCAAATCTAGGTTGATCATCAGGATGTAAAGGAATAGTGAAAAAACAATCTTTGAGATCAATAACAAACAAATGCCAAGTGCTTAGAATCATACTAGGATTAGGTAGGCCAGGTTGTAAAGCACCCACTGGAACAATAGCAGCATTAACAGCTCTTAAATCAGTAAGCATCCTCCATTTACCAGATTTGTTTTGTATAAAGAACACTGGAGAATTCGAAGGGCTAAAGGACTCAACAATATGTCACTTGTTAAGTTGCTCATTAACTGATTAGTGTAAAGCCTCCAGTTTTTCTTGTTTTAGAGGCCGCTGCTCTATCCACAGAGGGTGATCAGTGTCCCAATTAAGAGGTGTGGGTGTAGGTGGAGGAAGGCTTATATGAGCTGTGGCCACTAGTGAAAGGGGGCGGTTTGAAATCTTGAATAGTCAAAGAATAAATTCTTCCTTGTTGATTTTTCCCAGACCCAATCCTGGTATATAACCTTTATTGAACATAATTTGGTGACTTGCCTCACTCTATTGATTTGGAGGAATATGAGTCTCACCATGCCATTGTTCCAAGAGATCACGACCCCATAGATTGACAGGTATGTCAGCAATATTGAAGAAGGAAACAGAACAGGCTCCACCTTGAAAGCAGGGCTCCATCTTGGGCCAGACTGTGGACTTTGAGCTCTATGCCCAGTATCTATGGAAATGACATACCAACTGGAAAATCAGGCCCCCAGATGGAAGAGCCCCAGGGCTCATACCTAGACTCTCCATCACCTAAAAGAATACCCCAATTATCTGTGTCACTGAATAGAATCATAAATTCTATTATGCTTATTGGGGTATGACGACAGGCCTATTGATAATTGTCCACTGTTAACTACCTAGGCTTAAGGCATATGAATCACAGGTTAACTTTGATTGTCAGGGAATTTGGGGAGGTGGGTTTGGGCACGTGCACTTAGGGTATAAAAGGCTTTCACAAAATCTAGTCAGGGTCCTTGACTAAGAGGAGACTCTGCCTTGGGCCTGCTGGTGTAATAAACTGCACTCCGCCATCTGCGTTGTCCTTCTGAGTGAGTTTGTTCCCCGGAATTTGTGGCTACAACATTTGATGCATTGGCCAGGAAACTCCTCACTTTGAGGAGACAAGTCCCATTTGGGACTACTGCGAGGCCTTGTGGCTTGAATCTTCTGGAGGGGGAAGGTGCCTCGCCCTTCTGGAAGGATTCTGCTTCTCAACACCCAGACCTTTCACGTTAGCAGGTAGTGGATGGCAGCTGGGGAACTGAGCGCTCAGGTGAGGAGGAGCCCACCCAGCAGGGTGGAAGAGGGGGCCTGATCACCCCCCGGGAGGGACTAGAAGGAGCGGGGACCCACAGGAGCCTGGAATAGACAGGCGGCGATTGCTTGGTACACAGGTCGATGAGTGAGCGAGGGCCAAGGAAGGAAACTCGTGAATGCCATTTAGGAGGTGGTGTCCACGCCGTCTTGGGGAAAATTATTACCAAGTAATCGCCAGGGGGTTGTTAGGAGAAGAGACTTGGTCCTGTGTGCTCATATTCTGCCCTCCCCCAGGAGGTGTCCTATCTGCTGTGAAATTCTTGATCTCCTTGGAATTGTCAGGCTAGAAGGAGGAGGATACATAAGTGAGTACGAATTGGCTTTTCCAGAGACAGCCTGGAACATGAGATATTTAACCCATCTGTGTTTTCATCCGCACCTGATCAAGCCCACCAAGCCAGAATGGACTTTAAAAGTTAAGGGAGAAACAGTCTTGGACCACATGGTGTTCTGGTTCGGCCATGCTGACTGGCAGGTGAGGACACGCTGATGCCCCGTCTCCCTCTGGGATCTGGCAGATAAGGCTCTTCTCAGCCCAATTAGGAAGGAGGTGGAATGGTAATGCAAGTGTTTCAGTGAGTGGAAATATCAGAGGTACATAGGGTACTGAGAACTTTGTAGACAGAATGGAAAGGATAAGTAAAAGATGGTCCGAGAAGGTAGGCAAGATGGGGGGAAGCGAATCAAGGCAACTGTATCGGAGTGCAGGATTAAAATTTAAAGGCGGGATTTGGAGGAGACTACGGGGTGAAGATGACGCCTAACCGCCTCCACATACTCTGTGAGGTCGAATGGCCCCCTGTGGGAGTAGGACGGCCTCCAGAGGACACCGTGAACTTAAAAATAGTGGGAACAGGCTATACAGCAGTCACAGGAGAGCCGGGACACCCGGATCAGTATCCATATAGTGACTCATGGCTAGGGTTAGCTCAAGACCCTCCTACTGACAAACTTCTGTATCCAGAAGGGAAAGGGAAAAATTTTAATAGCACAAAAATTGACTGATGAAAAAAAAGTAAGTCCCACAGGATTTGGACGGGGAGGACCTGCCCCTTCCCCCACACTGGACGATGACGCCCCTGCCTCCCAGTGCCCCACCAGGACCGGAGGGCGCCTTAAGGCCCGATCTAGGGCCGGGTGAAGTTGCTGCAGCAGCTGCTGCCCCTCCGCCAGCTCTCCTGGAGATCGTAGAGCTGCCATTTCGGCAGGCTCTGATCCCAGCGATGGAGCCCTCTGGTCAGCGCCCCCAGAATTCCACCTCGGCTGGACCTCCTAGACTGTACCCACCTCTCCTGGTGAGTACTGATGGGGAAGGGGAAGAAGACACAGGAATTAGAGGCTGCGCACAGCCAAGGAACAAGGGGAAAGAACCCCACTACAGATGCCCCTCAGAAAGCTACAACAGCCTCCGATTCAGGACGCACGTGGGCACTACCATCAGCCCCCTGTAGCCTATTATTACCAGCCATTTTCCTCTACGGATATAATAAACTGGCAGAGACACACTCCACCGTACTCAGGGGAGCCACAAGCCATGATTAGGCTACTGGAGACTACTGTTCGAGCCCACCGCCCTACGTGGGATGACATGATCCAACTGCTAGTCTCACTTCTCAGCACTGAGGAGAGACACAGGATCCTAACTGAGGCCAGGAAATGGTTAAGAGAAATGGCACCGGAGGGTACTGCAAACCCGCAGCGGTGGGCAGAACCAGACACCTCCAAAAAGAGGCCCAATTGGGACTGTAACACAGAGGAAGGGAGGGGCCACCTGGAGAGATATCGGGTGGCTATTTTACAAGGCCTCAAGAGGGGGGCCCAAAAACCTCTAAGGATGGCAAAACCCTATGAAATGATTCAAAAGGAAAGCGAATCACCCTTTGAGTTCTACAAAAGACTGTGTGAGGCTTGTAGACTTTATATGCCAACAGATCCAGAGGCTGCTGGGTCTCAGATGGTGATAAATGCAGCCTTTGTGTCTCAAGCCTACCTTGGAAATGTCAGATGGGGGGACACCAAGTAACTCATGAATTTTTATACATTCCTGGATGCCCAGTTGAATGGTTCTATGAAGACCTACAAGACCTTTTAGAACTAACACCCAAAACAGATGTCCTTTTCATTAAAGGGGACTGGAATGCAAAAGTAGGAAGTCAAGAAACACCTGGAGTAACAGGCAAATTTGACCTTGGAATGCAGAATGAAGCAGGGCAAAGACTAATAGAGTTTTGCCAAGAAAATGCACTGGTCATAGCAAACACCCTCTTCTGACAACACAAGAGAAGACTCTACACATGGACATCACCAGATGGTCAACACCGAAATCAGATTGATTATATTCTTTGCAGCCAAAGATGGAGAAACTCTACACAGTCAACAAAAAAAGACAAGGAGCTGACTGTGGCTCAGATCATGAACTACTTATTACCAAATTCAGACTGAAATTGAGAAAGTAGGGAAAACCGCTAGACCATTCAGGTATGACCTAAATCAAATCCCTTATGATTATACAGTGGAAGTGACAAATAGATTTAAGGACCTAGATCTGATAGATAGAGTGCCTGATGAACTCTGGAATGAGGTTCGTGACATTGTACAGGAGACAGGGATCAAGACCATCCCCATGGAAAAGAAATGCAAAAAAGCAAAATGGCTGTTTGGGGAAGCCTTACAAATAGCTGTGAAAAGAAGAGAAGCAAAAAGCCAAGGTGAAAAGGAAAGATATAAGCCTCTGAATGCAGAGTTCCAGAGAATAGCAAGAAGAGATAAGAAAGCCTTCTTCAGCAACCAATGCAAAGAAATAGAGGAAAAGAAGAGAATGGGAAAGACTAGAGATCTTTTCAAGTATATTAGAGATACCAAGGGAACAATTCATGCAAAGATGGGCTCAATAAAGGACAGAAATGGTCTGGACTTAACAGAAGCAGAAGATATTAAGAAGAGGTGGCAAGAATACACAGAAGAACTGTACAAAAAAGATCTTCATGACCCGGATGATCACAATGGTGTGATCACTCATCAAGAGCCAGACCTCCTGGAATGTGAAGTCAAGTGGGCCTTAGAAAGCATCACTACGAACAAAGCTAGTGGAGGTGATGGAATTCCAGTGGAGCTATTTCAAATCCTGAAAGATGATGCTGTGAAAGTGCTGCACTCAATATGCTACCAAATTTGGAAAACTCAGCAGTGGCCACAGGACTGGAAAAGGTCAGTTTTCATTCTAATCCCAAAGAAAGGCAATGTCAAAGAATGCTCAAACTATCGCACAATTGCACTCACCTCACATGCTAGTAAAGTAATGCTCAAAATTCTCCAAGCCAGGCTTCAGCAATATGTGAACCGCGGACTTCCAGATGTTCAAGCTGGTTTTAGGAAAGGCAGCGGAACCAGAGATCAAATTGCCAACATCCGCTGGATCATGGAAAAAGCAAGAGAGTTCCAGAAAACCTTCTCTTTCTGCTTTATTGACTATGCCAAAGCCTTTGACTGTGTGGATCACAATAAACTGTGGAAAATTCTGAAAGAGATGAGAATACCAGACCACCTGACCTGCCTCCTGAGAAATCTGTATGCAGGTCAAGAAGCAACAGTTAGAACTGGACATGGAACAACAGACTTGTTCCAATAGGAAAAGGAGAACATAAGTGCTGTATATTGTCACCCTGCTTATTTAACTTATATGCATCATGAGAAACGCTGGACTGGAAGAAGCACAAGCTGGCATCAAGATTGCTGGGAGAAATATCAATAACCTCAGATATGCAGATGACACCACCCTTATGGCAGAAAGTGAAGAGGAACTAAAAAGCCTCTTGATGAAAGTGAAAGAGGAGATTGAAAAAGTTGGCTTAAAGCTCAACATTGAGAAAACGAAGATCATGGCATCTGGTCCCATCACTTCTTGGGAAATAGATGGGGAAACAGTGGAAACAGTGTCAGACTTTATTTTTTGGGGCTCCAAAATCATTGCAGATGGTGATTGCAGCCACGAAATTAAAAGACGCTTACTCCTTGGAAGAAAAGGTATGACCAACCTAGATAGTATATTCAAAAGCAGAGACATTACTTTGCTGACTAAGGTCCATCTAGTCAAGGCTATGGTTTTTCCTGTGGTCATGTATGGATGTGAGAGTTGGACTGTGAAGAAGGCTGAGAGGTGAAGAATTGATGCTTTTGAACTGTGGTGTTGGAGAAGACTCTTGAGAGTCCCTTGGACTGCAAGGAGATCCAACCAGTCCATTCTAAAGGAGATCAGCCCTGGGATTTCTTTGGAAGGAATGATGCGAAAGCTGAAACTCCAGTACTTTGGCCACCTCATGTGAAGAGTTGACTCATTGGAAAAGACTCTGATGCTGGGAGGGTTTGGGGGCAGGAAGATAAGGGGACAACAGAGGATGAGATGGCTGGATGGCATCACGGACTTGATGGACGTGAGTCTGAGTGAACTCCGGGAGTGGTGATGGACAGGGAGGCCTGGCGTGCTGCGATTCATGGGGTCGCAAAGAGCTGGACACGGCTGAGCGACTGAACTGAACTGAACTGAATGCCCAGTACCTTTGTTGGGAAGAGACTTGCTGTCTAAATTGGGGGCACAAATGACCTTTCCGCCCATGAAAGACCCACTCTTTGAGTGAGCTCAACCACCCATTTACTCTTCCTCTCGATAACCCCTCAAGATGAACGGAGGTTGCATGATCTCCTGGAAGGAAAACCGGACGGGCTAAGGTCTGGGCAGAGACAAACCCCCACCCCCACCCCCCACCAGGCCTGCAAAACAAGGCCCACTGGCAATAGAACTCAAACCTGGTACAATTACGTCAGGCCCAGCTTGGGCCTGCCAGACCTTGCTAAACCGTATACTCTTTCAGTTCAGTTCAGTTCAGTTCAGTCGCTCAGCCGTGTCCGACTCTTTGCGACCCCATGAATCGCAGCATGCCAGGCCTCCCTGTCCATCACCATCTCCCGGAGTTCACTCAGACTCACATCCATCGAGTCCGTGATGCCATCCAGCCATCTCATCCTCTGTTGTCCCCTTCTCCTCCTGCCCCCAATCCCTCCCAGCATCAGTCTTTTCCAATGAGTCAACCCTTCTCATGAGGTGGCCAAAGTATTGGGGTCTCAGCCTTAGCATCTTTTCTTCCAAAGAAATTCCAGGGCTGATCTCCTTCAGAATGGACTGGTTGGATCTCCTTGCAGTCCAAGGGACTCTCAAGAGTCTTCTCCAACACCACAGTTCAAAAGCACCAATTCTTTGGCACTCAGCTTTCTTCACAGTCCAACTCTCACATCCATTCATGACCACTGGGAAAACCATAGCCTTGACTAGACCTCTCTCTCTTTACATGACTGAAAAGAACCAAGTGGCTATGGGAATGTTGTCCCAGACTATGGGGACATGGGACAGACCTGTGGCTTCTCTTGAAATGGCTGGACAACGTTGCCACTGGGTGGCCGGGGTGCTTATGGGCAGTTACTGTGGTTGCCTTACTGGTCTGGGAAGCAACCAAGCTGACTTTGGGCCAAGATCTGATCATAAAAGTCCCGCATGAGGTCAACACTCTCCTGTGAGGGGACCCCCATAAACAGCTGTTGACATCCCAGATTACTCGGTACCAGGGACTGTTATGTGAGAACCCCTATGTTACTATTGAGCCTTGTCAGGCCCTGAATCTGGCCACTCTCCTTCCTGTGGGAGAAGGTGGGCCCTCACATGATTGCAAGGAAATCCTAGAAGAAGTTTAGCCAGCAGACCTGACATGAGAGACCAGCATATCCCAGACCCAGACTGGGTCCTTAACACCAAAGGCACCAGCCTGGTGAAACAAGGACAATGATTGTCGAGCTGTACAGTAGTCATGGAAGAAACCATCATTGAGGCTAGCTCTCTGCCATCACACCGGTCCTCTCAACGGGCTGAACTATGTGCTCTGACCCGGGCCCTTCAGCTGTCAAAAGGTAAGAAGACAAACATTTACACAGACTCCAGGTATGCTTTTGCTACTATACATGTACATGGGCTTTACATAAAGAGAGAGGTCTGCTGACAGCCAACAGAAAGGACATTAAAAACAAAGAAGAAATCTTGATTCTATTAGATGCTGTATGGGATCCTGAAAAGGTAGCAGTGATGCATTGTTGAGGTCACGAAAAGGAAGACACACCACAAACACGGGGAAAGCGACTAGCACATAATGCTGAAAACACGTGGCTGAGAAATTTGGGGCTGCTGCTGGGGGATCTGTCAGAACCTTTGTACTCTCAAAAATGCCTGAGTTAACTTTGTCCCACAGTATACCCCGGCCCAAGACCAGCTGGCTGAAGCAGAAAAGGCCTCCAAAAATGAAAAAGGTCAATGCTGCCCCTGGACATAAACAAAAACCTCCAGGAATACAGTTAAAAGGCACTCTAAGTCCTCAGTCATGAAATTGAAAGACGCTTACTCCTTGGAAGAAAACTTATGACCAACCTAGATAGCATACTGAAAAGCAGAGACATTACTTTGCCAACCAAGGTCCATCTAGTCAAGGCTATGGTTTTTCCTGTGGTCATGTATGGATGTGAGAGTTGGACTGCGAAGAAAGCTGAGCACCGAAGAATTGATACTCTTGAACTATGGTGTTGGGGAAGACTCTTGAGAGTCCCTTGGACTGCAAGGAGATCCAACCAGTCCATTCTAAAGGAGATCAGCCCTGGGATTTCTTTGGAAGGAATGATGCTAAAGCTGAAACTCCAATACTTTGGCCACCTCATGCGAAGAGTTGACTCATTGGAAAAGACTCTGATGCTGGGAGGGATTGGGGGCAGGAGGAGAAGGGGACAACAGAGGATGAGATGGCTGGATGGCATCACGGACTCGATGGATGTGAGTCTGAGTGAACTCCGGGAGATGGTGATGGACAGGGAGGCCTGGCGTGCTGCGATTCATGGGGCTGCGAAGAGTTGGACATGACTGAGCGACTGAACTGAACTAAACTGAAGTGGAATTTAAACCCTGCCAACACTCATGGTATGTACCTTCTCAGGATGGGTGGAGGCTCCCCACCCGAACTGAAAAAGCAAATGAAGTGGCTCGCTGTCTGCTTCGAGAAATAACCCCCAGATTTGGGTTCCCAATCAGTATAGGATCAGACAACGGCCCTGCCTTCGTAGCCGACTTAATTCAACAGGTATGTAAAGCTCTAAATATCCAGTGGAAATTACATACGGCACATAGGCCCCAGAGTTCTGGGATGGTGTAACAAACCAATCGGACACTTAAAAGAGACATTCTGCAAGTGGATCATAGAGTCTGACTCCTCCTGGGTGGACTTACTTCCAACAGCTCTGCTCAGACTCAGGATGGCCCCATGGTCCCAAGGCTATTCTCCGTATGAAATTGTGTATGGGAGTCCCCCTCCCATAATAAAACAGGTGTCAACAAATTTGCCTCAGGTAAGGGGAGATGAGATTTCACAGCAGATGGAACAACTGGGAAAGGTAATAAATCAGGCAACTAAGTTTGTACAAGAAAGGGTGCCGTTCCCCCTCAGGGAAAAGACTCACGAATTTGTGCCCAGGGATCAGGTGTGGGTCAAGGACTGGAAGCATGACTCCTTGGCCCCACATTTGAAGGGTCCATGTACTGTTGTTCTAACCACCGCCACAGCAGGTGGAGTTCCAGGTGTCCCTCCGTGGATCCACCACATGAGGGGGAAGAGAGCATACCACACAGACCCACCCAGAGGACACCAAGCGGACTGTACAATAGGACCCACTGATCCTCGTGAAACCAAGAGCATCTTATAGAAGAAAAAGAGATGAAGCTGTACAATCAACTGCTGCTGCAAGAACTTGCCAGTGTCATCTTGAGACTAACCATAGTTTCAGCTATGTGCTACAGTTAAAGTTGAATGTTGTGTATGTATTCCTGATTTATCTGGCGATATATCAGCCACCCTAGGTGACATGAAAGGTCAGGGGAAAGCTATGTCTGATGATGATCTCTCTTCTTGGACTTCGGTCCTATCTTGGGTGAAGGATGATTGGTGGAAAACTATATTTACCATTGTTATAATTACCTTGATATTTCTGCTTTGTGGATCCTGCATTTTACAATGTATTATGAACTTTGTAACCCAAAGGTTGGTGTTGTTCCTCCAAATTGGTGGTCAGAGAGCCACTCAATATATCCCTATGAGTGATGCTCATACTATGAGTTAAGAGCATCATGAGTGCGGAATGAAGGAGGAAACAGACAGAACAGGCTCCGTCTTGAAAGCAGGACTCCATCTTGGGCCAGACTGCAGACTTTGAGCTCTATGCCCAGTATCAGTGGAAATGATAACCAGCTGGAAAACCAGGCGCCTGGAAGGAAGAGCCCCAGGGCTCATACTTAGACTCTGTTTAACAGTGGACAATTACCAATAGGCCTGTGGTCATACCCCAATAAACATAATAGAATTTATGATTCTATTTGGTTACACAGATAATTAGGGTATTCTTTTAGGCACTGGAACCCTAGGCTTTGGAGAAGGCAATGGCACCCCACACCAGTACTCTTGCCCGGAAAATCCCATGGACAGAGGAGCCTGGTAGGCTGCAGTCCATGGGGTTGCGAAGAGTCAGACATGACTGAGCGACTTCACTTTCACGCACTGGAGAAGGAAATGGCAACCCACTCCAGTGTCCCTGGGCTGCCGTCTATGGGGTCACACGGAGTCAGACATGACTGAAGTGACTTCGCAGCTTAGCAGCAGCAACTACCTAGGCTTAAGGCATATGAATCACGGATCAACTTTGATTGTATCTTTCTTTTCCTTTGTTCAGACTGGTTTCGGGGAATTTGGGGAGGTGGGTTTGGGCACGTACACTCAGGGTATATAAGTTTTTCACAAAACTGGTCGGGGTCCTTGGCTAACAGGAGACTGCCTTGGGCCCGCTGGCGTAATAAACTGCACTCCGCCATCTGCATTGTCCTTCTGAGTGAGTTTGTTTGTTTCCTGAAACGTGTGGCTACAACAACATAAGGTTGTGTTCTGAGTCTGAAGTCGCTCAGTCGTGTCTGACTCTTTGCGACCCCATGGACTGTAGCCCACCAGGCTCCTCCCTCCATGGGATTCTCCAGGCAAGAGTACTGGAGTGGGTTGCCATTTCCTTCTCCAAAGGTTGTGTTAGATAGCTAGAATAGGAAAAAAGAGTCCAGAATAGCGTTGGCTAAAAGACAAGGAAGAGAAAAGCCTGCGAAAACAGAACAAAGAGAAGTCCAAAGGCTGGAGTGAGGACCTCAGGCAGAACGAACGGCACTCGTGGCTAGCCCAATGTACACAGGGCAGGCCCAGGGGGAGAAAAACACGTAGAAAGAGGAGTCAGAGGTCTTGGAGTCTCTCTGCTGCCCGTGCGTGCTCTCTTTCTCCCTCTTCCTCTCTTCTCTTCGCATCTTTTTGGTCGGCATGCCCTCGTGCCTTGAGAATGTATTTTCCTTTATTTTCTAAATAAAACTGAACGTAACACGAAGCTGTAACACTGATCTGTCCGAGAGCTGTGACACACCGAGGGCTTTAACGTCCGTTGCTTCAAATCTTTGTTGTGATGAGACAGAACTGAGAATACACTCCCCTGACATCTATGGTGTCCTGACTCGAATATAACCTGGCTGAAACAACCTCTGTGCAGTCTCTGCAAGGAGGAGGCCAAGCACAGCAGAAGCCCAACCTGTGAAAACTCCCACAGTGGAAGCGGAACGCGAAGAAAACCCAGCGCAGGGGAAGTGACAAGAAGCCCATCGTGCTGGAAGCTGGGACAGCAAAAAACGAACTCAGCAGAAAGCTCACGAGGCTCGGTCTCAGATTTGAGAAGACCTCCCGTTAAGGTAGGAAGTCCTGACTCCTATGGCTGGAGGGACATGTGCCTCATGAAATCTTAATTCCTTTACAATCTCTCATTTCTTGTTTCCTGGAACCCCCTGGGAACAGGCGAGTGGCAGTGTGTGCAGCTGAGGGATTCTGGAGAGACTACTCCTCAGTATGTCCCAAAGGCACTCTCTGCTGAGCTCCAGTAGCTGTTGCCCAAGCTGGTGGGGGTTCTTCTGTCCTTAATCTTCTCTGTGCCAAGGATCAGGCCAATGGAAACTGTGAGCACACATCAGGTATTGAGCAGATTTTCTGGCAGGCTTTGAAGGGGAGTCCTTGGCCTGTTTCCCCCACTGCTTTGTCCTCCCGTCCTTCATCTCCTCTCTCCCGGGACTTGAGCCTGGCCAAAACCCAGGATGCCTGGCATCAGGAGCTAAAGAAGCACAGGCTATGATGTTTCATTACAAAACTTCAGTGAGAGACACAGCGACAGGTAAGAGGTGGATTTGTTAGGATTCAGAGAGAAGCACACTCTGCAGGGTGTGGGCCGTTGCAGAGGGCAAGGGTTTAGCCCATGGACTTAGGCCATGGAATGCAGTCCATCTACCTTTTGACGGCTGGGTGAATTCACATGCTAAGGACTGGGAGGATCAGCCCAGCCATTGGGAAACCACCCACTCCTCCTATTTTGACAGTGCCTTGGAGCTGTCCTGCCACCTCTGGGTGTGCCAATTAGCTTACAGTTCAGTTCAGTTGAGTCACTCAGTCATGTGCAACTCTTTGTGACACCATGGACCACAAGATGCCAGGCCTCCCTGTCCATCACCAACTCCTGGAGTTTACCCAAACTCATGTCCATCAAGTTGGTGAGGCCATCCTGCCATCTCATCCTCTATCAACCCCTTCTCCTCCAACCTTCAATCTTTCCCAGCATCAGGTTCTTTTCAAATGAGTCAGCTTTTCACATCAGGTGGCCAAAGTACTGGAGTTTCAGCTTCAGCATCAGTCCTTCCAATGAACACTCAGGACTGATCTCCTTTAGAATGGACTGGTTGGATCTCCTTGCAGTCCAAAGGACTCTCAAGAGTCTTCTCCAACACCAAAGTTAAAAAGCATCAATACTTCAGTGCTCAGCTTTCTTTATAGTCCAACTCTCACATCCATACATGACTCCTGGAAAAACCATAGCCTTGACTAGATGGACTTTGGAGGCAAAATGCCTCCGCCTTTTATTATGTTGTCTAGGTTGGTCATAACTTTCCTTCCAAGTAGTAAGCGTCTTTTAATTTCATGGCTGTAATCACCATCTGCAGTGATTTTGGAGCCCCCCAAAATAAACTCAGCCACTGTTTCCATTGTTTCCCCATCTATTTGACATGAAATGATGGGACCGCATGCCATGATCTTAGTTTTCTGAATGTTGAGCTTTAAGCCAATTTTTTCACTCTCCTTTTTCACTTTCATCAAGAGGCTCTTTAGTTTTTCTTCACTTTCTGCCATAAGGGTGGTGTCATCTGCATATCTGAGGTGATTGATACTTCTTCCAGCAATCTTGATTTCAGCTTGTGCTTCATCCAGCCCAGCGTTTCTTATGATGTACTCTGCATATAAGTTAAATAAGCAGGGTGACAATATACGGCCTTGACATACTCGTTTCCCCGATTTGGAACCAGTCTGTTGTTCCCTGTCCAATTCTAACTGTTGCTTCCTGACCTGCATACAGATTTCTCAAGAGGCAGGTCAGGTGGTCTGGTATTCCCCTCTCTTTCAGAACTTTCCACAGTTTATTGTGATCCACACAGTCAAAGGCTTTGGCATAGTCAATAAAACAGAAGCAGATGGTTTTCTAGAACTCTCTTGCTTTTTCCATGATCCAGCGGATGTTGGCAATTTGATCTCTGGTTCCTCTGCCTTTTCTAAAACCAGCTTGAACATCTGGACGTTCACAGTCCACGTATTGCTGAAGCCTGGCTTGGAGAATTTTGAGCACCACTTTACTAGCATGTGAGATGAGTGCAACTGTGCAGTAGTTTGAGAATTCTTTGGCATTGCCGTTCTTTGGGATTGGAATGAAAACTGACCGTTTCCAGTCCTGTGGCCACTGCTGAGTTTTCCAAATTTGCTGGCATATTGAGTGCAGCACTTTCACAGCATCATCTTTCAGGATTTGAAATAGCTCAACTGGAATTCCATCACCTCCACTAGCTTTGTTCATAGTGATGGTTCCTTAGGCCCACTTGAGTTCCCATTCCAGGATGTCTGGCTCTAGGTGAGTGACCACACCATCATGACTATCTGGGTCATGAAGATCTTTTTTGTACAGTTCTTCTGTGTATTCTTGCCACCTCTTCTTAATATCTTCTGCTTCTGTTAGGTCCATACCATTTCTGTCCTTTATTGAGCCCATCCTTGCATGAAATGTTCCCTTGGTGCCTCTGATTTTCTTGAAGAGGTCTCTAGTCTTTCCCTTCCTATTGTTTTCCTCTATTTCTTTGCACTGATCACTGAGGAAGGCCTTCTTATCTCCCCTTGCTAGTCTTTGGAACTCTGCATTCAGATGGATATGTCTCTCCTTTTCTCCTTTGCTTTTCACTTCTCTTCTTTTCACAGCTATTTATAAGACCTCTCCAGACAGCCACTTTGCTTTTTTGCATTTCTTTTTCTTGAAGATGGTCTTGATCCTTGTCTCCTGTACAATGTCATGAACCTCCGTCCATAATTCTTCAGGCATCTGTCTATCAGATGTAGTCCCTTAAATCTATTTCTCACTTCCACTGTATAATCCTAAGGGATTTCATTTAGGTTATACCTGAATGGTCTAGCAGTTTTCCCTACTTTCTTCAATTTAAGTCTGATTTGGCAGTAAGGAGTTCATGATGTGAGCCAAAGTCAGGTCCCGGTCTTGTTTTTGCTGACTGTACAGAGCTTCTCCATCTTTGGCTGCAAAGAATATAATCAATCTGATTTTGGTGTTGGCCATCTGGTGATGTGCATGTGTAGAGTCTTCTCTTGTGTTGTTGGAAGAGGGTGTTTGCTATGACCAGTGTGTTCTCTGGCAATACTCTGTTAGTGTTTGCCCTGTTTCATTCTATACTCCAAGGCCAATTTTGCCTGTTATTCTAGGTGTTTCTTGACTTCCTACTTTTGCATTCCAGTCCTTTATAATGAAAAGGACATCTTTTTGGGGGTGTTAGTTCTAAAAGGTCTTGTAGGTCTTCATAGAACCTCCAACTTCAGCTTCTTCAGTGTTACTGGTCAGGGCATAGACTTGGATTACCGTGATATTGAATGGTTTGCCTTGAAAACGAACAGAGATCATTCTGTCCTTTTCGAGATTGCATCCAAATTCTGCATTTTATACTCTTTTTTTGACCATGATGGCTACTCCATTTATTCTAAGGGTTTCCTGCCCACAGTAATAGATATAACGCTCATCTGGGAGAAGGCAGTGGCACCCCACTCCAGTGCTCTTGCCTGGAAAATCCCATGGACAGAGGAGCCTGGTAGGCTGCAGTCCAAGGGGTCGCTGAGAGTTAGACACAACTCAGTGACTTCACTTTCACTTTTCCTTTTCATGCATTGGACAAGAAAATGACAACCCACTCCAGTGTTCTTGCCTGGAGAATCCCAGGGATGGTGGAGCCTGGTGGGCTGCCGTCTATGGGGTCGCACAGAGTCGGACACGACTGAAGCGACTTAGCAGCAGCAGCAGCAGAGTTAAATTCACCCATTCCAGTCCATTTTGTAATGACCTGGTCTTTACAATGGGATATCATTTACTTCTGAAGTCACCCAAGGGGTCTCTAAAGCATTGGACATTTCTTATTATGTCGATTGTGCCTGGAGGCCTCAATCTTCAGGAAAAGTAGAAAGAGCCAATCAACTCTTAAAATCAGCAAAAAAAAAAAAAAAAAAAGATAACCCGGGAGACTCCCTGGGATGGAAGGAGGCTTTACCAATCGCTCTCCTTTGCGCCTGTATTGCCCCTAAGGAACAGGTTCCTCTTAGCCCTTACGAGATGCTATAGGGGAGACCCTTTATTTATGTCAATGACTTCTTCCTAGATCCAGAGGCCCAGACCCTCCAGTCTTATACCACGGCCATTTGTCAGTTCCAATAGGATATATGCTTGTGTGATGTGAACCAGGACCCAAAAGATTCTAAGGAGTCACCACTATATGCTCCAGGGACTGAAGTCCTAATGAAAGTCAGGAAAGATGGGTCCCCAAAGGCTCAACTCCAGCCCACAAGGAAGGGCCCCTACGCTGTAATACTTTCTACCCCCACAGCAGTCAAGGTGCCAGGACGTGACTCCTGGATTCACTACTCATGAGTCAAGCTGTGGAAGAAAACAAAAGAGGACACTCAACACACCTGTGAGCCCCTCGGAGATCTCAGATGCCTGTTCAGGACTGCAGATGAGTGTTTTCCTAATGGACACCCCTGAAATAATACACCTGTGAGCCCCTCGGAGATCTCAGATGCCTGTTCAGGACTGCAGATGAGTGTTATTCTAATGGACACCCCTGAAGTCAATACACCTGTGAGCCCCTCGGAGATCTCAGATGCCTGTTCAGGACTGCAGATGAGTGTTATTCTAATGGACACCCCTGAAGTCAATACACCTGTGAGCCCCTCGGAGATCTCAGATGCCTGTTCAGGACTGCAGATGAGTGTTTTCCTAATGGACACCCCTGAAATAATACACCTGTGAGCCCCTCGGAGATCTCAGATGCCTGTTCAGGACTGCAGATGAGTGTTTTCCTAATGGACACCCCTGAAATAATACACCTGTGAGCCCCTCGGAGATCTCAGATGCCTATTCAGGACTACTAATGAGTGCCATTCTAATGAACACCCCCAAAATCAAATTTCTGAGGATAAGATTTCTCAGGACAGCTCTAAAGAGCCAACACAGCTTGGCGGGGGTTGTACTCCAAAACAGACAGGAGATAGCTCTTCTGATCCCTGAACAAGGAGGGACTTGAGCCATCCTGGCAATGGGAATTCGGAGCTGGCTAATGGCCTACTACTCCTTGCTATGCCGTATTGATGCTCCCTCTGTGTGTTGTCACTTGTCTAACCCTTTTTGTGTCTGCCCAGGTCAACAAGCTACAACATGCAGAGCCGATTCAACAAGGCTATAAAACTGCAGCCGACCGTGGACAACATCACTCACCCCTCCATGGGCACTGCTGTAAGGACTCTGAGGCCTGACACCAGCAGGAGGGGGAGGCCCTATGCCCCTCACCATCCCGGTTCAGCAGGAAGTAGCCAGAAAGACCTCAACCTCTGTATTTCCAAAGAATTGGGCCTCCCATCTCTTGAAGGGGGGGAAATGATAGGTAGTTAGAGTAGGAAACAGGAGTCCAGAATGGCAGCGGCTAAAAGACAAGGAAGGGAAAGGCCCACAAAATAGAGCACAGGAAGTCCGAGGACTAGAGTGAGGACCTCAGGCAGAAGAAACCGCTCTCCTGGCTAGCCCAGTCTACACAGGGCAGGCCCAGGGGAGGAGGGCATATTGGAAGAGGAGCCAAAGGGCTGGGGTCTCTCGTTTTGGGGCGCTCTCTCTCTGTGTCTCTCTTTCTCCCTCTCTCTTCTCTTCATGTCTTTTGGGTCGGCACACTCTCATGCCTCGAGGATGAAGTTTCCTTTATTTTTAAGTAAAACTGAACTGTAACACAGAGCTGTAACGCTGTGGGTGAGCTCCGATGTGCTGAGGGCCTCAATGTCCATTACTTCAAATTTTTGTTGCAATGAGATTACTCTCCCCTGACAACTGGATAGAGGCTGATTGTTTGTCAGGCCCTGAACGAGACCATACCACAGCGCTTCTTTTCAGCCCCTGTGCCTGTCCCAGACCTGCGATAGACATCGGAGCAGGCTCGCTGGCCATGGTTCAGGCCAATGTTGAGAGATGATGACAATAGAAACATTGGCTCCAGTATCTATTAAATCTTGACAATTTTGCCGCTTACATTGACTTGACAACTGGGTCTGGATTCCAAAATCTTTTCAGTGAGAAAAATACGAGCCTGGCCTGTGCTTCCAAATCCCCCGGAGCTGTGCTTTTTGTTTGAATGTCCTATATCCACATAAGGCAGAATTAAAAGCTGAGCACTTCTGTCCCCTTTAGAAAGCTTCCAAGGAAGAGTGGTAGAGACCACGACCTTCAATTCTCCTCTATAATCACTGTCTGTAACTCCGGTATGAATTTGAACTTCCTGGGACGTGAGTCCCAATCTTCCTCACAATAACCCAACAGTCCCCTGTGGAAGCAGTCCAGATATTCCTGCTGAGATAATAGCTGGTGTCTCTCCAGGGGTAACAATAATATCCTGACCACCACTTACATCAAGGGCTGTGTTTCCTTGGGTTGCTGGGGATGATTCCATGACGCGGCATGTAATCCTGACCTTGCTGCTGGCGGGAGTAGTTGGGGAGACGTTTGTGGAGTCTTGTTTGCCGGGGCTGGGAGCATACCCTGGAGGCCGTTTCCTGAAAGCAGGGAATCATCCTTATGAAATTTAGAACGGCACTGATTTGCCCAATTATTTCCTTTTTTACATTTTGCACAGAGGCCGGGGACATTCCCCTTTGGTGAATTACCTTTTTGAAAGTTCCCTTTCTTACATTCGACTCTAGTATGTCCACGTTTCCCACAATTAACGCAAGTCCTGGGGAATTTTGGAAGTGGTAATCCTGCCATAGCCTGAGCTAATAAATCAGCTTTGAAGGATTAGATTCCCACTCCCTGGCATAGTTTAACATAATCCTTCAAACTAGCTTTTCCTTTCAAAGGGTTCATTACCTCTTGCGATCCATGTTAGCACTGTCGTAAGCCAACAGTTATAATATGACAGCTGCCGCCTTGACATTTGTGGCTTGCGTGCAGACTGCAGTCTTGCAATTGGGCAGTAAGTTCAGTACAGGGCTCTTTAGGCCCCTGGACAGTGTCTTGAAAGGAAACAGGAGTCTGGCTTCTGACTCTATCTTCTCTCAGGCCGCAAGCAGACCTTTGCAGTTGCCCTATGGCTTGGTCATGCATACGTGTTCGATCTTGGCCTCTGCCCCAAGGACCTATCCCCACACGCTGTTCTAATGAAACAGGCATATTATGAGTCTGATCCTGTAGCCTGGGTCTCAGCATGGTCCTGTCACCAAGTTCTAAACTGAAGAAATTCCCCTGGGGCTGAGATTGTTTTTGCTAATCCGCTACTGGAGTGAGGTGATTGCCCTCTGCCGCACCCTGAACTATTCCCACTGTGAACGGGGAATTTACATCGTAATTTCGTGCTGGCTTGTTTCAATTCCTTTAGGATTTTAAAAGGAAAAGTTGCAGGAATAGCCTCATAGACTCCATCAGGATTGTTAGGATGGACACCAGGAACTACCCTCTCATGGACAGTAATGGGTCCTCCGTCCTGTGGTGCTTGTAAAATTCCTTTTGGTGTGGATGAAAGAGGAGGAGTGGGCATAGACTCTCAATGGAAGATGTTCCCTGCAAAAGCAGGTGGTGGCCGTGGGGGACGGGGTAGCGGAGGTGGAGGGAAAGCTCCCTCATCTCCCTTGGGAGCCGCGGAGGGCTTGCCCTTTCCCTCAGAGTCCACATACTCTGGACTTTGAGGTTTTTCCAAAGAGTCGTTATCACTTTCATCAGAAGAACCAGAAGTGTGCCAAGGTTCCAGTATCGACTTAGTTAATGGCCATGTACTCTGAGTAGAAATAGGGAGCGGAGTTCCTTTTGCACGTTCTTTCTTTAACTCAGCTCCAACCTTTTCCCAGACTTTTAAATCTAAGGTCCCTATTGACGGGAACCAGCAGCAATATTTATCCATGGTTTGCAACAATTCTAATAATCGCCCTTCACTAATAGACGCTCCCCCCACTTTCAAGAGCTGTCTTAATAAACAAATATATTGGTGATAGTGTTCTGCACTCTCAACATCTTCCATTTTAACCCTGATTAAATGCCTGAAGGGACTTACCATGGGAATTTTCAGAGGCCTCTCAGCCGTCCCAGGTTCTGCCTCACTGTAGTTCGCTTTTGCCCTTGTGGTCTTTCACTGCAGCCCCACGTTGGGGGCCAGTTGTTGCCCTGATGGTCCAGGAGTGACGGGAATGAAGGCAGAGCATGAAACCTGGTGCGAAGGGCCAGGGGGCCTGCAGCCACTACTGGGCTGAGGTGCAGAGTCCACTCCGAGTCCAGCTTTTATCCCTGACTGCAGACTGCAAGACTTTCTCAGACCTTATCTTTCTCAAGACACGTGCCGTGTGAATCACCTACTCCTAAGTGTCATGGGCTTCACTGACATGGTCCCAATCTCCTTGTGTTGCCCAGGCCACCCCTTCTGGGCTGGTCTCAGGAACAATCAGTGGGCACACGCTGAACCGGCGCTCCAAGGTCCACGCGTCCCTGTCTCCACGCCTACTCCCTTCTGGGTCTGGCCTTGGGGTCTGTAACAAGGAGATTATTCTTAAGAAACACATGAAAGATAATCACTAACTTGATTTCTTAATATATTCTGTGTTTCCAGGTGCTATTCCTGTGGGATTTCTCAAGGCTGTGGCAGTACTTTATTAGGAATCCCCGTTACAGACATATATTAGGCACTTGCAGTTGTTTTATGGCTCACTGATGGTCTTTTCATTTCTAATCATTTTTTCTCCATGTGTTTAACTTGGGATACTCTTTATTGGCATGTTTTCAAGTTGATTGATCTTTTCTTCTGCAATATCTAATCTACTGTTAATGCTGTCACAGTATTTTTCATTTCATATATTGCAGCTTTCTTCTCTAGAAGTTGAACTTGGGTCTTGTTTATATCTTCATCATCTCTATTTAATTTTTTGGACCTATTGAAAACAGTTACCAAAAAAATTGCTTTAGTGTCCTTGCCTGCTAATTTTAACTTCTATGTTAGTTTTGTTTACCTTTCATTTTTTCTTATCATGGGTTGTATTTCCCTACTTCCTCATGTCTGATCATCTTAAATTGCATGCCAAACATTGTGAATTTTGTCTTGTTGGATATTTTTTATTCCTATAAATATTCTTCAGATTTGTCACAGACTGCACCTAAATTACCGGGACACCGTTTGACCCTTTCAAGTCTTGCTTTTAGGATTTGTTAGGTGGGATCACTGCAGCACTTAGACTTGGGCTAAGGATTTTCCATTCCTGAGATGAGACTCTTCTGAGCACCCAACCCAATGCCTACTGAATTGAGCTTTTTCTGTATAGCTGGTGGGAAGAGGAATCTTTCTGACCCTGAGAACTGGCCACTGTCCTCCAATTTCTCAGCAGTCTCCTTCCCCGGTCCTGGACAGGCTCCTTGCAGTGCCCCTGAGAGCACGTGTAACTAGCCAGGGGTCTGCGGAACCCTCTGGGGAGGCCCTCTGTAGCACTCCGCTTTATTTCTCTGTGTGCCTCTCTGTCCTGCGAGCTCCGCCCTGTGGTCTCCCTGGACTCTCAGCCTGTTTCTTCAACTCAGGAGGCCTGCTTGCCCTGACTCAGGGCCCTGCTTGAGCCACTGTCAGAAACTCAAGGCAGTAAGCTGGGTAGGTGGTAACAAACTTCATTTGTTTCCCTTTCTCAGCATTACTGTCCTTTGTCACTAGAAGGCCAGTATTTTGAAAACAACTATTCCATATATTTTGCATGTATTTTTTTTCCTTGGAGTGTGTGTGTGTGTGTGTTTGGGGTTGGGGGAGATTGTTCCAGGGAGGAGGCTAAATCCAGACACTGTTACTTCATCTTAGCTGGAACTAAAATCTTCAATCAAAAATTTTAAGGACAAAATTGCTAAGCTGTCAGCAATTGTGTGATTAAAGTTTTCAACCTTATTCCCACTGCTGCAAAACAGTCCTAGACAAAAGATAAAATAAAGAACACTAGAAACAGGCATTTGAATAGCTAGATTTACAATATTTTTCTTATAATTTGCATGGTCTTCCATTTATTATGTACTTTATAATTCATATTATAATTCATTAATGTAGGCAACATCTTCATTATTTTAGAAGTATAGAATCTGGATTCAAGAAAGCTAATGAGCTATTATTCTAATGTATAAGCCATTATCCTCATCCTTCAGTTCAGTTGCTCATTCGTGTCCAACTTTTTGTGACCCCATGAATCACAGCACGCCAGGCCTCCCTGTCCATCACCAACTCCTGGAGTTCATCCAAACTCTTGTCCATCGAGTCGGTGATGCCATCCAGCCATCTCATCCTCTGTCGTCCCCTTCTCCTCCTGCCCCCAGTCCCTCTCAGCATCAGAGTCTTTTCCAATGAGTCAACTCTTCACATCAGTTGGCCAAAGTACTGGAGTTTCAGCTTTAGCATCATTCCTTCCAAAGAACACCCAGGGCTGATCTCCTTTAGAATGGACTGGTTGGATCTCCTTGCAGTCCAAGGGACTCTCAAGAGTCTTCTCCAATACCACAGTTCAAAAGCATCAATTCTTCGGTGCTCAGCTTTCTTCACAGTCCAACTCTCACATCCATACATGACCACTGGAAAAACCATAGCCTTGACTAGACAGACCTTTGTTGGCAAAGTAATGTCTCTACTTTTCAATATGCTATCTAGGTTGGTCATAACTTTCCTTCCAAGGAGTAAGCATCTTTTAATTTCATGGCTGAAATCACCATCTGCAGTGATTTTGTAGCCCCCAAAAATAAAGTCTGACACTGTTTCCACTGTTTCCCCATCTATTTCCCTTTAAGTGATGGGACCAGATGCCATGATCTTTGTTTTCTGAATGTTGAGCTTTAAGCCAACTTTTTCACTCTCCACTTTCACTTTCATCAAGAGGCTTTTTAGTTCCTCTTCACTTTCTGCCATAAGGGTGGTATCATCTGCATATCTGAGGTGATTGATATTTCTCCCGTCAATCTTGATTCCAGTTTGTGCTTCTTCCAGCCCAGCGTTTCTCATGATGTACTCTGCATCTAAGTTAAATAAGCAAGGTGACAATATACAGCCTTGACGTACTCCTTTTCCTATTAGGAACCAGTCTGTTGTTCCATGTCCAGTTCTAACTGTTGCTTCCTGACCTGCATACAGATTTCTCAAGAGGCAGGTCAAGTGGTCTGGTATTCCCATCTCTTTCAGAATTGTCCACAGTTTATTGTGATCCACACAGTCAAAGGATTTGGCATCGTCAATGAAGCAGAAATAGATGTTTTTCTGGAACTCTCTTGCTCTTTCCATGATCCAGCGGATGTTGGCAATTTGATCTCTGGTTCCTCTGCCTTTTCTAAAATCAGCTTGAACATCTGGACGTTCACGGTTCACGTATTGCTGAAGCCTGGCTTAGAGAATTTTGAGCGTGTGAGATGAGTGCAGTTGTGCAGTAGTTGGAGCATTCTTTGGCACTGCCTTTCTTAGTCCTAAGTAATTGTACGTAATAGCAATCAGTGAAACTTAATTAGTTGATATTCTGTAAACACTGGGTGTCAAGAGCATAGATGTATTCAAAAAGTACAGTGCCAGCCAGGAGATGGTCTCAGAGCTAAAGCTATTACAAAAACATGTGAAATAAGTTAATATTGAGTTGGAGAAGGAAATGGCAACCCACTCCAATATTCTTGCCTGGGAAATCCCATGAACAGGGGAGCCTGGTGGCTATTGTCCATGGGTTTGCAAAGAGTTAAACAACAACAAATATTGGGTTGGCTCAAAAGTTTGTTCAGGTATTTCTGTAAGACCTTATGGAAAGACCCAAACGAACTTCTTGGCCAAGCCATAACTTTTGAATAATGGAAAGGAACAGTAAAAAACTCAGATCAGCTCAAAATAATTATTTTTAAAAATAGTTGGTTTGTAAGATTTAGAAAGGAATACAATTGAGACATTAAAAAACTTAAATTTTTTTTTGATAAGTGTATTTGATTTTCAGATTGGAGGAAGGTGTAGACTTAATATGCTTCGACCTCAGTAGAGCATTTGAGAAATTTCCCCTGCTCTTTACTTTGATACAGTCATAATGAGAAAAACGGAGATTCAGTTCTGTGAGATTAAAAGAATTTCTTTAAAACAAAGAACATGGACAAATGACTTTTCTGCCTATTGAGATGCCTGTTTTGAAGATCAACAAATCTTCTTTCTGTCTTGATCATTTTCTTCAATGACTTGAATTAAGCCATAGAAATCCTATAAGGGAGAGTTATAATAAATAATAGAATGAAGATTCAGAGTCTCAAGATCTCAACATACTTGATGTGGCCAAAAAATCAACAAATGCTTGAAAGAAATAAATATAAATTCTTTTTCAGGTTAAAATTATACAAATAATGTAGAAATATGAAAACAGAAAACATACCAGCACAATGACAGTGCCTGAACTGAGCATGCTCTCTTCGGCACATCTCTCCCTCTACCACACACGGCGGTGCACAAGAGGGACAGCCGAAACGAAGGCGGAGCGTGAGTAGTGGGCATGTGCAACTTGGCAAGCAAAACAGATCATAGTGATAAAGGGTACGGTGATCAACAAATATCTCGTATGAATTTTTTGGTATTACATAGAGTATTAACAATTGGAAAGCAAAACTTTAAGGATACCGGATAATAAAGAACTGTAACAGGACTTTAACAGGAGACTTTAATTTAGCTTTTTCAGCCTCTGACAGAAGAAGAGAAAAGTAAGAATACTGGTAATTAACATAGGTAGCCTCAAAGGGTATATATCCAACTATATGCTTAAATCAGAATTTGCCACTTTCCCCCCATTGATTATAGAATGTGTAGGGCTTCTCTCATGGTTCAGATGGCAAAGAATCCCCCTGCAGTGCAGGAGACCCGAGTCTCATCCCTGGATCAGGAAGATCCTGTGGAGAAGGGAATGGCAGTCCACTCCAGCATTCTTGTCTGGAGAATTCCACGGACAGAGGAGCCTGGAGGGCAACAGTTCATGGGTTCTCAAAGAGTTGGACAGCACGTGAACTGTGAACTAGCAGATGTTCAAGCTGGATTTAGAAAAGGCAGAGGAACCAGAGATCAAATTGCCAACATCCATTGAAAGAGCAAGAGAGTTCCAGAAAAACATCTACTTCTGCTTTATTGACTATGCCAAAGCCTTTAACTGTATGGATCACAACAAACTGTGGAAAATTCTTCAAGAGATGAGAATACCAGACCACCTGACCTGCCTCCTGAGAAATCTGTATGCAGGTCAAGAAGCAACATTTAGAACTGGACATGGAACAACAGACAGGTTCTAAATCGGGAAAGGAGTACGTCAAAGCTGTATATTGTCCCCCTGCTTATTTAACTTCTATGCAGAGTACATCATGAGAAATGCTGGACTGGATCAAGCAGAAACTGGAATCAAGATTGCTGAGAGAAATGTCAATAACCTCAGATATGCAGATGACACCACCTTTATGGCAAAAAGCGAAGAAGAACTAAAGAGCCTCTTGATGAAAGTGAAAGAGAAGAGTGAAAAAAAACTAAGAAACATTCAGAAAACTAAGAACATGGCATCTGGTCCCATTACTTCATGGCATATAGATAGGGAAACAGCAGAAACAGTGGCAGACTTTATTTTTTGGAACTCCAGAATCACTGCAGATGGTGACTGCAGCCATGAAATCAAAAGACATTTGCTCCTTGGAAGAAAAGCTATGACCAACCTAGACAGCTTATTAAAATGCAGAGGCATTACTTTGCCAACAGTAGTGCATCTAGTCAAACCTGTGGTTTTCCCAGTGGTCATGTATGGATGTGAGAGTTGGACCCATAAAGAAAGCTGAATGCCAAAGAATTGATGCTTTTGAACTGTGGTGTTGGAGAAGAATCTTGAGAGTCCCTTGGACTACACAGAGATCCAACCAGTCCATCCTAAAGGAAATCAGTCCTGAATAGTCATTGGAAGGACTGATGCTGAACCTGAAACTCCAATACTTTGGCCACCTGATGCGAAGAATTGACTCACTGGAAAAGAGCCTGATGCTCGGAAAGATTGAAGGCAAGAGGAGAAAGGGACAACAGAGGATAAGGTGGTTGGATGGCATCACCAACTCAGTGGATGAGTTGAATAAACTTCAGGAGTTGGTGATGACAGGGAGGCCTGGCATGCTGTAGCCCTTGGGGTTGCCAAGAGTTGTGCATGACTGAGCAACTGAACTGAACTGAGCGACTAAGCATGAGCACAACAGGACATTTATAAAACTGACCACGTATTAGTCCACCAAGAAACTGCAATACATGTCGAAAAGTAGAAATGTATAATCCTATTTTTTTAATTTGGAAAAGTTACTAGCATTATATGGTTAATAGATTTATATTAAAAGTTATAGATTTATATGAGAAAATCTTGCTCATTGCTTTTACTTGATAGTAATATAAATGATTACTTTTATATTACAACTCCAATGGGATACACAGAAGGGTACATAGTTCCTCTTATAAGGGCACTTAAGGTCCTGGGCCAGGTCTTTAGAGGAGTTTTGGGAAAGAAGTTGTGCCCTGATTTCCCTCAGGGCAAAGGAAGCTGCCTCTCCAGCCATACCTGAGCTTCTCTGGGTAGAGCTGTGTCTTGCTTACTTTTGCATCCCCAGTGCTTGACTGAAGGCCTGGCACAGAGTAGTTGCTTTGTAAATGCTAACTGGATGCATAATATAAGCTTCTTTTTACCTCTTGGCAGGTAAGGTAGATTTAGGAACCCTGACCTTCCCCTCTTCTATCATTCCTCAGCACCAGCCTACTGGGCAGTGGCCAGGGGATAATTTCTACTCACAGGACAAACTGATGTATTCCTGTCCTGTTCTGTCACCTGGACGGCACGGCTCAGGCGGCCCCTTCCACTGACATCCAGAGCATTCGGAGTGGATGGTGAGTCAAAAGGGTGCCTGCAGCTCCAGTGTGCAGGAGGCATGCAAGGGTAGGAGAATGGGTCTGATACCCCGTTTACCTTTGCCCCCTTTGTTTCTCTCAGGTGTGGGGAAGTTCAGCAAGGGAGAGAAAGAAGGACTAGAGACATAATTTAAGAGAAAGGATGATGGGAAAGCATCCTGAAGTCACCTAGTCCCAAATATTCTCTCTATAGGCAGACAACAGGCACAGTGCAGAAAGGGAGGGGAAAGAACTGAAGAAAAGTGATGCCCCTCCGAAAGGTATGTATGCGCAAACTGTCTGCTACATTAAAAAGATCACTCCTAAGAAATGAACTTGAGAATTTTTTATTAAGAAAAAATAGTGTTAATAACAAAGCAATATGTACATTTTAAAAATTGCTTACAAAATAAATTAAAGATATATTCCATAAATTTTAAAATATATTTTAGCTCTAACAAAGGCACTTCTTCAGGATAGGCTTGCATATACCACTCTTGTCTATAATTTTTAAAATTTGGCTTAGAATATTTTTACAACACTTTGCTTGGAAATTATTTCATGTTGCTTCATTATATGTACAACCTTGAGCACTCCTTTCATTTTCCTTTTCCTTTCTAAATGTCTGCCTTTTAAACAGAGGTTTACATGCTATCAAGTTCAACATTTTTATCTCCCAAGGGAAAAATTCTTCTTCTACTATACTTTTAGATTCTTTCCTTGAGTAAGGTTTATATAGTTCCAGCTGAGAATTACTGCCACAAAGCCAGTGGCTCAGGCATTAATGCTTAAAAAAAAAAAAAAAAGCCTCCCATGACATTTGAGGGCTAATACTTATCCCACATTATACACTTACATTAAACAACAGATACTTACAAAAATAAGCTAAGAAACCCTCTGAAATTAAAACAAACAAACAAAGAAAACATTGGTGGTCTCTTAAATGTCACAGTTAGAGTTAACATTCCATCTACCTAATAAAAATGATTTGCTTTCTTGCTGTGAAATGTGACTTTATTGTAGCTTTATTTCGTTTTTATGAAATGCGACTGAGACGCTGCCACAGTTCTTTCAAGTATGTGACTTGTTCCAGGCACTCATTTGTTTTGATTTGTCTTTTCCTTATTTTCTTCATTGTCTGGGTATTATTTATCTGTGGAATAGGAGAAGAAATAGTCAAAATTAATCATCACTATCTTTGGCTGATAATTCTGTCTTCTTCATGCAAACCTACCTCTCAATGTGTTCCTCAAGACACCCACACAGCTCCTACCTGCTTTCTCCAGAGGAATGCCCTCCCATCTCTCCACCCACAGACTTCAAGGCCAAGCCCCGCCTCCTTCACAAGGCCTCTGCTAATTGCTCAGACATCTCTTCTGGAAATTCTTCTAGCACTTCAGGGTGTTTATCACTTAACCGGTTTTCAATTATAGCTGTTGTTATTATTACATCAGGGGTATTCCCTATAGCACTGAGCACAAAGTTTTATACATGAGAAACTGAATATTTATTAAATAGATGAAGAGCTGACAATTTCATAATCTCCCTGGCAAGATCCTAAGTGCTTCAAGAAAGAGTTATCTTATGCTTCTTTATAGATATAATTCAATAGACCTATTATTTGTACCCAGAGTGCTCCCAGCCTCTGTCCCTCCCAACCTCTAAGATGTACCACAGACACCTGAAGGCTTATTCTGAAGAGGAGTCTGTCAAAAACAAAAAAAAGAAAAAAAAGATTGCAATCATCTTCTGGCATATTCCTTCACCTGAATTACTCTTGAGTAGAGACCGACTGGGCCTCCTAAACGAACAGTATTCAGATCAATATAGCTCACCAGGTTATTAAGCAAAAAGCTTACACTCTATTATCTGCTAAATCACTGATTTTAGGCTGCCTTTGGGCTTGAGAGAACTTTCCCTTTTTCACATGCTGTCTAAACTTATCTAGAATGTCCTCTATGCTCTTACAGTGATGAATATCATTCTGGTCATCTGTAGATTTGCCAGAGTCTCCTTAACAGGAGATACACAGCCAAACAGGTTTTTCATATGGCTGCCTGGTACTGAATATCCAACTAAAGCTCATTCCAGAACCCTATGGCTTCAATCCCTAAAAACTGACAGCCTTAGTCACCCATTCGGTGTACAGACTGATCAAGTGCATTGGTGAACAGGCCAAAATCACAAATCTGCACTGTTTCTTTTTGTCTTTTTAGAGTTTGTCATTAGGAAGATAAATTCCCTGCTTTACTTGACCGCTGAAATAAACACTGAGAACTTGTTACATACTACACAGTGTTCCTAGTGCTTTTACATATATTGACTCATGTTATCCTTGCAAGCATTCTGTGTGGAACTTGATTCTATGGTCCTCATTTTTCAGATGAAACTAAGCACACGGAGACCAGGTAATTTCTCTGAGTTTTCACAGAAGTTATGGGGCTAGGATTCAAAGTCAGGCAAGACTGTCCCCAGACTTCCTGCCCCTAGCTCTGCACTACGGTCTCCATATTTAAAGTTATACATCCCTTCAAATGTAACTGCATATGCAAAAGATTCAAAAGAGACAGCAGCTACGCAAGCAATTAACCAAATACGGGGTGGAGATTGAACGGATAAGGTCACATTTAAGGAAAGACGTGTACAATTATTAAACGGCACACCCAAGCCTCGCGGCTCACCCTTCGGAGCGGATACGAATCTCATAAGGAGCCCACAGACAGGGATTGTCATTTTGAAGGAGCCGGCTTCAGGGTCCCCGGAGGTCAGCTTTTAAGCGCCCTCCGCAGGCTCCAGAGGCCAGGACCCTCAGCGGCCACGGCGGGGAGGCGGGCCTAAGGTCCGGCACGCGCCCCCGCCCAGAGCGTCGGAGCGCAGGAGAGGTCGCGGCCACGGCGGGGCTCGGCGGCCCGCAGGCTTCCGCCGCGCCTTCCCTCCGGGGTCGGGCCCGGGTCCCGGCTCCGCGCCGGGCCACCGGGGCTCGGGGCTCGCGGGGCCCAGGCCCGCGCTCAGCCGCCCGCGGGAGCCTGCGGGGTGACGGCGGCGCCGGCTCACCTGCGCCCCGCGGTAGCCCGGGCAGGCGGCGGCGAGCGTGGCGCGGGTCCTCGCGGCGAAGGCCTCGCGGGCGGGCGCGGCGCAGCCGGGACGCCGCTCCAAGGTCAGGCGCTGGATTTTGCGGAGGCAGTCGGCCTGCGCGCAGGCGGCCCCGTCACCGGAGGAGAAGACGCCGGGAGAGAGCGGGGAGGGGAGAGAGGGGAAGGGAGAGAGAGGGAGGGAGAGAGGGAGTGAGAGACGGGGAGAGAGAGGGGAAGGGAGAGAGGGGAAGGGAGAGACGGGGAGAGAGAGGGAGTGAGTGAGGGAGAGACGAAGGGGGAGAGGAAAGAGGGAGGGGAGAGGGAGGGGACGGGAGGAGGGGAGGAGGGGAGAGGGGGAGAGGAGAGAGGGACGGGAGGGGAGAGCGAGGGAGTGAGAGTGAGAGGGGAGAGAGAGGGGAAGGGAGGGGGGAGGGAGAGAGGGAGGGGAGGGAGAGAGGCGGGGGAGGGGAGGAGGGGGAGGAGGAGAGGGGGGAGAGGGGGAGCTGCCGAGGCGGGCGGGAGGGCCGCTCGGCCTGAGGCGCGGGCCGGGGTCGCGGGGGGCGCTCGGGGGAGGCCCGCGCGGCCCGAGGGGCGGCCCTGACGGCGGCGCCGGGAGGCGTGGGCTCGCGGCCGGTCTCGGACGCGCCTCCCGAGGGCCGGGCGGAGGGGGCCGGGCGAGGCGGGAGGCGGCGCCCCGGGCGAGGGGAGCGCTCCGGGGGTCCCCGCGGCCCGCGGCCCGGGGGGCGGCGCTGCGGGAGCGGCGCCCGCCCCGGCCGCCCAGACGGCGCCCCGGCCCGCCTCGGACGCGCCTCCCGCGGGCCGCGGGCGGAGCCGCTCCCGGAGTCCCGCTCAAATAGGACGCGCTGCCGCCCTGACGGGCAGGGGCGGCTGCCCAGGCCGGGCGCCGGGCGCCTGGTCCCCCGCCGCCGCCCGCGCCCCGCGCCCCGCGCCCCGCAGGGTCCCCGCCTTCTCGGGCGCCCGGCGTCCCCGCGCCCCCAGCTTCAGCCGCTGCCTCTCACCTGGTCTTCACAGTAGACGAAATGGTCAAAGTCGATGGCCCTCGTCTGGAAGAGAGAAAGGAAGCAGACGACAAAGATGGGGATCCAATTCACAGGAGCGAAGCCAGCGCCGCCCTCCCTCTCTCCGCGGCTCCAGGCTCTGGGATGCTCGGCGAGCAGCTTCCCCCCGAGGCCCTGTTTCCTGTGCCCGTTTCTGCCCTCGACCGCGCAGTGAATCACTGGAGTTCTCAGACACTGCCTGCTAGCGCTGGAGCCTGGGTATCAAATGATCCTGCCCTAGAGCGACATCCTCCTTCCCCGCCAAAGTGGACACTGTACGCGGGGCCACTCGTGTGACAATCGTGCTGTCTTTCCAATGCCCACATCTGCCCTGTAGCCGTTCATCCGCGGCACACATACATGCTCTGTCCAGAAATTAGAATGATCAGGAAAATGGTCCACTGCATATTAAAAAAAATCGAAAGTGCCTTTATCCCGCAAGGGCATCCTAAAGCATCTAGAATACTAGAAAGGCTCGAGGCGCACATTCTCCCAGGCTATCCTCACTGGATAGGGCTTCGCTCCCCAGAATCCCGTTTCTTCTTTTTCAAGACCTTAGTCACTGTCTTTTTGTCTTGTTTTTCAGTTGCACCAGTGAACAGGATCTGGCAGAGAAGAGACGAGCTTAATGGATACCATGAGTCCCTCATCAATATCTGCTCCTCACCAGTATCTGCACAGCTGATTTAATTAGCGTGCCAGTTTCTGGGTGGTCATTTTAGAATGTCATATATTTCAATATCACTTGCAATTTTTTTTTGACAAAATGCTGGGCCTTGATTTTTCCAATCATTTTTCTTTCTTTAAAAGTTAAATTGTAGTGTGTGTGCCTACTCTTACTATAAAAACGCATTTTTAAAATGTTTCTTCACTTACCCCTTTTGTATAGTTATTCAGTTCTTGATAAATGATGTTCCGGTAGCTCTCTTTAATCTTCTTAAAATCACAGTCAGTAAAATTGTAGGTTAGCACGAGCCCTACCAGTTGCAAGATGAAGATCTTCCTGAAAAGAACTGAACGAATAATGAAGTATTAGGCATTGTACTTGGAAACCCACTCCCACCCCAGTTTCACACTGAACTGTTTCCACCAACAGTGGCTTGCTGCTGGGGTAGTGGCAGGGGCTGTCCTGGGGGCAGGCAGCAGGCAGCAGTCGGCCTCCCATTCCCAGCGCCCGTGAGGCCCATATTCACCCATTGCTGCCTTAAGTTGGAGTCCCCCTGATGCTCCAGAGCTTTCTGGCTCCAGATATATAGCACCTACACGCCTACGGGCTCTTTTCTCCTAGGCCAATGATTTTCCTTGATGTCATTCTCTTCCTTTATAGAATTCTAAATTGAGTCGTGTCCCTCTCTGCGACCCCACGGACTGCAGCCTACCAGGCTTCTCCATCCATGGGGTTTTACAGGCAAAAGTACTGGAGTGGGGTGCCATTGCCTTCTCCAAAAGAAAAAAGTAGCACTATCCAAATCTATGGAATTTTAACAGTAAAATCATCAGGAAATTTCCTCACCTTCCTTCTTTTGTCTTCACCCTTTGATATGTGCCTGAGTGATGGACAGGGAGGCCTGGCCTCCTGCGATTCATGGGGTCGCAGAGTCGGACACGACTGAGCAACTGAACTGAACTCAACTGTGCCTTTAGAAAGAGACCATCACATCTTTCCTTTACAGGACTGTTTCCATGACCAAACCCCTATCTTGGGAAAAACACCCCAAACAGTAGCCACTGTAAAGACAGGCACCACTGCCCCTTCATGATGTACACCCTGAGAATTTCCTTTGACCACTTTCAACTCGTGCTTGCTCTGTGGCTGCTGAGAAAATGCAGGGCCTTACTTCAGGGGATTCTGGAGGGTGGGTGCAGCCTCAGGCTTGGACTGCGCTTCCAGGGAAAGGCATGGGATCTACAGTAGTGACCGGAACCATGAGCGCAGGGAGGATGAGAAATGGAGACGAACGGGAGAAGACGTGATGGTCCTCACCCTCAAAAAACTTATAAGTGGCGCTCAGGGTGACTGGGGGCACCTCCGGGGTGCTTAGCAAGTTCTCTGCGTGTCGAGCACTTTGGAAGCTCACGGTGCCGCCGCAGCCCGGCGGAGCAGGGTGCCGTCCCGCGCGCCTCGTGCCCCCGGCGTCCCCGCGCGCAGCCCCGGGCGCACGCCGGCCGCGCGGCCTCGAAGGTCTGGGTCAGCCGGGCCGGAGCGCGGGCGCCGCGGGCTCCGGGGACGGGAGGGGCAGGGAGGCGGCGGGCTCGGGTTTGCCCTGGCGGGCTCTTGTTAATCCAGAAAAGGGAGTGTGGACGCAGCGATGTGAGGGGAAGAGCGCCCTAGAGGTTGCGCCTCCGCCTTCTGGGCTCCGACAGCGCCAAAGGGGACTTGAAGCGGAGAAGACCCGAACCGGCGGGCTGCTGAGGGCTGAACACCCACTCCGGGCTCTCCTGACACCCGGCTCCGGCTTGCCCGTCCCCCGCGCGCCGCCTTGCGTTTCGGGGTCTGCAGAGCCCCGGTCCTTGGGGAGCTCCTGGGGCTCATCCCCGGAGCGCCGCGAGTGAGCCCCAGCGAAGCTCGCAGGCCCCGCCGAGCCTGCGAACGAGGCCGCGCCGGCGAGCGCGGCGGGAGAGGTGCGGGCCGGGCGGGCGCGGCGACGCGAGCCGAGGGGAGCCTTTCGGGGGAAGGCGCGCCGTGGCTCTGCCCCCGCAGCAGCGCTCGGTTCGCTGGTCGCAGCCCGGGTTGTGGTGCTAACAGGGGTGCGGGCCAGCGGATGATTCACCGCTGACTGAAAAGATGGGGTTTTCTGGAACCTTCCTCGTCTGGGGTTAGTGTCCTGCCAGGATCCCTTGGAAGAGAAGTCCTCCGCCCCGCTCTCCCTCCACCAGCAGCTCCTCGGGGTCTCGGGGGATGGTGCCGGGCCTGATTCATCCGCGGGGCCGTCAGAGGCCTCTGGAGGCCGGGTAGACAGGCCCGAGTTGGAGACACAGGTCTCTTTTCTGAGTTGGGACATGCTGACGGGGCAGAGACGGGAGAAGCAGTCTCGGCCTTGGTTCCACTTGCTTCTGCCTAGGTTCCTCTAGGGTGTGCGTCTCCGTCGGGTTTCGTGGACGCAGGGCAGAGAGGGAGCTCCCTCCTCCTGAGCGTCCTGGAGGGCCTCTCTGCCGTCCGCACTGCGCGGAACACGGGCCCGGAGGACTCGATCTCCTTCTCTGCGACTGCGCGGCCTCCTAGGCCCCTTCGGTCATGCCACTCGGATGCTCAGCACCTCTTGCTTAACCGACCCCAGTTGCCTTGCCATGTACAGTCATCCGTCCCCACCTGAATCCAAGCTGTCTTTCCAGCCTTGTCTCCTTTATTCTCCTCGACTTCTGCCAAATAGCAGCTGAAGTTAACATGCTCTTAAGTGTCTTTGGGGCTTCCCAGGTGGCCAGTGGCAAAGAACCCGCCTGCCAGTGCGGGAGATGTAAGAGACACGGGGTCGATCCGCGGGAGTGGGAAATGGAAACCCACTCCAGTATTCTTGTTTGGAAAATTCCACGGACCGGGGAGCCTACAGTCCGTGGGGTCACAGAGAGTCAGCCACAGCTGAGCAACTGAGCACGCCAAGGGCGGCTGTGGCGTTCCTCCCAGCCTGGCGGCCGCGGGGCCGGCGTTCTCCTGGCGCGCAGTGCTCACTCCTCGGACGGCTTCTTCAGAAGTGCTCCCTTGCCTGGATGTGGCCTCCCTTTCCTTTAAGCCATATTTATTTTGTGCTTCCCTTTTACGACCGCCATTTATTTCACATCGTTTATATGTATAAATGGTTCAAGTGGATTCCAGGAGTACAGCATCAAAAAGTCAGAAAAAGCTTTAAGGAGAAGTTCTTTCAACAGGAAATGATTTGCTTTCTGACAGTGATCTTAAAAGATCTATGAGGGGACAGTGGCTCGGTCATGTCCGACTCTTTTTGACCCCATGGACTGTATAGTCCATGGAATTCTCCAGGCCAGAATACTGGAATTAATCTATACTTCAGCTTACTGAGGATTTGAATATATACTATGTTTCTTTCTTCTTTTTCTTTCTATGTAGCACGTGAGGCTGAGCCCCATAGTGCTAATGATAATGATCCTAGGCAGAAGAAACACTGGCTTCCCCTAATAAACTTGTGGAGTCCACCATATTCTCTCCTTTGCAATGATGGTTTGGAAGATCAGAAGTCATTTTTGAACTCGTCCTAATTCTTCATTTCTTAATAATGTTCTACAGTCCATGGGGTCACAAAGAGTCGGACACGACTGAGCGACTAGGCACAGCACGGCAGATGACCCTCCCCATACCTGACTCCCACCTTTTTTTATTCCTTGGTACCTTTCTTTTGTCTTGACTCTTTTTTTTTTTTTTCTCTTTCCTACCTTTTAGTTAGTACCAATGCATTTATAGCAAGCCATTTCAAAGGTTTTGGAAAAGAAAACTAATATGGACAAATCAATTACTATAAAACATTCCCTGCTTCCAAGGAACTCACAATCTATTAAAAATATAAGGTTGAAAACCATTACTGAAATATTATATGTATTTCAAGTGGCAACCATTTCAGGTAAGGACATCTCTGAAAGTTCCTGGTGAGCTCAAGAGTTTCTTGTTTTTCTCTCTTCCATTTGTTCAAATGCTAAAGCTGTGAGCAGTGACTACATGTATAGTTTGGAAAATCCTAGGTTAGGGCAACAATGGTATCTTCCATGTGGCAGGAAAGTGAGATCCTTTTTTTAGTGCTCTGTGATTATTCAGACAACTTAGGTAATACTCTCAGCCATGAGTGGGCCAGAAGATGACCCAGAACTCAGCTCTGTCTTCCCCTACCCTCGCTAAAAAGGTGTCATTTATTTATTCCCTTAATATTTTAATTCCTTATTTGATTCATTGTTATCTTTCTTTTTCATTGCCTCATTCTTTCCCTCTCATCTTTTAAATTTACTTCTTTTATCCTCTTCTTTTAACTATAAAGAATACTTGGAGTAGCTAGTTCTCATGGGAAATTCAGTTTGTGTTTGGAGTAGACCCAAGTTGTCAGCAAAAAAAGGGTATTTTTTTACCCTATTAAATCATAGTGTCATTGGACTTTAAAAAATGGAAGAGATAGCTTATTGATGAAATGGGAGAGATTTCCCTCTAGAGAGTAAGAAAAGTGGATGACACCAAACTTGGTAATGTATTAGGATGTGTGATAATGAACTTCCCCCGGAGATGGGTATTCTTTTGGGTCTAGAAGTGAATTATTCTAGATCCTTTAGAATGCTAGTCATATAATTACTCCTTCTTTCGGTGTTTATATGTTCATGCAGAAAGGAAGGGTCACACTTTGCAATAGTGAACATTCTTTTTTGATATTCTACCTTCACCATTGATAGGCATGATTGATAGCACGTGATCTGAAGTAGTCAGTGTATGCTTTGTGATGACTGCAGCATGTACCCATTTTGACCATTAATTTTGCATTGTATACTTGTCCTCAGGCAGCCTTCCTGTGGGTCTGATCCATTGACTGACTTCACCAAACTTTCTCTAAGAGCCTTTCAGTTCAGTTCAGTTCAGTCACTCAGTCGTGTCCGACTCTTTGCGACCCCATGAATCGCAGCATGCCAGGCCTCCCTGTCCGTCACGAACTCCCGGAGTTCACTCAGACTCATATCCATCGAGTCCATGATGCCATCCAGCCATCTCATCCTCTGTCTTCCCCTTCTCCTCCTGCCCCCAGTCCCTCCCAGCATCAGAGTCTTTTCCAATGAGTCAGCTCTTCGCATAATAAGATCCTTTGGGGACGCATATAGACCAGAGAGTGGCATGAGGGGGTTTCCTGTGACAAACGCAAAAAAGCACCCTTTTATCTCATTTCACTCCCCGGTTGGTTTCGCCTGCACCATGTTGCCAGGTATTTTTGAATCAGGGAGTGAGAGAGGCTGAATAAATGCATGGCAGCCTAGTACTTGTGCTCACCCCCCTGGAAAGAGGCAGTGTGACCCTCATCCCTCTGGAGTAAAGCAGAAGAAGGATAGTTCCCTGCTAGGCATCTTTGTGGGGATGTTTACTAGGCTGGATATTTTCTATGCCTCCTGCCCCCGATACATTCTCTACCCTTCCCTATCTTACTTTTTACATCAGGGAAATTGATCCATAGGATTGTTTCAACAGGCTCCCTGGACCTCTGGCTTATGGTTGGGTTCAGCCATAGGAAATGTTGACAAGAGATCAGAGGATCAGAGGACAGTGAAGATAGGATTTTAACTCACTCGCTTTCTCCCTGTTGACATTCTTAGATTGGATGCTTTCTTCTCTAGACCTCATTGTGGACTTTTTCATCTTGCTGCCTTCCTGGTGCTGATAGCTGTTCTTTCCCTCTGTTCTTTTAGGTCTAGGGGTGTTATTGGTGCTTATTCTTGTATTACAGTGTGCCTGGACCAGACCCAGTTCATACCCATTGTCTTGGCATAATCACTTAATAAAGCTTCCTCCTACCCTTGAGTGGCACAATTTGAATAACAAATTATATGATTATCGATTTTCCTATAGCTCTTCTGTCAAACTCTCCTGCAGTTACCCGGTTTAAATGTGCCGTTTGCTTCCTGTGGGTCCTCTGACTGGTACACTGACCTACAGTCATCTTCAGGGAGCCTTCATCTAAAATTCCTTTCCTCACATTCTGTGTCTACCTTGTGGCATCATACTGGCTTTATAACTTTTACCCAGGAAATGGTGGCTCTTGATATATAATTAAATTCTAATTTTTGGAAAAAGGTTTACCTACTCTTAAGTGCAAAAGAGGATTTATAAGAAATTCTTCAATTTTATTTTTCTTTCTTTCAAAAAACATGTATTCATAGTAATATAACTAGCCAAGATTTGTAAGAAAGCAATCCACCTACTTGATTTTATTGTGTAATTTGCTTCATAAGTTGAGCCCTTATTGTTTACATATAAAAAGGGTTTTAAGGAAAATGACAATTATATGAGTCAAGTCGTTTGTGAGTCAGGTGGTATATGAGTCAGGTGGTAGCCAGTAGCTTAATGCTTATCTGGTATGTTGGAGTCTCTCCAAAGATCTCACCTCCAGTGAGTCCCACCACTCTCAGCAGTGAGCTCTGGGGTCAGCAGTCACCCTACATCTTTTCTCTCTTAGACACCTATTCATGGTTGTGCTTCATTAAAGTCTGCTCTCTTTTCAGACAGCCAGTCAGAGCTTCTGAGAAAGGACTGCCTCAAAATGCTAGAATTTCAGACTCATGGTGAGGATGGAGGGAGGAAGAAAAAAGAAAGAGGGGCCTGGAAAGGTGAGGGTGATGAATGGACAGCAAAGAGACGTGGAGTCTAAGAGTCTGACCTGGAGCCGGTCCTCAGGTGGGACTGTCACCTAGAGAAGATGCTGAGAGTTTAGAGCAGGTGGTCAGCAAATTACAGCCTGCAGGCTGAATCCTATCCAGCTGTTGTGTAAAGAAAGTTTGTTGGAACAGAGCCATGCCTATTTGTGTACAGCGTTGTTTCTGGCTGTTTCTGCTTAGCAAAATAGTTGAGTAGTTGAGACGGAAACCATCTGGCCTGCAAAGGTTAATATTTGGTGTCTGGCCTTTTACAGAAAAAGTTTACAGACCTCTGGTTTTGAGAATTAGTCCACTTAGCCTTATAATAGGTTTGGTTGCTGACTTTCTCTGGTGCTTACCATCCTTTTATAGAAAATGATGATCATCAACAGTGTAAGTGTCCTGTGGCTCCAAACCAGTAATTTCTACACGAGGGTGGCAGAGGGTGAGGTGGTTGGATGGCATCACCGACTCAATGGACATGAACTTGAGCAAACTCTGGAGATGGTGAGGGACAGGAAGGCCTGGAGTGCTGCAGCCCATGTGGTCACAAAGAGTTGGATACAACTTCTCAACTGAACAACAACAAATAACATTTTATGGGCAACTGAATCACTGCAGATGGTGACTGCAGCCATGAAATTAAAAGGCACTTACTCCTTGGAAGGAAAATTATGATCAACCTAGATAGCATATTAAAAAGCAGAGACATTACTTTGTTAACAAAGGTCCATCTAGTCAAGGCTATGGTTTTTCCAGTAGTCATGTATGGATGTGAGAGTTGGACCATAAAGAAAGCTGAGTGCCGAAGAATTGATGCCTTTGAACTGTGGTGTTGGAGAAGACTCTTGAGAGTCCCTTGGACTTCAAGGAGATCCAACCAGTCTGTCCTAAAGGAGATCAGTCCTGAATATTCATTGGAAGGACTGATGCTGAAGTTGAAGCTCCAATACTTTGGCTACCTGATGGGAAAAGCTGACTCATTTGAAAAGACCCTGGGGTTGGGAAAGATTGAGGGCAGGAGGAGAAGGGGATGACAGAAGATTAGATGGTTGGATGGCATCACCGACTCAATGGGCATGAGTTTGGGTAAACGCCGGGAGTTAGTGATGGACAGGGAGGCCTGGTGTGCTGCAGTCCATGGGGTCGCAAAGAGTCGGACACAAATGAGTGACTGAACTGAACTGAACAACAACAGATAACATTTTAATCAAGGGAATTTCCCTCCTTTTGTTCTTCTTATGCTCGTTCCTCAAAATTTGTACTGTGAACTTTTAATTCCCAATAAGTACCTGGGAATATTGATTATACTCCCAAGTTCCCAAGTCCTTTCTCATGTATTCCTAATGGTTTAAAACGTTCATATCTCTTTTAGAAAACAGTTGTTTCAAAAGTGCATTAAGAAAGATACTGAGTCTATAAATAAAGACACTCAGTAAGCACCTCATACTTTGTTATTCTACAAAACCAGGAAAGAGCCTGGATAACTTCATATCTCAGGGAATACAGACTACTCGCACCTGTTTGAAATAAGAGATTTATAGTTATTTTGTCACTATTATTCCTATTAGAAGAATGTGCCAGTGTGCGACTTCATTGTAATTTAATTCAATGAAGGATACTTGATTTTCCTTAAACCCTTCCCCAAACTTTTCTGAAACTGAATACTTTCCACTTATATTTGGTTGGCTAAAAAGTGCCTTCTGTTTTTTTGAAAGTAAAAAGGTGCAGTTTCCATTTTCACTGAGAACTTTATTGACCAACATTTTCATCATTTTGTCCTGCTACCTTCTGCCATTTTCTAGGCAACTTCGTTATTCCATCTTCCCAAAAATTTTTATATTTTTGAGCAAAGAACTGTTCCAGGTACCTTTTACAGTCTTTCTTCCAGGTAATTGAAAATTTTTCCATTAAGAGAATTTTGTAAAGACTGAAATAAATGAAAATTTGAAGGTGCAAGATCTGGTGACTACAGCAGAATCAGATCTTTGCCGCCAAGCTGCAATAGTTTTTGCCTGGTCATCAAAGAAACATGTGGTCTTACATAACCTGATAGAAGATTATACGTTTTCTGTTCACAAATTCTGTTGAGGTCCTCTAATGGACTGGAACCTGGTGGTCCAGAGTCGACTGATAAGAAAGTAAAGGAGAGAAAGAGGCTGATATTCCTTGGTTTATGCAGAAAGCCAATAAAGTCCCTGACATGGGGCTTGCTCTGTTCACGGAGGCCTCAGGTACCCTCTCAATGGGGCGAAGGCACAGAGCGCCTTCTCAAGAGGGTCTTAGAAGCCCAGGCAGGAAAGTGAACTTAGAGAGCCTCTGCGCTCCAGGGGATCAGCCTGAAAAAGAGAGAGAGAGCAAGACACAGGGACCAAAGCTCTGACGGAGCAAAGGTGTTTTATTCAACATTGTGTAGGTATTTATACTGTCTTGTTGGAGAAGACTCCTGAGAGTCCCTTGGACTGCAAGGAGATCCAACCAGTCCATTCTGAAGGAGATCAACCCTGGGTGTTCTTTGGAGGGAATGATGCTAAAGCTGAAGCTCCAATACTTTGGCCACCTCATGCAAAGAGTTGACTCATTGGAAAAGACTCTGATGCTGGGAGGGATTAGGGACAGGAGGAGAAGGGGAGGACAGAGGATGAGATGGCTGGATGGCATCACCGACTCAATGGACGCAAGTCTGAGTGAACTCCGGGAGTTGGTGATGGACAGGGAGGCCTGGCGTGCTGCAGTTCATGGGGCCACAAAGAGTTGGACACGACTAAGCAACCGAACTGAACTGAACAAGATAGCTATTTTCAGCAGAGATAAAATCAAAACTTACAAGGAAATATGAGGTCATCCATACGAAAGAGAGAGGGTTGTAAATAATCACTTTTACCATATGGTTCATAAAAAGGAAGAGGGTACGTATCACTGTATAAAAAAACTAACGAAGGAAATGCCTGGATTCCTCAGCCCCTGGGAGAGGCTTGCCTCTCCTCCTAATTTCTGAGTATTCAGGAATTAATAAAGAACAGAGAATTCCTGACACATCCAAGACAGCACACAGGACGCCTCCTGTTAAATGCTTCCTGACAAAATTCCACATGTTTTTCATCATGTGCTGCTTCCAGTTGGTCTAACTGGGAGCAGTATTTGTTGGAATTAATTGTTTGGTTTTCTGGAAAGAGCTCAAAATCGAGAGCTCCCTTCCAATCGCACCATCTATACAACATCACTTTCTCTGGGTGAAGCCTGGTCTTCGGTGTGGTTGGTGGTGGTTCATTTCATTTGCCCCACAATCTCTTCTGTTCCACATTATTGTTCAGTACTTTTCATTGCCCCTCACAGTTTGTTTTAAAAATGGAATGTTTTCTTTGCTAATGAGAATTGAAGGAGGAAGTATGGTCAAGAAAGATTTTTTCCTGCCTGGTACATGTACAACCCAAACGTCAAAGCAATTCACATAAACAAGCTGGTACAAATGGCTTTCAGTGCTTGATCTGGATATTTCAAGTGTGTCAGCCGTCTCCTCTGTGGAATGGTGATTTTTCTCACTGTCTCGATTTGATCACTGTCAACCTCAGCTGATCCACAGGATGGGGGAGCATCATCCAAGGAGAAATCTCCAGAATGAGACTTCACACGCCATATTTAACAATTTTGGCCAGTCACCGCACCTTCTCCATACAGTGTACAAATCTTTTTTTGCGTGTGTTTCTGTTGTGTTTTTACCTTTCTTAAAATAAAAAATGCAAAGCATGCCAAAAATGTTGATCATTTCTTCCATCTTTAATACTAAAATGGCTACATCAAAATTTACCAATTTTGATGTGTTTTTTAAATGCACGCTGCCGTGACAGCTATCACAATACAGTCTCACAAAATTGTTTCGAGTGAAGTTGAAGACAGCTAAGCACTGCTAGAGCCATCGTAGGGAAAAATTGAAAGAACTTTTTGGCCAGCCCAATATTTTTGTAAAATTAATGTTTTTTGGGGGGGTAGGGGAGAGGGTGACTTTTCTTTAAAAAATTTCTTCTAGAGGACAGTAGGTTTTGAATAATGTTGAAGATTTCAGACCTGTACATTTGAATTCATGTATCATGCTTATATTTGCATTTAACTTGGAGCCTAGTAAATTGCCTCATTTTATCTTCATGTAGCTCAATTCTATTTAAATATTTAGTAAGTAACTATTTTTAGTTGCACTGAAGTAAATCCAAATATTTAGATGATTCTCCATGGTATTTTATTTTATAAATAAATTATTTTAAAAAGATATATGAGATTATAATTAAACAATATAGTGGGCCAGTGAGTAGTCAGCTAGCTCAGGAATCAGGAGATGCGGGCCTGCTCCGGGGGAGTTTTCTTACACCTTCTCTTTTCTCTTTATGCCTCACTGGGATGATTTAAAGAGGAGTTAACATACACAGAAGCCCCTGAACATTTGAGGGGAGGCCCAGCTGTGCATTTGAGGGGTTAAAGTGCAAAAACAATGAGCACGCAATCTCTTCTTCAGACAGACTGCACAGTAGGTTCAGATAGGAGCCTCAGTGTGGGGGTCCAACCTCACCTCACCTGAGGAGCGGAGATCCCGAGGCTTAATGCATGAGCAGTAGTGGCCACCCGTCTCAAGACGAATTCATCACCCACTGCAAACGGATTCGGATGACAGTCTTCGTGAGCCACTGTTTTAAGTACAGAGCAAGGCTAAGTATCTGTCTCCCTCTGCTCAGGCTGCAATAACAGAATAGCATGAAGTGGGTAGCTTAAACAAGAGGCACTTATTTCTCCCATTTCTGAAAGCCTAGGAGTTCATGATCGGGGTACTGGCCTATTGGTTTCTGCTAAGAATGCTCTTCCTGGCCTGCAGTCAGTTGTGTCCTCATAGGAGGAGAGAGAGAGGCTGTCTGGCGTCTCTTCTTGTGTGGACACTGACACATCACGAGGGACGCACACATTTGACCATATTATGATGCCTGCTCCAGGCCCCATCTCCAAAGGCTGTCACAGTGGAGATCAGAGCTGCATATCTTAATGTTTTTGGCCTGGGTGGGGTGAAGGGGCTAGAACCAAACATTCAATCTATAACACACATATCTATCTGACAAGTTATAGAAAATAAGCACTCTTCAATTGGAAACTAGACTCTGGAGGCCAGGAACTTCTACTTTTCAGTCTCCATGGTAGGTAAAAAGTACATATTAATTAATGACTGATGAAAAAAAGTACTAGGTGAAATCATCATACGTACTTGAATCATTTTCACGTTCTGTATTTTAGTAAATGGGAACTGTTTTAACGACACAGAAATTGTAGAGCATAACAAAGCATCTGTATTCCCGCTAACCAACTCTATTTCATGTGTACAGGGAAAGAGAAAAACGAATAAGAATTAGAGAGCATAGTGGAGAAGGCAGTGGCACCCCACTCTGGTGCTCTTGCCTGGAAAACCCCATGGATGGAGGAGGCTGGGGGGCCGCAGTCCATGGGGTCGCTGAGGGTCGGACATGACTGAGCAACTTCACTTTCACTTTTCACTTCTCACTTCCTTGCATTGGAGAAGGAAATGGCAACCCACTCCAGTGTTCTTGCCTGGAGAATCCCAGGGACAGAGGAGCCTGGTGGGCTGCCGTCTATGGGGTCGCACAGAGTCGGACATGACTGAAGCGACTTAGCAGCAGCAGAGAGGATAGAGATGAAAAATAGGTAAAGTGAGGGAAAGGATATATGAGAGTTCTCTCTTCTAGTCTTGTACTATTTCCTAAATTTCAAATTATATCAAAATTAAAAACTGTAGAATAATCACAGATACAGTCAAGCCTCAGTGTATCATTCCACAATTCTGTAATTATTGTCCCTTTCCCAATGGCTTTGTAATTTAATAAACAACTATATATGCTTAATAACAATATATATATTTTTAGTTTCTAAAAAGCTTATATAAATACTACTATTCTCTATGCGTTCTTCTTAGATATTATGTGCATCTATAATATATGTATATATATTTACACATACCGGCAAAATATTACACATATCTGTTTATATCTATTTTCACACAAATGGCAACATTGCTGTACACTATCATGAGCCCTTTTTTCTTCAAATAATAATAAGCCTGATACTGTTCCCTGTTATTTCATAGTTTTTCTAGAATTTTTGTTGTTTCACAGTATTCTATTTGTATGAAAATGTCAAAATTTATTTAAAGTCTCCTGTGTTATGAAATTATTTCCAATCTGCTATTTGAAATAATGCTTCAGTGAACAATTTGGTGTGTTCATTACTTAGTGCCAGGGTCCAGCCCCGGTGGATCCAGGGTAATTTGAAGCGGGGATGGTATGGTGAGAGAGAGATATAGATTTAGAGATATAAAGAGAGATTAGGAAAGAATAGTGTAGTGGAAAATTTAGAGGAGGAAAGAGGCTGTATTCCTTGGTTCACATAGAAAGTGAATAAAGCCACAAGACAAGGGACTTGCACCGTCTACGTAGGGCCACAGGCACCGGCTTGAATAGCAGAGGATGCCCCGCCTTGGGCTCCCTCTCGCGTGGGTTTTAGAAGCCCGGGCAAATAAGTATACATGGCTAGCCTCTATGTCCCAGATGGGAATCAGGCAGAAAGTAGAGTAAGAAAGAAAAGAAGACACGGGGGAATCAGTCTTTCCAGGAACTGGCTCATCCTTTACTGTCCAGAAAAACTTTTAGACTTTTAGTTGTACATAGAGATAAATGTAAAAAGCAAAGTCATGCAGGGTCAGCAGCTCTGACCCAGGCTTTCTTTCTGCATACCCATCTGTATACACAGGTCTTAGGTGATTTACATCATCTTCTGGCCAGGAGGCCTATTAGCATTTATGGCCCTTTTCTGACAAGGGTCTGTCAACCAGAAAACTTATTTGCCTTAAAAGTGTTGTTCTTACTAAAGTCTGGTGCCACTCTCAGAAAGCACTAATTAAGGTCACATTCTTACATAGCAAGGACACAACAATTTATAACAAGGAAAGAGGAGTACAGTGATTTATAACAAAGAGAAAGTTCATTAACTCAAAAGTCTAGTGTTGCTAACATCAAAACTACTATATTCCTTTTTCTATATCCCAATTACATTGATTAATATCCTCCAGGTGTCTAAAAGATAAAGAATATGGAGGCCTGGCAGCAGTCAGTGACTCAACAATGAAAACCTACACTGACATAATTCTTAGCTCTTTAAAAAAGACTCTGTATCTTTAAGATGTTTTCAGCTTCGTGCCTCTCGCAGTTGGGGGACTGTAAACAATCACAAGTTGTAAAAGTCTCTAACTGTCAGGCAAGTTAGACAGCCATCAGAGGGGTTTGAGCTGAGACACTCCTTTTATATGCAGGAGACTGTTAACTGGAGCTCTAAGTTAACTCTTCCCAGAGAAAGGTGGTCAGAGATAGCCCCCTGTTATGTCAGAAGAGTAGGTGGAAAGCAGAGTGCAATGAAGCAGGCAGACTCTGGTTTTGGGGGTAGATGCTCAAGAAAATCCAGCGAGGCTCTCTTAAGGCCGGACTCGCCTTTGCCTGTTGGACCCCTTAACCTCATGACCTTTGCCACGGGCGGGACTCCTCATGCTGGCTCCCGGCATCTCCCCCTTTTTTATTTGTTAACACAGCCAGATGTAGTTCAGTCGTGAGCTTCTGAGTGCTCTGCCAAAGAATCCTGACAATACAAGGAAGACTGATTATGAGAAGCAAAATGAGAGCTCCTGCAGCGGTATAGCCGAAAGTAGACAGAATGTTCTTCCCAGAAATAAAGTTAGAGAAGGTGCGGAAAAAGTCATTAGCTGCTCCTGTGGCAGTAAAACCTAACCAAGAGTGTTCCACGGTCTGTATCTGATTATGAAGTTTCTCTAAATCCAGGCCAATGTCTGAGCTGTTCCAGACACCTGAAATATGATATATAATTTTTTCCCATTCATAGCCTGTCTCATTACTTTCAGTCACGTACCACATATCCACTGGTAGTCAGCATGACAGGACAGAGCCATTTTTACTTTAAGGGCTTGTAGTTCAGTCCCAATATGCATTGTTGCTTCTTCTAAGGCGTCTACCCTCATTTCTAGTTTCCTGTCTATACCTTCTTGTGTTGCCAGCGTTAAAGAGACATTTTTAGAAATGGTATCAACATATTGGGCAGTATGCACTTGTTGAGTCAATGATATTACTGCCACAGTAACAGAAGCAATTGCAGCTATTAAAGCTGATATTCCTAAGATAAGTAAGCCCACAAACCACCGTGTTCACATTAAATCTTGTACTTGTTGTAACACAGCAAGACCATGATTCTCATACCAATAAGTGGTTACAGTTACAGGCACCATAATATAGGGTAGACGTTTTAGCATCACAAAAGAACAAACGTTATATTGAGGAGTTAAGCAAGATGAAAGCCTACAGTGTTCACAAGTCACTACATTAGGTCCACCTGGATAATTCATTTGTCTTTTAAGCTTTCTGGAGTCATTAGTGAAAAGGAAAACATAAGGAGAGGGCAGACAAGCCAAAGCAGAATAAGTAGAATTATTTTCTGGTTGGAGTTCGCGCTGCAGCAGCCCCGTCAGTCTCGTTGGGATCTCAATGTTTATCTTGACTCTCCTGCTGGTGGGCGCCCAGGCGCCACCCTCGCCGCCTTGCTAAACTGGCCTCAGGCCAGCGGCGGTCAAGCGAGCGCAGACGGATACTGGCAGGGTCACCGGCTGTGAGCGTGGCGCACTGGCTCCCGGCAGCCAGGCTGGCCTCACCCGCGGCTCCTGGCGCGCAGCTGTTCTGTGTGGTGGCGGGGCAGAGGAGTGCCCTTTCTCTTTTTCGTGGTCACGCAGTGGAGAAACCAGGTGCCTGGGGGACTGCAACATGGTGAATCAGCCTGACCAGGATCCAAATTGGTGAATCCATGTCCTGTGGAAAAATACAAGCACATCCTCGACCACTAGTTAATAATGGGTCAGAACCTTTCTGTTGTCCGGAGAGGAGGTCCTTCCACTTTACAAACGGCGTTACATTTTGTTGCTCTGGACACCAATGACGAAGCATTGCAGTTGTTCTGAACGAATCAGCATCTAAATTATTTATTAAAAAAAGAGCATATTGTAAGATCTGATGGGGAGAACTATACTTAAATTCTCCTTCTTTTAATTTTTGAATTTGGATTATTAATGTTTGGTGAGCTCTTTCTACTATATTTTGTCCCTGGGGATTATAGGGGATGTCTGTGTTATGTTTTACAATGAAAACCTACACCGATATAATTCTTAGTTCTTTAAAAAAGGCTCTGTATCTTTAAGATGTTTTCAGCTTCATGCCTCTCGCGGTTGAGGGGCTGTAAACAATCACAAGTTGTAAAAGTCTCTAACTGTCAGGCAAGTTAGAGAGCTGTCAGAGGGGTTTGAGCTGAGACACTCCTTTTATATGCGGGAGACTGTTAACTGGAGCTCTAAGTTAACTCTCCAGAGAAAGGTGGTCGGGGATAGCCCCCTGTTATGTCAGAAGAGTAGGTGGAAAGCAGAGTGCAATGAAGCAGGCAGACTCTGGTTTTGGGGGTAGATGCTCAAGAAAATCCAGCGAGGCTCCTTTAAGGCCGGACTCGCCTTTGCCTGTTGGACCCCTTAACCTCATGACCTTTGCCACAGGCAGGACTCCTCGTGCTGGCTCCCGGAAACTTAGCACATTTTGCCCATATGTGAATTATCTATAAGATAAATTTCTACAAGTAAATTACTGTGCCAAAAGGTACATCCTTCTGTAATTTCGGTAGATGTTATCCATTGGCTGCATCATCTAGTGTCTGTTTACAGAGCTACCAACAGTATAGTGTCGCCTCAGTACCGTGCGAGAACATGGGTTCCCTGTCGACGTAGGATGTTGTCAAAATAGCTTCTGTTGCCAAGTTAATGGGTGAAAAATTAGTTTTCTTTCTGTGGTTGTTTTAAAGTTTATTGTAAGCCTCTTTAGTTTACGTAGACTTAAGGGTCATTGTATTTGCTTTTATGGGAGCTGTGTGTTTAAATGCTTTATCTGATTTCCTAAATGTTGTTGGTTTTCTTATAAATTTGAGAGAGTTCTTTATAAATTGAGAGATTATCCCTTTGTTTGTCATACAAACTGCAACAATTATCTTTAGGTTTGTGATTTGTTACCCCTAGTCCAAGGAAAGGAGCAGCGGGTGTGCTTTGCTGGAGCAGCTGTGAAGAGATACCCCATGCCCAAGGTAAGAGAAACCCAAGGAAGATGGTAGGTGTTGCAAGAGGGCATCAGAAGGCAGACACACTGAAACCATACTCACAGAAAACTAGTCAATCTAATCACACTAGGACCGCAGGCTTGTCTAACTCATTGAAACCAAGCCATGCCTGTGGGGCAACCAAAGATGGATGGGTCATGGTGGAGAGGTCTGACAGAATGTGGTCCACTGGAGAAGGGAATGGCAAACCACTTCAGTACTCTTGCCTTGAGAACCCCATGAGCAGTATGAAAAGGCAAAATGATAGGATACTGAAACAGGAACTCCCCAGGTCAGTAGGAGCCCAATATGCCACTGGAGATCAGTGGAGAAATAGCTCCAGAAAGAATGAAGGGATGAAGCCAAAGCAAAAAAAATACCCAGCTGTGGATTTGACTGACGATAGAAGTAAGGTCTGATTGTGTAAAGAGCAATATTGCATAGGAACCTGGAATGCCAGGTCCATGAATCAAGGCAAATTGGAAGTGGTCAAACAAGAGATGGCAAGAGTGAACATTGACATTCTAGGAATCAGTGAACTAAAATTGACTGGAATGGGTGAATTTAACTCAGATGACCATTATATCTACTACTGAGGGCAGGAATCCCTCAGAAGAAATGGAGAGGCCATCATGGTCAACAAAAGAGTTCAAAATGCAGTACTTGGATGCAATCTCAAAAACGACAGAATGATCTCTGTTTGTCTCCAAGGCAAACCATTCAATATCACAGTTATCCAAGTCTATGCCCCAACCAGTAATGCTGAAGAAGCTGAAGTTGAATGGTTCTATGAAGACCTACAAGACCTTTTAGAACTAACACCCCCAAAAGATGTCCTTTTCATTATAGGGGACTGGAATGCAAAAGTAGGAAGTCAAGAAACACCTGGAGTAACAGGTAAATTTGGCCTTGGAATGTGGAATGAAGCAGGGCAAAGACTAACAGTTTTGCCAAGAAATGCACTGATCATAGCAAACACCCTTTTCCAACAACACAAGAGAAGACTCTACACATGGATATCACTGGATGGTCAACACTGAAATCAGATTGATTATATTCTTTGCAGCCAAAGATGGAGAAGCTCTATACAGTCAACAAGAAAAAGACCAGGAGCTGACTGTGGCTCAGATCATGAACTCCTTATTACCAAATTTGGACTTAAATTGAAAGTAGGGAAAACCACTAGACCATTCAGGTATGACCTAAATCAAATCCCTTATGATTAAACAGTGGAAGCGAGAAATAGATTTAAGGGCCTAAATCTGATAGATAGAGTGCCTGATGAACTCTGGAATGAGGTTCGTGACATTGTACAGGAGACAGGGATCAAGACCATACCCATGGAAAAGAAATGCAAAAAGGCAAAATGGCTGTCTGGGGAGGCCTTACAAATAGCTGTGAAAAGAAGAGAGGCAAAAAGCAAAGGAGAAAAGGAAAGATATAAGCATCTGAATGCAGAGTTCCAAAGAATAGCAAGAAGAGATAAGAAAGCCTTCCTCAGCGATCAATGCAAAGAAATAGAGGAAAACAACAGAATGGGAAAGACTAGAGATCTCTTCAAGAAAATTAGAGATACCGAGGGAACATTTCATGCAAAGATGGGCTCGATAAAGCACAGAAATGGTCTGGACCTAACAGAAGCAGAAGATATTAAGACGAGGTGGCAAGAATACACAGAAGAACTGTACAAAAAAGATCTTCACGACCCAGATAATCATGATGGTGTGATCACCAATCTAGAGCCAGACCACCTGGAATGTGAAGTCAAGTGGGCCTTGGAAAGCATCGCTACCTACAAACAAAGCTAGTGGAGGTGATGGAATTCCAGTTGAGCTGTTTCAAATCCTGAAAGATGATGGTGTGAAAGTGCTGCACTCAAGATGCCAGCACATTTGGAAAACTCAGCAGTGGCCACAGGACTGGAAAAAGTCAGTTTTCACTCCAATTCCAAAGGAAGGCAACGCCAAAGAATGCTCAAACTATTGCACAATTGCACTCATCTCACATGCTAGTAAAGTAATGCTCAAAATTCTCCAAGCCAGGCTTCAGCAATACGTGAACGGTAAAATTCCAGATGTTCAAGCTGGTTTGAGAAAAGGCAGAGGAACCAGAGATCAAATTGCCAACATCCGCTGGGTAATGGAAAAAGCGAGAGAGTTCCAGATAAACATCTATTTCTGCTTTATTGACAATGCCAAAGCCTTTGACTGTGTGGATCACAGTAAATTGTAGAAAATTCTGAAAGAGATGGGAATACCAGACCACCTGACCTGCCTCTTGAGAAATGTATATGCAGGTCAGGAAGCAGCAGTAAGAACCAGACATGGAACAACAGACTGGTTCCAAATAGGAAAAGGAGTACGTCAAGGCTGTATATTTTCACCCTGCTTATTTAACTTATATGCAGAGTACCTCATGAGAAACGCTGGATTGGAAGAAATACAAGCTGAAATGAAGACTGCCGGGAGAAATATCAATAACCTCAGAAATGCAGATGACACCACCCTTATGGCAGAAAGTGAAGAGGAACTAAAAAGCCTCTTGATGAAAGTGAAAGTGGAGAGTGAAAAAGTTGGCCTAAAGCTCAACATTCAGAAAATGAAGATCATGGCATCCGGTCCCATCACTTCATGGGAAATAGATGGGGAAACAGTGAAAACAGTGTCAGACTTTATTTTGGGGGGCTGCAAAATCACTGCAGATGGTGACTGCAGCCATCAAATTAAAAGACGCTTACTCCTTGGAAGAAAAGTTATGACTAACCTAGTTAGTATATTCAAAAGCAGAGACATTACTTTGCTGACTAAGGTCCGTTTAGTCAAGGTTATGGTTTTTCCTGTGGTCATGTATGGATGTGAGAGTTGGACTGTGAAGAAGGCTGAGCACCAAAGAATTGGTGCTTTTGACCTGTGGTGTTGGAGAAGACTGTTGAGAGTCCCTTGGACTGCAAGGAGATCAAACCAGTCCATTCTAAATGAGATCAGCCCTGGGATTTCTTTGGAAGGAATGATGTTAAAGCTGAAGCTTCAGTACTTTGGCCACCTCATGCGAAGGGTTGACTCATTGGGAAAGACTCTGATGCTGGGAGGGATTGGGGGCAGGAGGAGAAGGGGACGACAGAGGATGAGATGGCTGGATGGCATCTCATGATGACTCGATGGACGTGAGTCTGAATGAACTGCGGAAGTTGGTGATGGACACGGAGGCCTGGCGTGCTGCGATTCATGGGATCACAAAGAGTTGGACACGACTGAGTGACTAAACTGAACTGATAGTGGTTTCTGCTGGGGAGATTTATTTTTTAAAATCTAGCTGAATTAATCAGTATTTTTTTTCCCCTCATGTCTTCTTTTGTGTCATAGCTGGAAAATCCTTACCCATTCTAGATTTATAACAAGGAAATAATTTTTATTCACATTAATGCTATCATGGTTTCACCTTTTACATTGAAATCCTTGATATCTCTGGACTCACCAGGGATAAGGAGTAAGACACAAGAGACACAGGTTTGATTCCTAGGTCAGGAAGATCCCTGGGGTAGGAAATGGCAATTCATTCCAGCAGTTTTTCCTGGAAAATCTGATGGACTGTGGACAGGGGAGTCTGGCGGTCTACAGTCCAGGAAGTCACAAAGAGTCAGACATGACTGAGCACAAACACACACATGGGTGTGAGACGGCTGTCTACCTTTTTTAAAAAAAAAAAAAAAAAAAGCAAAAGCAAACAAACTAAAAAACCAAGTAGTTATTTCAATATTACATTGGTGGCATCACTAACTCAATGGTCATGAGTTTGAGCAAACTCTGGGGGATGGTGAAGGACAGGGAAGCCTGGCATGGTGCAGTCTGTTGGGTCACAAAGAGTCAGACACAACTGAGCAACTGAACAACATCTGAACATTAACTTTTGACTAATTCATTTTCTTCTATTGATTGTTAAATATGCTGGTCATGTATCTATTACATTTGTGTCAGTATTAAGCCATAGTTTTATGTTAAAATTTACTCCTGATAAAATTTTTTGCTCTGAAATCTACTTTGTCTAACATTCATAGAGCCATCTCAGATTTTGATTAATTAAAGCATGGTATATTTTTATCCACATTTTATATTTAACCTATTTATGTCTTACCTTTAAAGTTGGCTGCTTATAGCAGCTCTTGTTCTTTTCATATAATATGACAACGTTTGCCTTTTAACCTGAATACCTGTTCAGATCATTTATATTTAACATCAGTTCAGTGCGGTTCAGTTCAGTCACTCAGTCGTGTCTAACTCTTTGTGACCCCATGAATCGCAGCACGCCAGGCCTCCCTGTCCATCACCATCTCCCAGAGTTCACTAAGACTCGCATCCATCGAGTCCCTGATGCCATCCAGCCATCTCATCCTCTGTCGTCCCCTTCTCCTCCTGCCCCCAATCCCTCCCAGCATCAGAGTCTTTTCCAATGAGTCAACTCTTCACATGAGGTGGCCAAAGCACTGGAGTTTCAGCTTTAGCATCATTCCTTCCAAAGAAATGCCAGGGCTGATCTCCTTCAGAATGGACTGGTTGGATCTCCTTGCAGTCCAAGGGACCTTCAAGAGTCTTCTCCAACACCACGGTTCAAAAGCAACAATTCTTCGGCGCTCAGCCTTCTTCACAGTCCAACTCTCACATCCATTCATGACCACAGGAAAAACCATAGCTTTGACTAGATGGACCTCAGTCGGCAAAGTAATGTCTCTGCTTTTGAATATGCTATCTAGGTTGGTCATAACTTTTCTTCCAAGGAGTAAGCATCTTTTAATTTCATGGCTGCAGTCACCATCTGCAGTGATTTTGGAGCCCCAAAAAATAAAGCCTGACACTATTTCCACTGTTTCCCCATCTATTTCCCATGAAGTGATGGGACCGGATGCCATGATCTTCGTTTTCTGAATGTTGAGCTTTAAGCCAACTTTTTAACTCTCCTCTTTTACTTTCATCAAGAGGCTTTTTAGTTCCTCTTCACTTTCTGCCATAAGGGTGGTGTCATCTGCATATCTGAGGTGATTGATATTTCTCCCGGCAATCTTGATTCCAGGTTATACTTATTGATAATTTTGGGTTTGAATCTATTATTCTGTTATTTTTCTATTCTACCACATTTTCTTTTCCTTTTTCTGTCTTCTTTTGAATTAATTCAGTATTTTTTTAAGATTCCATTTTATCACTATGTTTGGTCATTCGTTATGGTTCTTTTTGCATGGGTGTGTATGTAGCTGCTTTAAAATTTGTAGTACATATCTAGAGTATCAGATATATTACCTTCAAGTAATATATCATTTCATGTGTGGTATAAATATGTTATATAAATGTGTTTGTTTTTCTCCCTTCTTGGCTTCTGTTCAATTGTCATATACTTTAATTATATACATTTAAAACCCCACCATACATTACTATTTTGTTGACATAGCCAATTACTTTTTAAAGAGATTCTTAAAATAAGAATCCTTGCAATCTTACCATGTGTATTTATCCATGTAGTCGTTATTACTTGTGATTGTCTTACGCTGTGCCGACCCACACTTCCTTGCAGCATCATTTTCCTTCTGCTTGAGGGACACGGCATGCTCAGCCCCTCAGTGCTGTGTGACTCTTTGTGACCCCACGGACTGTCGTCTGCCAGGCTCCTCTGTCCATGGGATTTTCCAGGCAAAAATACTGGAGTGGGTTGCCGTATCCTCCTCCAGGGGATCTTCCTGACTCTCTTTAGCACTTTTGTAGTTCAGATATGCTCGTAAGGAATTCTTTCCCTCCTACCCCCCCCCACCTCCCCAGCCTTCTTTGACTTTAATTTTCACAGATACTGTGCTGAATATTTTTTCTTTCATTATTTTAGATATTTGCTCTAATGGCTTCTATTATTTCTAAAAATAAATCTGCCATTATCCTTATGGGCTTCCCTGGTGGCACAGCGGTAAAGAACCCACCTGCCAATGCAGGAGATGCAAGATAATCATAAAATGTCTTTTCCTTTACCTGCTTTTATCATTTTCTCTTCACTGGTTCTTTTTATCTACTATTTGTTGAGATAAAATTAACACATTGCATGCATTTAAGATGTGCAAAGTATTGAAAGTAGTCAAAGAGGGAAGTTTATAGTGATAAATGCCTACATTAAGAAAAAAGAAAGACTTCGAACAGCCTAACTTTTACATCTCAAAGTGAGAAAAAAGTAAACTAAGCCCACAGTTAGCAGAGGGCTTCCCTGTGGCTCAGCAGTAAAAAATCCACCTGCAATGCAGGAACCGCAGGTTGGAAAGATCCCCTGAAGGAGGGCACAGCAACCCACTCCACTGTTCTTGCCTGGAGAATCCAAGGGACAGAGGAGCCTGGAGGTCTATGATCCAGAGGGTTGCAAAGAGTTGGACATGACTAAAGCAACTTAGCACGCATACAGAGCTAGTAGAAGGTTGGCTATAATAAAGATTAGAGTAGAAATAGGAACTAAAAGGACAGTAAAAAAAAGATCAATGAAACTAAGACTTGGTTTGTGAAAAGATAAACAAAGTTAGACAACTGTTAGCTAGACTCACCAAGAAAAAAGAGAGACAACTCAAATAAATATAGTTATAAAAGAAGGGGAGACATTTTGGCTGATAGCTACACAAATACACAACAGTTCATAAGAATGACTGTGAATAATTCTATGCCAATGAATTTGACAATCTAGAATAAGTGGATAAATTCTTAGAAACATACAAGCATCCAGGACTGAATCATAAAGAAATAGAAAATATAATCAGACCAGTTACTAATGAAATTTAATCAGATATTAATAATCTCTCAAGAAAGGACCAGCTGGTTTCACTGATGAGTTCTATCAAACTTCTAAGAAGAATTAAGACCAATTCTTCTCAAACTCTTCCAAATAGAAGAAGAGGGGATCCTTTCAAGTTCATCTTATAAGGGTACTACAAATACAGAAAACTACGGGATGATATCTTTGATGAATATGGGTGTGCAAATCATCAGAAAGTAAAGTAAACTGAGTTCATCAGAGCATTAAAATGCTCATACAGTATGAACAAATGGGATTTATTCCAAGGGTGGTTCAACATCTCAAATCAATCAACATGATGTGCCACATTTAGAGGAAGGAAAGATTTTTATGGGTAAACATATATGGTAAAATTTCCTTACTCTAAAAATCTCTTTAAAAGATAACTGGGTGTTTCAACAAAATAATAATAAAGTATTGTAGAGTTTTAAATATTTATGAATAAGGTACATATCATCTCAATAAGTGCAGAAAAGTCATTTGACAAAACTCAACATCTTTTCATGATAAAAACTCTCTACAAAGTGGTATAATGGGAACATAATAAAGGCCATATATGACAGTTCTGTTCAGTCGCTCAGTCTTGTCCGGCTCTTTGCGACCCTGTGGACTGCAGCGTGCCAGGCCTCCTTGTCCATCACAAACACCTGGAGTTCACCCAAACTCATGTCCATTGATTCAGTGATGCCATCCAACCATTTCATCCTCTGTCATCCCCTTCTCCTCCTGCCCCCAACCCCTCCCAGCATAAAGGTCTCTTCCAATGAGTCAACTCTTCGCATGAGGTGGCCAAAGTATTGGAGTTTCAGCTTTAGCATCAGTCCTTCCAATGAATGTTCAGGACTGATTTCCTTTAGGATGGACTGGTTGGATCTCCTTGCAGTCCAAGGGACTTTCAAGAGTCTTCTCCAACACCACAGTTCAAAAGCATCAATTCTTTGGCACTCAGGTTTCTTTATAATTCAACTCTCACATCCATACATGACTACTGGAAAAACTATAGCCTTGACTAGACAGACCTTTGTTGGCAAAGTAATGTCTCTACTTTTTAATATGCTGTCTAGATTGGTCATATACAGCTAACATACTCAACAATGGAAAGCTTAAAGCTTTTTCTCTATGATCAAGAACATAGAAAAGATGTTCATTATCACTACTTTTATTCAACACAATACTGAAAGTTTTATCCAGGTTGATTAGGCAAGAAAAAGATATAAAATGCGTCTAAATTATAGCTTTTTAAGAAATATCTTTCATGCTTCTTTTTAGCAAGTTCAAGTTTTCTGTATGCTAGAATACAGTTACATTAACTATTTAACATCCTTTCTGATAACTCTTTTATCTTTGTTATTTCTGAATCTGTTTCTGCTGATTGATTGTTTTTTCCTATTCATTACTAGTGGCATTTTCTTCTTTCTTGCACTCCTAGTAATTTTGATTGTAGCAGTGATATTGTGGACTTTGTTAAAAGTCAGATTTTTAAAAATTAATATTTTGTGATTTTCTCTGTGACATAGTTAATAGAAAAGTTTTATTTTGAGTCCCGAATTTCAGCTTTGTTAAGCAGAATCAGAGCTGTCTAGGGCTATTTTTTTTCCCCCAGGACAATGACTGCAACTTTCTGAGTACTCTCCTTAATGACCTATGAATTATGAGTTTTTCCAGCTTGATCACATATTATTCCTGGTCCTGTGTGACCATTCCCTCTGCTCCTTTCATTGATTCTTTCCCGGATGTCCAGTATTATCCTTCCATGCAGCTGCCAGACTCCAGAGAGACTCATGTAGTGTCATATAAAGAAAACATGCTTGGAGATCTACAGCCTTGCATTCTGATTCCAGCTCTGCCAGGTGCTGTCTGTATAATTTTGGTAAACTTACTCAAAATTTCTTTCCTCATGTTCTCATTTGTAAGATGAGGATAATAATGATGTGACCAATGGGAACGGTCACAGTAATAATGACTGCAGATTAGCTCAGAGAATGAGTGTTGCTTGGGTTTAGCACAGTTCCTGGCACGTGGTGAGCTTTAAATGCCACTGTGAGAGTAAATGAAGGGGACTTCCCTGGTGGTGCAGTGGTTAAGAGTCTGCCTGCCATTGCAGGGGACATGGGTTAGACCCCTGGCCCGGGAAGATTCCAGGTGCCACAGAGCATCGAAGCCCACAAGCTGCAACTGCTGAAGCCTGCGCACGTAAAGCCTGTGGCCCGGAACAAGAAGAGCCCACACACTGCAACCCAGAGTAGCTCCTGCTTGCCACAACTAGAGAAAGCCTGCATGCAGCAATGAAGACCAAGTGCAACCAAAGCCAAACAAGTAAACTTTAAAAAGTAAATGGAGGTAGTGAATGGTGTTAACAGAATGTAGTTAAAGTATAGCACAGTTCAAAACTTGGAAACAAGATCTGTCTGAAATAGTCAGTAATTAGATAAGCAGGGTGGCTATAGCTTTCCAATTCAACTTCTTGCTAAAGATGTGCCGAGGAGATAAAAGTGAAAGAAGATAACTTTTTCACGTTGAAGATTTAGTGAATCTGGGTGCAAATTCTCATGTAACCTTGAGTAGATATAATTTTTTTCTTTTGTATTTTCTCAACAAATTTAATATTATATATATCTACATATTTGGTTGCCAGAAAGTTTCTTCTGTGTTCTAAGAGACACATGTTTCATTTCCACTCAGAGCTTTATTGAGCAACATAGTCACTGTTTCACTTGTACTCAGTTGCTCACAAGAGCCTGATTCTTTGCTCTACTAGTTTCTGCCATTTTCCAGGCAATGTCATAATTCCATCTTCCCAAAACTTATTTTTCTCAGCAAAAAACTGTTCTAAGTGCCCTTTACAGTCTTCCAGGGAAATGAACTTTTTTCCATTAAGAGAATTTTGTAAAGACTGAAATAAATGAAACTTTGATGGTGCAATAGCTGGTGGATACAGCAACTATCAGAACTTCCTAGCCAAGTTGTAACAGTTTTTGCCTGGTTAGCAAAAAAAAACACGTGGTCTTCTGCTATTCTGATGGAAAATTGTGCTTTTTCTGTTGACTAATTCCAGATACTTTTCGTCAACTCAGTTGGTCTAGTTGGGAGTGGTACTTGTTGGAATTAATTGTTTTATTTTCCAGAAGATGCTCATTATAGAGAGCTCCCTTCCAACCTCAGCATATGCATGACATCACTTTGAAGACTAGTGGTGGTTTATTTCACTTGCCCCATGATCTCTGCTGTTCAACATTATCATACAGTATCCACTTTTCATCACCTGACACAATTTGCTTTAAAACCAGAATGTTTTTCTCATGTTTAAATAGAAGATCACTTGCAGAAATATGGTCAAGAAGGTGTTTTTTGTTTATGTAGAACCCAAATATCAAACTGATTAACATAACCAACCTGGTAAAAATGATTGTCAACACTTGATTTGGACATTATGAGTATGTTGGCTATGTGTGATATGATATTGGTTATTCTCAGTTAATGTCTTTTTTTAAAATTAAAAATAGATAAATTTTTTTGTTTGTTTTTGTTTTAGAAGAAAACATATATGAATATTTATTTAAACTCTTTAAGGAAAATCACTTTCTATGTTTAAAGGCAAAAGAGAAAATCATAAAGAAAAAGATCAGCTTGGCTACATACAAATTTAAATCTATGCACAAATAAAGGTGTTTAAAAAAAACTGCTGAAGGAATTAACGTTCAACCTGGAAAATATTTTAATCACTCATTCAGTTCAGTCAGTTCAGTTCAGTTTCTCATTTGTGTCCAACTCTTTGCAACACCATGGACTGCAGCATGCCAGCCTTTCCTATCCATCACCAACTTCCAGAGTTTGCTCAAACTCATGTCCATCGAGTAGGAGATGCCATCCAACCATCTCATCCTGTCATCCCCTTCTCCTGCCTTCAGTCTTTCCCAGCATCAGGGTTTTCTCCTATGAGTCAGTTTTTCCCATCAGGTGGCCAATGTATTGGAGCTTCAGCTTCAGCATCAGTCCTTCCAGTGAATATTCAGGACGGATTTCCTCTAGGATGGACTGGTTGGATCTTCTTGCAGTCCAAGGGACTCTCAAGAGTCTTCTCCAACACCGCAGTTCAAAAGCATCATTTCTTCGATGCTCAGCTTTCTTTTTTTTCTTTTTTTTTGAAATGTTATTTTTTAAAATTTTAATTGGAGGTTAATTACTTTACAATATTGCGGCAGTTTGTGCCATACATTCACATGAACTCAGTTAATGTCTTGATTTGATCACTATCCACTTCAGCTGGTCTACCTGATAGCGGAGCATCTTCCAGAGAGAAATCTCCAGCGCAAGACTTCACAAATCACTTTTGACACATTTGATCAGTCACAGCATCTTCTCCATACACTGAAAAAATCTCTTTAGGTGCTTCTGTTAAGTTTTCACCTTTTTTGAAATAATAAAGCATAATATGCTGAAAACATTTCTCCTTTCTCCCATCTTCAATAATAAAATGGCTACACAAAATTTCACCAATTTTGATGTTTCTAAAAAATATGCATGCTGATATGACAGCTGTCACAATTCAGTCTCACAAAATTGTTTCAAATGAAGTTAAAGACAGTTAAGCCCTACTAGAGCCTTCTTACAGAGAAGAATGAACATTTTGGCCAACCCGTATATATAAATGACTTTCTGTTGGCCACAAGTTGTCAATGGCAGACTAAAACTAGAATTCAGGTATTTTTCTGTATTTCCCGGCAGGTTTACTGGGGAATGTAGGAATATTTTTTGTTTAAAGATAACGGTAATATTTTTTTTCTTAAATCTTAAACATCTTAATATCTTAAATTTCCAAAAGGATTAGCTTGTTTTTATGTTGCCTTGGGCCCTGCAACTTTTCTTGGTTACCTTGGCATATTTGGAATCAGAAATTTGACCTATTGCTGCTCTCTTCTCTTGTTGTATTTGATTATAGAAGTTTCATCTCTCAACTCAGCTTGTCTTTCATTCCAACACTGACTGTAAGCCATTGTTGTTTGCTTTGCTCTCATGTCTCTGTTCTTCTCTTGCTTTGCTTTATCTCGCTTCCCTTCAGTTCAAATGCTGGTTGGTGTCACTTGTTTTCACTGTGGACAAGGACTACTTCAGCATCGTGCAGAGAATAACAGAAGAGCAGCCCCTGTTTGAAGAGGCTCTGTTGGTTTGGTTGTCGCTCTGACCCCGACTGCTCTAACCCCTTACCTCCCTTCTTCCTGCCTCTCCGGTCACCTCACTACAGGTATCCTGTCCCATCTCCACCGTCTTTTCTTGTAGAATTCCAATGGCTCTCTGCTGCCAAGAAGTCAGAGGTAGATGGAAAGGGAATGGCTATGCCAACGTGCTGTGAAGTTGACTGTCTTTCCAGAGTATGCTATTCCTTTCTTGAAATGTGCTTTGTCTCCCCGCAGAGTTTTTAACCTGAAGACTGACTTGGCCAACACTAATTTTGTATTTTACAAAACTCACATTGGGTTGAACCGTATTCCTTGGCCATGTGCTTTTTACCGTTTAATTTCCACAGCTACTTTCTTCTGTCCTTTGCTTTTGCTACCGTTTCTCTTTTTGCTTTTACTATTTTCCAGACCAGCTTTTGCTCTCTGGTCCAGCTTGGTGTTAGTCTTCATTTTATTTTCACTCCTGTTTAGTAGTATGGAATTGTACAGTATTAGCAATGAATAACTATTGGAATATTAGCAGTTATTCCATTTATTTCATGAATGGACATTTTTCTGGCTCAGATGCTTTTGCTTCAGATCAGTGATTTTTATTAAGTATCTACAAGTTTTTAATTTTACTAAGCACTACAATATTAAGGTGTCATTAAGAAGTTTGCAGTCTCTCATAAGTGCGCATGAAATAGCAATGTAATGAAGCACTAGAGAGACTGGTATGAGTTACTATTATAAGAGAAAAAACGAACAGTGTGGGTTGGAGTTATTCATGAGAAAACCATGAAATAGTGGGATTGGAGGAATTAGTTTTACCAGATGCAAGATCATTGTACTGGAATATGTCTAGTTCACAAAAATTTAGAAGATATTGAGCTTAAAAGATATTTATCTATTGGAAAAGAATATTTTAAAAGAATGTATATATGTGTAAAACTTAATTGCTTTGCTGTATAGCAGAAATTGGCACAACGTTGTAAATCAACCATACTTCAACCAAAAAAATTGGTAGTTATCTGTCACATGACTTTTAAGTTCTCACTGTGATTCACTTAGGTATCATTTAATTTGGGACTAGAAAGTGAGTATCTGGCTAGACGCTGCATTTCCTAGCTTTCCTGGTAACTGAGCATGTTGTGCTCTGGTACATGAGAAGAAAATAAATTCCTTGCTCTTTAAGTGACTGATCTCTGGTCCAGCATTTGGTCTACCCTAACTGAAGTAGTATTCGACCAAAACAGAGTAAAAGCATAGACTAAATCCTCTAGCAAGTAAGACTGACCTATGTGTTGATGTAATTTGGTGAGATGTATTCTATTTGAAGAATTGTCAACTTCAATTTTTCTTGTTTCTTTCAAGTCTTATGGCTACCATCTACAGCACAGTGGACTCAGGACGTTCAAGGAAGTCAGTGTAAGTTTCCTCCTCAGCTTCAACTCTTGCTTCCTGTCAATTTTGCTTTATATTACTTTTCTCTAAGTCACATTGCCCATAATAAAATATTTAAGAAGCGGTAGTAGTTCTGACCAATAGCCTAAACAGTGCTTGCACTGAATGACTGAGTTTCTCTCTTATAATTTCAAAGTTGGCTCCAGTCCAGACTTTCTTTGGAGAAGTTGCAGACAGTAACATCAAAACTGCTTCAGTCCTGAGGTCCTGGAGCAGTTCTGCAGGACCCCAGGAGCACTTTTGAGTCCTTCAGTATAAATTGTATGGTCAGCTGAAATATCCCTGTAGGAGATTTATTTCAAAGGATCTAACTGGGTATTCTGCTATTTTCACAGAGGATGATTGGTAAAAGTAGAGAAAAAAGTAAAATTGAAAGACTCATAAATTTTGTCACTTGACAGCTCCTACACTTCCTTGGTGGTGAAGAACCCTCCTGCCAGTGCAGGAGACATGGGTTTGATCTCCAGGCCAAGAAGATCCCCTGGAATAGGAAATGCAACCTATTCCAGTATTCTTGCCTGGAAAATCTCATGGACAGAGGAGCCTGGTGGCTATAGTCCATGGTGTCGCAAAAGAGTCAGGTACAACTCAGCAGCTAAGCAACAACAACAAGGCAAAGATTTACTGGGAAAGGAGGTTGACAGTGATAACTAAGGAGAGATGAGAATCTTTAGGGTGTTTTTGTGGCCATTTCCCATCCCTGAGATACTAAGGTGCATTTTTGAATAGCTCATTTTCCTATGCTTCAAATTTCTTAACTGTACTTAAATATAATAGGTTGTGTCTAAGATATCTTCCGGATTCTATGCACCTATAGTCCTTTTTTCTACACAAGTGTTCAAATGGACCAGAGAAAAGGGAAAAATCACTAAACTTTTACTAGTTTGTTTATATGGCTACTAGCCAGTTGTTTTATTGATTATTACTCCTCGGAAGAAAAGTTATGAGCAACCTAGAGAGCATATTCAAAAGCAGAGACATTACTTTGCCGACTACGGTCCGTCTAGTCAAGGCTATGGTTTTTCCAGTGGTCATGTATGGATGTGAGATTTGGACTGTGAAGAAGGCTGAGTGCAGAAGAATTGATGCTTTTGAACTGAGGTGTTGGAGAAGACTCTTGAGAGTCCCTTGGACTGCAAGGAGGTCCAACCAGTCCATTCTGAAGGAGATCAGCCCTGGCATTTCTTTGGAAGGAATGATGCTAAAGCTGAAGCTCCAGTACTTTGGCCACCTCATGCGGAGAGTTGACTCATTGGAAAAGACCCTGATGCTGGGCGGGATTGGGGGAGGGAGGAGAAGGGGATGACCCAGGATGAGACGGCTGGATGGCATCACTGACTCGATGGGCGTGAGTCTGAGTGAACTCCGGGAGTTGGTGATGGACAGGGAGGCCTGGCGTGCTGCGATTCATGGGGTCGCAAAGAGTCAGACATGATTGAGCTACTGAAATGAACTGAACTGATCGGAACTGAACTGAACTGAACTGAACAATAATTTTATTAGAATCAACCGATTATCAACTGATACCTTTGGGAAGAGTAATCAGATAGAGGTAGAGTGTTCATCAACATATTTCAGTTCAGTTCAGTTCAGTGCAGTCGCTCAGTCGTGTCCAACTCTTTGCGACCCCGTGAATCGCAGCACAAACCCCGTGAATCGCAGCACAGACCCCGTGAATCGCAGCATGCCAGGCCTCCCTGTCCATCACCACCTGGGTACTAGATAGCGCTGTAATTGCTTTATACGATCCTATCAAGTAGATGCTATTATTTCCCCACGTTATAGATGAGAAAACTGGGCCATAGTGAGATAAAGTCATTCGCCAAAAATCACACAGCTAGTGCTGGGTACATTGAAATTCAAGCAGTCAGGCCCCAGAGTCACAGATTTTAATACAATATTATATTGGTATAAAGGAAAAAGTCTGAGTCAGTCTCTTGTGGGGTCACTGCTCCTTTCTCCTGGGGCCTGATGGGCACAAGGTTCTGTCTGTGTTCTGAGAGTCTGATTCCCCAGTCCTGTGTAAGTTTTGTAATCAAATCCCACTGACCACCAAATTCCCTGGGGGTTCTCAGTCCCTTTGCCAGATCCCCAGGTTGGGAAACCTATTATGGGTCTTAGAATTTTCTTAACAGTGCGAAAATTTGTCTGGTATAATTGTTCTGCAGCTGGTTGTCTGCTTAGCAGCTCTATGGTGGGGTTAATGGCGACCTCCTTCAAAGGGGTTTAAATCACACTCTGTGTGACCAGGTCTGTTGCACCCAGAGCCCCTGCCCCTGCAGCAGGCCACTGCTGACCCAAACTTTCACAGGAGACACTCAGCCACTCAAAGCCAGGCCTGGCTCAGTCTCTGTGGGGTCTCTGGGTTCTGGGGCACCAAGGTTTTGTTTGAGCCCTCCAAGCATCTCTGGTGGGAATGAGGTTAGATGCTAAAGGCGATTTCACCCCTCCTACCATCTTGCTTACTCCTTGGAAGAAAAGTTATGACCAACCTAGATAGCATATTCAAAAGCAGAGACATTACTTTGCCGACTAAGGTCCGTCTAGTCAAGGCTATGGTTTTTCCAGGGGTCATGTATGGATGTGACAGTTGGACTGTGAAGAAGGCTGAGCACTGAAGAATTGATGCTTTTGAATTGTGGTGTTGGAGAAGACTCTTGAGAGTCCCTTGGACTTCAAGGAGATCCAACCAGTCCATTCTGAAGGAGATCAGCCCTGGGATTTCCTTGGAAGGAATGATGCTAAAGCTGAAGCTCCAGTACTTTGGCCACCTCATGCGGAGAGTTGACTCATTGGAAAAGCCTCTGATGCTGGGAGGGATTGGGGGCAGGAGGAGAAGGGGACGGCAGAGGATGAGATGGCTGGATGGCATCACAGACTCGATGGACGTGAGTCTGAGTCAACTCCGGGAGATGGTGATGGACAGGGAGGCCTGGTGTGCTGCGATTCATGGGGTCGCAAAGAGTCGGACACGACTGAGCGACTGAACTGACTGGCTGACCATCCTGCTGGGGCTTCTCCTTTGCCCTTGGACATGGGATATCTTTTTTTGGTGGGATCCAACATTCTCCTGTTGATGGTTGTTCAGGAGCGAGCTTTAAGTTTGTCATTAGCACAGGAGAAGATGAGCACACGTCCTTCTCTGCCATCTTGTCAGTCAGACTAAAGCTGAAGAAAGGAGGGGAAACCACTAGCCCATTCAGATATGACCTAAATCAAATCCCTTACTATTATACAGTAGAAGTGAGAAATAAATTCAAGGGATTAGATCTGATAGACAGAGTGCCTGAAGAACTATGGATGGAGGTTTGTAACACTGTACAGGAAGCAGGAATCAAGATCATCCCCAAGAAAAAGAAAGCAAAAAGGCAAAAGGGTTGTCTGAGGAGGCCTTACAAATAGTTGAGAAAAGAAGAGAAGCTAAGGACAAAGGAGAAAAGGAAAGGTATACCCAACTGAATGCAAGGTTCCAAAGAATACCAAGGAGAGATAAGAAAGCCTTACTTAGTGATCAGTGCAAAAAAAAAAAAAGAGGAAAACAATATAATGGGAAAGACCAGAGATTTCTTCAAGAAAATTAGAGATAGCAAGGGAACATTTCATGAAAAGATGGGCACAATAAAGGAGAGAAGTGCTGTGAATGAAACAGAAGCAGAAAATACTAAGAAGAAGTGACAAGAACATACAGAACAACTTTCCAAGAAAGGTCTTAATGACCCAGATAACCATGATGGTGTGATCACTCACCTGGAGCCAGACATCCTCGAATGTGAAGTCAAGTAGGCCTTAGGAACCATCACTATGAACAAAGCTGGTGACGGGGATGGAATTCCAGTTGAGCTACTTCAAGTCCTAAAAGATGATGCTGTGAAAGTGCTGCACTCAATAGGCCTTACATTCAACACGTGTTTGTGCAAACTCAGAAGGGTCCTGCTTGCTGTGGTCTCTTCTTAATGTTAAGATCACTCTAGGGCCTTCCTGCTCAAAGTACATCCTGTGGACCAATAGCATTGGCAGTACTGGACAGAAATGAAGAATCTCAGGCCCAAACCAGGACTTCTGATTCAGAAACCCCACTTGAACAAAATCTCCATAAATGTACATAAAAGTTAGATAAATGTGGTTAGGACATGCTGAAAAGCTGTCCGGCAGCTCCTACCTGGTGATGAAGGACTGTATAACATTCCTTAAATGGAAAAAATGGGGATGGGATCTCCAGGTATTTAATATAGATGATTCTTATGCATTCAGATAGGTGAGACTAACAGGAGAAATTTTGCAACATGTCAGAACTTTCAGACTTTGGGATCCTTGTGGACAGAGAAAAATGAGATCATAAGGTATTGTCCAATTGGCCAACCCTTTTGGGTTTCTTAATTCCTCTGTCGTTCATGTTGACCTTCTGTTTGCTCTGTCCCCACCTTATGAAAACAGCTTCATTCCTGAAAATGCTGGCAAAAGTTTTATCTTTTGGGGGTTTAAAAAATAACATGCTGAAAAGTGTGTAAATAAAGAGATTACTCTAATCCAAGGGGATTTACCCAGCTCTGATTCATATCCTATAAACTCTAGGGAAAGCCTTCATCTAAGCTGATAGAGAACTCACAGGAAGAAGTTTTTTAGTTAGGTAGAACATGAATCAGGCCTTGGGAAATCCCAGGAGCTAGAATCAAAAGCTCTGAGGGGAGCCAGCTAGGGTTTTAATCTGAGTAGGTACCATGGATAATGAAAATGGCTGAGGTGATGAGAAATATGCTGAGGCAATAGGTCATACCCATGTAATGTGCTGATATAACCAACCCCCCCCCCCGCACCCCCTAGTTTAATAAAGCTGAATTGCTGCTTCACAGGTAATAGGGGGAAAGAGGATCATGAGTAGCAGCTGAGCAACTCTGCTTCTGGCTGTATTAGGCAAAGGAAGTCTATAAGTGAGAAAATGCTAAAGCAATGCGTACTTAACTGTCCTAGTTTTGATTAGCTTTGTATATGTTCATGTTAGTGAAAGTAATAACTGTTTCAAATGGATTATCAGCACCTATTTCAAAATTCCAATGGTACCAAATGGTTTTAAGAGAAAGTTCCCCACCAAATTTTTGATTCTTCTCTTAAGGGACTATCAATATTACCCTTTCCTTATGATCTTTTCCCCAAAGAGATTCATTTCAAGATATTTTATACAATGATAGCCTACTGTGTTGTTTTGCACTCTAATCTTTTTGCTAAACAGTATATCCTGAGGATTGTTCCACATCAGTGCCTACCAAACTGCCTCATGATTTTTAGTGGCTTTGTAGCTATCTATTGGATGTTTGGATCTTATTATAATTTCCTTAACAAACTCTGTATTGGTGGGCATTTAAGTTGTTTTCAAAGTTTGCTTTAATGTGTCTGAGTAAATGAGAGAGAGAGCAGTTAAAGGCCAAGACTCTGGAGATGAGCTTCTTGGGCTCATGTCCCAGCTCTGTCAATTTAGTTCCTGGAGAAGTGACTACACACACTGTCTTCTGACATAAAGTGAGCAGTATGCAAGAGGGAGCTAGTGTTTTTTGAGTTAATGTGTCTGTAGGATTAGTTTCCAGAAGTGAAATCACCATGTCTTTGGGTGTGTGCACTCAGAATTGTGATAGACCTTGTCAAGGTGCCCTTTGTAGCTGTTTACAATGTAAAGACTAATTGTACCTTTTCTTCCATATTCTCTCCAACACTGAGTGTATTGAGTATGTTGGGAACCAAACCTTTAATTTTTTTCTTCTGCTTATTAACCAGTTAAAATGCTAACCACTAATAAAACTTGAAGAAAATGGAAAGAGAACCCAAAGTTGATGAATAGGATTAAAATAAACTATTTTCTAATTTTCTCTAAGGTATATTCTATCATTGCAGAAAGAGTGAAATATAATTTAGTTTTCATCAGTCTAACACTATAAAACTCCAGGAAACTTCAAAATCCGAGTTGTAGGAGGCAAACCAGCTTGTTCTTCTGCTCTGGTTCTCTTCTCTCCTTACTTGCATACTTGACTGTGTTTCCCAGTTGTCTTGCTTGTAGGAGAGTCCATGTTACTAGTCTGGCAATATAAAGTGGGAAAAGGCTGCACCTACTGCAAGCCTAGCCTATAAAGTACCTTGCATTATTCTTCTATTTGCCCTTTGTCTGCTCATTGGTCAGCGAGAGGCAGAGAATCCTGGCAGTTCTCAAAGGCCCCAGGGAATGGTGGCACCACCATTTGGAAGGGGCCTGGGTTCCTCGGTGACTGTGTGGAGGAGAGCACACTCCACAACCCCCACTGACTACCGTGAGACTGTGATATTAGTGAGAAAAAAATATGGGTTCTGTAAAGCCACTATTTGGGGGGTATTTGCTTTAGCTGTTTAGCCTGTGGCCGTGTTTCATAACATTATATTTATTATGGCCTCTCAAAGTAAAATTATTGGACTTGTTTCATAATTTCCCCCTTCATGAAAATTTAATACTACAGGTATGGTATATTTGTACAGGCAAATATGGCCTTGGAGTACAGAATGAAACAAGGCAAAGGCTAATAGAATTTTGCCAAGAGAATGCACTGGTCATAGAAACACCCTTTTCCAACTACACAAGAGAAGACTACACATGGACACTACCAGATGGTCAATACCATAATCAGATTGATTATATTCTTTGTAGCCAAAGATGGAGAAGCTCTATACAGTCAGCAAAAACAAGATGGGAAGCTGACTGTGGCTCAGATCATGAACTCCTTCTTGCCAAATTCAGACTTAAACTGAAGAAAGTAGGGAAAACCACTAGACCATTCAGGTATGATCTAAATAAAATCTCTCACGATTATACAGTGGAAATGAAAAATAGATTCAAGGGATTAGATCTGATAGAGTGCCTGAAGAACTATGGATGGAGGTTTGGGACATTGCACAGAAGGCAAGGATTAAGACCATCCTCAAGAAAAGAAATGCAAAATGGCAAAATGGTTGTCTGGGGAGGCCTAACAAATAGCTGTGAAAAGAAGAGAAGTGAAAAAGCAAAGGGGAAAAGGAAAGATGCTGCTGCTAAGTCGCTTCAGTCATGTCCGACTCTGTGCGACCCCATAAATGGCAGCCCACCAGGCTCCCCAGTCCCTGGGATTCTCCAGGCAAGAACACTGGAGTGGGTTGCCATGTCCTTCTCCAATGCATGAAAGTGGAAAGTAAAAGTGAAGTCACTCAGTCGTGTCCAACTCCTAGAGACCCCCATGGACTCCAGCCTATCAGGTTCCTCCATCCATAGGATTTGAGAGGCAAGAGTCCTGGAGTGGGGTGCCATCGCCTTCTCCAAAAGGAAAGATATTCCCATTTAAATACAGAGTTCCAAAGAATAGCAAGGAGAGATAAGAAAGCCTTCCTCAGTGATCACTACAAAAAAATAGAGGAAAACAACAGAATGGGAAAGACTGGAGATCTCTTCAAGAAAATTAGAGATACCAAGGGAACATTTCATGCAAAGATGGGCACAATAAAGGAAAGAAATGGTATGGAGCTAACAGAAGCAGAAGATATTAAGAAGAGGTGGCAAGAATGTACAGAAGAACTGTACCAAAAAGATCTTCATGACCCAGATAACCACGATGGTGTGATCACTCACCTAGAGCCAGACACCCTGGAATGTGAAGTCAAGTGGGCCTTAGGAAGCATCACTACAAACACAACTAGTGGAGGTGAGCTATTTCAAATCCTGAAAGATGCTGTGAAAATGCTGCACTCAATATGCCAGCAATTTGGGAAAACTCAGCAGTGGCCACAGGACTGGAAAAGGTCGATTTTCATTCCAATCCCAAAGAAAGGCAATGCCAAAGAATGTTTAAATTACTGCACAATTGCACCCATCTCACATGTTAGCAAAGTAATGCTCAAAATTCTCCAAGCCAGCCTTCAGCAGTACATGAACCGTGAACTTCCAGATGTTCAGCTGGATTTAGAAAAGGTAGAGGAACCAGAGATCAAATTGCCGACATCTGCTGGATCATGGAAAAAGCAAGAGAGTTCCAGAAATACATCTGCTTCTGCTTTACTGACTATGCCAAAGCCTTTGTGTGGGATTAGAACAAACTGTGGAAAATGTTTCAACAGATGGGAATACCAGACCACCTGACCTGCCTCCTGTGAAATCCGTATGCAGGTCAAGAAGCAACAGTTAGAACTGGAGATGGAACAACAGACTGGTTCCAAATAGGAAAAGGTGTGTGTCAAGGCTGTATAATGTCACCCTGCTTATTTAACTTATATGCAGAGCACATCATGAGAAACGCTGGGCTGGATGAAACACAAACTAGAATCAAGCTTCCTGGGAGAAATATCAATAACCTCAGATATGGAGATGACACCATGCTTATGGCAGAAAGTGAAGAACTAAAGAGCCTCTTGATGAAAGTGAAAGAGGAGAGTGAAAAAGTTGGCTTAAAACTCAACATTCAAAAAACTAAGATCGTGGCATCTGGTCCCATCACTTCATGGCAAATAGATGGGGAAACAATGGAAACAGTGACAGACATTATATTTCTGGGCTCCAAAATCACTGCAGATAGTGACTGCAGCCATGAAATTAAAAGATGTTTGCTCCTTGGAAGAAAAGTTAAAACCAACCTAGACAGCTTATTAAAACGCAGAGACACTACTTTGCTAACAAAGGTCTGTCTAGTTAAAGCTATGTTTTTTTCCAGTGGTCATGTATGGATGTGAGAGTTGGACTATAAAGAAAGCTGAAAGCTGAAGAATTGATGCTTTTGAACTGTGGTGTTGGAGAAGACTCTTGAGACTCCCTTGGACTGCAAGAAGTTCCAACCAGTCCATCCTTAAGGAGATCAGTTCTGAATATTCATTGGAAGGACTAATGCTGAAGCTGAAACTCCAATACTTTGGCCACCTGATGCAAAGAACTGACTCATTGGAAAGGACCTTGATGCTGGGTAAGAATGAAGGTGGGCAGAGAAGGGGATGACAGAGGATGAGATGGTTCGATGGTATCACCATGTCAATGGACATCTGTTTGAGTGAACTCCAGGAGGTGATGATGGACAGGGAGGCCTGGTGTGCTGCAGTCCATGGGGCCACAAAAAGTTGGACATGACTGAGCGACTGAACTGAACTGAACTGAACTGAACGGATGGTGTATTTCTGTTTATGTACTGTAGGCACATCTGTGCATTTTTAGTAAAAAGAGTAGGTTTGTTTTGCTCCTCATCCACTCACCAAGGACCAGTTTTTGCCCCGCTTTGGGTGCTATTGGTCCCTGTGGTAGTTCACGGTCTATCCAGACTAATACACTTGGAAGCACTTTGAAGAACACCTTTAAATTTTTCTTGGGATAGTTCAATGCAGTCTTATTGGGAAGTCAAGAAGGAAAAGATAGCTGAGCTTCCAGGAGTTCTTCTTGTCCTGAGTCTCTATTTGGCGTCTATAAGCTTCATAAATGCCCTGATTTTGCATGATAGCCGCTGTCGGGAATTCTGACAGGGCGCGTGCTGTTACATCCACTGCTTCCGGTGCAATGGTGCTTCTGCGTGTGGATGAGGGAGGCAGGCGGTGAAGAGGCAGTGCGGAGACTGGCCTAGAATGTTACGCAGTGTAGTCGTTTTTAATGGGACATATTAGCATAGTTACCATCACGTCAATTACTGTCACGCCCCAGTGCCTGTGAGGGAGAGCTGGGGCGTGGTAAGGAGGGCCAGGACCACTGAGGGATGAAGGTGAAGCTGCTTGCATAACTCATTCCTAAGATTCTGTAGTTGAAAAGACATTGTCGTCTTTACTTTCTCAGTAAATAAGCATCTGAGAAACTTCTTAAGGGAGTAGGAACAGAGAAACACAGGAGCACCTTTTCTGTGGACCTTGTACTTTACGGGATAAGCAGGGACATACATCCTTGTCAACACTTGTTATTTTCCTCCTTTCTTCTTAAATAAGGCTCTCTCCCTCTCTCCCTCCCTCCTTTCCTTCCTTCTTTATTTTTTTATAGTAGCCCTCCTGGGAGTCATAGGTGCTGTCTCATTGTGACTCTGATTTCTGTCTCCGTAATGATTAACGATACTGAGCATCTTTTCATATGCGGTTGACCATTTGTATGTCTTCTTTGGTGAAATGTTTACTCAAGCCCCTGGCATGTTTTTTTTCTTTTCTATCCCAAGGTCTAGTTGCTTTGTGTGTGTTTTTTTCCCAGCTTTATTGAGATATAATTGACATAGGAAGTTATGCGATATTTAAGTATACATCATGGTGATCCATATACACTGAAACGGTTCCTCCCATCTAATTAATTAATGCATACATCGCCTCACATATCCCCCACTTTTTTGGCAAGAAAACTTAAATTCTACTCTCTTAGCAAATTCCAGCTATATAATACAGTGTTATCAACTATATCACCATGCTTTACATTAGATTCTCCGACCTTATTTATCTTACAGCTGAAAGTTTACGCCTTTCAACAGTCTCTTGAAAGAGAAGATCGTGGACTAGAGGGATGTGTGCCCATCTTCTGCGAGAACACCAAAATCACAGTCAGCTGCTGAACAACCGCTGACAGGAGAATGTGGGGCCCCACCAAACAAAAGATGCCCCGCGACCAGGGGCTAAGGAGAAGCTGCAACAAGACAGAAGGCGGAGTGCAATTGCATTTAAAATCAAACCTCATACCCGCCAGCGACGCTGCAGGGTGCGAACAAAACCTGTGGCGCCAGGACCCGGGAAACCAGCCGTGACCACCCGCAGAGACGGCGCCGACCTGCCTGCGGGTGTGGCCGTCCGCGGGCACAGGCGCTCTGGCAGCAGCCGTCCTGGGGGCCTGGCACCGGGCCTACGTCCTCTTGGAGGAGGCCACCATTAGCCCCACCATAGCGCTGCTGGGCAGGTGACTCACAAACTGGAGAACAATTTACCAAAGAAGTTCTTGCACTAGTGCGAACGTTCTAGGGCCCACAACAGATTTCCCAACCTGGGGATCTGGCAAAGGGACTGAGGAAAGAGACTGGAAAAAAGCCAGTTTTCATTCCAATACCAAAGAAGGGCGGTGCCAAAGAATGCTCAAACTCCCACATGATTGCACTCATTTCACGTGCTAGCAAGGTCATGTTCAAAATCCTCCAAGCTAAGCTTCAACAGTACGTGAACTGAGAACTTTCAGATGTTCAAGCTGGATTTAGAAAAGGCAGAGGATCCAGAGATCAAATTGCCAACATCTGTTGGATCACAGTAAAAGCAAGAGAGTTCCAGGAAAACATCTACTTCTGCTTTATTGACTACACCAAAGCCTTTGACTCTGCGGAGCACAACAAACTGGAAAATTCTTAAAGAGATGTGAATACCAGACCACCTGACCTACCTCCGGAGAAACCTGTATGCAGGTCAAGAAGCAGCAGTTAGATACTGACATGGAAAAACAGACTGGTTCCAAATCAGGAAAGGAGTCTGTCAAGGCTGTATATTGTCACCCTGCTTATTTAACTTACATGCCAAATAAGTCATGTGAAATGCTGGGCTAGATGAAGCAAAAGCTAGAATCAAGATTGTTGGAAGAAATATCAATTACCTCAGATATGTAAATGACATCACCCTTATGGCAGAAAGTGAAGAACTAAAGAGTCTCTTGATGAAAGTGAGAGGGAGGAGTGAAAAAGCTGGCTTAAAACTCAACATTCAAAAGCTAAGATCGTGGCATCTGGTCCCATCACTTCATGGTAAATAGATGGGAAACGGTGGAAACAGTGACAGACTTTATTTTCTTGGGCTCCCAAATCACTGTGGATGGTGACTGCAGCCATAAAATTGAAAGACACTTGCTCCTTGGAAGAAAAGCTATGCCAAACCTAGACAGCATATAAAAAACAGAGACGTTACTTTGCTGAGAAATGTATAGTCAGAGCTGTTTTTTTACAGGAGTCATGTACAGATGTGAGAGTTGGACCATAAAGAAGGCTGAGCCCTAAAGAATTGATGCTTTTGAACTGTGGTGGAGAAGACTCTCCTTGGGCTGCAAGGAGATCAATCCAGTCCATCCTAAAGGAAATCAATCCTGAATATTCATTGGAAGGACTGATGCTGAAGCTGAAGCTCCAATACTTTGGTCACCTGATGTGAAGAGCTGACTCATCTGAAAAGACCCTGATGCTGGGAAAGATTGAAGGCAGGAGGAGAAGGGGATGACAGAGAATGAGATGGTTGGATGGCATCACCAACTCAATGCATATGAGTTTGAGCAAACTCTGGGTGAAGGACAGGGAAGCCTGAATTGCTGCAGTCCATGGGGTCAAGAAGAGTCGGACATGAGGGACTGGGCAACAGCAACCACACTCTCACCTGTTTTCCTCACCCCCTAACTCCTGGTTGTTGAGTGGTAGAAGTTAATTGCATATTCTGGATATTAGCCCTTTATCAGATAAATGATTTGCAAATATTTTTGCCCATACTTTGAGTTGACTTTTCACTCTGTTAATTGTTATCCTTAATATACTGCTATTTCACTTTAAAAATTCCATGTTCTCTAACTGTTAAGTGAGGTTTTGGTGTGTATATTGGTTATTTATATTTGTTTTTCTGTGAACTGCCTAAATATGTCCTTTGCTTATTTTTCTGTTAATAATTTGTGTTTTCTTGTTGAATTGAACTGGCCTTTTCTTCTGCTTATAAGTTAAATAGTTTTCATTTGCTATATGTCTTTGATATTTGTTAATTGAATTTATTCTATTTAAAAATTTTTTATACTCAAATTTAATAATCTTTTATTCCATGACTTAGAAAAGCTAGAAGCCTTGCTTAGCTAAGATTGTATATATGCATACACACACACACATATACATAAACACACAATCTACATTCATTATTTTCTAACAATTTTGTAGTTTCAGTTTAAATTTTGGGGTGTTGGCATCAGTTTATTTTTCCAGTTTGCTCTCCAGCTGACTTTTATACTCTTTATTTAAGAGTTTGTTTACTCCTACAAATTTGAAATGCCACCTCTGTGATATACTCAATAATCATTATTTTCTAGATTTTCTTGGCTGTAACATTAACAGAATTTAAATTATAAAATTTTCTGGATTCTTTGTCTATGTAGTATTCATTGGCTAAAATCCAGAGTGTCTGTGAAAGCATACACAGCAAACTAGCAACTGTAGCGACTCCTGCAAGGGGAACAGGAAATAGGGTGACTGGAGGAAACGGAGAAGAGAAGAGACTGACTCCCCAGTGCATGTCCCTATGTGTATTTTGAGTCTTGTACTGTTTGCAAGTAAAACCTATTCAGAAATCATTGCATTTAAATGATGTACAAGCGTCAGACACCACCTCGCGTGGCCCCTTGTCGCTCCTGCCTGCTCCCCAGAGTGTCCTCTTACCCTTTAATCCCCATCATTGACCAGAATCCTCGGCCTCTTCTAGTCCCTGGGGCCTGAAGAGATATTCAGTCCCCTACAAGGAAAACTGCAGGACTGCTTAAGGCCTCTTCTGACTCTTGACATGAAGAAAATGTGGAGCTTGCCTGGGGAGTCAGAGCGGAGAGCAGTGGAAGCCACGGGCAGGACGCTCGGCGGAAGAAACCCTCCTGGGACGCGAGCTCTCTGGCAGGAGATCCAGGGAGAGCTTTTGAGACTCGTATGATCACTATCTGTATCATCACCAGTGACAAACTCTAAACAGCATTTCATAAGTATATTCTGTAGAATACCAATCCGTCAGGGTACTCGGTTTTCCCCTTTGTGGTCAATGAAGTTTGCAAAACCAGTAGTGTCCCCCTTTGAAGAATGATGATACACATTAACATTTAAATGTCTAAGAAATTTTGCAATTAGGAAAACCTCTTTAATTTTTGTTTAAACTAGAATCTCTAAACTTATCTGACCACAGAATTTTTCTTACCCACCTAGCTCTCCAGTCTGGTCAAGACCTACAGTGACAACCAGAACAGACAAATGTTGCCATGGTGGGAAGAAATGCCAATCTGAGTTTGTGCAAGGCTAAATTTTTAGAAGACTGTTTTGGCATTTTGACTACGGTAAATAAGGGCTGGACTGTAAATAATTCAGCAAATAAAAATGTTGTAATGGGTGCTTTTGAAACTTGAAAATAATCCTCTTCTGCAAGATGCACACCACCAATAATCATGGTTTTCTAAACTCTTCATATGTTTACCAAATCCTGAGATAGCCAAAGTGGTCATCAGAGTGGTCATCAGTTCAGACCTAGTTAGCGCAAATCTAAATAGGCAAGTCTAAACCAGTAACATTGGCCTGAACTTGCCAGTCCTGGAATAAGGATAACAAACTCCATTTTCTGATTTGCTTTTTTCTCGAATGTCTAAAGCATTGCTTAAAAGTGGTAGATCTAAAGGGTAGGCTGGGAGAGTGTGAAAAGCAGGGAGGAGAAAGGAAGGAATGGGGACATGGTCAGAAAACAGGCAGAGAGGTGTCTTGTGGCAGAGATGTTGCTGACTGTGCCTCAAGTGTCACTCAGCGCCCTCACATGAAGGTTCATCTCTCCAGGGAACACGAGGCTGGGCTGTTCTCAGCACTCAGAACTGACACTTGGAGCTAGGTAGCAGTAGTGTGTTTATTAGTTTCAACAAGGCTTTTTGTGTCTGTTCTTGTGATGGAGGTGGCGAGAATGTTCATGTTCTCATCTTGTGTCCTGTAAAGGAGAGCTCTCATTTCTGGTTCTTGACTCAGCAATATGCTCGAATCACTCACAGACACAAAACATACCAGTGCTCAGACCCCATCCCTGGTCAGTGAAGTTGGACTCTAACAGTGGGCTGTAGATGTTCGTATTCTTGAAACGTGCCCCAGATGACTTTAATATGCTCTGTCAAGGTTGAGCTGCAGCTGCAATGATCCAGTTGAGAATCTAGCAATACCTGTTAAGAATCTAGCAGCTCACTGACAAGGGTGCAAAGGACGTAAGCAGATTCAGTGCATTTCAGATCAGTACACTGAGGCTGCTCCTGGCTATTTTTGATTAAACCTATAGTTCTGTAAGATTTTTAATTTCCAGGTCAGATGATTTTAATATAAAACTATTTGGTGAGTAGTCAGCAGTGATTCCAATTTTTAAAAAATAAGTGACTTTTTGGACTTCCCTGGTAAAGCGTCTGCCTACAATGTGGGAGACCAGGGTTCAATCCCTGGGTTGGGAAGATCTCCTGGAGAAGGAAATGGCAACCCACTCCAGTACTCTTGCCTGGAAAATCCCATGGACGGAGGAACCTGGTAGGTTACAGTTCCTGGGGTCGAGTGAGCGACTGACTTCACTTACTTTCTTTCATTTTTTCTGGAAAATTGCTGCTCTCATTACCCCTTCAGCCCGTTATTATTTCTGGCTGTGCTGGGTCTTCGTTGCTTCCTGGGTGCTCCTCTCATTGCAACGAGCAGGGGCCACTCTCCCTGTCTGTGCTTGGCTCACTATTGCAGGGGCCTCTCTTGCTTTGTGAGCAAAGGTCTGTCTAGTCAAAGCTGTGGCTTTTCCAGTGGTCATGTATGGATGTGAGAGTTGGACTATAAAGAAAGCTGAGCACCAAAGAACTGATGCTTATGAACTGTGGTGTTGGAAAAGACTCTTGAGAGTCCTTTGAACTGCAAGGAGATCCAACCAGTCCATCTTAATGGAGATCAGTCCTAAATGTTCATTGGAAGGACTGATGCTGAAGCTGAAACTCCAATACTTTTGCCATCTGATGTGAAGAGCTGAGTCATTTGAAAAGACCCTGATGCTGGAAAAGATTGAAGGTGGAGGAGAAGGGGACGACACAGGATGAGATGGTTGGATGGCATCACTGACTCAATGGATATGAGTTTGAGCAAGTTCCAGGAGTTGGTGATGGACAGGGAAGGATGGCATACTGTATCCAAAGAACTGGACATGACTGAGAGACTGAACAGCAATTTCCTTCTGGGTTTCCCTGGTGGCTAAGTGGTAAACAATCCTCCTGCTAATGCAGGAGATGCAGGTTTGACTCCTGGGTTGGGAAGATCCCCTGGAGAGAAGGGCATGGCAACCCACTCCAGTACTCTTACCTAGGAAATCCCATGGACAGAGCAACCTAGTAGGCTACAGTCCATGGGGCTACAGAAGAATCAGACACGACTTAGTGAGTAAACAATAACAAAATTTACTTCTAAATTCTTTTGTTGGTGGTGACGTGTTTGCTCTGAACTAGGGTCATTTCTTTGTGAGTAAGTTATTTTCTTACTTGATAGCCTTTGTGGTTTTCTAATATGCACAGTCATTGTGAATATTCATATTCTTGTGGAACATTCTCAGAACTGTATTTTTGAAAATTGTTGCTTTGTTTTTTTCCTTCTAGTCTATTCTTTAGGAGAGCTCATTAAAATATGTTCAAAGTATTTTCCACTCAACTATTTTAAGTGCTTTCCATAACTTTTAATCTCTCTCTGTGGTATTTCCTTGGTGAATTTGTTATTACTATATTTTGTTTCCTTCTTTGATTTCTATTTAGAATCTGGCTCATGTTCTATTTTCAATTGATAGCTATATTTATATCAATTTGCAGATTTCATAGTAGATCAGAATCCACCTTCAATGCGGGAGACCTGAGTTGGATCCCTGGGTTGGGAAGATCCTCTGGAGAAGGGAAAGGCTCCCCACTCTAGTATTCTGACCTGGAGAATTCCATGGACTATACAGTCCATGGGTTGCAAAGAGTTGACACAACTGGGCAAATTTCACTTTCATTTTCATTTCTTATATTCTCCTTCATTTCCATTTATTTTTTCCCCCCAAGGACAAAAAACCCACTTATTTTAGAGTAATTTTCAGATTATGCTGTTTTCTTTTATTGGGTTACAATAATCTACTAATTTTTCTCCTTGTCTGTCTTTATGAATCATCTTCATGTACAGTGGAAAAGTAATGTGCAGTCTCACCTTGGTTACCTGTTTCTTTTCTTTTTCCTTCATTTTGAATATTGAAACCCTCATTTCCAAATGAGGTCATATTCAAGGCTTGTTTTGTTCACTTTGTGCCTGAAAGAAGGTGTCTGCTTTCTCCTACTTCCCTCATTAAAATGCTATATATAATATCGGAGAAGGCAATGGCACCCCACTCCAGCACTCTTGCCTGGAAAATCCCATGGATGGAGGAGCCTGGTAGGCTGCAGTCCATGGGGTCGCTAAGAGTCGGACACAACTGAGTAACTTCACTTTCACTTTTCACTTTCACGCATTGGAGAAGGAAATGGCAACCCACTCCAGTGTTCTTGCCTGCAGAATCCCAGGGACGGGGGAGCCTGGTGGGCTGCCATTTATGGGGTCGCACAGAGTCGGACACGACTGAAGCGACTCAGCAGCAGCAGCAGCATGTATAAAACATGCAATAGCCCATTATATTGTGGTTAGTATAGCATGGCTATTTGTGGTAATAGCTTTTTCTTATGTTTTATGTGTTTTCTTAAATGTCTGTCTTTGCATACAGGAGAACCCTAACCTGTTTCCAGGTACCAAGTGTTGAACCTAAGAATGGCTTCTGAACTTACATGGGTCACTTTGAGTTTTCATTTCCCACTGGAAATTCATTTCTATTGTTGCCTCCTGCTTCCAGGCCCAGAGGCCAGAAGACTTCCATTATACGTACTGCTTTGTATTTTCTTCTTTTTCTCGACTACAGTGACATTTTACCTTTCTTCTTCTTTTTTTAATCAATAAATTTGTTTATTAAAAAAACAAAGAATAAACACTTAGATCCCTGACTTTATCTTTTGCTTCAGGGCTGATCATTTATCAAGCAACCTGTGTATCCATGTCTGTCAGTGGTTTCTGCATGGTAACAGAGAACAGAGTGATCGACAGAGAGCCTTTAAAAACTTTGTACCAGCTACAGTTTTACAACATTTCAGTTTAAAAGTGTGCAGTGCCTGGGCTTGCCTGAGTGATAGCACCTTTTTATAGAATCCGTTTCTTTTTTTTTACTTTACAATACTGTATTGGTTTTGCCATACATCAACATGAATCCACTACAGGTGTACACGTGTTCCCAATCCTGAACCCCCCCCTCCCACCTCCCTCCCCATACCATCTCTCTGGGTCATCCCAGTGCACCAGCCCCAAGCACCCTGTATTCTGCATCGTACCTAGACTGGCGATTCATTTCTTACATGATATTATACATGTTTCAATGCCATTCTCCCAAATCATCCCACCCTCTCCCTCTCCCTCTCCCACAGAGACCAAAATCTGTTCTATACATCTGTTTACCTTTCTTAAAAAAAATTATTAAGGCTCTGCCTTTTTCTATTATATTTTAAAATATTTTATGAATTATTGTTTGGAGTAGGAAGATAGTGTGTGTGTGTGTCTATGTGTCTGTGTCTGTGTGTCTGTGTGTCTGTGTGTGTGAGAAAAGTGCCCCACAGATATCTTACCTGGGCATTGCTTCCTAATAATTTCATAGATTTTCTTATATATACAGATAGCAACCCCTTTGCTACCAATTTATTATATTTTACTCAATTGTCATATTCTTTTACATACTATATTTTTAATTAGTTTTTATTGAACTATAGTTGATTCACAATGGTGTGTTAATTGCTGCTGTTCAGCAAAGTGACTCAGCTATACATGCATACTCTTTTGTCTAATATGTTCCTTCCCACTGCGGTTTATCACAGGATGCTGAATATAGTTTCCCTTGCTATGCAGTAGGGTCTTGTTGTTTATCTGTTTGTATGTAAAAGGTTGTATCTGCTAACCCTAACCTCCCACTCCGTCCCTCTCTGACCTTCTCACCCACAGCAAACAGCAGCCTGCTTTCTATGTCTGTGCTTCTGATTCTGTTTCATAGGTAGGTTTATTTGTGTCTTATTTTTGATCCTACCTATGAGTGATACCATGCAGTATTTGCCTTTCTCTTTCTTCCTTCCTTAGTGCGATAGTCTCTGGTTGCACTGTGCATTGCATTTTTGGTTGCAGATGCTTTACGCTTCACAGCCTCTCTCTCTGGTGTCGTGCTCAGGGGATTTCAGCCTATGTTCTGTTCTAGTGTTTTCATAGTCCTTAATCTTCTAAAATGTCAGGCACTCAATTTTCCTAAAATATACTTTTATTTGAGATAGAAATAGTAACATTTTCCCTAAATAGTTAATATACTATTTACTATACATTTCACATGTGTTGACCACATCATATCAACTGCCTTGAATTAGCTGATAATATTATCAGCTTACAGCAGTTTACAGCAGTTGAGTCTTTATATTATTTTCTGTTTAACTCTGCTGGTTCTAGCCTTGTTCATTGATTTGTATGAATTTTCACATAAAACTGCTGCCTTATGAGTTGCAGACAATGGAAGAGACCAAATTGTGGACTCGGGTGGCGATTCCTAAGGGGCCACCTTCTGAGATCCGTTTAGTAGCCAGCTGCGCCCACCTGGCAAAGAGTAGAGGAACACAACAGAAGGGAAAGACTGGAGACCTCTTCCAGAAAATTAGAGACACCAAGGGAACATTTCATGCAAAGATGGGCTCCATAAAGGACAGAAATGGTATGGACCTAACAGAAGCAGAAGATATTAAGAAGAGGTGGCAAGAATACACAGAAGAACTGTACAAAAAAGATCTTCACGACCCAGATAATCACAATGGTGTGATCACTCACCCAGAGCCAGACATCCTGGAATGGGAACTCAAGTGGGCCTTAGAAAGCATCACTACGAACAAAGCTAGTGGAGGTGATGGCATTCCAGTAGAGCTATTTCAAATCCTGAAAGATGATGCTGTGAAAGTGCTGCACTCAATATGCCAGCAAATTGGGAAAACTCAGCAGTGGTCACAGGACTGGAAAAGGTCAGTTTTCATTCCAATCCCAAAGAAAGGCAAGGCCAAAGAATGCTCAAACTACCGCACAATTGCACTCATCTCACATGCTAGTAAAGTAACGCTCAAAATTCTCCAAGCCAGGCTTCAGCAATACGTGAACCGTAAAATTCCAGATGTTCAAGCTGGTTTTAGAAAAGGCAGAGGAACCAGAGATCAAATTGCCAACATCCACTGGATCATCAAAAAGGCAAGAGAGTTCCAGAAAAACATCTATTTCTGCTTTATTAACTATGCCAAAGCCTTTGACTGTGTGGATCACAATAAACTGTGGAAAATTCTGAAAGAGATGGGAATACCAGACCAGCTGACCTGCCTCTTGAGAAATCTGTATGCAGGCCACGAAGCAACAGTTAGAACTGGACATGGAACAACAGACTGATTCCAAATAGGAAAAGGAGTACATCAAGGCTGTATATTGTCACCCTGCTTATTTAACTTCTATGCAGAGTACATCGTGAGAAACGCTGGGCTAGAAGAAGCACAAGCTGGAATCAAGATTGCCAAGAGAAATATCAATAACCTCAGATATGCAGGTGACACCACCTTTATGGCAGAAAGTGAAGAGGAACTCAAAAGCCTCTTGATGAAAGTGAAAGAGGAGAGTGAAAAAGTTGGCTTAAAGCTCAACATTCAGAAAACGAAGATCATGGCATCTGGTCCCATCATTTCATGGGAAATAGATGGGGAAACAGTGACAAACTTTATTTTTTTGGGCTCCAAAATCATTGCAGATGGTGATTGCAGCCATGAAATTAAAAGACACTTACTCCTTAGAAGGAAAGGTATGACCAACCTACACAGCATATTAAAAGGCAGAGACATTAGTTTGCCAACCAAGGTCCGTCTAGTCAAGGCTATGGTTTTTCCTGTGGTCATGTATGGATGTGAGAGTTGGACTGTGAAGAAAGCTGAGCACCAAAGAATCGATGCTTTTGAACTGTGGTGTTGGAGAAGACTCTTGAGAGTCCCTTGGACTGCAAGGAGATCCAACCAGTCCATCCTAAAGGAGATCAGTCCTGGGTGTTCTTTGGAAGGAATGATGCTGAAGCTGAAACTCCAGTACTTTGGCCACCTGATGCAAAGAGTTGAGTCATTGGAAAAGACTCTGGTGCTGGGAGGGTTTGGGGGCAGGAAGAGAAGGGGACAGCAGAAGATGAGATGGCTAGATGGCATCACCGACTTGATGGACATGAGGTTTAGTTAACTCTGGGAGTTGGTGATGGACAGGGAGGCCTGGTGTGCTGTGATTCATGCGGTCGCAAAGAGTCGGACACGACTGAACTGAACTGAACGGTGTCCACCTTTTATTAAACATATTTCCACAAATTTTCACTTTACACTACTGAAATAAATGGTGAGAACTAGCTTTTGCAAAATAGTAAGTCATAGCAGAAAGCCTGGTGGACAGATCTACCCCGGCTGCTTACTACTGAGGTGACCTCCATTCATAGCTTCCCTGCTCTGTAAAGTAGGGATTATGTGCTTTCTTACAAGGATTTTGTGGCAGTTCTACACAGTGGGTGGAGGCATCGACTACATTTCTCACTCTTTGACATAAATATTTAATAGATGGTGCTGTGATTCATGGGGTCGCAAAGAGTTGGACATGACTGAGCAACTGAACTGAACTGAACTGAACTATTACATGCAGAAAATTTTCTACTGAAAACCAGTGATAAAATGGAGCATTCACGACTACAGTTGGATATTCCTCTGGGTTGATTGCCCATACCCAGAATAACGTCAACAACAATAAAAATCAGTTATTAAGATCGGAAGAGATTTTCACAGGATATGGCTTATGAAAAATTATTTCCAGCCATTGTTAAATGTCATTTTCATAACTGTTTTCTAAATGAGTTCCATATGTGGGCATGTGGTTATTAAGACATATGTAATTTTGATTGTTACCTAATAAAAGACTAATAATCCAATGGGAAAATTTCTACCCTAAATCTGAGATTTTTCTGAAACTTAATTTCTGAAACATAAAGTGAAAGAAAAATTAATTTTAAACCAATAATTTTATGAAAGATATTCACATCAATCTAATATAAATTTTAAGAGACATTTCATAAATTTATTTTTCTGTAACTTGAGCTTTATTTTTTTACAAAGCAGGATTTTACCCTCTTTGAATGGATTGGAAAAGTATAGGTTTATCTGGGGAAATACAAGAGAGAAGCACTGGGCTCTAGGGTGCTACAAGAGACTCCTATTGCTTATTTACAGTGCTGCTCCAAGAGTGTTCAAAGTTAATGTCAAAGGCACAGGTATACTGCTTCACTTCAGTTGTGTGACCGTTTGTGACCCCATGGGCTGTAGCTTGGCAGGCTCCTCTGTCCGTGAGGATTCTCCAGGCAAGAATACCTGGAGCAGGTTGCCATGCCCTCCTCCAGGGGATCTTCCCAGCTCAGGGATCGAACCTGTGTCTCTTACATCTCCTGCATTGACAGGTGGGTTCCTTACCACTAGCACCAGCTGGGAAGTCCAATCTCAAAGGTAATATATATTAATTGTAAGAAAATGTAAAGTTAGATTAAGAGCATAAAGAAGAAAAATCACTCATAAATCCACATGACATAGAATACTTCCAGCCATTTTTCTGAGGATGAGAATGAATAAATACGGAGTCATAGTAGCCAAACTATTTAGTAATAACATGCCAGTAATACTTTTCCATTTATTTTATATTTTCCTGTGACATGCTTTTACTGGCTGTATAATAACCCTATGGTCTTTAATATCTAATATTTTTAGATATTCCCCTGTCGTATGGCATTTAAGCTGCTTCCAGTATGTCACTGTGACGCATGACACTGTGTTAGAGTCACTTTTGCAGCACTTACATTCTAAAGTCAGCTTGTTAGGGAAACTCACAGACAAGACGACATCTGCAGCGCTCTTAAGCAGTTCCCATGTATAATGTCACCTCAAGAGACACTCAAGTTCTATCTCTTGATCAGTCTATCTTGGGAATATTTGCTCTATAAAGTTTCAGTATTTTTGATTGTAGGCAATAAAAACTGCTCCAGCATTTTTAAGCAACAGGGCTATTCCTTAGAATATTATGGGGATTATCCTTTATTATCCTTTATTGGGAATCAGTGAATAACTTGATTCAGAAAATGGGCAAAAACCAAGAGGTCTTTGGTCTTTTGGTTTTTAAGCTGGAAGAACAGTGTGGCCCGTGCTTCAGGGTTCTGTTACAGTGAATTAAGCTTTCAAGTGGTCATCCCGCCCCTGCTCCCTTTTCTCCTGATGGAAGGTCCCTGTGATCAAGCTCAACTGATGCGCACACCGTTTAGTTGCACCAAGAGACAGACAACGAAAGAATCTGACTCGTTCGGCTTCTGCAGCAGGACATGCCATGAGAAACAATTGTTAGGAGTTGCCCTCCCACGAGAGCCTTAATCATGAGGAAATTCCACCCAAAGGAAAAGCAGAATACTAGTAAAAAAAGGATGGCAGAGCATTTGGATATCAAGAAGTTAAAAAATAAATATTGCCAGTGCAGCCTAAAAGAATGATTTTTTTTCCAGTTAAATACCAAATAGAGAAGTAGGGTACGGTTTAGGGGCCACGGTGTGTGCTAGGATAACGCTCAGCAAGGTGAGGGTTCCATGCTGGGACCTACGGAAGGAAGCATGATCCTGGCTCGCACATCGGGCTCACTCTCCAGCTTATGCTACAGTACGGCTGACGGAACCCTCACCTGTGCTATTTAAATTATGATCATAATTATTACTTTGGCAGAGGATTTAATGGCTGAATTGTGTAAATTAACCATGTATCACTGGATCTTGAATGTATAAACAACAACTAAAATCCTGTCTGAGATAAGCAATCTTAGAATGTACGTTTCTGGGAGAATACCCAGTTCCCTAAGCTCCTAACTGCATAGAAAAGATTTCTTCACTGAAACCCTGGACAGTGCTTAGGGAATCTTTGATCTCAGAGAAACTGTACATGCGCGCATGCGCATGCATTCCTTTGTTTGCGTGCATCCCTTTCATAAGCATTTTTCTTGGGAGACAATCAAATGCTGTCCTCCAATGTCTGTTGGGTACCAAGACCGAAACAAAATAAAGAATCATCTTTGCGTCTCTCTCTTAACATCCATAATAAGAATTCAATCTTTCAAATAGAAGTACTGCCATGGAAGATAAGAGGCTTACAACATTTCTGTTAAGCTGGAGAGTCCTAGAGAAAGAGTAGTCTGTAGGAGAATCCTGGCCACACCGTCCTTTGGCAGCCTCCGTGCCGCTGGCCAGTCCTGGAAAGCTGCATGACATCATCTCGGTGGTCAGCAGAAAGCAACGGGATGCGCACATGTGGAATTATAGGCGTTGCTGCAAGACTGGGAAGAGTTCACTCTCCTTCGGGGAATGGTGGCTCCTTTTCCCGTGACTCACATATCATACAGAAGCCCTTGGCTCCCTGGTTCCTGTGTTGTTATTGAGTCACTAAGTCGTGGCCGACACTTTGTGACCTGAGGGACTGCAGCACACCAGGCTTCTCTGTCCTTCACCAACTCCCGGCATTTGCTCAAACTCAGAGAGTTGGACTGTGAAGAAAGTTGAGTGCCAAAGAATTGATGCTTTTGAACTGTGGTGTTGGAGAAGACTCTTGAGAGTCCCTTGGACTGCAAGGAGGTCCAACCAGCCATGCTAAAGGAGATCAGCCCAGGGATTTCTTTGGAAGGAATGATGCTAAAGCTGAAACTCCAGTACTTTGGCCACCTCATGCGAAGAATTGACTCATTGGAAAAGACTCTGATGCTGGGAGGAATTAGGGGCAGGAGGAGAAGGGGACGACAGAGGATGAGATGGCTGGATGGCATCACTGACTAGATGGACGTGAGTTTGAATGAACTTCGGGAGTTGGTGATGGACTGGGAGGCCTGGCGTGCTGCGATTCATGGGGTCGCAAAGAGTTGGACACGACTGAGCGTCTGAACTGAATTGAAGTGATGTCCATCACGTTGGTGATGCCATCCAACCATCTCATCCTCTGTCACCCCCTTCTCCTCTGGCCCTCAATCTTTCCCAGCATGAGGATCTTTTCAAATGAGTCAGTTCTTCCCATCAGGTGGCCAAAGTATTGGAGCTTCCCCTTCAGCATCAGTCCTTCTAATGAACATTCAGGACTGATTTCCTTCAGGACTGACATCTCCCTGCAGTCCAAGGGACTCTCAAGAGTCTTCTCCAACATCACAGTTCAAAAGCATCAATTCTTTGGTGCTCAGCTTTCTTTATGGTCCAGCTCTCACATCTATACATGATTACTGGAAAAACCATAGCTTTGACTAGACAGAGCTTTGTTGGTAAAGTGATGTCTCTGCTTTTTAATACACTGTCTAGGTTTATCATAGCTTTTCTTCCAAGGAACAAGCATCTTTTAATTTCATGGACTTCCTATTTGATATTGTTAATATAAAATCTTATCTGCTTATTTTGATAGAAATTCTTAGTAGTGAAGAAATGTATGGGGCATTGGACATTCTCTTATTTTTTTTCCTTTTTTCTCTGTGTAGAAATCTACTCCATGGTATCTTTTCCAATCTGAGCCCTCCCAGTGACAGCTCCTCTCTTCATGATTTAGGGTTTTTGTTTTAAACACTCATTCTAACAGGCCACTTAAAACTTTATGCTTTCAGCAGGCATGTGCTGTGTTTAGCCGCTCAGTTGTGTCTGACTCTTTGCACCCCCCTGGACTGTAACCCACCAAGTTCCTGTCCATGGAATTCTCCAAGCAAGAATACTGGAGTGGGTTGCCTTGCCCTCCTCCAGGGGACCTTCCCAACCCAGCGATTGAACCCAGCCCTCCCACACCGCAGGTGGATTCTTTACCATCTGAGCCACCAGAGAAGCCCAAGAATACTGAAGTAGGTGCCTGTCCCTTCTCCAGGGGATCTTCCTGACCCAGGATTCAAACTGGGGTCTCCTGCATTGTAGGTGAATTCCAGGGAAGTCCTCAGTAGGTATAATTTTCCTATAATTTTCTTATTGAAAATAAGCAGACAGCCTCAATAAAGTGTGCAAAGAGTTATCATATTCTAGCATTTTACTGTTTTCCACAGCTTCATCATCTTTACTTCATTATGAGATCAGGAAATGAGGTCAGGAAAATTGGCCCTGACTTTCATTATGAACTTTACTCTCCAGTATTTCATTTTTCTTTTTAAATATGCTTTTATCTTCTCTTCCAGACTCAGAGGAAGGGTTCACTTCCTGAAATAAACTACTCTATGTCCTGGATTTTTTTGTGACTCCCATGAAGACATTAGACTCAAAATCTTTTCTTCTGCCTTGCAGGTCCTTCTCTTGTGCCTTCAAAATGTTGTGGGCCCTGCCTGCTCTTTATAAAATATTTTTCCTCACTTTTATTTCATCACCAAACTTGAATTAAAAGCTCACATCTTCATGTTCTCACCACTCATTCTCTTTTTAAACTGCTGTAATCTCCCTTCTATCTCAAAATTGTTTCCCTGACAGTCGGCAGTGAACCAGTGATTCAATTTCACAGACTGTTCTTGGCTTGAACCTCTCGGAGGCTTAAACTGGAGATCCTGCTTTCCTTGAATGTGCGAATCTATAGCGTTCATTAATCTAATGCAAATATTTTAGGTGCTTTACGTATAACTCATCTTGTCATCACCATACCCAGTGAAGTGGTACCACGACTGCTCTTACTCTGCTGATGCGGAAGCCGAGGGCTGCGGAAGGTGAGGGTCTGTCTGAGAAGCCTGTTCAAGTGTCCTTGCTCTTCACTTCCTCTTTTCTGCGTTTTTGGCTTGTTTGCTGCCTCCTTTTCCGTCACCTTCCAGTGAGCATTCCGTTCCTCTCAACAGCTGTTTGTCCTCATCTTCTCTCTCTGCTCACTTGCCTTCAGTAAAATGGTCCTGCTTTATTAATAAAATTATAATATTTTTGAAGATCAATTCTTGCTACTCTTGTAACAGACTTTGTTCATTCTGGATTCAAAGTTCTACTTTATTTGATTGCCCACATCTAACTGGTTGTTTCTCTTTCCTTTTATATTGTTTGTATATCCATCTTTTAAAATCCAGCCTTTTCTGATCTCCCCTTTCTTTTCTAGATCCCTATAACTTTTATTGTCCACAACAGTCAGTGGGTAATAAATGACCTGTTGCATTCTATTTGTTTCTTATATGCATGTCTTGCCTTTTTAGCTGTATAGGAAATGCGGCTCTGCCTTTTAACTACTTTATATTGTCTTTCTGTTGTTAGTATTTGACATGTAACACAGAGGTGACTACATGATAGATATTTTATCAGCTAAGGCTCCAAACAAGAGAAAACAACTGTGACTAATTATACGCGTGCCATGTTACTTCAGTCATGTCTGATTCTTTGCAGCCCCATGGACGGCAGCCCACTAGGCTCCTCTGTCCAAGGGATTCTCCAGATAAGAACACTGGAGTGGGTTGCCATGTCCTTCTCCAGGGGATCTTCCTGACCAAAGGATCGAACCCTCGTCTCTTTGTCTCCTGAATTGACAGGTGGATTCTTTACCACTAGTGCCATCTGGGGAAACTGACTAAAAGCAAACTTGTGGCAAGGATTTGGGGAGCTCTTGGAGTGGACAGGAGCTACAGTGTCCTCCAGCTGGTGATCAGAATGATGAGGCTGTGCTCTGGGTGGGGCTCTGATCACGTTCCAGCTCTTGACTGTCTGCTGAAGATGCAATGAGAGGAAAGAGCATCTGAACGCCTCGCTGAATTCTCATGCTCCTCCACTTTAATTAAAGTCTAGCCAGCCTAGTCAGTTCAGTCTAGTCAGTTCAGTCACTCAGTCATGTCCGACTTTTTGTGACCCCATAGACTGCAGCATACCAGGCCTCCCTGTCCATCACCAACTCCCAGAGCTTGCTCAAACTCATGTCCATTGAGTCGGTGATGCCATCCAACCATCTCATCCTCTGTCGTCCCCTTCTCCTCCCTCCTTCAGTCTTTCCCAGCATCAGGGTCTTTTCCAATGAGTCAGTTCTTTGCATCAGGTGGCCAAAATATTGGAGTTTCAGCTTCAGCATCAGTCCTTCCAGTGAACATTCAAGGCTGATTTCCTTTAGGATGGACTGGTTTGATAAGGGGTAATTCCTAACCATCCAAATCACATTGCTACCAGGAAAGGAAGAGTTATATTGGGAAACAACCTCCCCTCAAGTTTATAGTAGATACTGAATAAACACTTATTGAATGAAGGTGAACCTTGTGACATTAACACCATATTAGGTTTAGTTCTGCAAAACTAGCGCGGCTTATTTTCATCTATTCTTTCTGATTGGAGCTGAGTCGACGTGTGTGTGGTGTATAGAGGCTGAAGAAAGTCAGGGGCAGGCAGTCATGGAGGTCAAGCATACTGTGAGGATAAACTGAGAAACTGCAGAGAAAGCAGGCCCCTCATTTAGACATTTAGATTCCAGGCTGTTTATTGAGAGAAGAGACAGAATATTTGGTCATAAGTCATTTGAATTATACTTTAATCTGCATCTGCAGTTTAGGAAGAAGAAGCTAACTAATATAGAAATTGGTTTCAAGGTCTGAATAGTAAATTGAAAGGATTTCTAACTGTTCTTGCAAGCAATTCTCTTAACTGTTAACCAGACCACTTCACCCCTTTGCTTTTCTGATTCCCTGTAAGTGAAAGAAGGGATTTAAACAAATCAAAATTAAATCTCCATCAGTTGAAAAGCCCACCCTTTGTCATTCATATTTTGATATACTTTTAAGGCAATCCGTGATTAATTATCACTTACAAGAACATGATGAAATGAATATCTTTGCTGCTTGCTTATCTGGAAACACCAAATGACTCTTCAAATACATTCCTCATAGAGTTATTCCTCACTGACGTCAGTCTTGAGATGTTTGTGTGAATTCTTGCCCTTGTCTGCATTTAGCCAGACTCTTTCTCAGCCCCAAGTCACACTAGACTTTGGACAGTACAAGTCCTTCCCTTTCGCTTGTCTCCTGGGATCTTCAGCAGTGACAAAACCTAGAGTTCTCTCTGATTTGTTACAAAGCCTTCATGGCCTCATCTGAGGTAGATTTCTGCCCCTTTTCTGACTGTACTTCTATTAACATTCTATTTTTGAGCTCATTGGGCCCAAATCTTGAGACCTGGTTGCTGGACTTGCTCTTCTTTCTTTAAAGAGTTATAGCTGACCATTACATGATTTCATAAATATGTATTATGCTGGAATTAGTGCCTACCTGTAGGTCCTCTATATTGTTCTTATGTTTATGGAATAACTTAGGAATGTTTGGCCCTGACTAAACATTCACATCAAGGCTTTTCAAAGTTCAAAAACTCCCATAGTTTACAGATTCACCCAAATTAGGTCATGATACATAATCAAATCAGGTGCTTCTATATAGATGACATTCTTGTCCCAGGGCTAAAGCCACGCAGTGTAGGTAGAATCTCACTAAGGTTCATAATATTGCAAAGAACAGACTATTAAAATGAAGGGGCTTCAGTGTCCTTGAAGTGAGCTTTGAAGCTTTATAGATATTGTACATTCTCCCTCCCCCATTTCTAAACTCCTGCTATTACATGTAATTAGGCAGGTTTGGGGCTGTACTTCCCTAGGGAGTGCCATCCATGCTGTGATCTCAGTAATGGGTGCCACCTGGATCTGTACAATGCACAACTGGAGACTCGCATGGTGTTCCAGCTGCCCACACCTGCATAAGCACAAGCAGCTCCAGCCATTCATAAAGCCTTGAATGTGCCAAGCAACCTTTCCGTGTCTTTTCACTTTGGTTCCCTTTGCTCTGTCTGTCCATACTTCATCTTGCTGGCACACCGCTACTCTTTCTTTAAGATACATTTGAAGTCTATGATTCATCAAATGAAGGATGACAATTGTAATATAAATATTATGCATTAATGGATACTTGTCACTGTTTAAAATTCTGTTGCCACTATTATACTTACCGTGCTCTCTTGCACATTGGAGTTTGAGGTTCTTGAATACTGAAGATCATACTTTACATGTCTTTGGAAGCTTACCAGTCATCATGATGGCTACATGAGCAGTCATATCTCAAAATTTTCTGAATAACTGGTTCAGCAAAAGTAGGATGGATGCATTTTCAGGTCTGTTTTTGTAGCAACCACTGTAGTACAAGTCCTAGCTTAAAGAGGGCAGGGGGGCAACTGTTTAACTGTCTGCTTGGCTTTTGTCCTGTGCAGTGATCTGTTTCGTTTTATAGTATTCTTTTTATCTAGAAGAATAAAGGTGTGTGTCCTGCATTAACAGGCAGATTCTTTACCACTGAGCCACCAGGGAAGCCCTTAAATTATGTATAGTAGGATTTAAGAATATCAGTGAGTACACATTAGTGAAGATGAAATCAAGACAGGGAGTGTGCCAGGGATACAGCGAATTAAGCAATCCACATCACAGAGATGCTATATATTTGATAGGAAGTGAGATACAAAAAAGGTTCTGAGCTTCCCTCTAACAACACAACACAAAACAAAGAGAAACAAGCCTGGCAGCAAATCTTATAGTGTTTGTGGGTTCAACATGTACTGACAAGACCACTTTCATTTGGCTTTTGGATAGTGCCATACTTGAAGATTCTACCTTGAGTCTTAGCCAGTAAGGCAACAAGTGATATGATGGGCAAATTCTCAACTGAACACGATGGTAAAAGAATTGATTTTGTTGCTTTTCATTATTCCTCCAAATAACTAGATAGCATGATGTGAACTTACAATACAGAAAGAATTATTTTTAAGTAGCTAAAGCAATGTCCTGTAGGTACAGCTCTATGATGCTATTGCTGGGTGCAAAATGAAATCTAGTACACCTGGAAGAGTCTATAAATGATACATTATTTTAGCAATCACTCAATGATATTATAGCTCACAGCCAAACAGAGAGTAAACCTTGTCCATTAAGGTTGATGTACACATTGTAGTGGTCTTTCCGGGTGGCTCAGCTGGTCAAGAATTCACCTGCAATGCGGGAGACCTGGATTCAACCCCTGGGTTGGGAAGATCCCCTGGAGGAGGGGATGGCTACCCACTCCCATATTCTGGCCCAGAGAATTCCGGGGACTGTATTGTCCATGGGGTCCCAAAGAATTGGACATGACTGAGCAACTTTCACGTTTACTTTCACACATTGTATTATCAATGGAAAAGAATATAAAGTGGATATGCTTTCGTCAAAAATCAGACATGTACTTGTTTAATTCATGCTAAGATACATGTCTGAGTGGATGGTCATCCCATCACCGCATGGACATTGGCCCAGGTTTAAACTAGATTTTGGATCTACTTTAACATGTCAGAGGATGGCTGCCATTTTATCCCAGAAACAGTTGAGATCATTTCAGCTGTTAAACTTTCAAAGACGAACTTAGAAAAAACTTTACCCAATCATAAGTAACTGAAAAAAAAGTGGCTAACTTTATTTATTATAGCTTCTTGGTGATTCTTTCAAGTTGATTTAGATTTAAAATAGACTTTTCATTTCTAATTCAGACCTGTCATATTAAGTTATTGGCTACACACCTACTATTTGTTAGAAGATACCCACCCCAAATACTAATTTTTGACTTTGTTGTACCTGGTTTTAAAGCTGTTTCATTGATGTTGTTTTTATTGCAGTAATTAAGTAGTAAAATCTAATGTGAGGTTATTTCTACCTAGTTCAAATAATAAATCCATGTCATTAGTGTGTAGAATATTATTATATCCTCTATAGCAGGTGGGGGGGAGACAGATCATCAGAAAGTATTATTAAGCCAATAAGGTGCCAGTTAAAAGTAAAGGTGAGTCTAGTATAATATTGCCAACCGAGCGTGGGCATTTGTCTTCCATCTGTTAGGACTCTTACAACAAGAAATGCAGACTGGGGTGGGAGGAACCCTATAGCAATTGTTCCAGGAAAGATCTGTAATTATGACCAATTTCCTCCTCCTCCTTGCCAAAAAATTTGGGAATGAATACTGATCCTTATGAAATACTTGGGGGCCAGGTGGCAGACTTCTAGGGTAAATTTTCTTTAAATTTCTAACTGAGAACTTAAGATCCAGACTACCAAGGAGAAATCCCAAGTAGTTTTACAAAATGAAGGAAAGGATGATCTATTTATTAATAAACATGATCAAATTGCCCCCCCATTCCCCCAAAAAGAACTTCCCTAAAAACCCGGGTGGCTAAAGTTTATAGGTGCTGTTTAAAAAAATATTTTTTCTTGTTTACAAAAGCTACTTGCAAAAGTTCAGCTTTGTCAGCTAGTAGGATAGATGAGTTTCCTTTATTTATTTAAACAAAAAATGTCATATATATTGTAGAACACTTGTAACTGCATGGGATATGTAAATCCATGGGGTATGAGACCTGCACTTATCTCACTATCTGAGGCTAAGTATTGCACATTCCAAAAGAGAGTCCTTGGTTTAAAGTGTTCTTGGCTTAACATGATGAGTGGTGTTCTCCAGCAGTATGTAGCAATAATCACTGCTTGTGAAGTCTATCTTCTGTTCTAATTTGTTTCTGTTGTTCAGCCTCAAAGTTGTGTCCAACTCTTTATGACTCCATGGACTGCAGCATGCCAGCTTTGCTGTCCCTAACCATCTCCTGGAGTTTGCCCAAGTTCATGTCCATTAAATCTGTGACACCATCCAACCATCTCATCCTCTGTCTCCCTCTTGTCCTTCTGCCTTCAATTTTTCCCAGCATCAGTGTCTTTTCCAATGAGTCAGCTGTTTGCTGACTGTTTCAGCAGATGGTGAAAAATATCAGAGCGGAGGATATTAACAAATAAGACATATCAACAAATCTGAAAGGAGGTATCTGGAAATAAGCTGATGGATGATACATATTCTAATATCTATCTAAGTTGTATTGAGGAGGTACGAGCTGATTGTATTTGTGGAAGTCGCACAGAGCTCGAGCTGAGAGTTAGCAAATCATAGGAGTGGGAGGGAGGAGGAGCTGAAACTAGGAGAATTATTTCTGAGTCTGTCTGTGGAGCAGAGGAAAGCCACATCAGCTACACAGAATAATATCTGTATTCTTTGTTTAAAATATTTTAAATTGTTATAAGATACGCATAGCATTCAATGTACCATTTTAAGTGTACAGTTCAGTGAGATTAAGCTCTGCAACGATCACCCCTCCAGAACTCTTCAGCCTTCAACACGGAAACTCTGTACCCACTGAAGGGACTCTTCCCATTCTTCCCTCGCCTCAGTTCCTGGTGACCACTATTCTGATTTCTGTATGTTTGCCTTAGAGTACTCTAGGCACTCCTGGAGTTGAAAGTGAAAGTGAAGTCGCTCAGTCGTGTCCGACTCTTTGCGACCCCGTGAACTGTAGCCCACCAAGCTCCTCTGTCCATGGGATTCTTCAGGCAAGAGTACTGGAGTGGGTTACCATTTCCTTCTCCAGGGGATCTTCCCGACCCAAGGATTGAACCCGGGTCTCCCCATTGCAGGCAGATGCTTTAGCCTCTGTGCCACCAGGGAATCCCTTGGAGCTGAACCATGTATTATTTGTCTTTGTGTGACTGGCTTTCGTTCACTTAAAATCACGTCTGGAAGGTTCACCTGTGTTGCGGTATATATTATAATTTCCTTCCTTTTTAAGGCAAAACAATATTCAGTTCAATTCACTCAGTCGTGTCCAACTCTTTGTGACCCCATGGACTACAGCACACCAGGCCTCCACATCCATCACCAACTCCTGGAACTTACTCAAACTCATGCCCATGGAGTCAGCAATGCCATCCAACCATCTCATTTTCTGTCATCCCCTCCTCCTCCCACCTTTACTCTTTCTCAAAAACAGGATTTTTTCAAATAAGCCACTTCTGCACATCAGGTGGCCAAAGTACTAGAGCTTCAGCTTCGACATCAGTCTTCCAGTGAATATTCAGGACTGATTTCCTTTAGGATGGACTGGTTGGATCTCCTGGCAGTCCAAGAGACTCTCAAGAGTCTTCTCCAACACCACAGTTCAAAAGTATCAGTTCTTTGGCACTCAGCTTTCTTTATAGTCCAACTCTCACATCCATACATGACCACTGGAAAAACCATAGCCTTGACTAAACGGACCTTTGTTGGCAAAGTAATGTCTCTGCTTTTTAATGCATCATCTAGGTTGGTCATAAATTTTCTTCCAAGAAGCAAGCATCTGTTAATTTCATGGCTGCAGTCACCATCTGCAGTCATTTTGGAGTCCAAAAAATATTCTGTCACTGTTTCCCCATCTATTGCCATGAAATAATGGAACCAGAGGCCATCATCTTACTTTTCTGAACGTTGAGTTTTAAGCCAACTTTTTCACTCTCCTCTTCCACTTTCATCAAGAAGCTCTTTAGTTCTTCACTGTCTGCCATAAGAGTGGTGTTATCTGATATCTAAGGTTGTTGATATTTCTCCTGGCAATCTTGATTCCAACTTTTGATGCATTCAACCCAGCTTTTCTCATGATGTGTTCTGCATACAAGTTAAATAAGCAGGGTGACAATATACAGCCTTGACGTACTCCTTTTCCTATTTGGAACCAGTCTGTTGTTCCATGTCCAGTTCTAACTGTTGCTTTCTGACCTGCATACAGATTTCTCAAGAGGCAGGTCAGGTGGTCTGGTATTCCCATCTCTTTCAGAATTTTCCACAGTTTATTGTGATCCACACACTCAAAGGCTTGGCATTGTCAATAAAGCAGAAAGAGACATTTTTCTGGAACTCTCTTGCTTTTTCTATGATCCAGCTGATGTTGGCAATTTGATCTCTGGTTCCTCTGCCTTTTCTAAAACCAGTTTGAACATCAGGAAGTTCATGGTTCACATATTGCTGAAGCCTGGCTTGAAGAATTTTGAGCATTACTTTACTAGCATGTGAGATGAGTGCAATTGTGCGGTACTTTGAGCGTTCTTTGGCATTGCCTTTCTTTGGGATTGGAATGAAAACTGACCTTTTCCAGTCCTGTGGCCACTGCTGAGTTTTTCCCAATTTGCTGGCATATTGAGTGTAGCACTTTCACAGCATCATCTTTCAGGATTTGAAATAGCTCTACTGGAATTCCATCACCTCCACTAGCTTTGTTCATAGTGATGCTTTCTAAGGCCCACTTGACTTCACATTCCAGGATGTCCGACTCTAGGTGAGTGATCACACCATTGTGATTATCTTGTTCGTGAAGATCTTTTTTGTACAGTTCTTCCGTGTATTCTTGCCCCCTCTTCCTAATATCTTCTGTTTCTGTTAGGCCCATACCATTTCTGTCCTTTATCGAGCCCAACTTGTATGAAATGTTCCCTCAGTATCTCTAATTTTCTTGAAGAGATCCTTAGTCTTTCTCATTCTGTTGTTTTCCTCTGTTTTTTTGCACTGATCACTGACGAAGGCTTTCTTATCTCTCCCTGCTATTCTTTGGAACTCTGCATTCAAATGGGTAGATCTTTCCTTTTCCCCTCTGCTTTTCACTTCTCTTCTTTTCACAGCTATTTGTAAGGCCTCCTCAGACAGCCATTTTGCTTTTTTGCATTTCTTTCCGTGGGGGTGGTCTTGATCCCTGTCTCCTGTACAATGTCATGAACCTCCATCCGTAGTTCATCAGGAACTCTGTCTATCAGATGTAGTCCCTTAAATCTATTTCTCACTTCCACTATGTAATTGTAAGGGATTTGATTTAGGTCATACCTGAATGGTCTAATGGTTTTCCCTCCTTTCTTCAATTTAAATCTGAATTTGGCAAGAAGGAATTCATGATCTGACCCACAGTCAGCTTCCGGTCTTGTTTTTGCTGACTGTATAGAGGTTCTCCATCTTTGGCTGCAAAGAACATAATCAATCTGATTTTGGTGTTGACCATCTGGTGATGTCCATGTGTAGAATCTTTTCTTATGTTGTTGGAAGAGGGTATTTGCTACGACCAGTGCATTCTCATGGCAAAACTCTGTTAGCATTTGCCCTGCTTCATTCTGTACTCCAAGGCCAAATTTGCCTGTTACTCCAGGTATTACTTGACTTCCTACTTTTGCATTCCAGTCCTCTATAATGAAAAGGATATCTTTTTCGGGTTTTTGTTCTAGAAGGTCTTGTAGGTCTTCATAGAACTGTTAAACTTCAGCTTCTTCAGCATTACTGGTTGGGGCATAGACTTGGATTACCATGTTATTGAATGGTTTGCCTTTGAAACAAACAGAGATCATTCTGTCCTTTTCCAAGTACTGCATTTCAGACTCTTTTGTTGACTATGATGGCTACTCCATTTCCTCTAAGAGATTCTTGCCCACAGTCATAGATATAATGGTCATCTGAGTTAAAGTCACCCTTTCCAGTCCATTTTCCGTGGTGATTCCTAAAATGTTGATGTTCACCCTTGCCATCTCCTGTTTGATCACTTCCAGTTTGCCTTGATCATGGACCTGACATTCCAGGTTCCTATGCAATATTGCTCTTTACAGCACTGGACCTTGCTTCCATCACCAGTCACATCCACAACTAGGTACTGTTTTTGCTTTGGCTCTGTCTCTTCGTTCTTTCTGGAGTCATTTCTCCACTGGTCTCCAATAGCATATTGGGCACCTACTGACCTGGGGAGTTCTTTCAGTATCCTATTTTTTTGCCTATCCATGCTGTTCATGGGGTTCTCAAAGCAAGAATCCTGATGTGGTTTGCCATTCCCTTCTCCAGTGGACCACGTCTTGTCAGAACTCTCCACATGACCCGTCTGTCTTGGGTGGCCCTACACGGCATGGCTCATAGTTTCACTGAGTTAGACAAGGCCCTGGGCCATGTGATTAGATTGGGTATGACATGGACCACACACCCAGAAGTGGTATTGAAGAATAATATGGTAATTCTATTCTTAACTTTTTGAGGAAACACCGTACTATTTTCTACACTTGCACCAATTTGTGTATCTACCATCAGTTCAAAGCGTGTCACTTTCTCTGCAACCGTACTCACAGTTGCTATTTTCTGGTTTTATTTTTATATTTTGATAGTAGCCATCCCAAAGGGTGTGAGGTTATTATGGTTTTGATTTGCATTTCAATAAAGATTAGGGATATCAAGGAATTCCTATGTGCTTATTGGTCATTTATGTATTTTCTTTGGAGAAATGTCTATGAAAGTTATTTCCTCATTTTTTACTTAGGATTTTTATTTCTGTTGAGTTATAAGAGTTTTTTTTAGTGTTTTCTGAATTGTAACCTTTATCAGATATTTGATTTGCAAATGTGTTCCCCCATTCTGTGAGCTGCTGCTTTATTCTGTTAACTTTGTCCTTTGATGCAGAGACGTTTTAAATTTTGATGTAGTCCAGTTTATCTAGTTTTTTCTTTTAATGCCTGCACTTTGGTATTATATCCAAGAAATCATTTTAAAACCGCATCATTCACTGAAATAAATAAAGAACAGATGTTCACAGTGTAAATTGTTCCAGACAATAGCAAAGAGAAAGCACTTCCAAATAGCTTACATGAGTTTTCAGTAATCCAGATACCAAAACAGGAAAAAAAAAACATTATGAAAAAAGGAAAATTACAGGTCTATTTCACTTATTATTAGCAATACAAAGAAAGTATTTGCAAATAAAATGCAATAGTATTTAAAACGGATGTATGTTCCAGCCAACTTGGGATTATCCCAGTGTTTCAGATGGCTTAATGTTAGAAAAATTTATAAATATAGATAACCTCTTAATAGATGAAAAGAAAAATATTCATGGTATCAACTCAAAAAAATTCAGAGATCATACCAGTTCAGTTCATTCACTCAGTCGTGTTCGACTCTTTGCGACCCCATGGACTGCAGCATGCCAGACTTCCTTGTCTACCACCATCTCCCAGAGTATGCTCAAACTCATGTCCATTGAGTTGGTGATGCCATCCAATCAACTCACCTGCTGTCGTCCCCTTCTCCTCCCGCCTTCAATCCTTACCAGCATCAGGGTCTTTTCCAGTCAGTCAGTCCTTCACATCAGATGGACAAAGTATTGGAACTTCAGCTTCAGCGTCAATCCTTCCAATGAATATTCAGTACTGATTTCATTTAGGATGGGCTGGTTTGATCTCCTGGCAGTCTAAGGGACACTCAAGAGTCTTCTCCAACACCACAGTTCAAAAGCATCAGTTCTTTGGCACTCAGCTTTCTTTATGGTCCAACTCTCACATCCATACATGACTACTGGAAATACCATAGTTTTGACTAGATGGACTTCTGTTGGCAAAGTAATGTCTATGCTTTTTATATGCTGTTGAGGTTGGTCATAGCTTTTCTTCCAAGGAGCAAGCATCTGTTAATTTTATGACTGCGGTCACCATCTACAGGCATTTTGGAGCTCAAGAAAATGTGTCTGTCACCCTTTCCATTGTTTCTCCATTGATTCTCAGTAAAGTGATGGGACAGGATGCCATGATCTTACTTTTTTAAATGATGAGTTTGAAGCAAGCTTTTTCACTCTCCCCTTTCACTTTAGTGAAATCCTTCCCAGCATCAGAGTCTTTTCCAATGAGTCAACTCTTCGCATGAGGTGGTCAAAGTACTGGAGTTTTAGCTTTAGCATAATTCCTTCCAAAGAAATCCCAGGGCTGATCTCCTTCAGAATGGACTGGTTGGATCTCCTTGCAGTCCAAGGGACTCTCAAGAGTCTTCTCCAACACCACAGTTCAAACGCATCAATTCTTCAGTGCTCAGCCTTCTTCACAGTCCAACTCTCACATCCATACATGACCACAGGAAAAACCATAGCCTTGACTAGAGAGACCTTAGTCAGCAAAGTAATGTCTCTGCTTTTGAATATGCTACTAGGTTGATCATAACTTTTCTTCTAAGGAGTAAGCGTCTTTTAATTTCATGGCTGCAGTCACCATCTGCAGTGATTTTGGAGCCCCCAAAAATAAAGTCTGACACTGTTTCCACTGTTTCCCCATCTATTTCCCATGAAGTGATGGGACCAGATGCCATGATCTTCATTTTCTCAATGTTGAGCTTTGGGCCAACTTTTTCGCTCTCCTCTTTCACTTTCATCAAGAGGCTTTTTAGTTCCTCTTCACTTTCTGCCATAAGGGTGGTGTCATCTGCATATCTGAGGTTATTGATATTCCTCCTGGCAATCTTGATTCCAGCTTGTGTTTCTTCCAGCCCAGTGTTTCTCATGATGTACTCTGCATATAAGTTAAATAAGCAGGGTGACAATATACAGCCTTGACGTACTCCTTTTCCTATTTGGAACCAGTCTGTTGTTCCGTGTCCAGTTCTAACTGTTGCTTCCTGACCTGTATACAGATTTCTCAAGAGGCAGGTCAGCTGGTCTGGTATTCCCATCTCTTTCAGAATTTTCCACAGTTTATTGTGATCCACACACTCAAAGGCTTGGCATTGTCAATAAAACAGAAATAGATGTTTTTCTGGAACTCTCTTGTTTTTTCCATGATCCAGCGGATGTTGGCAATTTGATCTCTGGTTCCTCTGCCTTTTCTAAAACCAGCTTGCACATCAGGAAGTTCACGGTTCACGTATTGCTGAAGCCTGGCTTGGAGAATTTTGAGCATTACTTTACTAGCATGTGAGATGAGTGCAATTGTGTGGTAGTTTGAGCATTCTTTGGCATTGACTTTCTTTGGGATTGGAACGAAAACTGACCTTTTCCAGTCCTGTGGCCACCGCTGAGTTTTCCCAATTTGCTGGCATATTGAGTGCAGCACTTTCTCACCATCATCTTTCAGGATATGAAATAGCTCCACTGGAATTCCATCACCTCCACCAGCTTTGTTCATAGTGATGCTTTCTAAGGCCCCCTTGACTTCACATTCCAAGATGTCTGGCTCTAGATGAGTGATCACACCATCGTGATTATCTGGGTTGTGAAGATCTTTTTTGTACAGTTCTGTGTATTCTTGCCACCTCTTCTAAACCTCCCAGTAATCTTGATTCGAGCTTGAGCTTCATCCACCAAGCATTTCACATGATGTATTCTGTGTATAAGTTAAACAAGCAGGGTGACCATATTCAGCCTTGACATACTCCTTTCCCAACTTGGAACCAGTCCATTTTTCCATGTTCAGTTTTAACTGTTGCCTCTAGACCTGCCTACAGATTTTTCAGGAGGCAGGTCAGGTGGTCTGGTATTCCCATCTCTTTAAGAGTTTTCCATAGTTTATTGTGATCCACATAGTCAAAGCCTTTGGCGTAGTCAGTAAAGCCAGTGTAGAAGTTGGTGACTGCAGCCATGAAATTAAAAGACACTTACTCTTTGGAAGGAAAGTTATGACCAACCAAAACAGCATATTAAGAAGCAGAGACATTACTCTGCCAACAAAGGTCCATCTAGTCAAAGCTATGGTTTTTGCAGTGGTCATGTATGGATGTGACAGTTGGACTATAAAGAAAGCTGAGAGCCAAAGAATTGATACTTTTGAACTGTGGTGTTGGAGAAGACTCTTAGAGTCCCTTGGACTACATGGAGATCCAACCAGTCCATCCTAATGGAGATCAGTCCTGAATATTCATTGGAAGTACTGATACTGAAGCTGAAGCTCCAATACTTTGGCCACCTGATGAGAAGAACTGACTCATTGGAAAAGACCCTGATGCTAGGAAGGATTGAAGGCAGGAGGAGAAGGAGATGAAAGAGGATGAGATGGTTGAATGGCGTCACTGACCTAATGGACATGAGTTGGAGTAAACTCCTGGAGTTGGTGATGGACATGGAGGCCTGGCATGCTGTAGTCCATGGGTTTGTAAAGAGTAGGACACCACTGAGAGACGAACTGAACTGAACTGAGATGTTTTTCTGGGACTCTCTTGCTTTTTGTATGATACAAGGGATGTTAGCAATCTGATCTCTGGTTCTGCTGCCTTTTCTAAATCCAGCTTGAATATATGGAAGTTCTCAATTCATGCACTGTTGAAGCTTTGCATGGAGAATTTTGAGCATTACTTTGCTAGCTTGTGAGATGAGTGCAATTGTGTGGTAGTTTGAACATTCTTTGGCATTGCCTTTCTTTGTAATTGGATGGAGACATCTTTTCCAGTCCTATGGCCACTGCTGAGTTTTCCAAATGTGCTGGCATATTGAGTGCAGCACTTTCACAGAATTATTTTTTAGGATTTGAAACAGCTCAGCTGAAATTCTGTCACCTCCACTAGCTTTCTTAGTAGTGATTCTTCCTAAGGCCCACTTGACTTTGCACCCCAGGATGTCTGGCTCTAGGTGAGCGATCACACCGTAATGGTTATCTGGGTCATGAATATCTTTTTTTGTATACTTCTTGGCGACGGCGGTGGCCAGCGCACTAAGTGCAGGCGGTGGCGACGGCCAAGAGCTACCCCACGTCTGAGGTCAGGAGCAGTGGCCTAGAGTGCCAGGCTGCGGCACTGCAGGAACAGTCAAGAGGAGCTACCCCGCTTCCAAGGTCTGAAGCGATGGCCGGGAGGAGATACCCCACGTCCGAGTCCAGGGACAGTGGCCGGGAGGAGCCACCCGGCGTCCGAGGCCTGCTGCGGCGCCCGAGGCCAAGGGCAGCGGCAGGAAGGAGCAACCCCACGCCCAAGGCTAGGGGTGGTGGCCGGAAGGAGCAACCCCACTAGGGGCAGCGGCCGGGAGGGGCCACCCTACATTCAAGGAGTGGTGGCTGTGCAGGTGCAGGAGGGCCTACAGGAGCCATCCCACGTTGAAGGTCAGGAAGGGCGGCAGGAGAAGACACCCCTCATCCAAGGTAAGGAGCAGCAGGCTGTGCTTTGCTGGAGCAGCCCTGAAGAGATACCCCATGCCCAAGGTAAGAGAAACCCAAGTAAGATGGTAGGTGTTGCAAGAGGACATCAGAGGGCAGCCACACTGAAACCATACTCACAGAAATCTAGTCAATCTAATCACACTAGGACCACAGCATTGTCTAACTCAATGAAACTAATCCATGACCATGGGGCAACCCAAGACGGGCGGGTCATGGTGGAGGTCTGACAGAATGTGGTCCATTGGAGAAAGGAATGGCAAGCCACTTCAGTATTCTTGCCTTGAGAACCCCATGAACAGTAGGGAAAGGCAAAATGATAGGATACTGAAAGAGGGACTCCCCAGGTCAGTAGGTGCTCAATATGCTACTGGAGGTCAGTGGAGAAATAACTCCAGAAAGAAAGAAGGGATGAAGCCAAAAAAAAAAACCAATACCCAGCTGTGGATGTGACTGGTGATAGAAGCAAGGTCCGATGCTGTAAAGAGCAATATTGTATAGGAACCTGGAATGTCAGGTCCATGAATCAAGGCAAATTGGAAGTGGTCAAACAGGAGATGGCAAGGGTGAATGTCGACATTCTAGGAATCAGAGAACTAAAATGGACTGGAATGGATGAATTTAACTCAGATGACCATTATATCTACTACTGTGGGCAGGAATCCCTCAGAAGAAATGGAGTAGCCATCATGGTCAACAAAAGAGTTCAAAATGCAGTACTTGGATGCACTCTCAAAAATGACAGAATGATCTTTGTTCATTTCCAACGCAAACCATTCAATATCACAGTAATCCAAGTCTATGCCCCAGCCAGTAAAGCTGAAGAAGCTGAAGGTGAACGGTTCTGTGAAGACCTACAAGACCTATTAGAACTAACATCCAAAAAAAGATGTCCTTTTCATTACAGGGGATTGGAATACAAAAGTAGGAAGTCAAGAAACAGCTGGAGTAACAGGCTAATTTGGCCTTGGAATGTGGAATGAAGTAGGGCAAAGACTAATAGAGTTTTGCAAAGAAAATGCACTGGTCATAACAAACAGCCTCTCCCAACAACACAAGAGAAGCATCTTCACATGGACATCACCAGATGGTCAACAGCAAAATCAGATCAATTATATTCTCTTCAGCCAAAGATGGAGAAGCTCTATACTGTCAATAAAAACAAGTCCAGGAGCTGACTGTGGCTCAGATCATGAACTCCTTATTACCAAATTCAGACTCAAATTGAAGAAAGT